>NC_138109.1:2375000-3072500 GCF_964146895.1 Miniopterus schreibersii | reverse complement strand
ACACCCTGCGGCTCCGGGTCAAGCAGCCGTCTCTGGTCTCTCCCACCGTGAGACTCACCCTCCCCACCCCCCTCGGCCGTCGCTGACGTGCTGCCTGGAGGCACCGCGTGTCCTCTTGTAGGCATTTAGATGTGTGTGGTGTTGTTTTAGTGCTTTTTAGAGACAGAGGAAGGGAGAGGGAAGAGAGAGAGAATCATTGTAGATGGGCCGCCTCCTGCACGCCCCCCGCTGGGGGTCGAGCCCACAGCCCCGCATGTGCCCCGACCTGGAATCGATCGGTGACCTCCTGGTTGGGGAGCTGATACCCCACCACTGAGCCAGGCCGGCCGGGCTCTTTCAGGCGTTTAGATCTTGTCGCTCAGGCTGAGCCGTGGGCTTCGTATCACCCCCCACACTCAGCTCGCGGCTGCACGCACAGTGGGTGCTCGGTCAGTAGGTGCTCTGTGGGTGGTTTTTCATCTCCTGCCTCCAGAAAGACACTTGGCTTTGAGCCCAACCAAGCTGATCAACCTTTTTAATTTAATTATTATTATTATTATTGATTTCAGAGAGGGAGGGAGAGGGAGAGAGAAACATCAGTGATGAGAGAGAGTCATCGACCAGCTGCCTCCCGCGGGCCCCCGTCTCTGGGGATCCAGCCGCAACCGGGGCCTGTGCCCCGACCGGGAGTCGAGCCTCGATCTCCTGGATCACGGTCGATGCTGAGCCGCGCCGGCCGGCTGGTCAGCCATCTCAGAAGCGCACGTCGGGTGGCAGCCCACCTTCCCTGGGTGGGCAGCGTTGGCTCGCCCGCCCGTGGGCAGCGTTGGCTCGCCCGCCCGTGGGCAGCGTTGGCTCGCCCGCCCGTCGGCAGCGTTGGCTCGCCCGCCCGTCGGCAGCGTTGGCTCGCCCGCCCGTCGGCAAGCCCTGCTTAAGACACTGTTCAGGATGCAAAGGGGGTGAGCCGGACAGACACTCACCGTGTTGTTTCTCTTTTTTAAGGGTTGTCTTTGTACCTGAAGTACCTTCTGGAACATTATAAAAAGGTCACGAGCCAGACCCAGGAGCTTCAGGTAACCTTTCAGCATTTGGAGAGCTGAGCGCGGCCACGCCTCCGCATTCACACGGCCCGGCCCTGCCTTCTAACACCCGCCGTGTCCGCTGGCGGGACAGCCACACCCTCGGAGAGGTCAAATGGTACCTCCAGGGGCTCAGGCAGGGACTCAGACAGGCTGGCTGGGGTCGCCCAGGAGGGCAGGGGCTGGACGCCTGTTTCCCTCCCTCTCTCCCTCTCTGAAAAGCAATGGAAAAAAATATCCTTAGGTGAATATTAAAACAAAAACCAAGAAAAACATTTAAAAAAAAAAAAAAAAAAAGAAGCACCTAGGAAGCGCCAGAGCTAAGGTCCCATCTAGATTCAGAGTCTGAGCCCCTAACCACTGTGCCGCTCTCCTGCTCTCCTGCTGGCGGCCAGGCCAAGCGCAGGTTTCCCTCGTGTGTAAGAAAGTTTCGTGTAAGCCTTTGTCCCTCCCCGCGAAGGTAAACAACTTGTAAAAAAAAAAAAAAAAAACACAAAAACCCAGTGGAAGTGAGTCCTGTCCTCAGCCAGTCCCCTGCCCCACCGGCTCCGTGTCCTCTCCTCCCGCTCCAGGCCAAGGTCAGCAGTTCGCAGGAAGCTCAGAAGTCTCTGCTGCAAGAGGCGCTGCGGGAGCGCCTGGCCGAGAGGGAGAAGCTGAGCGAGGAGAGGCTCCGGCAGGAGGAGAAGCTGAGCGCCAGGCTCCAGTGGCTGACGGAGGAGAAGGCGGTAAGGCCCCCGGGGTTCTCTTTGCCCCTGGAAGCAGAGGACGTGGCCTCTTCTGTGAGACACGCGGGGCACGCACTGGGGCGCAGCGGTCCCAGCCCCCCCTCGTTTGGGGCACGGAGCGAGGTTATTCAGAGGCGTGAACGGTTGGAGGAGGCGTTAGCCGGGAGCTGGGATTCTGGAACTCGGAGCAGAATCAGCTCGTGAAGGGAAGGTTGCGGAAACGTCTAGAAAGGGGAGCTCGTCGGTTTATATGCTGCGGTGGGTTTTACGAATCCGTGCGGTCGCCGCAGGTCCCGGTCCGTGACTGACGGGCCGCTTCTCTGCGTAAACGAGACCAACCGCGTCTTTATTTCCGCGTCGCACTCTTTATACACATTTAGTTCAGTCCTTTGCTTTTCCTTTATACGTGTCAAGGAAACAAATGGCCAAAATTCTACTCGCTTTCCGAGAAACCGGGGATCGGCAAGCTTTTTCCATAAAGAGCCGGATCGCGCGTAGTTTCCGTTTTGGGGGCCATGAGTCTCTGTCCCGACGGCTCAGCTCTGTTGTTGTACAGTGAGGGCAGCCACAGGCGACCCACAGACAACTAGCAAGGGGGCGTTCCAATAAAACTTTATTCACAGAAGGCAGGCGGAGGGCCAGGCTTGGCCCGTAGGCCACAGTTTGCTAACCCTTGGTGTGGAACCCAGGCTCTAGGGTCAAATGCAGCAGGGTTTGCATCCCTGCTCATCGGTTTTACTAGTGAGCCAGGCAGATTCCTTACTCTCTCTCCCGTTCCCCCCTCGGCAAAGTGGAGGTGGCAGAACAGTGGCCCTTTTAATGAACGGCGTCGTGTGCCCAGCGTCCCATGTCTGCCCTCTCCTCTGCTCCTCGATGCAGGAAGCGCCACCGCTGTCCCCACTGTGCAGATGGGGAAGCCGAGGCTCTGTAGCGTCCCGCTCGCCCGGGGTGCACGCGCAGGAAGGACAGGGCCGGACCCTGGCCTGAGCCCGCTGGTTAGGCCCGGGCGGGACCTGTGGCTTGCGGAGCCCTAACCGCCACAGTGCCTGGCACGGAGTCCAGGCTCCCGCCATGGTAACCAGGCCTGTTAAATAAACAACGCCCCTGACTTTCAGGCCCTGGAGGAGAGAATTACTCAAGAGAAAAACCGAGCGAAGGAAGCGTTAGAGGAAGAAAGGAGGAGAGTCCAAGAGCTGGAGACTCGCTTAACCCACCAGAGGAAGGTATGCAGCTCGGGGGACAGAGCCTGCCCGGGCCCCATCCCGGCCAGGCAGCTGGCAGGCTGGCCCGGGGCTCCGATGGGGGCCTGCCCGCTCCCGCCCCGGCTCCCGGCTGCCACCGTCCCCGCCCCGCGTTGTGCGTTGTGAAGTGCTCACCGCTGCAGCGCCTGGCACGGGGTCCAGGCTCCCGCCATGGTAACCAGGCCTGTGAAACCGGTCTTTGGCTTCCAGGCTTTGGAGGACAGCTTTACTCAAGAGAAAAGCAGGGTGAAGGAAGCGTTAGAGGAGGAACAGAAGCGAGTCCACGAGCTGGAGAGCCGCCTAACCCGCCAGAAGGAGGTAGGCAGCCCGGGGAGACCGCCAGCCCGCGCCCTAACCCGGCCGGGGGCCGTGGAAGTGAGTTCAGGACCGTGGATGGTGGGGGAGCTTTCCCGGAGTAACTTGTCCTCGTGGGGGCTCAGCTACTTTGGGAGGAAGCACGGGAGATTCTAGGAGAGAGAACCCCGGAGCTGCAGCCTTGCAGCCAGTTGGAAAAATCGTAAACAGGGTAAAATACAGTCCCAGGTGGGGCCCGGGGGAGAAGTTGGGACGGTGACATGGGAATCGCCTGTGTGGAGATTGCGGGAGAGGGTGGCTGTGTGGATGAGAGAGAGCAGACCATGAAGAGCTTGACCCAAACGATGGCTCCCTAAGTGGTAGCTGTCCTTGTGGTCACCATCACCATCATCATCGGCACTTCTGTTTGGGCTCCGTTTTCTCCACCCCCCTCGCTCTCCGAGTGCGGCCCCCGCCCGCCCTCCACGGGGAAGGCTGGAAGGCAGGCGGCGGCCCCACAGGCTGCCCCGGGGTCAGCGGCAGCCTCTGTGAACTGTCACTGAGGCCCGGCCCTGAGTTACTTCTCCAGGGGCAGTGACGGCCAGGAGGGTCTCGCAAGGGCTCTCTGGGGCCAAGGGCTGCCCAGGGGTCAACAGCTCAGGGCTGGGGGAGGCCCTTGAATTCGGAGAGTCCAAGGTCATAGGGGACTTCAGGAGAGAGATGGAGGGAAAGCTCCCTGGGGGCACCCTCGCTGCAGGGGGGAGGTGGGGCCGGGTCGCCCCGGGCCTGGGAAACGTCAGCTCATGTCTCTGGGCAGAACCTGTCACAGCGTCCTGACGGGAATCTGACAGCCCCAGACGCAGACTCGGTCCCAGACGCAGACATGGTCCCAGACCCAGACTCGGTCCCAGACCCAGACTCGGTCCCAGGCGCAGACTCGGTCCCAGACCCAGACTCGGTCCCAGGTGCAGACTCGGTCCCGGGCGCAGACTCGGTCCCAGACCCAGACTCGGTCCCAGGTGCAGACTCGGTCCCAGGCGCAGACTCAGTCCCAGAGGCAGACTCGGTCCCAGGCGCAGACTCAGTCCCAGAGGCAGACTCAGTCCCAGACCCAGACTCGGTCCCAGACCCAGACTCGGTCCCAGGCGCAGACTCGGTCCCAGGAGCAGACTCAGTCCCAGAGGCAGACTCGGTCCCAGGCGCAGACTCGGTCCCAGGCGCAGACTCAGTCCCAGACCCAGACTCGGTCCCAGGCGCAGACTTGGTCCCAGACCCAGACTTGGTCCCAGGCGCAGACTCGGTCCCAGGCGCAGACTCGGTCCCAGACGCAGACTCGGTCCCAGGCGCAGACTCGGTCCCAGGCGCAGACTTGGTCCCAGACCCAGACTTGGTCCCAGGCGCAGACTCGGTCCCAGGCGCAGACTCAGTCCCAGACGCAGACTCAGTCCCAGGCGCAGACTCGGTCCCAGACGCAGACTGGGTCCCAGACCCAGACTCGGTCCCAGGCGCAGACTCGCTCCCAGAGGCAGACTCGGTCCCAGGCGCAGACTCAGTCCCAGAGGCAGACTCGGTCCCAGAGGCAGACTCAGTCCCAGGCGCAGACTCGGTCCCAGAGGCAGACTCGGTCCCAGAGGCAGACTCAGTCCCAGGCGCAGACTCGGTCCCAGAGGCAGACTCGGTCCCAGAGGCAGACTCGGTCCCAGGCGCAGACTCGGTCCCAGACGCAGACTCAGTCCCAGACCCAGACTCGGTCCCAGAGGCAGACTCGGTCCCAGAGGCAGACTCGGTCCCAGGCGCAGACTCGGTCCCAGACCCAGACTCAGTCCCAGACCCAGACTCGGTCCCAGAGGCAGACTCGGTCCCAGAGGCAGACTCGGTCCCAGAGGCAGACTCGGTCCCAGGCGCAGACTCGGTCCCAGGCGCAGACTCGGTCCCAGACCCAGACTCAGTCCCAGACCCAGACTCGGTCCCAGAGGCAGACTCGGTCCCAGGCGCAGACTCGGTCCCAGGCGCAGACTCAGTCCCAGACCCAGACTCGGTCCCAGGCGCAGACTTGGTCCCAGACCCAGACTTGGTCCCAGGCGCAGACTCGGTCCCAGGCGCAGACTCGGTCCCAGACGCAGACTCGGTCCCAGGCGCAGATTCGGTCCCAGGCGCAGACTCGGTCCCAGACCCAGACTCGGTCCCAGAGGCAGACTCAGTCCCAGGCGCAGACTCGGTCCCAGAGGCAGACTCGGTCCCAGAGGCAGACTCGGTCCCAGGCGCAGACTCGGTCCCAGGCGCAGACTCGGTCCCAGACCCAGACTCAGTCCCAGACCCAGACTCGGTCCCAGAGGCAGACTCGGTCCCAGGCGCAGACTCGGTCCCAGGCGCAGACTCAGTCCCAGACCCAGACTCGGTCCCAGGCGCAGACTTGGTCCCAGACCCAGACTTGGTCCCAGGCGCAGACTCGGTCCCAGGCGCAGACTCGGTCCCAGACGCAGACTCGGTCCCAGGCGCAGATTCGGTCCCAGGCGCAGACTTGGTCCCAGACCCAGACTTGGTCCCAGGCGCAGACTCGGTCCCAGGCGCAGACTCAGTCCCAGACGCAGACTCAGTCCCAGGCGCAGACTCGGTCCCAGACGCAGACTGGGTCCCAGACCCAGACTCGGTCCCAGGCGCAGACTCGCTCCCAGAGGCAGACTCGGTCCCAGGCGCAGACTCAGTCCCAGAGGCAGACTCGGTCCCAGAGGCAGACTCAGTCCCAGGCGCAGACTCGGTCCCAGAGGCAGACTCGGTCCCAGAGGCAGACTCAGTCCCAGGCGCAGACTCGGTCCCAGAGGCAGACTCGGTCCCAGAGGCAGACTCGGTCCCAGGCGCAGACTCGGTCCCAGACGCAGACTCAGTCCCAGACCCAGACTCGGTCCCAGAGGCAGACTCGGTCCCAGAGGCAGACTCGGTCCCAGGCGCAGACTCGGTCCCAGACCCAGACTCAGTCCCAGACCCAGACTCGGTCCCAGAGGCAGACTCGGTCCCAGAGGCAGACTCGGTCCCAGGCGCAGACTCGGTCCCAGACCCAGACTCAGTCCCAGGCGCAGACTCGGTCCCAGAGGCAGACACGGTCCCAGGCGCAGACGCCCGTCAACCTCGATCAGCGGTTTGACTTTCTTCTCGTTAGACCTTCTGCCCCGTTACCAGGTGAATCTTTAAGGACAAGAGATCATAATGTGGGTTTTGAGGTAACGTTGCAGGTTCATTCCTGTCACCTGCCCAGGACCTTGGCAGCCAAGCGGCTGAGGGGACAGGCCCCGCGTGTGAGGCGTGGGGGGCACCGGGAGGGAAGTCCGGGCGTGGGCCTGAGACCAGGTGCGCTGGAGCCGACCCGAGTCCCTGGGACGTGCCCGAGTCTCCTGCACCAATGACGGGAGAACGTCTCACTGGGCAGCAGCCTCAGCGTGACCCTCCCGCCCCCGGGTGCCCCCTCCTCCGCTTGGCCTAGGCTGGCGAGCGCTGGCGTCCCTTACACGACTTTTCCCCAAATAGCTTGTCAGCAAATAGCTTCCTAAATACAGTTTTTAAAATACGTTTTTATTGATTTTAGAGAGAGGGGAGAAGGGGGGAGAGAGAGAAACATCAGTCGGCTGCCTCCTGCCCCCTACTGGGGATGGAGCCTGAAACCGGGGCGTGTGCCCCGACTGGGAATCAAACCGGCAACCTCCTGGTTCACAGGACGACGCCCCCGTGGGAGGTTCACCCCACCCCTTCCAGAAATGGGCGTGTTCCGGCTCCTCCATTCCATACACTGCCCCCGTCCAAAACCTGAGGCTCTAAGAGATTCATTTCAATAGAGGGAAATCCCATCATTCGTGGGATTCTGCTGCTTATGGGGGAGGCTGCCCGATGCAGGGATACGAGCTCAGGCCCCGCAATAAGGCAGGCCTGGCTCCCTCTGCCCCCCCGCTGCCTGCCGCGGGCCCCTGTACGCGGGCCGTGCCCTTTCCTCCGAGCAGGGTTCAAATCCCGGCTCCCGCCACCAGACTGTGTGACCCTGGGCTCGCGCCAGCTCTCTGTTCCTCGGTTTCCCCACCTAGGGAATGGGCCCACTGGCTTCTCTGACAGGGTTGCTGTGAGGGTGGGCTGTGTGCGAGGGGCTGGCGCGGGCCCTGGCGTTTCACACCACCCCCTGGCTTCTTAGCCACCGTCATTACTCTTTTTTTTTTTTTTTTTCCCAATTATAGTTGACATACAATTATGTCAGTTTCAGGTGTGCAGCATAGTGATTAGACATTTTGTTTTCTTTTGTTTTTTGTTAATCCTGACCCGAGGATTTTTCTTTCCATTGTTTTTCAGAGAGTAGGAAGGAGGGAGGAAGGGAGGCGAGAGAGAGAGAAACATGGATGCGAGAGAGACACCTCGATGGGTGGCCTCCCACACGCGCCCTGACCCGGGCTGGGGATCGAACCCGCAACCCAGGCACGCGCCCTTGACGGGGAATCGAACCCTCGACCCTTCGGTGCAGGGCCGACGCTCTAACCCCCGAGCCACGCCGGCCAGGGCCCTGTGTTTCTTCTTAGTGTCGTCAGAGTGAGCAGGCTCCTTGGCACATTACTGGTCATCGATTTGCAGGTGTTGGAGAGCAGCGTGGCCCACGAGAAGAGAAGGGCGAAGGAGGCCTTGGAGACAGAAAGGAGGAAAGTTCAGGACCTGGAGAACCACCTCACCCAGCAGAAGGAGGTACGCGGGGCGCAGACGTGGCCCCCGAAGCCCGGCGGGAGGCCGCCCCTCTGGGCCCCGCTAGCACGCGGTGGTCAAGGGGGCGGACCTGGGCCAGTGCCAGTCCAAGTGGCCAGCATCACCGGATCGCTTAAGCTCCCGTGCCTCAGTTTCCGCATCTGTAACATGGGAGTGGTGACGGATATAAAGTACTGGGAGCTGCATGTCACACGCACAGGGCGACCCCCGGGGAAGAGACAGTCTCCAGGGGCCGACCCTGGGGTGGAGTCGGGGCCGGTCCCTCAGCCGCCCACAGGTATTTAGAATGCCGTCCAGCACGGATGCTGGAGGGAGCCGCTCCCTCCTGGCCCTGGCCTTCTGGTTTTGGGGAGACGAGCAAGCAGAACCCCCGCCCCCCATGAGAGAGACGGACGAGCACAGTCGGGGGGATGAGGTAGGAGCCTGACGAGCTCACACGGTGGTCACAGCCAGTGACCAGGACTCGGTGCCTTCCGGAGTGGGTGGAAGGAGAGGGGACGCGGGGGGAGAGGTCAGAGCTCCAGGCCCAGCTCTCCACACCCAGTCTCCCCACCAGCCCGGGGCTGAGCCTGGAGCCCCCCACAAAAGGCACGGACAGACCAGACCACGCCTGCCCAGGGTGCCCACTGCAGGGCGGAGGGACAGCCAACCCCCTGAGCAAATGCACAGGACGGCTCCACAGGGGCGGGTGGGGGAGTAGCCTGCGGGCAGGGAGGGCCTCCCGGAGGAGGTGACGCTTGAATGAGAACTGGAGGAGAGAAGGGAGCACCAAGGGAGCGTTTGGGGGAAGAGAAGGTCGCTGGCTGAAGTGGCCAAGTGCAAAGGACAGGGACCTGAGTTGGCCAGGGGGACAGGGGCAGGGGCGTGAGGAACAGAATTAAAGCTGGAGCAAGAGGGAAGCCGATGAGGGCGGGGAGAGAGGCGAGAGCACAGAGCCGGCCCTCGGGACCCGGCAGGAGAGCGTGTGGGCTAAGGGTGTCGTTCTGGTTCAAAGCCCAGCGCGGCCCTGGCATGCCGCGTGGCCCTGGCCCAGCCTGACCCTCTCTGTGCCCTCATCCGTAGAGTGGGCATCGTGGCAGCGCCACCCTGGAGGTGTGTTGTGGGGAGTCCGTCAATGCAGTGATCGTGAAGCGCCTGCCCGGCGAGGTCCGAGTTCAGGTGGGGGAGGGAGGGAGGTGTGCCCGGTGGGACTGCGCCAGTCAGTGCAGGGGAGTGAGGTCGGGGTCCAGGCGAGAGAGCCCCACACAGGGTGAGCCTCGTCCCGGGGGCGCGCCCAGCTGGCGGCGGCTGTCCCAGAGCGTCCCTTATACCGATGGGCCAGGGGGCCGGATCCTGAAGCTCAGGCTCCTGCTGGGCATGTGGCAGCTCTGTGCCAGCCTCCGTGTGAACACAGACACATGTCTCCTGCCTCCAGTGGGGTGGGGTCCAGAGGCCAGCGTCAGGGCGGTGAGCGTGGGGCGCCACCGCTTCCCGGCGTGTGCCCTGGGCACATCGCTGGTCCTCTCGCTGCCTCGCGTGCAGCCTCCGCGTCCTCCCCTGTAAAAGGGGGTAACTGGGCAGATGCTGTCTGGGGGCTGCAGAGTAGATGCAGCCAGGCACCACGTCGCAAGCTCTCGGAGAGCGCTCGGCGTCACCGTTATTTCCACCTGTGACGGGCCGGGCAGCGCGTCATCGACGGGAAGGCGCCCTCCCCACACGGCCTCTCACCGGGCAGGGCGCAGACTGGCAGGGTGGGCGCCGGGCCTGACTGTAGGGAAATAGCAGGCCTGGCAGGGAGGTGAGTCAGAGCCCGTGTGCGGGGCCGGGCGGGGTGGGACGGGGGCCACTGAGGCTGAGCTGGATGGAACAGCGGGGCTGTGGGAGGGTCGCCTTTTCCTGGGGTCCATGCATCCCCGAAGTCTCATCCCACCCCAGTGTAGCATTCCCCATACCGATTTCCAGTACTTTTTCTTTTATTCCAAACAATGCACGCTCGCTGTGGAAAGTTTAGAAGATAGACTCTAGTGAGAAGACTGTAAATTGCCATAATCCCGACGCCCCCCAAATAACCGTATTTACATCTTGGTACATACCCCTCCAAGTCTTTTGTCTGTGCATTGTGTATATATTGAAAATATTTTCCCTGTGTGCCCTGGCTGGTTTGGCTCAGTGGTTAGAGCGTCAGCCCACGGCCTGAAGGGTCCCGGGTTCGACTGCAGCCAAGGGCACTTAACCTCAGTTGCAGGCTCCCCCAGGTTGGGGCACGTGCGGGAGGCAACCGATCGATGTGTCTCCCTCACATCAATGTTTCTCTCTGTCTCACTCCCCCCCACACTCTCTGAAATGCAATGGAAAAAATATCCTCGGGCAAGGATTAAAATAAATATTATAATAAATAAATAAATCCATGTATTCTAAAAAAAAATAAAAATATTTTCCCTGTGAACTTTATATTTTTATGGGGACATAACTGCGAGAGTCCCAACCTCCCGGGGCTTGTGTGGCTGGGGCTGGGCTCCAGCCTCCCCCCACCCCCAGACCTACGCGAGGTGCATGCGGTCAGTTTTTGGACACAGGCCTTCGTAGGCTGGGTAGAGAACACCAGTGTCCTTTGAAGCCACAGGCGCCAGGCCTGCTGGGACAGGGGCTGCCCCCCCTCCCGTGCCCCACCTCCCAAGAAGCCGCTTGCTTCCAAAGAAGGCCAGGCTGGTGCCCACACGGGCCTGCTTACCCGGTGGCTCGGGGCCAGGCGCCCTGAGCGGAACACTCACCAGCGTGTCACTTCCTGAGCACCGGCCCAGATTCCTGAATGACAAATGACTCTCCCTTTCATGCGGGTGACTAACCAGGACAGGCCTTCCCGGTCCTTGAGCTCTTGCTTCCAAACCCAGGCTCACGGCCTCCGTTTCCCTTCCTCCCGGGCGCCCTCAGACCCCTTCTCCTGCCTTGCAGATCTCCGAGAGCAGCGTGGCCCAGGAGAAGCGCAAGGCGAAGGAGGCCCTGGAGAAGGAAAGACGGACGGTGCAGGACCTGGAGAACCGCCTGACCAAGCAGAGAGAGGTACGAGCCCCGCGAGGAGGGACCGGGCTTCGAGGAACTGGCTGGGCTTCAAGCAGGTGGGGGGCGGGGGGAGCGGGGCTCAGTCCTGCCTCTGCCGCTTGTTCCTCACGATCCTTGTGCCTTGGTTTCCCCACTTATGAAACACGGGTGCTACGGAGAGATCAACCTCCCCGAGCCATGAGGCCCGACGGTTAATGTACGCACAAAACACACGGGGCTCACCGGTCGGCATGGCTCACTGACCTGTGAACCTGCAGGTCATGGTTCGATTCCCGGTCAAGGCTCGTGCCCGGGTTGTGCTGGATGCCGGCAGGGGGCGCGCAGGAGGCCGCCGATCAATGACCCTCTCCCATCATTGATGTTTCTCTCTCTCCCCCTCTCCCCTCCTCTCTCTGAAATCAATAAAGACAGATTTTAAAGGACACAGGCACACACAGAACAGTCCCTGGCACCCCGCTAATGCTGTGTGTGTCAGCTGCTACTATAATAATAATTATTATCATCATTGTTAGCTCACAGCTGGGAAGCAGAGGGCAGAACCCACACCCAGGGCCGCCCGGTCACCCTCCTCTCTGCCGCCCTTGAGCTGGGCGTGGGCTCAGCTGCCCGGGTAAGAGAGGGTGTCGGGGCCTGGGCGCCTGAGCTTCTGATCACCTTGATGTCTCCTCCACTGGAAGCTGTCACCGCCCTCATCACCTTCCTGTCAAACCGCATTTATGATGATTCCCGGCAGGAGCCGGCGCAATAGAGGCAGAAGCTGGCACACGCCCCGGCCTCGGGCACCTCCGCCCTGTAGGACTGACTCTCGCACAGCGGCCCGCATCTCAACAGTCGAAGGAGCAATAAACACACAGCCCGACAATAGTGGGTCCTATTTAAATAAAGTTTAAATTTCAATTTAAATACAGGTCAAGACAAATTCAAAAGGTTCTTGAGACCAGATGGGACTAAAAAAAAGTCCGTTCGCATTAGTCCTGGATAATTTTCTTCAAAGAACCTTTACCCAACATCAGCATGTGCGCAGAGTCACTGGGCAGTTCATGTCAAGCGCCCGTTTCCGGAACCCTGCTGACCCCGGGGACTCGGGCTCACTATCTGGAGGGTGGGCCCGGGAACCTGCATTTTTGACAAGCAGCCCGAGGGGTGCCGGGGTACCTGGGACGCCGCAGTGAACCACATCTGGGGTGCGTGTCAGTCCCGGGCACGTGGTAAGAGCGTGTCCAGAGCCGGGGGAGTGACGCAGGACTTGCCAGCTTCCTCCCCGGGGACCCCCTGCAAGCAGGCTCGACCCCGCAGCGGAGAGCGAGCCCGGGAAAAGCAGCCTTGATTCCCCAGGGACACCGTTCCCCGGGGACCTTCCATAAAATGCTTCACTGAGGGGCACGAGGAAAGGAGAAATTAAATTTTTAAGAAGATTCTTTGGGGCGTAAAGTGGATCAGGAACGAGACTGATGCGTGTGTGTGTCTATCATGAAATCGATGCGGGGGTCACGTTTTTACCCCCAACAGTGACGGTGAGAGGCGAAGCCCAGTTGGTCGTGTAATTCGTAGATGAAAACGGACCTGTTGCCCACGAAAATGGCACCGCGCTTGGTACTCGCCCAGAGAGAATGTCCCCCGAGGGTCATCTCATAGAGGACTCGGTAACGCAGCCGACAGTGTCCTCAGCAACAGCCTTAGAACCGCGACCGGCGTCAGAGGGTGGGGTCCTGTGACAGCCCTCAAGGCAGGCTGGTGGCGTCACACCGACCGGGAGGAGCTGGCTGCCCCCAGCGGCTCCGGGATCGCGAGGTCGAAGGCGCACTGGCTGGAGCTGCCGTCTGGGCTCTCTACGCGGAGGAGCAGTTGCGAGACTGGCAGAAATAGGGTTTATAGAAAAGGAAGGAGAAAGCAGAGAAGAAAAATAAATTCGGACCCGTGGGACTGGTGACCTTGGTTCCCCGGTGCCGAGGAAGCGGCCGAGTAGCCGGCAAGGGGCAGAGGTGCCAGGCGGCAGGCCCTGCAGCTTCCCCGCATCTCGGTCTGCGGTGGCTTCTCCAGGACCCCTGGAGCGTCTCCCGTGAGCCGTGGGCGCCGGGCCGCTCCGGGAACGCCTGCCAGGGCCCTGCGAGCACCTCCTCAGGCCAGGGACGCACATGGTCCACACTGAGGTTCCTCAGCAGTAACGACAATGCTGAGACCCTCCGAAAAAATCAGGAGTTCAGTGGTGATGCCCAGAGAATGGGGTGGCTCCCCGGTGGGGGCACCGTGTGATGAAAATGGGGTTTGGGGATTTTTTTCTTTGTTTTTAAAAAAAAAATCAGATTTCTTCCCCAGTTACCAAGAGGAGCACCCGTTTGCTCCAGAAAACATGAAAAATGCAGAAAATGACTTAGAAGGAAAGAAACTTGCCCGTGATGCCCCTGAGCAGAGCTACCACGAGTGGCCGTTGGTGCGGGTCCTTCCAGGCCGTCTGCGCGTCGGTGGCCGTCGCCGAGGCTGACAGATACCGAGCTGTTGTTCAGTGACGCACGCGCTCAAGCTGTGCGTGCCGGCTGGGGCGCCGCTTTCTCGCTTCGTGTACCATAAAAACGCCTCCGTGTCGTGGAACGTCCCTCCCCGGCCTGCTGCTGAGGGGCGACCCGGGTTGGCACGGTGTCGGGTGGACCCCGATTCATTTCCCCTCCGCTGCGGTCGGGCGCTGGGACGGCCGCTCACTCCCGGCCCGAGTCGAAGACGCTCACGGGACACCCCGCGCCCCATCCCCATGAGTGCGTGGGGTTATGTCCTCTCGATAAACTCCCAGAAGTCAGGTCACTGGGTCCAGGGTGTGAACGGTGTCAGGCTCAGGATACACGTTCCCAAATGGCCCCCCAGGAAGGCCTTGCCAGTTCACACCGCCCCCAACGGAGACTGCCCGGCGCTGCACCCCCAGAGTGTGTTTTAGACCAGAGTGGACAGTGTTTGTGGGAAGTCTACGTGCTGTCTGAGTCCAGCCGTGTGACATTGTGGAAAAGACAAAACTGTGGAGACAGTGAACAGATCAGGACCAGCCCTGGCTGGTCTGGCTCAGTGGTCAGCACGTCCATCGGCCCTCGGACGGGAGGGTCGCAGGTTCGATTCCCAGTCAGTGGCACCTGCCTCGGTTGCAGGCTCGGTCCCGGGGCACGTGGGGGAGGCAACCACCCGATGTGTTGCTCTCACATCGATGTTTCTCTCTCTCTCTCCCCCTTCCCTTCCACTCTCTCTAAAATATCAGCGGGGTGGCCCGGCCGGGCGTGGCTCAGCGGTTGAGCATCGACCTAGGATCCAGGCGATCGGGGTTCGATTCCTGGTCAGGGCACATGCCCGGGTTGTGGGCTCGATCAATGACTCTCTCATCATTGATGTTTCTATCTCTCTCTCCCTCTCCTTTCCTCTCTCTGAAATCAATAAAGATTTTAAAATATCAGCGGGGTGTACAGGGACCTGGGGACTGGCCCGGGGCCCCAGCGGGGAGGGGAGGCCATCCCGGTGCCCAAACCTCGGAGGAGCACAGAGGAATGTCCTGAAGGCGGGTCCTGGGAAGGAACCCGGCACGTTTATCCTGGGGAGCAGATTGAGAGCGAGACGTGGAGCCCCCCTCAAATATGTAAAGGGCTCACCCAGAGCAGAGAAATAAAACTGACTCCGTGAGCTCCAGGTGACAGGCCTGACCTCAGAGGCCAGAACGCTCAAGGGGACCGGTGTCAGCCGAGTCGGAGAGAGTCCTGTACTCACTGGAACCTCCCAGGGAAAGCGCAGACTGGACACTTAAAAAGAAAGGACAGAACATCGACAGAATAGAGGTCCCCTGGCGTCTGAAAACGGGAGGGGGGCCGGCGAATGCTCTTTCCCGCGTGTCTGTTGATTGGATGTCTGTCGATTGTCTAGGAAATGGATTTGAAAGCGCAGAGAGAAGATGCTCTGAACAATAAGCTCAACGCCGCCCTGGCCGTGGTAGAAGAGACTCAGAAAATGAAGGCAGCCGAGACCCTGAAAGCCGAGAGCCTGGCCATGAACTTGAACGAAACACTGGCTCAGCTGGAAACCGCCAAGACGAAGCTGGTAAGAGACGGGCGGGAGCCACAGCGCCCTGAGCGCGCGGTTCCGACCGGGGCCTCTGGGCCTCGGCCTGAGCCGCCCTGTCCCGCGTCCCCAGGTCATGATGGAGGGGCGGGTCCAGCTGCAGCAGCAGACCCTCAGGACCCTCCAGGAGGAGCAGGAGTCCCAGAAACGCGGGTTCGAAGAGGTGGTCGCGGGATACAAGGAGCAAGTCAGACAGCACTCCAAGACGATCGTGAATCTAGAGAAGAGGCTCAGAAAAGTGACCGAACACCATAAGAAAATAGAAGGCGAGATCGAGACGCTGAAGGACAGTGACCCAGGTAGGTCCGAAGGGACCACGAGGGACCCTCGGTGTTGGGGCGGGTCCTGACTGTCCCGTGGGTCCCAGGGGCTGATGGCAAGGAGAGGGCTTCGCGCAGGGAGAAGCCCCGTGGTCCCTGGAGCCCCTTTGGTTCTTGCTGCACAACAAGGTTCGGCGGCCTCAAGGCCCAGGTTTGGCAGAAGCAGCAGCGGCCGGTCCGACAGCCTTTGTGCCCGGCCAGGCGGCCGGAGAGGTGCTGGCGCCGGGGCTGCCGGGGCTGCCGGGGCCTGAGGGCTGGCGGAGCCACTCATCAGGGCAGCGACTCTCCTACACAGAAACCTCCCAGGCAGGCGCCTTTCAAAGGCTTCCCTCTGCCATCAGCAACTTGTGACTTTGTCCAATGCACTTTCGTAACCAGCCAGGGTTCGTTTCTTCAAAGACAAACACCAAAGAGGCCGAAACAGAGCTCAGCGTAGCCAGCGTTTCTTTGCCCTAAATGACCACAGTGACACATCTCGCTGCAAAAACCCCAGCTGCTGGGAGAGGCCCTCCGGCTACTCTTAAGTCAGGGACCATTGACTTCACTCACTTGGAGAAGGTTATGGAAGTAAAGGCCTCGGGCCAGGGTTTCTCAGCCTCGGCACTGTGGACATGTGGGGCCAGTTAGTTCTTTGTCGTGGGGCGGCCCTGGGCACCTTAAGGCAATGAGCAGCCTTCCTGTTCTCTGCCCACCAGATGCCAGTAGCACCGCCCTCCCCAGGGTAACAGCCTAAAATGCCTCCAGACATTAACAAATGCCCCCCAGGGGGAGCAGGCTCACCCCTGTCGAGCACCATGGTCCTGGCCTCCAGCCAGTGGACGAGCCGTCAGGGCTCAGCCCACGCGTTCACTCGCGCAAGACTCCTAAGTGAGCATCTATCACGTTTCAAGCTCATTCTAGGCACTGAGGGTTCAGGGATGGGCAAGCAGGCAGGGTCCCCGCAGTTCACCAGATTACTACCCCGACGGGTGACCCAGGATGCGTGGGGCACCGTGGCAAGGGCATGGAGCAGGACTCAGTTTCCCAGCCAGGTGCAGGCCGGAGGGACACAAGCTGGGACCTGAAGGGTGGCACGTCTTTGTCACACACCCCCCACGTAGATCAGTGCCTGCCATACAGCACTGAACTGTTGAATGAATACATGAGTGGGTGAGCGTGGGACTGAGGGGTGAGCGTGGAGCCAGAAGGCAGGGGCTCAGGAGTAAGGGGCGGTGAGGACCGGACAAGACCCTTGTCTGAGCGGAGAGGAGGGAATTGGCAGGAGGTGAGACCCAGGGGTTAAGGCTCCACCTCTCACCAGCTTGCCGAGTGGGCACAGGCTCCGTCACCCCTGTGCCCATCCGCTCGTCTGTGTGGAGTTGACGATCTTTGCCTTACAGGGCAGCGGGAAGGATCTCATGAGCTCATCATGGGAGTAGGGGGTCCCCAGACTGAGACACAGAACACTCAGGGGGTCCCTTTAGGTGGGAGGGCTGTGGGGTGCAGCAGGAGTTTATGAGCGGGGGAAGGACCAGGTGTGCCGATAGGTTAACAAGCAGCGGGAAGGAAGGCGTCAGTCGCAGCATCGTGATGACACTCGCCTGTCCCTCTCATTCAGCCCGGGAGGAGACACGGCAAGACCGGCCAGCAGCGCCCCCCCTGGAGAGCAGTGCCAAAGGCTCGGTGTGCGACCACCTGATGTGAGTACCCAGAGGGGTGTCAGGGCCAAAGCACCCTCCCCGGTGCACACCCCAGCGAGCGAGGCCCAACCAACCAAACTCCCGCTTCCGGCCACGTTGTCGGAACCTGGGAAAGGGAGTCGGGTCCAGGGCCTTGCTGTGATTTGAATTTCTCGATTCCTTCAGCAAGTTCAGGCGGGTGTCATGGAAAAATCTGGGTGGATCTGTGTTCAAATCCCAGCTCAGCCCTCTCCAGGTGTGTGACCCTGGGCAAGTCATGTCAGCTCTCAGACCTCGGCTTCCCTGTTTGTGAAATGAGGAGGTTTGTGCGGGGCGCACAGAGCGCCCTGGGTGAGTGCCAGCTAATACCATGGTGAGCCGCCTTCCCCAAGTACCTGCTGGAGGCAAGCTGGGAGTGGGGCTCCCACAGTGGAGACCACCTGGTGGAGAGGGCCAAGAGGGGGCTCGAAGTTAAGAGGTTGGACGGAATGACCTTGAAGATCTCTCCCAGCTCAAAAGTCTATACCTTCAGCCTCTAGGAGCTGACAATTTCCAGAGAAACAAAACCCATGGCTGGGAAAAGACACCCCCAAGCAGCATATAAATAAGAAAAGGTGCTCACGGGACTCGGGAAGGGACTCAGGGAGGCTGGGCAAGAAGGAAAACCCCCAGCCTGATCCTTGAGCCAAATTCCAGGTCCAAAGTCTAGTGTCACAGGGCTCCTAAGCCCCAAAAAGTGGGGATACCCAGCCTCACATTTTGGAAAGTTCCTCACCGACTCCTGGTAGAATGCTCCCTAAAGACACCAAGTGGCCATGACTTGGAGGAGAGTCAGTACTCACGTGGCTCCTCCCTGTCCCCCTTCATTGGCTTGTGAACACCCGTGAGTCTTAAAGTGTCATCCTGGAGTTGGAAGAGTTAAAGCCACAGAGATGAGATGAGGTAGATGATAGATGATTGATAGATAGATAGATAGATAGATAGATAGATAGACAGACAGGTAGATAGGTAGATAGACAGATGATTGATAGATAGATGATAGATAGATAGATAGATAGATAGATAGATAGATAGATAGATGATAGACAGACAGACAGACAGACAGATGATAGATGATAGGTAGATAGATAGATAGATAGATAGATGATAGATAGATAGATAGATAGATAGATAGATAGATAGATAGATAGACAGACAGGTAGATAGGTAGATAGACAGATGATTGATAGATAGATAGATGATGATAGATGATAGATAGATAGATAGATAGATAGATAGATAGATAGATAGATAGATAGATAGATAGATAGATATTGATAGATGATAGATGAGGGACAGACATATACACATATATATGGATATACATATACAGGTATTTCCACTCCAATGATCACCAATCTTTATATTTTGACGAGCAACCTGCCAGTATTTTGCTTTATTCCGTAATAAACACACGCTCTACCTTCAAATGTCTATATAAGAAAAGCCTGAACTCAGATGGAATGACATTACTTCCTGCCCAGGGGCTCATAACCCTCTTTGAGAGGTGCAAGACCTCAGCTCTTTCCCCAGAGCGCACACGCATGCACACACGTACACATACGCATGCACACATGCACACACACATGACATGCCCCTCTCAGGGCTGAGGCGCCTCACAGTTGCTCAGAAGCACATCCCGTGTCCTTCCCGCGGAAAGCCCGCCGAGGCTCCTCCTGTTAGGCGGGGCCCTTTCCCGTGGGACACCCGTCACCGGGCATCGCCATCCTGTCGACCACCCTGAGCCTCGTGGTGCCAACCCCGTCCTGCCCTCTGAGGCGCGGTGGGGGAAGGAGCCGCAGTCCTCTCACCTGGCCCGTGCCCCCCGCGGATCTGGGTCCCAAAGGCCACCCGTCCACAAAGGGCTCTGGCGACACCAGCCCGGCTCCGTCAGAAACTGGAAGAAGCTGGTGAGAGAAGAGAAGCCGCACTCGCCTCCTCTCTCCCTCCTCCCTCGTCTCCAAAGAATCCCTGACCCACCAAAAAAAAAAAAAAATAGCCTTCCCTCCTCTTTCCACCAAAGACCAGCAGGCCACTGGCCTATCAGTCAGGTGACAGCTGCTTGAGCAGGAGGAGGTCCCGCCCTGGTGCAAGTCACACTGCAGCCGCCAAGGGACCCAGCCGGACCCTGGGTTCTGCCTGGATGTTTTTCTCTTTAACAACAGTGCATCACAGTGAATTTTTGTTGTGAGAGTTTTTGAGGCACGTGCCCGCCCTTCCCCGTTGCTGGTGCCTCGCGGGCCGTCGCCGACGGGCACCCCTCCGCATCTGTGCCCGGCCCCTCCCGGGCACTCGAGACGCCCCGGCGCCGGGTCGGCCTGACCCTGCCTGTTCTTGTGAATTGCAGAGAGGACTTGCTGGCCGCTCAGAAGGAGATCCTGTCCCAGCAGGAGGTCATCGTGAGCCTAAGGAAGAACCTCACGGAAGCCCACGGCCGAATGTCGGACTTGAGAGGTTCGCGCTCGCCTGTGTCCCCTCACGGCCTCACCCGCTTGGAGAAAGGAAAGGAAGGGGCTGACGGGGTGGGAAGGTGGCCTGCAAAACCCCGCCCGCTCTGCTTTCCTGGGCTGTCACAGCACTTGTAACAGGGTCAGCGAAAGCTCTGTCCCTGCCATGGCACTGACTCCATAGCAGGGGGCCACGGAGACGCTCCCCAGAGGGCCCTGGACCTCTGCGGTGAAGCACGACCTTCTTTTTGGGGGTGAATCTCCTCTACCACTGAGAACGTGTCTCTGGGAGCAAAGGCTCCCTCCTGGGGCAGGCAGCCTGCACTGGGCCTTGCACTCACCAGCCTTGGGACCCAGGGCCAGGTGTTCTCTCTGGGGTCCCCTTCCTCAGATGCAAAATCACCTGCAGCCCACCTGCTTCTAAGGCTGATGGGCACATCGGGGCCACCTAGAGAGGGTGAAATAGCTCTAAGCTCAGAGCTTCAGGTTGCCCGTCTGAGGGTGAGGGAGCTGAGCTGGGTATTCGTCTCCACCTGTCCTTGGTTGGAGGCTGTTGCACGTGGCGGACCCATGAGCAGAGCAGATCCCAGAGGCCTTAGAACACCCTTAGTTAGACGCGCAGATGCAGAAGCAGGCAGCGGAAAGTGGACCCGCGTGCCCTAGAGTGCCACAGGCACCTGGGCGGGGGCAGACAGCACCTGCAGTGTAACAATGGGGTGAGGCAGGAGCACTCGGTCCTCACAGAGCCAGCGCTCACTAAGGGGTGCTGCTTGTGTGCTATTTGCTCAGACGCAAGCCGACCTCCTGGCTGTTGCTGGAGCCCCCAGAGAATCCTGGAGGGCAGGCCCTCCTCGTGGTTCTCGCACCCTGGCAGACCTCCTGTGGCCCTAGCGGAGACCCAAGGCAGGGCACCGCTCACCAGCTTTCCTGTCGCTCCCAGGGGAGCTCAGTGAGAAACAGAAGATGGAACTGGAGAGGAACACGGCCCTGGTCCAACAGCAGAGCGGCGAGCTGAGTGTGCTCAAGGAAAAGATGGCCCAGATGACCAGCCTGGTGGAGAAGAAGGACAGGGAGCTGGAGGTCCTCAAGGAGGCACTCAGGTGTGTGGGGCTCTGCTGGCTGTGGAGCCCAGGCACACCCAGGTACCCCGGAACCTCACACAGAGAGAGGGGTTTAGTAAGTGCTGATTGAAGAGATGGGTGGGTGGGTGGATGGATGGATGGATGGATGGATGAATGGTGGATGGGTGGATGGATGGATGGATGAATGGTGGATGGGTGGATAGATGGGTGGATGGGTGGATGGATGGTGGATGGGTGGATGGATGGTGGGTGGGTGGATGGATGGGTAGATGGGTAGATGAGCGGATGGATGGGTGGATGGATGGATACACAATGAATGAATGAATGAATGAATGAATGAATGACATGTGTTTCATTGATTCACAACCTCCTCAGTTAAAACAGGGCTTTGCTTAGTTCTGTGCTTCTCAAACATTCCTGCCCAATACCCCAGATGACAGGTCTCAGCTTAAATGCTCCTTCCTCTAGGAAGCCCTTTGTCACTCACCATCCCCAAACATAGATAAGGTCCCCTGCTCTGCCTGGGGTCCCTCAGCCCCTGCACTTTTCACCTAACCTAACTTCTCAGTCAGGCTGAGTTTATCGCCTATTAATAGTCTGCCTTCCCCGTGAGGACAGACCTTGCCTGGCATTGCCTCCCAGCATTCACGCAGTGCCTAGCACATGGGGAAATTAATAAATATTTGTTAAACAAATGTATAGACAGGGGTGTCAGAGGTCAGCTTAAAATAAATATAAAATATCCGCATCCCATGGATTTGTCTTAAAAATACGTGTGAGTTTGCATTTTTATCCATAGCTTATCCGTATTTCGACATAAAAATAATGTTTTACCCAAGAAAATTTGAGTAAAATTGATGTCTTGTGTAGACCCTGTTGCTTCTCGTGCCTTGTGGCTCGTGGCCGAAGCAGATTAACACTGCAGGCTCCAGAGCCAGGCCGCCTGGGTTCCAAGCTGGGCATTTCCCCTTACAAGCTCCATGACCACCGGCAAATCGCTGCGTGTCTCTGTCTCTGTCTGTCAGATGGCCAAGGAGAACCCCCAGTTCATGGGATTGTTATGAGAAGTGGAAGAGCTAACACGTAAGAGAGTAAGAAGCAGCACCCCCACAATAAATGCCCCATAAGTGGCCCAGCAGGTGTCCACAGGCCCAGGTAGGAAGCGAGGGCCTGTAGGTGCCACTTTCCTGCCAGTCCCCGGAGACTGTTTCTCCGGCAAGCTGTGGGCAGGAGACTTGGAGGCTGGAAGACTTTGGTTACCTGCAAAAACGGAGCTCCTTTTCCTGTCCTGCTGGGGGTGGGGGCACGTGGAGAACTTGTGGCTCCGGAACCTGTGCAGCCCAGTGACTCGCCCGCCACCTCTGCCCCAGAGCCTCCCAGGAGAAGCACAGGCTCGAGCCGCACAAGGAGAGTCAGCAGAAGCCCCGGAGCACGACCCAGAAGTGCGACATCTCGGTGCAGATAGAGCCAGTCCACACCGACATCTTCATGAGCAACCAGGAGGTGAGTGCCCGCCCTGCCCGGGCATCTGGAAGGGCAGGCGAAGGGAGAGAGAACCCAGCGGTGGCCTTCTCTGCTTTAGAAAACATTCTCGTTCTTCGTTCCAAAAATAGCACTTGCACCTGTGCCGCGTGAGGGGGAAAATCAGGAGCCCCGCGCCTCCGTCTGCCGCCTGGGGAGGTTGCAGCCGCCCCCAGGTCGGCAGGTGCGCGGCGGGCCCCGCACATCCTCCAGCCACGGCCCTGCGGCGGCCGGCGACGCTGGGCTCTGATCCCGGCTGCCCGGCTCCTCTCAGAGCTGTGACCTCAGGTCGCCGTGAGCCAATTCCCTGGTCTGGAAAGTGGGAGAAATGACAGCCACTAATTCCCCTCGTGGGGCTGTTGAGAGACATTTTATTTGCAAACACAAACCTATATATACAGGGTGTTGGCACAAGTAGGTTGACAGTTGTCCGTATGGAAAATAACATAAGAATTAATAAATAATAGTACCTGAGTTTCATGTACTCACAACAGTCAACCTACCTTTGCCCCACCGTGTGCATATATTTATTTAATCTTTTTTTTTGCAAAATAAAAAAAGCTATATGTATTCTAAAAATTGGTTTTCTTCCCTCACGTAACACTATTTACTGGGCATCTTTTCAAGTAAGTCTGTAAGATCTACCTTCCGTGTGTCTTTCTCGCGGCTGCATAGGGCTCCCCTGCGTCCCTGCCGTCCAAGCAGTCCCGCCGATGGACGTCTGGGTGGTTTCTGCTCTCGCACGTTGCTGTGGTTAATATCCTCACATGTATGTGGAACAAATTCCTCGATGCGAAGTTGCCGGGCCTGGGGGACACCCTAAGTTGTGCTCGATGCGGCCGAACTGCCTTCCCTGAGAGCAGCCCCGTTTATGCTCCGGGGTGTCCCGTGGTGACTCCTCTCGGGCGCCCTCCCAGAAGCCCTTGTGGGCCTGCGGTCCCAGCCGCACAGCAACGGGGCGGGAGTGTGTCTGAGCGAGAACAGCCTTAATCACGCCTCCCTGGAAGGTGGCCCCGCGCTCTGCCCCGTGGCTGGGACTGTGAGGCTCCCACTGTCCAAGGCTGGCTGGCTGTGGGTACGGGGCTCCCCGGAGGCCCCGGTTTCCCGGAGTCCCCGGATGTCACTACCCCTTGGCTTTATGAAACTGGAGAGCAGGATGTGTCATTCACGGGCTTCGGATTTGCTCTTGGAAACAGGGCCCAGCGTGTCATCCCACCTTCCCGCTCCCTCCTGGATGCCTTCCTGCTGCCACATGGCTCGAGCTCAGGGCTGCACACGGCTCGAGCTCAGGGCTCCCTGGCCCAGCCACTGTCCTTGGCACTGGTCGCTGCCCAGACCGCTTGAGCAGAAGTGTCTCCTTGCTGCTCGGGTGGCCCGGAGCTGGGGCTGGGCCGAGCTCCGTGGGGAAGGGAGCAGGTCTCGCTCCTGCTGGAGCCCCAGCTCTCGGTGCAAGGCCTGGCCCACGGTCACTCATTCAGCCCCCACTGAGCGCCGCTGTGCGCCAGGCCCGTGGCGGGCGCAGAGAAGGGCGCACAGGGCCTCTGCCCACACCGGAGCCCCGACTCCGCACGTGTCAGTTGGGCGGCTTGTTGACCGGCCGCCAGGATTGTTAGTTTCCCTGATGGGGCAGGATTGGGGGGGGGGGCCTGCAAGATAAAAGGGGAAAGTATTTGTTCCTTCTCGGGATGCTTTCCGCGCTCCGGCCACTTCCTGCTTTCGAAGCCAGGGGGTCAGAGGGCTGCAGGGTTGTGTGAGAAAGAATCTCCCTCATCTCGAAATAAGCAAGTTCCCAGAGGGCCGGAGCTGGGTCATGTCGGGCTCAGGCGGGCTCTCCATGCGGAGGAGGGGCTGTGGCCGAGCCTCAGTGCCCTGCTCCCCACCCCGGGGCCAGCACGTCCTGCCCTCCCCTCCACGCACACGTGCACACACGGGTGCACACGTGCACACATGCACACACATGCACGCAAGCAGGCGCACACATATTCTGAATGTATGAGGTGAACCAAAATTGTTGTTTTTAAAATTGTTATAAGAAGCTGTCAGTTCCTTCCCTTTCTTGCCATTTTGACTGGGACCTGCCCTAGCAGCTCTATCTACAACCAAAACCCACTCCCAACGCCCCACCCCATTTCCGTTTTCCCCTCCCCACCTGCCACTGTCCACCACACGTTTTCCATGGTCATCTCCCTCACTGTCTGTCTCCCACACTGGACCTGGAGTCCAGGGCGGCAGGAACTTTGCTGGTTCCACTCGCTGCTGGGCCCCCAGAGCCTAGAGGAAGTCTTGGCGCACAGACGTGCTCAGTAAATCTCTGCGAAATGAACGGATGCGTGAACGAGCGAATTGCTTACCCTAGAGGAGTGTTGTTTAACTTGGAGTCCGTGGCTGGGCTTCCGGGGGGCCCCTGAACCCCCAGAAGTTGTGTGCAACTCCTTGTGTGCACGTGAACTTTTCCGGAGGAAGGAACCCTGCGCTCTGCCGAATCTCAAAGGGGCGCATGGCCCTTAAAGATGAAAAGGCCTTTTCTGTCTGTGCCCTTGGCAAACCCGATCGTAGCCCCGCGGCTGGCGGCTGCCCGGTCGGACGGCGCAGACACAGAGTGTTTCCACATCGCAGGAAGTTCTGCGGACGGCGCTGCCCTAGGCCCCGGGGTCTCGGGGGGAGCTTCTCCTTCCTCCAGCCCAGCCCAGCCCAGGGCCCGCCCATCAAATCACCCCTGGCAAATATTAGCCCACCATCCCTATTACCAGTTAAGAAGCAGGCATGCTGGGTTCTCATCTAAAATCGCCCCTTCTGGCCCGGCCAGTGTTGCTCAGTGGTTGAGCATCGACCCAGGAACCAAGAGGTTCCCCGTACGGGTCCCGGGTCAGGGCACATGCCCGGGTTGCGGGCTCAGTCCCCAGTCGGGGGCGTGCAGGAGGCGGCCGGTCAATGACTCTCCGTCATCACTGCTGTTTCTCTCTCCCTCTCCCTCTCCCTTCCTCTCTCTCTAAAATCAATAAAGACAGATTTTTAAATCAATACATAGTAAAAGCGCCCCTTCCGGAGCAGAACTTGATGCCTCGTTTGGAGAGGAGACCAGAATGACAACATATGGAAACCCGAGCTTAGAAAGACACACTTATAAACAAAACGTGGGGAGGGAACCTAGAGAGCACCTCCTGTTTACAGCTGTGCTAAGTCGGGAGGAGAGTTGGAAGCCTTCCTGGACGTGAATTTATATTTGAAGCGAAAGACGTAAACTCCTTCTCTGCTGAAGCCCCTTAACAGTGTTGTCAAAGTGCTCGGTGACAGGGTTTCTGCCCCCCGTGAACAGTCCCGTTTCTCCGAGCGTGAGAGAGGGATTCTCGCCCCCCCAGTAACACTGCTGTCCACCCGGTTTCCCGCAGGACCAGTCCTTCAGCGACCTGGGGGTCAAGTGCAAGGGGTCCCGGCACGAGGAAGTCATTCAGCGCCAGAAAAAGGCCTTATCAGAGCTCCGGGCCCGGATCAAAGAACTGGAGACGACCTGCTCGGCAAGTAAGCGCCCCCCTTCCCGGTCTCCGGGCTCAGAGCCGAGCGCCCCGGACTCTAGGGTTCGCTGTGGGAAGTCACCGATGGGCCGGGACCACCGTCTTCTCTCCCTATCATCTCATAGCCAAGAGGATGTCGTAATGCAAAAAAAATTTATGGGCAGACATGATCTCTGAGTCAAGGGCATAACTCTATATTAAATAAATAGGGTTTCATGAAAAAAACCATACATTTCCTACTTTTTAAATTATTATTACTAGTATTTTAATCTTCACTATTGCTTTACAGAGAGAGTGGAAGGGGGAGGGAGAGAGAAACTTCGATGTGAGAGAAACACACCAATTGGTTGCCTCCCGCATGCGCCCCCCAACCCAGGCTAGGATCAACCCCGAAACCCTTCAGTCTGCAGGCCGACACTCTAACCACGGAGGCGAACTGGCCAGGGCTGTCCTACTTTTTCCTATTTCACTGTGTCCTGGCAGAAACTCTCATGGACCAACACTGCACAGGGCTCACCTTGGGGAACCCCCTAGAAGACCCCGTTCAGAGGGGATAGGGCTCTGCGGACGCTGAGCTTGCAGCTGGTGGAGCACTGGGCTGGGCCCCGGGAGCCTGGGTTCGGGCTCCGTCCCTGCCCCTCTGAGTCTACAGCCTCCCATTGGCTGTGTGACCTCGGACGAGACCAGTCAAGAGGAGCGGTGGCCGTCACCTGCAATGACTCCCTGCTGAGCCTTCCTTTTGAAGCTCAGTGGTCTCTTTTCCAGGTGATAAGGACCACGTGAATGAATCGCTTCTAGACTTAAAGACTCTCCGAATGGGAAAAAACGTCCAGAAGATACTGGACGCGAAACCCGACTGGCCACCTCTCTCGAAAATAGAGATCCGAGCGGTAACCGAATCACGTTTGTCTCTGCGTGACCGACCCGTGGAGGGGGCGGGCGTGAGGGCGGCCCTGGCTGTGCCCCTGGCTCGGCCGTGCCTGTCGGTGGTCCGGGGCCAGGCCCTCCCGACAGGCCGTTGTCTGTGCTGACTGGTCAGTGCCTTGCTCCCCGGGCCCAGTGCTCAAACGGAAAGGTGGTCTTCCACCTGTGCAAGCATGACGTACCTTCTGGAATGAGTCAGCCTGCCGGGTTGTTCGATAACTGCGCAGCGTTTTAGCTTCTGTGTGCAGAAGTCCATCGTGGGGCGCCAAGAGTCTTTAACTCTCTTTTTATTTCAGGCTCAGAATGGCCTTGCCAGCTTGGCCCCCGAGAAGTCAGGGAAGATGGACGTGGCCGAGGCTCTGGATCTCAGCGAGAAGCTGGTACGTACACACAGCCTCCTGTCTGAGCCCGGTCCCTGCCGTCAGTGTGAACCCCGGCGTAGTTTGATTTTTGTGTGTGCTAATCTTCACCCAAGGATATTTTTTCCATTGATTTTTAGAGAGAGTGGAAGGGAGGGAGGGAGGGAGGGAGGGAGACAGAGAGAGAGAGAAACATCGACGTGAGAGAGACACATGGATTGGTTGCCTCCTGTGCCCCCTCCCCCAACAGGGCCGAGACTCGAACCTGCAACCCTTCGGTGCACAGGCCAGTGCTCTAAACACTGAGCCACACCAGCCAGGGCACCGCGGGGTAGTTTAAAGACCAGCCCTGCGCGCAGATCTGGTTGTTGCAGTGGCTCCGCGTGGGGCAGGCGGGGCATAACCAGCCTCCTGGGCGCCCTCCAGGGAAGAATGACCGTTTCTACGGCTGCCACAGTCCCCCTCGGTTCTCTAGAGGGCTAGTGTACACCGACGTGGAGAAAATGAAAGTATCACTAAAAACCCCGGTTGCACTCGTTCCCAAAACCTGTGTTTGTTGTCCCCTGCGATTGCCAACAACGAGTGGGTCCGAGTTAGGCGCCTGCCCCCGGGCGGCCGGCCCGGCCCCGCCCTCACAGCGCCCGCCTTCCCTGCAGTACCTGGACCTGAGCGCCACGCTCGGGAGTCTGATGAACATCAAGGACATGGCAGGTCGCGTGTCCATGAAGCACCTGTCCCCCGAGGAGAGGGAGCGAGTCAACCAGCTCCGACAAAGGGACCTCGACCTGGTGTTCGACAAGATCACCCAGCTCAAGAACCGGCTGGAGAGAAAGGAGGAGCTTCTGCGAGGCTACGAGAAGGACATTGAGCAGCTCAGGTCCCGCCCGTGTCCCCGCGGGAAGCCCAGGCCCCCCGCTCTCCCGGCTAACCCTCAGGGCAGGGGGTCGCGGGCCTGGGTGTGAAATAACTGAGATGGGGGGGCCAGGACGGTGACTGGGCCTGGCAGTGGCGGGTCACCTTCTGTGAATCTGTCCCACGTCCCTGCGTCCGTGGGCTTCCCACAGCTCTGTCACGTCTCCAGTGGCCGCAGGTCTCCCTGCCCTCTCTGGGAAATTGGGAGGGGCTGGTAACACACCCTCTGCGCCCCCTTCACCCATTCAGCCGATTCGAGCTGCTTATTCTGCCCCCCCCCCCAAGCTTTGTCACTCTCTCCCTCGGGTAACGAAAAGTCTAAGTCAGCAGAGAGTCTCCCGGGCCCGGGGCACCCGCGGTGGCTGAGACGGATGGGGGTAAGGGGCTCTCTCTCCCGCACGCTCAGGCAGAGCAAGGTGTCCGTGCAGATGTACCAGACGCAGGTGGCGAAGCTGGAGGACGACGTCTACAAGGGGGCGGAGGAGGCGGCGCTGCTGAAGGAGGCCCTGGGGCGCGCGGAGCTGCAGCTGCAGCAGGAGCGGCGGATCAACAGGGCCATGCGGCAGCAGAAGGTGAGGGCCCCCCGGGCTCCGGGAAGAGCGAGGCCCCCGGGGGATCCGGGCAAAGGAAGGTGGCAGAGTAGCTTAGCACGGGACACGCCTGGGTTTAAGGCCTCCATCTGCCACTCGCTGTGTGACCTCAGGCAAGTTTCTTAACTTCTCTGAAACTCATCTGTCTTTTTTTTTTTTTAAATAGTGGCTATTATTCGTATTTTTATTTATTCTGCCAGGTCCTGGGGATACATAGGTGATTAAGCTCTCTGAGAACAGAGGTTTGGTTTTGCTGTTCTGATTGCCCAGAACGTAGGAGACACCCAGTAAATATGTGGTGGGTGGGTGGATGGATGGATGATGGATGGGTGGATGATGGATGGACAGGTGGACAGGGATGGATGGATGTCCTTGAAGAAATTGTCCTTTAGTGTGGAGCGGACAGGTAAAGCGCTGACTCAGAAACCTGCCCCCCATCCCGCAAACCTTCCCAACCGCAGGCTCCCTGGCGTTAGCCCCAGAAACGAAAGCGGCCGCCTGCTCTCAGGGAGCACTGGATGTGGCGTCTCCAGTGTTCGTTGCTCTTTGAGTTAAATTAAACATCACAGCCCTCTGCCTGCGTGCGTCACGGGGCTGCCTCAGGCGGAGGACAGCTTCCTTTCTCACCAGGCAGCGCCAGGGAGAGCCGGCCGGTGGCCGAGCTCTGGTTTCTCCTTTGATGTGCCCTCTGGAGGGCTCACCCCTTCTGAGGTGTCCCCCAGGGCTTGGCAGTCTGGGCCCCAAAGCGAGGACACCAGACCACAGAGTGGGAGAGCAAAGGGCCCAAAAAGGGCCATTGTCATGTGCTGGCTAAAAATGTAAGAAAACCTGAGGATTTACATAATCAGGCTTCACATGCATTATTCATGAGCTGCCTCGCTCATGCACAATGCAGGCACTGGACGTCCTTCGGTGGAGAAGGGTCTGAAATGGCCAAGTTGAACCTGTGACAGGGACCCCAGAAGAGCTAGAGCTGGGAACTTTCAAATTTATGGAATTCACAATATAGGCAACGATGGGGCCATGCACATGCCATCACCGACGGCGTGCATTATCCAGAGCACACCGAGTGGCAGGCACCAGCTCCACGCAGCACACGCTTCCTCCGTCCATCGACCCTGCAAGGCATGCTGGCCAGTGCCAGCCCATTTGGGAGAGGGGAACACTGAGGCCGACAGAGAGTAATGTTGCCTGGCTACTCGGCCCGGAGCAGGATTCCCACTCACAGCTGCTGCGCGCCCCAGCCCCGGTCCACCTTCCCACGCCCAGGGCACCGCCCCCTCCCCCGCCCCTCCCCATGACTCCAGGGTTTTTATACCAGGGCTTAGGTTTGCACTTAAAGTTGGTTATTAGTATGTTGGCAGAAATTACTGTTTGTCAGGAGAAATATGATAAATTTTTATTTATTTTACTTATTTATTAAGCCTCACCCAAGGATGTTTTTCCCATTGCTTTTCAGAGAGAGTGGGGGGGGGCAGAGAGAGGGAGAGAGAAACATCGATGTGAGAGAGACACATCGGCAGGCTGACCCCCGAGCGCGCTCCACCAAAAAACGATAAATTTTAAAGTTTTGCTGGACTCTGAAGGGAACTTGTATACATCTGTCTCTCATCCACCCCTTCCAAGGACTGTATGTTTCTTTTTAAAATAGAAGTGAAAGGACATTAGAATTCCTTTTTGTTTTAAGTTTTACACCTAATATTTCCACGAAGAGCCTTATTTATTTTTATTTTTTCAGTCTCCTGTATAAAATGTCACCCGCTCATAGAAGTGGCCTGGTTGCAGCCCTGGGAGATGAAATTACTCACCTTGAGCTTCAGAAATGCCCCCCACACACAGTCACACACACACACACAGTCACACACACACTCACATGCACACACACACACACACACAGTGTAGTTTGTAGCTTTAATGTCTGAGCATCTCTTTGCCAAGCAGAACTTCCCAGAATCAAAAGTCCTGCTTCCACGCTGACACCTCTGCCTGTGAAAGTGACACTCGCTATAAAACGCTGAGGGGACCCCGTGCTGGGCATTTACTGGCCTCCAGGGGCCTCCGGAGGGCCCCAGGGCCCACAGCTCCGTCCACGCGACAGGGTGACAGGGCCAGTGGCCCAGGCCGCGCCTGGTCTAGTCCAGTTCCCACCTCACTGGAGATACCGTAGCATCAGTCCTTCCACAGGGGGACTCAGGACTCAAGCAAACGGGGTTCAAGCCCCACCTCTGGCCCTGAGGGGCCCCGGGTAAGGGGCTTAGCCTGTGTATTTCAGGGTCCTCGACAAAAGCAACCCGAAAGGGTAGTGGTGGGGTCTACTCCGTGGGGGCCCTGGGAGGGCACAAGGGCATGAGGCCCACAGCGCCTGGCACCCCGCGAGCACGGCTGCTAGTGGGCAGCGAGAAGGCGGGCGCCCTGTGTTTTCCTTGGAGCGCGTCCTGCCCGCCGCTGGATTCCCCAGCCCCAAGCCCCGTCCCCCCGAAGCCCCGGCTCCTCTGTGAACCTCTTTTTCTGTTTGCTGAGTACAGCTAAGGCTACAGCCAAGAAAAGGCCCGGAAACCCTTTGTGAACAGCTTAAGGCTGGGTTTTCCGTGGGTGCGGCTGGAGAGGCACGTGCGCCCCTTCTCAGCCCCTCTCAGCCCCTCTCAGCCCCTTCTCAGCCCCTCTCAGCCCCTTCTCAGCCCCTCTCAGCCCCTCTCAGCCCCTTCTCAGCCCCTCTCAGCCCCTCTCAGCCCCTCTCAGCCCCTTCTCAGCCCCTCTCAGCCCCTTCTCAGCCCCTCTCAGCCCCTTCTCAGCCCCTCTCAGCCCCTCTCAGCCCCTTCTCAGCCCCTCTCAGCCCCTCTCAGCCCCTTCTCAGCCCCTCTCAGCCCCTCTCAGCCCCTTCTCAGCCCCTTCTCAGCCCCTCTCAGCCCCTTCTCAGCCCCTCTCAGCCCCTCTCAGCCCCTTCTCAGCCCCTCTCAGCCCCTTCTCAGCCCCTCTCAGCCCCTTCTCAGCCCCTCTCAGCCCCTTCTCAGCCCCTCTCAGCCCCTCTCAGCCCCTTCTCAGCCCCTCTCAGCCCCTCTCAGCCCCTTCTCAGCCCCTCTCAGCCCCTTCTCAGCCCCTCTCAGCCCCTTCTCAGCCCCTCTCAGCTCCTTCTCAGCCTCTTCTCAGCCCCTTCTCAGCCTCATCTCAGCCCCTTCTCAGCCCCTCTCAGCCCCATCTCAGCCCCATCTCAGCCCCTCTCAACCCCTCTCAGCCCCTTCTCATCTCCTTCTCAGCCCCTTCTCAGCCCCGTCTCAGCCCTTCTCAACCCCTCTCAGCCTCATCTCAGCCCCACCTCATCTCAGCCCCTTCTCAGCCCCCCTCAGCCCTTCTCAGCCCCCTAAGCCCTTTCTCAGGGCTCCACACCCTGCAGCAGGCTGGAGGGCGCCAGCGGCTCCAGGCTGGGGAAGCAGCTCCACCCACCTGCCAGTCAAATCTCCAGCCAATCAAATCCTGGCCGGGGGCGGGGCCATACCGTCCCTCATCCTTGAGATGAGGATTAAAATGCCACCTGCCAGGTAGGACCGCCCAGCAGGTGCTCTTATACCATCGTTGTTATCACTATTTTTTTTTTCTTAAATATGTTTTCGTTGATTTCAGAGAGAGGGAGAAACATCGATGATGAGAGTCATGGGTCAGCTGCCTCCTGCTCACCCCCCTGGGCATCCAGCCCGCTAGGTGGGCACGTGCCCTGACCAGGAATCGAACCCTGACCTGGCTCATAGGTCAACACTCAGCCACTGAGCCACGCCAGCCGGGCATCGTCACTATTCTTTTAACTTGCTATTTTCCAAGGTTCTCTTGGGCCCAGTTGTTCTTAAGATCCTGTTCCCTCAGGGCCACTTGTGCGTTTTTGACCACAGAGTAGAGATGGGCAGATGCACTGTAGGATGGGGGTGGGATGGGGGGGACCCTCCGGCCCACAGAGGATGGAAAGGTAAGACGTGGCTAGGGTGGCACAGAAGATGGCTGAAGGAAAAGACCCTCACACACGCGCACACACACACTAACACCATTGTTTGCCCACCAACTCTTGAAACCTCAGGTCTCCTAGAAGCCCCGGAGGTGTGTCCCAGAATGGGACAGGTGGGGACACACTAAACGCTCTCTTGCTCACCTGATGTTTCCACCCAGGAACGGTTAGAGGATCACGAACAGAGAAACGCAAAGGAATCAACACCTTGCAACTGTGCCTTCAAAGAGAGAGAGAGGCAGGTATGGAGGGGTCCTCTGACCCGCCTGTGCGGCCCCAGGAGCAGCCACACCCCTCCACTCCCGCCCCTTCCCCCGGCCCCCCTGCCCCCCCACCCCCGCCTGCAATCTGAGCTAGTGACCTAAGGGATGAGCAAGCATCTGACCCAGTACCTGGAGGCGAGAGGGGGCAGAGGGGACGTGCAAGTCCAGTTCTGGCTGATGGGCAACCCCAGGAACCCCTGCCCCAAGAGCAAAACAAGTGGGTGAGAGAAAGGGGGAAATGGGTACAAAGTGGAGCCAGGAATGAGCAGGAAAGTGCCAGATATTGTAACCTCACCTGCCAGAGGGGGAGCCTCCTTCGACTGTGGGCATTCGATGGCCCACGGGAAGTGGGGCGCCCAGCATGGTGCAGAGTTCACGGTGCCCGTGATATGAGAAGCAGGCGATGCCCAGACGTGTTCTCAGAACAAAGACGATGCTGGATTTTCCCTAGAGATGGGGACACTGTGTGACATCGTGAATAGCATCCCTAAGAATAGCGATGAGACGTGGGCTGGGCCACGTCTGAGAACAGCTCCTGAGACAGACTGATGTCGTCGCACACGTGCCAGTGAGTCCAGGGAGAGCAGGTGTGCGGGGGCCAGGCTCTGCCCTTCAGCGCTCAGCTGTCCAGTGATGGGCTCTAACCCAGCACCATACGATGGAGCATTGTTCAAACTGGGATTCCCTGGAGCCCTCGGGTGCCATGGAAGGGTGTGACTCAACACACACACACGCACACGCACACACACGCACACCTTCCACGAAAGCAGCTCTCCATTATCTGTTTTATATGTCAAGTTTTTCAAGAAATTTTTCTACAAAAACAAAAAAGGAAGGAAGAGCTTTGGTTTAAAAGCTCTGCTTTAATAATATCCAGGAATTTGGATGTGACTGTCTTCTGATCGGAGTTGCTCTCAACTAAGTTTGCGATAAATCTTGAGTCACCCCAGGCTCAAGGCCACCTCCACAGACAATGCCTGGACGGCACCTGTTAGGTGAACACAGGCCCTAAGCCTTCGGAAAGAGTGGCTCTGAGAGCGGAGTTAGCAGCCTTTCCTGGGGAGGGAAGAGACTTCCCAGCGGCTGTGCCCCCTCCCCGAAGCTGGCCTTCCCTCCTCTGTGAGTTCTGTGAATGTCCAGCAGGGCTCCCAGAATTAAAAGGGGGTGAAACTAAGCAAAGCAAAACAGGATGACCAATTAAATCTGAATTTCTGACAACGCAGTTATTTAGTATTGCAAGTATGTCTGAAATACTGCGTGGGACCTACTTACACTAAAAAACCCTGAAGTTCACACTGAACCGGGCGTCCGGCATTTTACCTGGCGACCCCGCCCACAGATTTTTCCCGAGCACCAGGGAGACACCGAGGGGAGGCTCGGAAGCAGGTGCCACAGGGCGGCGGCCCACAGGTGTTCTCGTTGGACTCGTGGCATTTTTTATTTTTTTTTAAAGTAACATTTCAAAATGCAGCGCTTTCACTTTGGCTTCTCTGGGAAACTCGGAAGCTATAGTGACTAGGCCTGCAGCCTCCCGGCCCCTCAGAAGGTGCTGGGTGTGGGGTTCGCTGGTTTCCCCACCCACCCACTCCATCCCTCTCACTCCCCTGGCCCCGTAGGCGGCAGGTGGTGGCCCCGTGGACGCTCAGGGCTCTGTGAGAACATCCCCTTCCTGCTGCCCCGCGCGGTCACCCGCCAGTGCCGGTCAGTGAGGGAGGCCCCAGCTCCCCCTCACTGTTGTTCCCCAGCGCCCAGGGGCTGCTCATTTTTCAGTGAACTGCCCCTGAGATTTGGGGTCTTGAGGAGACAGTAATCAAACCCCAGGGGAAGCTCCAGGTCTGTGGGTGTCATCGTGCCTGGGTGGGACCCCGCTGCAGGACTCCAGCCTTCCCCTGACCTGGGAGGCCCTGTTTCCAGCAGAAGCAGATTTGTCCTCAAGAGGATTACAGGTCATTCCAGGGCCCTCGGGGGACCAGCCTCCTCCTCTCAGATCCCCCGGAATCTGGGACAGGGATCCCTAAGGGGCTCAGCGGGACAGCGCAGCATCGCCCCAAAGCCACGCCCCTTCCGCAGACCCACTCTCTCCCCTCACCCCGTGCCTGGGAGGGCCCACCAGCCCGTCCGATGGGCAGCATCCGAAAGTTGAGAAAAACCCATTTTCTTCAATGCGAAAGTCAAAGAGGATCATGTGCTAAATTTTGTTACTATTTTTTCTGTATTAAAGAGACGAATGTTTGTAGACACCATGAAAAACAAGATGCAGAACCCACACTTCCAGGTGAGCTGAAGGAGAGGCGAGGAAGCAGTCGGGGGCCGTGGGGACCGGCCGTCAGGGACCCCCGTCTGTATCTAGGCACAGAGCTGGGCATCCCCTCATTTAACCTTCACAGCGACCCTCTGCGGTGGGTATTGAAGTAGGAGATCCCACACCCAGGTGCCCACGGCCTGCCCGCCTCGAGGTAGAAAACGTCCAGGTAACAAACCTGGCACGCTTCGGGCGCCGTTTCTCTTGAATTTCGAGGAAGCATCCTCTAGAACACTCTTTTTTAAGAGCTGAGAATCAGGCCCGAAATCGTCAGCCCGCTGAAACGTTCCGTTCGTGACTCAGCCCAGGAACCGGGGCTGAGCCGCCGCACTCCCGCCTCGCAGGGCGTGGAGCCAGGCTCCCGGGACGCCGGGCCGCAAACACGTGTTCGCTGGATGAGAGAGAGGAGATATATTTGAGTTTGATGAAAGGCCACCGTCATTCTGAGACAACGAAATTAGCACTGGGGGAAAAGCAAATGATTCTAGGTAAGGAATGTTTTGGGAAAATAGAAGCCTCTTCTCAACCAACATCTTTGTTCTAAGACCAGAGGGGTGGTCACTCCCCAGAGCAGGATGTCAGGGGGCTAGAGAGCGTCCCGAGGGACCCCCGACATCCGAGACCCTTGTCACCCTGCAAAGTAGGAAGAGTGGGAGCCTTGTCACTTACTCATCCGTCCACACGGCTGAGCCCAGGCAGAAGCCGCCCGCAGCTGGGCGTTGTCTGAGGACCGCCTGGGATGGAAGATGACGGGAGATACCGGGGTGGGCCCGGTGCCTTCGGCGTTGGAGGAACGTGTGTTTCTCGGAGATGTGAAGCGCCCTGGAACTGCAGGCCGCCTCTGCTCTTAACGGGGTGCGCGTAGATGGCGGGACAGATGGTGGGGCGTCAGCCCAGAGCAGCCTGAGCTCCCGGTTCGCCAGCCTCCCGCCCGCCCTCAGAGGCTCGGCGTCTAGGGCCTCCTGGCACAGAAGGGTTTCCTCCAGGCTCCTGGCAAAGCGTGGCTCTCCCCGGGGTCTCCTTCCCCCGCAGTGTGCCTGAGTCCTCGCGGGCATGGAGTCACGGCGGCCACCTAGAGGGAGGCGGGGCGCGTAAAATCCCCTTTCCGCCCGGCCCGCTCAGGAAGGGGTCTCACCTCGAGCAAGCTTCAGGCTGGCAGCTCCTTCCTTTCCGGGGTCCTGTGGGCTTTTGTTTTCTGTCCCCCAAAACGCCATTCGCTGACTTGATTTGATTTTCATTGGGGCTAACAGTCTTCTATAATTATTTTCAGCTGTATGCTACTGAGGACAATCTCCTAGTTAACAAATATTTATCGAATACCTCGTCTAGGCCACATGCCGTGCCAGGCACTGGGGGTGGAAAAGTAAACAGAAAGATACTCTGCAGGCACCTATTCGTGCAACAAACACTTACGGAGCCTACAGGTGATGTGTCCAGGTGCCGCCCAGGTGCTGGGATTCGATCGTGGATCCTCAGTGGGGCCAGTACTACCCCTAAGAGGGCAGAATTCCTTTTTTAAGATGTATAACCACAGACATGTACAGTGCTGTCCGTAATATTAACATCTCATGGGTGTGGGAGTGAACAGGAAAAAATGTCTAATCTGATTTTTTAAAACATCCACCTGGGTGTCGCTGTTTCAATGACTGGCTTCTACCCCAGGCCTTTCATCTAGGGGTGAGGCTTCCAAACCTCCACGCTGAAGGCGTGGCGATCACCTGAGGCCCCCGGGTTCGGGGGGGCCCTGCCCCGTTTTCCCTGCCCTTCCTGCCCTCATTTGCGGTTTCGAATCTCTCATTCCCCATCTCTCCCTCTTCCCAGTCACCCGTCCCGGCTGCCCTCTGCTGCCCTGCCCTTGCCACCCAAGAAAGTGGAGGCGCCCTGGCCGGTGTGGCTCAGTGGTTAGAGTGTCGGCCCGCACATCAAAGGGTCTTGGGTTCGATTCCAGTCAAGGGCACGTGCCTGGGTTGCAGGTTCAGTCCCCGACCCCGGTCAGGGCACATGCTGGACGCAACCAGTCGATGTGTCTCTCTCACATCAGCATTTCTTTCTCTCTCTCTCTCTCTCTCTCTCTCTCTCCCTCCCTTCCACTCTCTCTGAAAAGCAATGGGAAAAATATCCTCAGGTGAGAATTAAAAAAAAAACTGGGCCAAACCCCCAAGCTGCTGGCGGACCTCGGGGCAGGAGACCCTGGACTGAGGGCCCTTTTAACAAACTTCCTGGCTCTGATTCCGACAGCCAGCCCCACACCGGGTCAGGGCCCTGGCGTTTGGGAACCATCCACAGCCAGCGATTTTATTGAAAATGAAATAACAAGGGCTGTAAAGGGAAGGTGGTTTCCAGAGGAAAGTTTCCAGCACTTGCCGTCTGTTTTCACCTCCCCGGCGTTCCAACCGCGGCACATGTTGTGGGCTAGTTCCGAGAGACGCCAGCCCTCTCGCCCGCCCTGAAAAGATTTTGCACACGGCCTCAGGACACATCCGGGGCTCCTGTGGGCCGCGGCCCGGGCTCGGGAGGGGCTCGGGAGGGGCTGCCCACCCCTGTCCGGAGGTGAAAGGAGCTCAAGAGGTGGTCCGACAGCCCCCCCCATTGAAATCTACCCAGAACCTCCTCTCGCCCCCCAGGGAAGACAGGGCGGATGCTCTGGTCCCTGCTTGACAGATGAGGAAACCGAGGGCCATGTAGTCAGTGGCAAAGCTGTAAGTGGCAAAGCTGTAAGTGGCAAAGCTGAAATGCAACCACCCACAGCCCTCTTCCCCCAGGGGTATTGTGTCCTCACAGGGGAGTCAACCCCGCAGGAAGTAGGGCTGGAATTTGAAGCTTGCTGTAAAGCTTGCAGGTTATAGTCTATCCACAGGAGGTGCCAAACCGTGAGAGAGGGAGAGAGATTCTTGGGTTGCAACTAATACAAACCGATTCAGACAGAGGGAAGGGGCTCTTACAAGGATACCGGAGAGAGTATCTCATAAGAAACAGCTGAAAGAGAGTCTGGCCTCAGAAGAGACGGGGTGAGCCGTGGGATCCCAGGCACCATGTCTCCTACACACACACACACACACACACACACACACACGCACACACACACACACACCCCCCTCTCTGTATCCCTGCTGCCCTCAAGGTCCCCCAGTTCAAAGGACCAGCTCAGGGAGCCAGTAACCTCTCAGAGCCCATTAACCCCCAATCCTGGCAGAGCTCCCCTTAAAAGCCCAGCCAGGGCCGAGTGTCCGCTCAACTATGACCAGGGCTAGGGCCACACACATGGCTCCAGGGGGGGGCACTACTCAGAAAAGGGCTAACCGGATGCCCCCCAATATCCTGCATTGTCCCTCCTATGACGTCAGAGACATACGACCTGCAGTTCGGTAACCGCTTTTCAGGAGAGGGACCCTGCAACACAGTGAACGCGCCCATCCCGAGAAGCCCCGGGGACATAGAGGGGCGAACATTACCCGTACACCTGGAGGGGGGACGCCAAAGACCCTTCGCCAGGCTGACCGTGGGCAGCACGAACACGGCGGGCCGCTCTGGCTTCCTTTCGCTCATATCTATGTGTCCACAGACTATAGATTTTTTTAAGATGAGTTTTATTTTGAGTGGGGGGAAAACACACCATTTGAGTGGAAACGCAATCACAGAGTTAGCGCGTTTGTTTCCCTTGCTCGTTGAAGGTTGGAGCCAGAAAAGCCACCCCAAGGATGGGCCAAGAGAGGGAGACGCTAAAGAGAGATTCGTCCAGCAAATCCAGCCAGAGCCTGCTGTTCTCGAAGCCCGGGGGATGCAGCTAGAAAGGCCGCCCCGCGCGGCCCCGCCGGGTCCTCCGTGAGTCCGTGCGATTCTCCTGTGTCAAAACGCTAAGCTGCTTTTGTAGGACTTAAAAGATTGTTTCCGCAGCGTGTTGCTTCCGAGACTGGTGTTTTGCACAAGGCTGTATTTGGGAGTGTGGGGGGCGAGGGGCTGTTTTTTAAACTACCCAGTGACGGATACACCCTCAGGCATATGACGGACAGAGGCCTGAAACCCAGACCCCTGGGCCTAGCAGATTATGCGGTTCCACGTTTGAGATGTGACGAACCCAAATGTCCCGCCGCCAAGGAGCCCCAGGAAACCCACCGTTAAGAAAACCCCAGGCTGACCCCAGGGCCACAGGATAGACTGGTAACCTCAGGGCTGTTGGGACCGTGGTAGAGCGCACTTATACCTGTTTATTGTAATAAATGTAGGACGCCAATCAGTTTTGTCGCTGCCAGAACCACGACTGACGTTTGTTTATATGGCACTCTGCCGTTTCAAAACGCCTCCCATCCAATCCTCCCCCAAGCCCTGGGGGCAAATAGTGTTCCGTTCCCTTATTTAACAGATGAGGAAGCTGAGGCCCAGAGAGGTTGAGTGGCCTGTCTAAAGTCACACAGCTAGTAAATGCAGGAGTCGGGTCTGGAGCCCAGGTCTCCAGTTGCATCTCAAACTGCCCATTCTGCTACCCCAAGATGGCCCCGTAGCGCAAGTCCCAGGCCATCAGAGAGACCAAGCACCCAGTCCCCAAAGAGCACACACTGCCCGGGTGGGCACACCCCTCTTCGTGGCCTGGGGAGAGGTGGGGGCATCGCTCTTGCCCTGCGCTCTGCTCCTCCCGCGTCCCGCCCGCTGTCCCGCCAGCCGGCCCCACCCTGCCTCTCGTTCGGCCAGGACAGCCAAACAAAACCGGAGGAAGCGCCAGAAGTCATGAATATCACTTGTTTTTTTATTTTTCAAAAGCCACAATAAAAATATTTTCATATTTCAAAACCAGATGCATTCTTTATACTGATTAAAACTAGAAGGAAACAGATTTTTCTTGGTGTGAAATTCCACCGAAGGTACATCCTGCACAGGGTCAGGATCTAAAGTCAGTGAGAAAGGTGCACATGACCTGATCTTAAAAATGCTCTCGAAAATTCTGGAATTTTTTTTTTTTTTACATAGTGTTATTTCTACTGTACCATGTCCCAAAAGTCCAAACTGCGAGTTTTCCTCCAGCGTCTGAAGAGATCACTTGGTTAGGCAGTGGTTCAAACAGCTGGCTCGTGTTTGGGAGCCAAATTGGGGGGGGGGGGTGTTTGTTGGTTGAACGTGTGTATTTGAATTTGCGTAAGTTGAATGTAGTGCCCATGTGATCCATATCTGAGGTCTTTCAAAGGCCGTGTTAATTTTTATCCTATGACCATTACGACCCATGATGGCAATTTCTCTTCACTCCTTGAACTAGGTAGCTTTTGGGGTGTCTCCGCAGCCACACAGCCCCTTCCCCCAGCCCCCCGTCAGGTTCGCCCTACTTAGTGCTGCTCCCTTGGCCACAGCTGGCTGGCCGAGGGGTAGACATCCTGCCCCAGCCGGGCCAATCAGGTTTCTCTTCTCACTCAAGCTGGGCCACGCAGCATCCCTGGTGGGCTCTGGGATGCCACCCAGGTCGTCAGTGGTGCTGGCGCTGGGCGTCTGATGCAGTTCCCGGGCTGGGGTGGCCGCTCCCCACCTCGTGTTTGGAGAAACAGAGCCAGCCTTCGGGCAGAGAAGGCTGGGGTAGGTGTGCAGCAAGTCGAGGCGAGAAACCAAGACCCCCCCGGAGAGACAGCGAGCAGACACTACCTGCCCCCCAGTCGTCGCCTCCCTCTACTGTGTAAGCTGAAGGCGAGGTGCTTGACTTGCCAGCCTCCCTTGCAGCTAGAACTGGCCATGTCGCTCAGTTTAGACCAATGACACGTAAGTGAAGGCCCCCGGGGAGGGCTTCCTTCTGCAACAGAAAGCGAGCCTTCGCTGGGAGAAAGCGTGGTGCCCTTTCTCCCTGGGCCTTGTCTCCTTTCTGTCTCCTGGGGCTCAGACGTGGAGCCGGAGCAGCCATCTGGGGATCACCAGGCACCAAGCAAAAGGCCCAAGCCCGCCTCCAGGGACAAGGGAAGGGCGAGAAGGGCCTGGGACGGCACCCCGTCCTCCGCACCACGCCGGCACTGCCTACTTCCCGTGTGGAAGGCAATAAACGTCTCCCCGTTTAAGCCACTGCAGCCAGGCGTACCTGCTTGTGCTGTGGGACAGACCACTCAAAACACAGTCACTGGAAATGACACTATTCTCTCTCGAGCTGGGCACTCATGCGGGGCTGGGCTGGCTGGGCTGGGGCCAGGGAGTCCAGGAGGGCCTCGTTCACATGCCTCGTCCCTGGCAGGCAAGTTGGGTTAGGCCAGTGGTTCTCAATCAGGGACGATTTTGCCCTCCAGGAGACATCTGGCAATTTCTGGACACAATTTTGGTTGTCACAGCTGGGAGGAGGGTGTGGGGAGGGTGCAGCCATCCAAGAGCAGAGGCCAGGGCTGGTGCTGAGCATCCTACAGTGCCCAGCGCTGCCCACAACAAGGACGAATTTGATCCACAGTGTCAGCAGGAGCGGGAATGAGAAACCCGGTCCAGAGAGGCGCCCACCGGGACGGTCTGTCTCTGCTTGCGGGGTCTCTCGCCGCCCAGCTGGCTAGACCAGGCCCTTTGGTGTGTGGGTGGGCACGGTTCCCGAGGGCAGCCGGAGAGGTGGGGCCCCAAGGCACAAACGCTTCTCACCTGCCTCGCGGCTGTTACTATCCCACCAGGCCCAGCAAGTCACGTGGCCGGAGTCCGCTTGGGAGGGGCTCCCAGTGTTTGCAACCTACCCCCATCCAGCGTTGGGTTATTTGAGCCCGAATGCAGCCCAGCTGATGATAAAGGAGGGGATTGCCTTGATTCCTGGTAACTTTCTGGTTCCCAGTCTTTTTTCCTTCAGAAAGCCGGTTCCCACGCCTGCCCTTGGGTTCCACTAGGACCCTTTGTATCACTCAAGATTCTTTGGGACAGTCAGGAACTGGCTTTCCTTCCCCATAGATGCCTTTTTGCTTCAGCTGGTTTGAGTTTCTGACATTTGCAACAAAAATGACCTTCACTAAGACGCTCTGCTCCACAGCCGCCTCTGGGAAGCTACCAGAAGCCTCTCCCCTGGCGTTGTATCAAGGTCCAGCGAGGGACCTGCAGTCCCCAAACCCTCCCAATCTTCTGATCCCCCAAGGAGCTAAGACAAACAGCTTCCTCCCACGCTCGCCGGTGGCAGCCCACTGGCTCCTCGGATTCGTGACTTTGCAGATAAGCTGCCCTTCTCCGGCGACTTGGCAGAGCCCCCGAGCCTGCTGCTGTGGAAACCAGAGTCGGGAAGTGCCTGCAGAAAAAGGGCTTCTGGATCCGCATCCCAGGGTGCACGCCTGGTGAGCGGGGTGGCGTCCAGGTTTTGGGGGGGGGTCTCAGGGACGAAAGCAACATGCTGACGACGACGAGAGGAAACCCAAGCCAGCCGATGCGCCGGGGCCCCTCCGTTTCATGCCGAGGCCTCGGGAGGCGGGAGGCAGGTCGCCCGGGGAGGGTAGACTATTTCGGCTTATCGACTTGGCCTCATTTCCATCAAGATGTGCTGCCTGCATCCATCTGCTCAGTGTCCCCAGTTATTTTGGGCCAATTCACGACCTTATGTGCCTGCTTTTGTCTCGAAACATTTTCCTTTGCCTGTCTGTTCCCCAGGAGCCCGCCGCGATGCCTCTGTTCTGCGGTGGGGAGGCCTTAGCAGGCTCCTCGCTCTGCGTTTCCTCAGCGTGAGCATCTTGCTCTCCTTCCCGAGACCCTAAGATATTGGAGGCAGAACATTCTGGCTCCTGGCTCGCTGCGGTCTTATCACCCTGGAGGCCAGAGGTGCCCTGTGACTGATAAACCACTCTTACGGTTAAACAACCAGCCTTCATTCACTCGGGCAACAAATACCGGGTGCCTCCTACACACCAGGGACCCGGGGGTCCTGTGCTAGGCCCCGTGGTCCTGGCCTGTGCTCCCCTTGCTCCCCCCGCCCTGATCTGCTGCTCTCCTGAGAAGGAATCGGGATCGTTCACTTACTGGGCACGTTGCACCGCAGAGCCCACGCCTCTGGCGTTCGCATCCTCTCTCCTTCCTGTGGGGTCGCTGCCGGGTATTCTGTAGAGAGAGCTGCATGCAGCAGTGACCCTTTTCTGGAAGTTTCTCTGTGCCCTTCAACAGTTGACGTTCAATAGCTAATAATAGGGAACTTTTTATAATGCCCTTGGCAAGCCGTCGGCCACTGCGCGGAGCACGGTCCAGACATCTGCCCACTTGGTCCGCACCCACGACGGGTGTGACTCCTGTTTCATCTGTGAAAGCGAGTGGGAAGTAACCTGCCCGAGACCGAGAGTGTCAGAACCCAGGCTCCGTGCCTTAACTGGTCCATGAACCGGCAGGTCCTCTACTCCTCGATGAGGTTGGGGTCAGGGACTGTCTGTAAAGGGCCATTTCGCTCTGTGGACCAGAGAATCTCTGTCATCACTGCTCAACTCTGCCGTTGCAACATGATCCTCAAACAGGTGAGCATGGCTGCATTCCAATAAAACTTTATTTATAAACATAGACGGTGGGCCAGACATGCTGACCCTGTGTTGACCTCGCACCCAGACTAGATTGTTAAAATCTGCCTGGCTACGGCCTGCTGCGTGGCTACCAGGGAGGCGGACTATCAGCATCTCCACCACTGAGAGCATTCTGAGCTTTACTATGTGCCTTGTACTACACTAAACACTTTATATAAAATTTCTCATTTAATCCCCTTGAGTGCTCCAGGAGGGGGTAATTAATGCCATTTTATAGACAATGCAACTGAGGCCAGAAAGGTAAAGTCACTCTTCCAAGGTCATCCACTGGGATTTTCAAACTCCTAACCGTGACCCACGCTGCCTTTTACCGTGGGAGCCCTACGCCTGGACAGCTGGGAGTCTGGCCAGTGAATCTGGAGCCCTTCTGCTGGACCCAGTGTGAAAGACCCGAGCTTCCTCACACACACGCCTACCTCTAGGCAGCCCGGTTTACTAGCCCCCTTCTGAGAGCCACCTGCTTCCTCTAGTTAATACCTTAGGTCAAGTGTCCCTGGCCTGGGCACGGGGCTCTCTGCCTTCCATCTGACTTTGCCCAGCTCTGCATTACGCTAATTTTACAATTTCCCTTCTGGCTTCCCAAATTCTTGATGCCCCTGCAGCAGCCACATGCAGCATTTCTCTGCACCTTTCATTTATTCCTGCCTCCCTGTCTGCTGACCACAGAGCTCTAAGTGACCTCAGGGCCACACTGATGCCCAAGGACCAGCAGGTCACCCAGCCTCAATCCCTATCTGATGCCGCTGACACTGTCCTCGGAGGAGCAGGGGACAGACACCTGAGAGGTTTGTTTTTTGAGAGCTCCTGTTATCTTTTGTGTTGAGTCATGTGGGTGCATAGAGGTGTCATTTTAGCAGCTTCTCTTTCCTGGCAATGACCTTGAGACCTAAAAATGGGCCACTGGATGCCATGGAGGGGGCAGTGAGAAAACACCCGGTCCGTCCCCAGCCCCTAGACAGAGCAGGCCACCTTGCATTTATTCGACAATTACTTCTTCCAGGCCGGGCCCCATGCTGGGCCCTGAGGAGCCAACCTTGGACCAGAGAGACAGCTCCCTTCCCCCAGGAAGCTGTGTTGGGGGTGTGGGGTGGCGTCAGATTTCTTGTTAATCTTCACTCAAGGATATGCTTATTGATTTTAGAGAGAGGGCAAGAGAGAGAGAGAAACATCTGTGTGAGAGAGAACATTGATTGGCTGCCTTCCCTACGTGCCCCAACCAGGGATCGAACCTGCAACCTAGGTATGTGCCCTGACCAGGAATCGAACCTGCCACCTTTTGGTGCACAGGATGAGGCGCCAACCATTGAGCCACCGGGCCAGGGCAGTGTCAGATATTTTATTAACAGCTTCACTGTGGGCGTAATACGTGCCGAGTCCCAGCCACAGGACAGTTTAGCAGGAAGAGTTGTAACCTCTCCCAGCCCCCGACTATGGGGTCCAACAAATCTCACTCTTCCAACTCTTCCAAGCACTGCTCCTCCCTCTCTCCTGCTCATGACCAGGGGAATCCCAGGACCAGAACCCACTGCCCAGCACCCTGAGTGATTAAGGCTTTGATCGCCAGAATGTGGACTTAAGCTGCTTTCACGGTGACATAAAAATCACAACCGGCTGCTCATATTATGGTCACTTTTGGAAGGGGCCCCGGGGGCACCTCCCGTGCAATAGGGCCCCCCACACACACACTCACTCACACAGACTCTCTGAGAGTTTAAAACAGGCTTAAACTCAGGCCTCTTAAAATTGGACGGTGAACTGGCTGGGGTTTAACAGAAGCAGAAAACACGCTCGGCTTTTTCCCCAGCCCACCCTGCCCAGTTGAGCGTATGCAACCAATCTGAAAGGCAATCTCAGTTTGCAGGTAGATTCATCGCTCCAAGATACCCACTAAACAAGAGCTCCATAGGTAGACGGCTTGGTTTCCAGTGACCCCGCGAATGGGTTGACCAGAGATGGTTTGGTTTCCAGTGACCTGCAAATGAGTTGACCAGAGACAGCTTCGTTTCCAATGACCCGCGAATGGGTTGACCAGAGATGGCTTGGTTTCCAATGACCCCGCGAATGGGTTGACCAGAGACGGCTTGGTTTCCAGTGACCTGTGAATGGGTCAACCAACTGTCCTCCTCATGCCCTTTTCCTCCTGCCTGTCCAGCGGTCCCCTAAGCACCTGCCTGACACAGCCCCTTCCCGGTGCCCTCTTTGCTCAGCTTCCACACCTGGCAGGAGGTGAGTGATGCCCTGAGACCGAGGCTGTGACCCACCCGCTCCCTGCCATCACCCCTCCAGTGGCTCCAGATGAGTACTGAGGCCCTCCCTAAACCTTGCCTCTGTGCGTCTTCTCAGCCCATCGAGAGTGTCTGCGGTGATTAATCAGTAAGCTGGTCTTTATAGAGCCGTGTCCTGCGCTTTGAGCCAACTTCCTCTCGGCCGGCCTCCCCGATCCCTTCTTGTTTTCTCAGCATCTCAGGGGGGAGGGACCCCTCAGTTCCTTCAGGCTCTGAAACACCCTCTATATTCACTCCATCAGCCCCATCGCCCAAGAGCTCTCCCCAACCCCTCTGTTTCTCCCCCCTCTTTTTCAAAGTGCAGTTGTGTGTGTGTGTTTTTGTTCGTCTTTTGAGGACATTTTCCCCATTGCTTTTCAGAGAGAGTGGAAAGGAGGGAGGGAAGCGGACAGAGCGATAGAAAAAAAACAAACATCAATGTGAGGGACACATCGACGGGCTGCCTCCTGCACTCGCCCCGACTGGGCCCGGGGAGCGAGCCTGCAACCCAGGTACGTGCCCTTGACCGGGACTCGAACCTGTGGCCCTTCCGTGCGCCGGCCGACACTCTAACCACTGAGCCACCCCAGCCAGGGCATCTGGGTGTGTGTTTTTAATACTTTACCCCTCCCCATAAGACAGCAACACCAGTAGGTGTGGGAGGAACAGGAGGAACAGAATTCACCGGTGACTAAGGCGGGATACCGTCAGAGCTGGCTCTCGCCCGCCCCGCCTCTGTAAAAATCCTCTGCCGAGAGTGTGATTTTTCCTGGAGATCATTCTTTCCACATGACCAAATGCTGTAATGCGTAACCAGCCCAGATCGCTTCTCTCCGCCGGGATCCGGGCTCGGGGCACAGCACCAGGGTCATTGGAAAGTGATTTCCCTAATGAGCAGGCAACCGATAGTTCCTGGGAGTTTTCTAAGCTAATCAGTGCTCCGCAGTTAGCCAGCTTTTCCTTTCACCACTTTTCTAAAGATGTGCTTCTCCTGAAGTCCAACAGCCTCAGAAGGAAAATGTCCGAGGAAAACACAGCCCCCAGCGTGCATCTCTGGCTTTGGAGCAGATCGACGGTTGTCTTTTTTAGGCAGGGCCCGGCCCGAGGCCCGCAGAGGGGCCGAGCACGGGGCAGCTTGACTCTCTTCCTGGGGTCACAGAGCCTCAGGACTCAGAGAACCTGGGGGGAAATCACCCCGAGGTGTTAAAAGGGCTGGCCCTTCATTTCCGCCCTTCACTTCGAGCTCAGCCTGCATATAACAGCAAGTCCTGGGCTTTCCACTCCCCTTTTGCAAGATGCAATAGGTAATGATCAGGAATCCCCCAACCTGGGCATCGAGGCACCGGCCCCGCCTCCCCAGGGTGGTATCCGCTCAAGAGGGGTGTTTAGTGTGAATAACTCACACTGAACAGGTTTTTCACACATATGTAAGTTGTTTTGTAAGGACGCAAACCCTCACACGATCTCTTCCCTGTTAAAAGTTTGCTCCCACGTCAAGCAGATGCAAAGCATTTCGTAATAAAGGCAGCCCTGTTTCATGCAGATCCATCATAAACCAGGTTAAAGCCACTGGGGTCCGTCAGATATATTTTTAAGCAATTAGCTGTTTTGTGAGGAAGACAGAATTTGGCAACACGAGACTCTGTAGACAGAATTTTTAAGTTTCCGTCTACGCCCTGTCCCTAGTCTTTTGCATTTCGTGAAAAACAAAGTGTTGTACTTCTGTTAGGTCCTCCAAGGCCACGTGTGGGAGATACAGAAACGTGTCTTTGCAAGTAGCTGGACCAAACTGCCCAAGACCGACAGAAACTTCATTCCAAGCTTTCAAAAAAAAACACACAAAAACAAAGTCATGCCATTTAAACCTGAACATCTTTATTGAACTCAGAAATCTCAAAAATAAGTTAATGGAAATTTCATGTTTTCTGAACGCTGAAGTTTTTTTCTCAATGTCATTCTTTTTAAAATGCCTTTTAAATTCATTCAACAGCAGGGTGGAGGGGGTCCATGGGGGGGGAGGGGGACATCTGTAATACCTTCAACAATAAAGATAAATTTTAGAAAGTAAAATATAAATTAATTCAGCAATGTTCTTAAACTGTAGCAAATCGACAAATTATCAGCTGAGGGTCTGTTGGTGCAAATCACTTTGTAACAGCTGCTGGCCTGACCTCAGGTGCATCTCTGCCTCCAACGTTGTTCCTTATAAGCCCTGCCCATGTTCTCTCTGCTCCTTGACTAGTGTGAGGGGCTTCTGCATCGGGGTCTGCAGCATCCTCCTAACATTTGAGGGAGTAAAACAATGCACAACCTCCACCTAGATTAGTGATTCCAAACTTCAGGGAGCACAACTCCCCTGGGTGCTTGTTACAATGCAGAGTGCCAGGCCCTTCTCTGAGATCCGTTTTGTGTCTGGATTGGAGCTCGGGACTCTGTATTATTAACCCCCATCACCCCTTGTACACCGCCCCCCCCCTTGGGTTTCTTCGGCTGGAGAGCCACAGCTTTGCAGTTTGTAGGTGACAGGCCAGACCCTAGGGAGAAACCCCATCCCATGAGCCTTTGGAGAGGACGTCTCCTCTGGGGCCCTCTCCGAAACAGCAGCATCCCGATCTCCCTGCCGGCTCCCCTAAAGCAGAGTCACAGGGTGCGCGGCCCAGCACCCACTCTGCCCCGTCATCCATGGGATGCGCTGGGTCAGGGGGATGTGATGCGCTGGGTCAGGGGGATGTGATGCGCTGGGTCAGGGGGATGCGCTGGGTCAGGGGGATGGAGGGCCAGCCCCTTCCCCGGTCCGCTTTCCCCCCAGTCTCCCAACACCTCAGGGCTGAGGCCCAGCCCCAGCTCCCTCGCTGGCGCCGGCCCATCCTTTCCCAAAAGACGCAGCAGCCCCCGCTGTGTCTCCGTCTGAACGGGGATCCCTGCTCACCGGGTCCACCTTCATCCCCAAGCTACCGCCGGAGCGTAACCACCAGTCGTCTCCATGACAACCGACAGGATGTCACGGACCCAGGATGACGGCTCCATCGCGCTGAGGTTCCAGAGAAGGGGTCGGGGGCGGTGACACCGCCCACCCCCCCCACCCCCCGAGCCCCCAGCCCCGACCCACACCCAACCTGCAGGGGAGGAGCCCCTCTTCCCGGGCCCCCAGCCCGACCTCTCCCGCTCAGGGCGCAGTGAGGGATGGATTTTTACGGAGACCCCCCCCTTGCCCCCCGTCTTACGGGGCGCATGGCGGCGGGCTGGGCGCCCCCAGCACCCTCGCGCCCCCGGGAATGACGCGGCGCGCGCGCCGGCGGCGCAGGGCCCGGGGCGGGGGCGGGGGCGCGGGCGGGGGCGGGGCGCGGGCGGGCCCCGGGGGGCGCAAGTCCCACCCTCGGGGCGGCGCCTGGCGCGGGGAGTGTCAGGAAGAGGAAGAGCGCGGCCAGAGGCGGCGCGGCGCGCGGCGGGCGCGCAGGGCCGGGCGGGGGGCGCGCGGGCCACCATGGCCACGGACGAGCTGGCCAGCAAGCTGAGCCGCCGGCTGCAGATGGAGGGCGAGGGCGCCGAGGCCCCCGAGCAGCCCGGCCTGAACGGGGCGGCGGCCGGGGCGCAGGACGAGGCGGCCGAGGCGCTGGGCAGCGCCGACGACGAGCTGAGCGCCAAGCTGCTGCGGCGCGCGGACCTGAACCAGGGCATCGGCGAGCCCCAGTCGCCCAGCCGCCGCGTCTTCAACCCCTACACCGAGTTCAAGGAGTTCTCCAGGAAGCAGATCAAGGACATGGAGAAGATGTTCAAGCAGTGAGTGCCCCCCGGCCCGGGCCCCCCATCCACCCACCCACCCGTCCCCGCCGCCGGCCTCGGGCCCCCACCCCCAACCCCGCGCCGCCCCTGCGGCCCCTTCCAGATCATCGCGAGCTACGGAACCCTCCACCCCGCCTGGCGTGTGGGTCTGGGGATCCCCAGCCCCTGGTCGCGACCCCTCCGCTGGGTGACTCCGCCCCCGGTGCCCCAGACGCACGCACAGGGAGTGGGGGACCCCGCGGCCCCTTCACCTTGGGCCGCTGACCTAGGACCCTGCCCTGGTAGTGACGCTTCCCCTCCACCCCACGCCGAGACTGGGGACTCCCGTGACGTCCCTCTGTCCCCGAGCAGTGCCCACCCCCACCCCAACACGGGCTGGCCACAAACACCCCCCAGCGCCTGGACAAAGGTGACCATGCCGTGCACCCCCGGCCGCGCGCATTCCTCTCCTTGGGGTCTCTTCACTTCCTCTGCCTGGCTCAGATCCCCTCCCCCTCTCCCCCTGCAGCTTCTGGTAGCAAACTATGGTCAGAGACCCTACAGCCCCTCCCACCCCTGCCCCATCGACTCTGTTAGCCAGGACCCCAAACCGTGACCCTCAGGTGGTCTCCCTAGGGAGGGACCCCTCAGTCCCTGCCTCCATGTTGCAGGTATGTGCAACCTCCTGCCCCCCCCCAAATATCTCAAGGGCTCAGTCCCCTCCTCTCCCCACACACTGTCCCTCCTCCCTCCTGCCCTCACCCCACCCACCCAGCAGCTTTGCAGCCATTGCCCCCTGCTTCCTGTCAGAAGGCCCCATCTCTTCTCACCCCCTCTTCTGTGCCCCTCCTTGCTACTGTGTGCCCCCCTCCCTCCCCACTCAGGGTCCCAGATGCCCCACACCTTCCTGACTTCCCAGTTGCTCTCACCCCTACATTTACTCCATATAATTCCACACCCCGTGTCCTCAGCAGGTTGGACAGACACCCCCAGGTGGGTGGGCTCAGGCCTTCTCCCAGAAAGCACCCTTAATCTCTGTTGAAGGGCTAGCAAGAAAGGGCTCCAGGTCCCCTCTGGTTCATCCCAGTTGGAATGGAGATGGTCAGCCTTGTCTGGGGAAGGGGAGTTGAAGGGGGATAGAGGGGCACAGCCCCCCTCCCTTTGGGACCCTTCCCACTTCCTGTTGCCCTTAGCCCTGCCCTTGGCTTCGGGAGGGGACACAGCCCAGGAGTTCTGGTCTGGAGTGGATCTGGGAGGAGGCGGAACTATGGGAGGCTGAGTCTAGGGTGGAGGAGTCAGGAGTTCTCTGCCCTGGGACAAACATGCCCCGGGACAAACTGCCCAGGCCTAGGGAGGGGGCTGGGCCCACCTTGCCCCAGGCGGGAGGTAGAGCAGGCTGGGGCTTTGTGTCAGCCACGGGGCAGCTGGCCGTCTAGCCGGCGAGCAGGAAGCCCAGGAAGGTGGAGTTTTGCAACCTTAGAGCTTGAAAAAGACTCTTCCCACTTCTTGCACTTGCCACAGCTGCTGCTTCTGCATTTGGCCCAACAGCGCAGGGGAAGCGGTTTCTGGTTCCCAGGCCTGGATGGCTGGGCGCCCCATACATTTCCAGGGGCAAATCTGGCGGGGGGGGGGGGGGGGAACAGTCCTTGGCTCCCCTCTGGTCCTCTGCATGCAAGTCCCAGGGCTCTGAGGCTCCTCTTGACCCCAGGGTCTTACTGGGAGCTCTTCTGAAGTTTCTTCCCAGCCGAGGATTGGCGCGGTCAGGGGAGCAGGAGTCCCGAGGAGGGAGTTTCCGGGATTCCAGGGGCTGAAGACTGAAAGCTCCTTGAGCTCAGGGCTGGTGCAGCTTCACTGTCTAGAACTTCCTTGTAGAGCTTGTCCAGGGAGTGCAGGCGAGATTATCCACGCAGCCAAGATCCCTGTTTCAAGGACACTAAGGGGCTCGTTGACTCCTCCCAGCAACCCCATGGCGGACCACCATCATTCCTGGGGCACAGTTGGGGAGTTTGGGCACAAAAGTAACTTGTCAGGATCTGAACCCAGGTCTGTGACTCCAAAACCCATGTTCTTTCTCCTTCCCGGGTTTCCCATCACAGCCATCCGCTTCCGCGTAGGAAAACGCACTCTTCCAACACCCCCTTTCATGTTCACAGGCGATTTTCTGCCTTATAGACCCACCCAGCACCAGCCTACCCGGGTCCCCCAGAGCCCTCCTTCTCCTTGGCTCCCCAGTATCCTTACCCCCTGCCAAGAAAAAGACGGACTGTTTGGGAGAGGCCAGACTGTGGAGCAGGGACTCGCAGCTCGATTGCAAGGGGCGCGCTACTGGGGGGAACGGTCTCGAAGCTGCATTTGCAGAACAAGCTCACTTTTTAGAAGCTGTTTGGGTGTTAGCCTGACGAGGGGAACTTTGATGAAGACTTGGGGGAGCTGAACCCCTGCAAGCCGCCTCTTGGCACAACTACTGCGCGTTGCTGGGGCGTCGGGAGGGGCGAGGGGCAGGAAGGGGCCAGGGAGCTGGACTTCTAGGAAGGAAGTACTGCCCCGGGGCCCTGGCTTGAATGGAAAGCTGCCGAGTTTGTATTCAGGGAAACAAGGCTCCACTGTGCCAGCCGAGCCCAGCCCCGCAGATCCCATCCCGCTGTGAACTGCCAACAGGCAGGCTCTCGTGGACAACAAAACCCCCGTTCTGCTTCTGCCGCCTGAGTGGGGCTGCAGCCCCCTGGGCCCAAGCAGGGCCTGAGGACCACAGCCAGGGCTCTGCTGAGAGACTTCCACCCGACACCCCCCACCCCCGAGGCAGGAGGGGGAGTCCGGCCCTCCTGGGAAGCCCTCCCCCAGAGCCCAATGCAGGAGATGGGAGGTCAGGGGGAGCTGGGAGCCAGCCTTTCTGCAGAGGCCAGGAGCCGGGGCGTCTGTCCTGGCTCTGCCCTGAGTTACCTAGTCTGCCTGCCCCCCTGGGCCTCAGTGTTCCATGTGTAAAGGAGCAGGCTCTCTCCGATGATTCCCAAAGGTGACTTGGCAATGACCTTGTTTCCGAGGGGTCCTGAACCCTCTGGAGGGCAGAGCTGCTTCTGGTCCATCCGTTCAGTGTTCATCAGCAGCTACTTCCTGAGGAGGGAGGTGGGGGGAAAGGAAAGGGGCAGGGGGAAGATGGGCTCTCCCCCACCATCACCGACCTCACGCCACCGCCGTGAGCCTCAGTTTCCTCTAGCAAGGACAGCCCTTTTCCGCATTTTACAGAAGGGGACACTGAGACCCAGAAGGTGTAGTGATTTGCTTGGGGTCACGGGGGGTTTTCTTCCTGTCCACCCAGAGCTGTCTCTGGGACCCTCCAGGCAAGGGGGGAATGGTGTGGCCCCAGAGAGCTTCAGGGGGGCCCTCTGGGCTGGCAGCAGCCTGCGTGGCACTCCAGGGTTTTGTAAGCCGAGACCTGCCAGAGACGTAGGCAGCCGTGTAATTCTGAACCTGCTGTGGAATCTGAGGAAGGTGCCCTAGTTCCCTGCCCTGCCCATCCTGTCCCCAGCCACCTCACCTCCTGACCCCTTGCGTCAGACGCAGGCTTCCCTCTCCTTCTGGACACCTCCTCCCACCCCACCCCGCCCTGCCCTCCTGCCCCCTCACCTGCTCAGACCCTCGCTGCTCAGCTTCCTCCTGGAAGGTAGTGTGGTGCAGTGTTAAGAGCAGGCCCTGGGTTTGAATCCCAGCTCTGGGTCCTGGGCAGGACACGTAAACCTCTGAGCCTCAGTGCCTCGAAGACTAGCGCCCGTCTCACAGGGTTATGGTACTTAACTTGGTGCTTGGCACAAAGTAGGTACTTAGTGAGTTCCTGCCACCGTCATCCCCAGCTCTAGCTGTGGTCATCTGGGCTGTCACCAAGGTAGCTCCACAGAAGCCACCGGCTGCCTCCACTTACCCCCCACGGAGCTGCTGGGCTGGCGGCAACTGTCTTGCTTTGGTCAGAGTGGCAGGAACCCAACACGAGGACCCTTTCTCGAGCTGAGCAGACGCGCTGATTGACAGCCACGAGTAACAAAAACCGGGAAAGGAATTCGCTGTCACTCAGCTACCTGGGAGGCAGGTGGCAGAGAAAAGGGGACAGGGGACAGCAGCTCTGGACTGAAACAAAAGCACTGCCCAGCTAGGTGCTCAGCACCTGGGAGCCTCAGTTTCCCCTGGGGCTACAGAGCCCACCAGGTAAAGTTGTGAGGATTAAAAGTCCTGAGCGTTTGTAGAGTCCAGCATTGGGTCTGGTCCGTGGGCTTTTGGGAACATACGTGATGATTCTGAAAAACCGCAAGTCCACCCCTTTATCGTTCATCCAACAGACATTTCGTTAAGTTCCCGCTGTGTGCAAGTCCCAGGAAACTAAGGGAAGGATGACCCTCCCGGAGGGTAAAGTCCCGGGGAGCAGCGCTGTCCAGGGGCCTTGGGGAGAGAGGGTGGGCCCGCAGGGCGAGAGCTGGAAGGTTCCATTCCCCGTTTCGCCCCAAGCACTGGAAGTTCCCAGGATCGCTCCACCCGTGGGCCAGCCCCCGGCCCCCACGCGCTCTCCCGGCTCAGTGGAGCCGCCAGGTCCAGTTGCTCCCGAGGGAGCCTGAGTGTATGTTTCAGAAAGTGAATTTCAGCCTCGCGCCCGCACAGGGAGGTGAGTCCTATCATTGTTAACCCCATTCGCCAGATGAGGAAACTGAGGCTCAAGGAAGGAGGTGGCAGGATGAGACCCAGGTCAGCTTCCAGGGAGCTCCAGAGGCCAAGGGAGGACTGTGTTTGTGGTTGGGAGACGGGACTTTCAGAGCCTCGGGGTAACCCTCTGGAGGGTGCAGAGGTCGGGAGCCCCCCCTCCAGCAGCAGCCCAGAGCTTGGCTTTCTGGGGAGGGAGGGTTGCCAGCTTCAGCGCTCACCCTCTGCTCTCCCTCTTCCCTTCTGATTCTGAGTCACCTCGAGCCTCCCTCCCCCAGGACCTTTGGTTCCTGTTTGGTTTGTGCCGTCCTATCTGTGTCCGCTCCTCCCTGCCCTCTGGGCCCAAGGCTTCAGCTGTCAGGGTGCAGGCCCTGCTGCCTCCGGAGAGGTTAAAGGCCTTCTCTGCCAGGGGAGCCCAGCCCCGCTGGAGAGGCTGTCACTGCCACCTCAGCAGGGACAGTCCCACACTCTCCAGCCGCTGAGTTCCCTCCAGCTGCCGAGCAGCCTTCTGCGGGCTCACTTCTGCTTTTCAGGGACTGCAGAGAAGTGGGGCTTCCTGCCGGGAAGGCGCAGGCCCCAGGTTCCTGGCCCGTGGGGAGACCCAGCTCCAGCCCTTCCCAGCCCTGGGCCTTCATCTGATTGAAAAGGCCACTGCATTCCAGACACTTTATCTCTTCAATCCTTTCTTAACGTCCTGTGAGATTATCATCACCCATTTCACAGATAAGTAGACTGAGCCTCAGGGAGCTAGTAAGGATCTGGCACGTAGTCAGTGCTCAGCAAAGAGTAGACACTAATATACTTATGAGATGGGGATGACCCTGCCCGCTATGGGAGCCAGCCAGTGCCTGCCCCCGTGACTCCTGCTTATCGGAACTGGGGGAAAGAGAATTCGAAATGGGGCCTGTGTGACTCCAAGTCCCCTGCTCCCTTGGGACGCAGATAGAGCAGCATCTGGGTCACTTGGGAGCTGGTAGAAATGCAGATGCCCAGGCACCACCCCAGACCTACTGGGTCAGAATTGGCACTTTGTTAAGAATAAGAATATGCCTGGAAGGAGGCAGTGCAGGGAGAGCTAGAGGAGGCCTCACCCCTGACACTAGGGGTGGAGGGAGTCGCCTCTCTCGTGCCAGCAGGAAGTGGTTGAGCCCCAGCTTAGGATGTCCCTGAGCCCTGACCCCCAGCAGGTTGCCGTCCACCTGGGGGGGGGTCTCCCACTTGATCCTCAGAGCGACACATGGGCGCGTCACCCTCTGCTGAAGGCTGACTCAGGGCAGCAGGTCTCTTTGAGATTCTGCAGATAGGACCAGAGGAAGTGGTGAGCAGCTGGGCTTTCCCCGCATGAGTCAGGCAGGCTCGGGTGGGGGCGTGCGGAGCGGATGGGCGCTGCCAAGCAGTCATCACCCAGCATGTGGGCATCCACCGCATAGGGAGAGGCTGGCAGGGCCAGGCTGGCTGGCACAGCTAACAAGGCCAGGGTTTTTCTGTCTTACAGAGCATTCCTACCCCAGGGGACCTGCCTTCCCATTTTGTAAGACAAAAAGTAGAGGCCCGGGAGCTACTGGGGCGTCCCCAGACAGGACTGGGGAGGGACAGGTCTGTGAATGCTGAGACCAAAGGCTGGGGGCGGGGGATGATCCTTGGTCCATAAACGCCAGACCCTCCAGCTATCTGTCCTCCTGGGGACTCCCACGGGCAGAGGGGCCAGCAGCAAAGGCCTAGGATGGGAGTCAGAAGAGATAGAATTAGGGTCCCCTGTGCTCCCAAACGGACTGCTCCTACCATCGACTAGACAGCACAGCTGACAGTGAGGAGGGTCAGCTTGCTACTGGCCAGTTCCAAAGCCAAAATGGGCTGCCCGGGGAAGCAGTGGGCTTGCCATCCTTTGGCATTTAAGACACCAAGCAGAAAGCTGCACTTGGAATCGGACCACGCTCAGTATCCCCACCCCCAGCCTGGGGTTCTCTGCTACAGGGTCTGTGGGCATCAGAACATAGCATAGTAGTTAAAAGTGTGTTTTCCATCAGGCCTGGGTTCGGATTCCGGCTCTGTCCTTGTCAGCTGTGGCCTTGGCCAAACCACTTCCTCCCTGAGCCTCAGTCTCCTCATCTGTGTGATGGGGATATTTACGCCAGCTTCAAAGAGTACTTGTGAGGGTCCGATTCAAAACTACATGCCTGCACAGCGCCTGGCATGTAGTCAGTGCCCAGCAAAGGACAAGGTTCTTATGAAACCGGATGGCGCTGCCGGCCTAGGAGCCAGCCACCCCCACCCCCCAGACTCCTGCTTATCAGAGCTGGGTGGAAGAGGAGTGCCCAGCTGGTGGGACCTGCTCTTCCCAGGGCAAAGTCTGCCTGGGTGGTGGCCGCTGTTCCACTTTCAAGGACGGATGGGAGGGGATTTTGCCACCAGCATCCGGGGCAGCAGCTGCCGAGCCCTCCCTTTTGAGAACTATTCAGGGGGAGGCGGGTAGGAATGTGGGCACCGAGCCAGGTACAGCCACCTCCCTCCCTCCTGTGCTGGAGAGAAGTGCTGAGCTCCCAGCCTGGAGCTTTGTCACCAGTCCCCGGACAGAAATGGCCCTCCCAGGAGGGACCTAAGCCAGGCTTTCAGCCCAGCCTCCCCTCGCCCTGCAAGTTTGAGAACCCGGGACCCTCCATGGGACCAGGACAAAGAGGGAGGCAGGCAGGCAGGACAGGTTTTGGAATCTTGTGGTCTGCTGACTGTGACCCTGGGCTGGTTGCTGCCTGCCCTGGGCCCCAGTGTCCCCACATAATATGAAGGGGGTATGCCAGGGTACCCAGATGGCTCTCATGTGCCAACCCTTTCTCTGGATCCTCTGAGCCACCTGCAACCTCTGTTCCAGCCCAAGGAGAGGGCTGACGGGTGAGAGGCTCTCCCCAGCCAAGGGGGTGCCTGTTTCTTATTTTATTTTTTATTGATTTCAGAGAGGAAGGGAGAGAGAGATAGAAACATCAGTGATGAAAGAGAAACATCGATCAGCTACCTCCTGCACGCCCCCTACTGGGGATTGAGCCCACAACCCAGGCACGTGCCCTGGTTCATGGGTCGACGCTCAACCACTGAGCCATGCCAGCTGGGCCCTCTGGGACATCTTGACGCCCCCTGCCCCGGGCCCATCTACGGCAGGCATGTCCACCCAGCCGTGCACCGTCAGCACTGGTGCCCAGGGGGAAAGCCGTTGGATTTTTTATTATTGTTGTTATTGTGACCATGCAAAGTATTTAACATAGTATCTGGCACACAAAACGTTCCCAATGGCCACTGTGATGAAATTACCTACTATGTGCTAGGCATTTTATATCTATAATCTCATTTAATCTTTAAACCTAAAGGTAGATATTCACAGTAATCATTTATTTTTATTATTATAGTGTGTGTTGATTAAGGTGCTTACCATGGGCCAGGATCTGTGCTAAGGATGGGTCTCTTTCAGTCCTTTCCTCAGTCCCGAGATGGGTCGTTGGGCATCCATCGCCAACGTGATGGATATGGAAAATTAATATGGGTGATATAAATGGGAAAATGGAGGGTTGTGGGGACAGGTGATTTGACCAGGGTCGCCCAGCCAGCAGGTGGCAGATCTGAGATTGGGACCCAGGTCAGTCTCAGCAGAGTTGATGTGAGCACAAACCTTCAGGGTTGTCTTCAGGTTAAACCTGGTACCTCACCGACCCAGTGATCCGGAGCCCACCCACATCAGAGCCCAGGGCACACGGCGGATGCCCATTCCCCTGGGGGTCTCATGGGAACAGCCTTCTCCAGTGTCACCTCCCCTCGGCTATCGATCCACTGGCACTGCGGCCAGCCCCTGCATTGCCCCCCTGGGGCTGGAGCCTGCCCGGGATGGAGCCCAGACCCAGCAATCGATCGGCCCCTGATGGATGCCACCGTGGTTCAGGCCGCGGTTTAGGCTGCAGCCCAGCCGGGCCCGGAGCTGCCAGAGCCCAGGAAATCCAGAGCCCACGTCTCCGTTCAAATTCGGACACTATCTGCACTTCCTCCGAACCTGAGCCACCCTGGCTGCGGGAAGGACCCGGCCAGTCGAGCAGTAAAGAAAGCTGGGCTCCGGAGAGGCCGCGGTGGTGGAGAGAGTGGAGCGCGGGAATCGTAGGGATGGGGCTCGAACCCCTGGCCTGCTGGTTATCGGGCCAGAGCCCTCACCTCTGTGACCTTTGTTCCCTCCTGTCACACGGGGACATACTGCTGACCTCCCTGGATGGCTGAGTGCAGGGGTTGTGAAGAGAAAATGCCTGGCACATAGTAGGCGCTTACTAAAGGTCACAGCATCTCGTTATAGCGGCAACAGCTGCTGTTTCTGGAGCCAGCTCTATGCCAGGCACTGTGCCAGGTGCTGGCCTGTGTGGACTCAGTCCTCGCAGTGGCCCTGTGAGTCACTGTTATGACAGGGTCACAGCCTTGGCCGGAGGCTCAGATAGCACGGGCTACTGGCACCCGGGCAGTCCGCTCCAGCCCTGACATGCCCTCCCTGACCTTCACTGGAGCCCAAGGTCAGAAAGCGGTAGGAGCTCTGTTTTCCTGAGGGGCGCCGAGGAGAGGAGGCCTTCGCCAGGCTGCTGCCCACAGGGCGGCTCCATACCTGTCACCCAGGGTCACACAGCTGCCGCCAGCCCCTTACCAACTGGCAGGCAGGCTCCCAAGGTGGAAGGCGGGGCCTCTGCCTTGCCCCCACGGGGCCCTCCAGCTCTAAGCGGAGCCTGGACCGCGGAATCGTGGGCCTGCCTGAGCTTCCCGAGGCCCACAGCCCTCTCCCACCCTCCCGCATCTGCTTCCGGCCCAGCTACAGCCGCTGCCCACAGGACCTCTGGCCCGTCCGCCCCCACTCCAGCCCTCCCACGGTGGGGAAGAAGCCTCGGGATCCTGGTCCCTGCAGGGTTCCCAGAGACCTGTCCCTCCTGTGCTGCGTCATTTCCAACCCCTGGCTCGCCTGCCTGTGAACCACTTACACCCCTCGCACAAGTGCTCCGCTCGGCGCTCCACGCAGGCTTCTCTGCTCTGCTGGCGGCCCCAGGACACATGCAGGGGGCTGGCACAGCAAATGGGCAGGTTTGCTTCTTCCTGTATTGCTGTGTGGCCTTGGGCAGGTCACTGGACCTCTCTGAGCCTCTGTTATAAAACAAGGTAATTTTGAGGATTAAGTATAATGAGGATTATATAAAGTTCCTGGCACAAGGACAGATTTCAAGAAGTGGCCCCTATTAGAGGTCTATAGTCGCACAAAGCTCCGGTATAACTAGAGAAGGGGAGGGGCCTGGGGAGCCCCGAGGAGGGCAGAGGAGTGAGATGGGTGTGTAGGAACATCCAGTCTCCGGGACATGGGTTTCTGGGAGTCTGCGTCTCTGTCACACTGCTGTCAGCTGCCAGCTGGAGGCCTTGGGGACTGCACAGATTTCTTTAGGCTCAGGAGGCCCATGTTCTCAGCCCCGAGGCCGGCCTCCAGGACACAGGCAGGCAGGTGTCCGTTCAGCCTGATAGGAGGGTCTGGCTGGTCTGCAAACAGCATCCACATCTGCCCGGCTGTGCTGTGCGCTCCGGGCCCCTGGTAGCACCTCCCCACCGGGGGGCGGGGTCCGGAGCCGGCTCCCACCAAGCTCTTACCAAGGGGGCCAGATGAGAGGATTGTTTAGACTCCCCACCCCATCCTGTCTCTGCCAGGCCGTTGGGGGTAGAAAAAAGAGACCTGAAACGTGCAGGGCAGAAACTGTTATCACCTAATCACCATTCCAGGCCTTCCCAGCCCCCACTGCTCACTGCAGGCTCCCAGCACAACTCGTTCCCTGCACACACCCCGGCTGCCTTCAGGAAAACCAGAAATGGCCCTCCCTCCTGTGACCTCTGGTCCTGCCCCATGACACGTGGTACCTTCTGCCTCCCTCCTGGGCAGGGGCAGGGAGCAGGGGAGAGATGGGGCAGGATGTCCCTCGAGTGCCCCTGGAGGTGGTCAGTGAGTGTAGCCATCAGAGCCCACCCCTCCCATCCGTACCCCATGGCACTGTGCTTGTTCATGTCACAGTCAGTGCAGAGGGGCTCTGGTCTCCCCTGCTTTCTACAGCAAGCTTGTCCAGAACGATACTATTGAACACTTAGGAGGCTACCGGGCCTTGTAGTGAGTTCCCCCATCATCAGAGGTAACCAAGCAGTCGTGGGGTCACGGATCAGAACTCCGCCTGGTCTGAGGCCCCTTCCAGCTGTTGTAGGATGACATGTTGGTGGGAGGTGTCCTCTGAGCCCTGGGATTCCAGCTTGTGACTGTTCGGACTGGTCAGGATGTGCCCTGTCCTTGTGCCCACAGGTATGATGCGGGCCGGGATGGCTTCATTGACCTGATGGAGCTAAAGCTCATGATGGAGAAACTCGGAGCCCCCCAGACACACCTGGGCCTGAAAAACATGATCAAGGAGGTTGACGAGGACTTTGACAGCAAGCTCAGCTTCCGGGAGGTGACACTAATGCCCTGTGTCATTGAGTGGCATTGTCCTTGAAGCGGGGGGGGGGGGGGGTCCACCTTAAGTGAGGAGAAGGGACATGTGTCTTCCCGTAGTGAGCGTCACGGAGTGACTTCCGCACGCCTGCCCTGTGCGGGCTCTGGAGGTGCAGAAGTTCCTGTGCCCCACCCACGGGTCCCAGAGTGTAGCGCAGGCGAAGCCACCACGAACCGACGCCAGGCTGGGATTCAGGAGGAGGGGGGCAGACAGGCTGTGGGTCTGAGAGCAGCTGAGCATGGGAGCAGCTCACACCCCGGATCCCTCTAGGTCCTCGCTGAGGCAGGATCCACAGGCCAGAGGGAACGGGCTCCCGGCCAGTGGCCGCACCGGGTTAAATGCCAGGGGTGGCCCCTGGAGGGCAGTCGGCTCCCGCCCAGGCCTTGCAGAGCTAGCGGGAAGCACCGGGTAACCGGCTGGAGTCAGGACACTGGCTCAAATCCTGCCATCAATTTGTGGTGCCGAGACTTGGTGCAGGTGTTTTTCTTGCCCCTGAACCTTCCGCACTCAGTGTAGAGGCCACAGTCGTGTGCCTTCAGGACTCAGTAAATGGGAGGTGGAGCGAATTAGTTTGGGGAACAATGGAGACAAAGTTAAGAGGTAAATTGAGGCCATGTCATCAAGACTGTTGAGGGGAGCTGAGTGCAGACCAAGCAGGCCTGCTGTAGGCCTGGATCCTGGGAGGGCAGGAGATGGGTCCCCTAGTCTCCCATTGTCCAGATAGGCAGACTGAGGCCCAGATTGGAGAGAGAGCCCAGACCTCTGGCTCCCAGTCTCTCGAACATACCTCCTTTTTCCCAGGGATGCCGGGCGGGGCCCCGGGGCCGCCAGGGACACTGGCCCCTTTCCTCTTGCCCTGACACCCCCGCTTTCCTCCCTGCTGCAGTTCCTCCTGATTTTCCGCAAGGCGGCGGCCGGGGAGCTGCAGGAGGACAGCGGGCTGCACGTGCTGGCCCGCCTCTCCGAGATCGACGTCTCCACCGAGGGCGTCAAGGGGGCCAAGAGCTTCTTTGAGGCCAAGGTGAGGAATGGAGGGATGTGCGGAGCCCAGGGTTGGGTGCCCTGACCCCGACTCGAGGCCGGGGTGGCCGGGGTATAATAGGACCCTGGGTTAGCTCAGGGGTCAGCACCAGCCCTTCCTGCTCCTGCTGAGGCTGCAGACAGGAGCTGGGGAGCTGACACCCAGGCTGAGCTGGGCAAGGTCCACAGAACTCCTGCCTGCTGTCCCCTCCCATCCAGGCTGTGATCCTTTCCTGCTGCCCCTGGGCTGGGTGAGGGGCGTGTACTCTTGAAGAGGGGACAGGGACCACTTGGAGCTGCCCCTGGCCACTAACAAAGGACGGGCCTTAAAGGGCAGTCCTGGGGCCCTGCCAGCCCCAGCCTGGAGGAAGCATGACACACCCCAGAGGCCACCCACATGCATAGCACCCTCCCCTCCCAGGACACGCGCAGGTGGAGGGAACAAGTGGGGTTCCTGGGTGCTGCCCTCCTAGGGACACCCACCTTCCCTTGTGTCTCCCTCTTCCCATGTTAGCCAAGAATATTCTTTCCCAAGGCTGCCTCCCGCCTCCTTCTGGGCTTGTAGGGTTGAGGGGGTGTTTCAGGGTCCATTGGTGGGACCAGTGTGCCACTAGGCTCCCACGTATAGGGTCCCCCAAACCCACGAGGTCAGAGTTAGTGAGCATCGGGCTCTAAATGGAGAGTCTTGCCCGGCGCAGGGCCCGAGCTAGTGAGGGGGAGCTGTGTGGACATTGCTGGGACCCCACGGGGAGGGGAGGCACGGAGCCCCCTCCGCCCTGAGCCGCCCGCGCCCTCCACCGCAGGTCCAGGCCATCAACGTGTCGAGCCGCTTCGAGGAGGAGATCAAGGCGGAGCAGGAGGAGAGAAAGAAGCAGGCCGAGGAGATGAAGCAGCGGAAGGCGGCCTTCAAGGAGCTGCAGTCCACCTTCAAGTAGCCCCGGGCTGCGGCCCGACCGCCGGGCCCGGCCCAGAGCCCCGTCGGGGCGGCCCGGGTGGGCGGGCACGGGGGAGGCCGAGCCGCGGCCTCGGCTCTGGCCCACGGGACCATACTAACCCTACAAATGTCTGTGAACGCAGCCAGCCCAGGGGTCTCCCGGAGGTGGCCCGGCCTCTCCCGCGCTCTGCCACTCTTCCTGAGGCCCTGACCCAGCACTGGCTCCCCGCCTCTCGCACCCCGGGCGGTCCCCTGCCTGCTCCAGCGCTGCTCTCTGCCCGGGAGCCTGCCCTCCACACACACTCCCCGCCCCCCAGTGCCTCTCCCTGTCACCTTCCCCGCCCAGAGGCCACCTGCCGTTAAGCAGCAGGCTGCACTGCCCCTTCCTAGACTGGGGAGCGACAGATGGCTCCGTAGAGTGGGACCTAAGGGGCTCCACCCCCTGCACCTGTTCCCCCAGCCCTGCCTCCTCCCTGCTGAAGTGGGGGGGGGGCGGGGGGGGGAGGCTTCTATTTTGGGGAGGGGACCCAGGCCCCTGGCACCCCACGCAATCCCAGCTCTGGGGCCCAGCCAGGCAGGGTGAGGGGACAGCTGTGTCAATCTACCTCACGGGCCCACACTCTCCCAGCCATGGCAGGGAGGAAACACCACTCCCTGGTCCCCCAGGGGCGACCCGAGGGTCCCAGGGGCTCTGGAGGGAGCGGGTGGGAAGGAGGATTGGCCCCTCCCAGGGACGGAAACCAGTGGTCTCCATTTTCCAGGAGGCGTCCAAGAAGTGCTTTAGCAGCAGGTTTGCACGGACCGGGCCTTGGGGGGCAGGGGACCTCACACCATCCTTCCCCAGAGTGACATTCCCCACCTAGTCACCAGCGGCCGGGGATCCGGTCACACCCACCCCCTGAGGCAGCATGGGGACCCCAGCCCTCCCCGTGCCACCAGCCCGGTCCCGCGCGGCTCCCGTGTTTGCTCCTGTGTGTGCGTGTCTGTGTGTGTCTGTTGCTGTGTCGTGAACCTGTGCCCGTCACCCGGTCCAAATAAGCGAAGGCCATCGAGGCCACAGTTATGCAACTCTCGGTGTGTGTCATCAAGACAGTGTCCCTGCTTTCCGAACTCGATGACTTTATTTTAGTAAAATGCCCCAAACTCCCGTCGGACCTGCAGAGGTTTTATTTTTTTGGCTGTAGAATATACAGAAAGGAGGTACTGGCCCTGGTTTGCCTTAGCGATGTGTTTATACAGATGAATATAAAAATTTCTTTTCCTTTGGGCTTATGGCTTTTTTTTTCCCCTCTCCCTTCTCACTCCCCCCCGCCCCCCAAAAAAAGCTACTTCATTCGGTGGTACAATTATTTTTTTTAACTAAAATAAGATAAAAATTCTATATTCTTATGTGCGTGTGGTTCTTGTTGGTTGGTGAGGAGGGAGGGATGGGATGAGGCCACCGGGGTGCCAGGGCAGCATTGGCTCAGGTGGCTCCCGGGTCATCAGAGCCAAGGAGGAGGGACGCCTCCCAGTGGGCGAGGTGGAGTTTGATGTCCACCTGCTACCACCAGGCGCCAGTCTAAGCACTTTATATATATTAACTCACTCGGTCCTCACAACCAGCCCGGGGTGGGGATGCTGTTTCTCTCCCGGATAACGGGGCGACCCAGGAAGTCTCCCGGAGGCCGGCGGGCCCGCAGGGTGCAGGCAGGGCCGCTGAGCCCCGGCCCGTGCCCGTAGCCAGTTCAGAGGGGGCATGCGCGTCCGTGGTGCACAGCACGGTGCCTGGAAGGGGTACCAAAGCCATGGGGGTTCTAGATTGATGTACCCCAGAGCCCCCCACCACGCTTAGGGATACCCCAAGCCTCCCCCACCACGTACACAGGCCAAGGTGGTGGGGTGACGAGGGAAGAGACCCCCTGTGTGGTTTTAGACAGACCACTGTCACACTGGCTCAGTCTTCCGTCTGTTCGATGCCAGGGTGGGCTAGGGTCCCAGGGCCTTCCCAGCCCTGTGGTGTCCAGGTAGGGCACACCCCTCTCCCAGTGCCACCTGGGAGCCGGGGACTTGGGGCTTAGGCCGAGCGTTACTGCCCCCCGGTGGGCATGGGTGGCACTACAGAAGCCCATGTGCCCTTGGTGGGGGCTGAGGTCCCTCCCAGCTGTGATAGAGGGAGGTCTTGGCCTGGAGGCGGCTGCTCCCTCCAAGTGTATTTCCTGGGGAAAGCCACCCCCCCACGCCACCTGATGCCCGAGATGCCACATCATTTACACTCTATGTTAGTTTAAGCATTGTCTTTATTTTAAAAAAGAAATATGTTTTTATTTATTTCAGAGAGAGGAAGGGAGAGGGAGAGAAATATCGATGATGGGAGAGGGTCATTGACCGGCTGCCTCCTGCACGCCCCCTACTGGGGATCGAGCCCGCAACCCAGGCATGTGCCCTGACAGGGAGTGGAGTGGTGATCTCCAGGTCCATGGGTCAACGCTCGACCACTGAGCCACACTGGCCGGGTAAGTGTGGCCACACTGCCTTTCAGTGGCCTTCCCTAATCCCTAACATCCTAGGGGAAGGGTCTCAGAACCGAGGCCAGAGGATACCGCCAGGGAAGGGCTAAAATTCAGCTCCACACACCCCACCAAGCTGGCCCGGAGGTGGATGTGGGCCTCAGGCCCTGGGAACTGAGAGGCAAGGGCGGCTGTCCCACGTTAGGGCCGTTCACCAACAGGTCTCAGCAGGGAGGGCTCTCAGTCTGGACTTGCACAAGACACCCCCCCCCCCCCGACTCCCAGCCCAGGCAGAGGGCACAGACTGAGGAATGAAGAGGCCCGAAGTGATTCAGGGACCGAGAGGGAGAGGGAGACAGCTCCTTAAAACCCTCCCCCGGTCCCATCTTCTCAGTAAGCCTTTCCCCACTAGTCCTGGCCCCCAAACCCCTCGCTCAGCCCCCAAACCCTCTCTGACACCCCAGTACTTCCATCTGGTTTAAGGAGAAACCCTACCAGCCCCAAGGCCGGCCCCTTAGTGGACCTCACCTGAGATTAACAGCTGCCACCTGGGAGTTCTGTCCCAGCAGCCAGGAGATACGGGGCCCGTCAGTGGCACCTGCTGTTTTTCAGACTCTCACCACTGCCCACCCCCAACCTTGGCATTGCTTCTCCTGAGGTTTCCCCTCCTGAGCCCAGCCTCCAACCACGTCATCATGGTTATTTTTCCATCACACTCTGACCCTAAGTGACTGGGGGACATTGAGGTCCCAGATCCTTGGAGGCCCCACTCCAGCCCTGGAAACACAAGGTTCAGCAGGATGGGGGTGGGAGTCTAGCATCCGCACACTCTCAGGTCCTCAAGTTCATTCTGGAATCTGTCGAGAAGGAACCCTTTCCAACCCGCCGCACCCTGCCAAGCTCCCATCCAGAACTAACCTCTCGTTGAGGGACCCTCCAAGGAACACTTATCGCCCTGCCCAGCGGGGAGCTCCAGCAATGCTCTGAACAGGGTCTTAGTATCTGTGGTCCCTGCCCTAGCACAGGGCCTACACACAGGAGGTGCTCAGCGAATGTGGGGAGAAAATGAATGAATGAATGAATGAATGAATGAATGGCTTTTGTGTACATGGAACATTAGTGCCTCACCGTCTGGACACACAAGAGCAGAATCCAACCCAGCAGGCCGAGGTCGTGCCTTGGGGACAAATGGATTAAACCAGCCCCTCAAGGGACAGACTGACTCCAAACTGCTGGGGCTCCAGATAGAACCTCTGGGCACATGGTGCTTCAACCCACACCACGGGCCATAAACCCAGGTCTGCCACTCAGCCTTGGCGTTCAGGTCATGGACCTTTAGGACTGAAAAAGCCTCAGAGTGTGCCTGGTCCTAATCGCCCATTTTAGAGATGGGGAGACTGAGGGCTTTGCAGGGAGACAACCAAGCTGGCTCCAGGTAGGAATTTGGCCAGGGGCTGCCCAAGCCTCAGCACCCAGTCGCTGCCAGGGGAGGAAGTACTGGAGGGCAGGGGTGTCCCAGAACCAGACAACGCAAGTTGATGAGGGAGAAAGAACGAGGGAACAGGAAGAGGAGTGAGGTGAGGCTATGAGGACAGAAGGAATGGGTGCAGTGCCTTTTGCAGCCCGGAGCACACGCTCCAAACAGAGTGGTGGAGGGCCCCCCAAAACCTGCACACCTCAGAATTTGCTCTGTGTCAGGTTATTTGGGGAAACCCATGCCTCGAGCCAGCCCTATCTCCTGCCCAAATTAAACAGTAACCACCCAAGGTCAGGGAAAGGGCCTTGTCGGAACAGGTTTCTTTCCAAGGGGCTCAGCCTTGACAGGTGGGCCCACCCCGCTCCTGCCTATAAATGTGCCCTTCCCGCCTTGACGGCCACTCAGTCCGAGGGTACTGAGCACGCACAACATGCTGGGCTTCACCGTCCTCGCCGCGCTCCTGGCCTGCGGTAAGCTGGGGAGGGGACCAGCCGCAGCCCGAGGGCTGTGAGCTCAGGCCGGCCTCCCGGGAACAAGGGCGGGAGCAGGGGGATCCCGGGGGTCCAGGAAAGGAGCTTTGGGGTCCAATGTGGGTTTGGATACTGCTGACCAGCTGTGCGTCAGATGAGCCACTCACCCCCTTGGCAACTTCGCTTCCCTTTCTGCAAAACAGAAGTGAGGATCTGGCCTCACAGGGGGAGGATCAGAGATGAGGTGTGGCGAGCATGGGGCCCATGACTCGTCCTGGGTCACCCCAGGAAACGTCCAGGCTTGCCCTTCCCACTGTCAGCATCTCTCCCTCAGGGATCCTTGGCTGCCCCCTGTTGGTGGCCGTCTCTCAGATTAGAAATCAACAAACTGGGCTTGAATATCACTCACTCTCGGCAGGACCTGGACAAGCCACTTCACCTCTCTCAGCCTCACTGGCTCCTCTGGCAAACAAGAGCGTTTGGTGGCTCAGTTGGTTGAGTGAAATCCTGTGCACCGAAAGGTCGCTGGTTGGATTCCCGGTCAGGGCCCATGCCTGGGTTGCAGGCCTGATCCCCAGTAGGGGGCGTGCAGGAGGCAGTCGATCAATGTTTCACTCCCTCCCCCTTCCTCTTTCTCTAAAAATCAATTTTTAAAAAATCTTTTAAAAAATTATTTGTAAGAGACCTTCTAGCTAACAACCACAGCAGTGATAATAACAGCAGCTCCCTGTTTCCCGCGTGTTTCGTATGGGCCAGGCACTGCGCGAAGGCCTTACGTGCAGGAACCGACTTGGTCCGCACAACGACCTCGCGAGGCAGGTCTCTTAATACCTCCCCTTTGCAGATGGGACACTGAGGCTCAGTGAGGCTCCATGTCTCGCCCAAGGTCACTTGGGCGGTCGGTGGTAGAGCCAGAATTTGAGTCTGGGTCTGTCTCACTGTGGAGCACGTGCTCTTGACCACTCCACAGGGCTCCCAGCTGTGCCCGTCTGGAACTCTATGGGCTCAGTGCTCACACACACACACACACACACACTCACACACACTCCACTCTGCTGTGGCCTAAAAAGGGACAGCAGAGTGAGGATGAAGGACGCAGGTGTCCCCGGGCACTCACACACGTGCCAGCCACCTTTTACTCCCTCTGTGCGGGGCCTTTCGCTGAACCCACTGTCTAATTTAGTTCTCGGGGCAAACACCAGGTTGGTGCTATTTTTTCCATTTCACAGAAAGGGAAGCTGAGGCCCAGAGAATTAGATAGCTCCCCCAAAGTCACGTGGTAAAATCTGAACCCGTGCCTGCCCAGCCCCAAAGTTCCGCCTGCCCCTCACCTGTGTTCCCCCTCTCCTGTCTCCCCCAGCCTCCAGCTGTGGGGTCCCCACCTTCCTGCCCAACCTGGCCACCCGGGTGGTGGGAGGAGACAACGCCAGGCCCCACAGCTGGCCCTGGCAGGTAAGTACCGCTGCAGGGGCGGGAGGTGGGCGGAGGGGGCGGTGGGATGAGGGTCCCCGTGGGCTGACATGTGGCCCGTGCTCCAGATCTCCCTCCAGTACCTCAAGGATGACACGTGGAGGCACACCTGCGGTGGCACCCTGATCGCCAGCAACTTCGTCCTCACGGCCGCCCACTGCATCAGGTGAGGGGGGAGGAGGCCCGGGCGGAGCCTGGGAAGTTGCTTCTGTTGAGCACCTGCCACGACTCAGTTCACTGGGCCAAATAAGCGACTTATCTGCAGTCCTGCGTCTTCGTTTCCCCATTCGGCAGTGTTTATTGTGCACCTACTGCGTGCCAGGGAACTCAGCGGTCAGGACAGTCTGTGCTCTCGGCGAGCTTATGTTCTAGCGGGAGGGAGAGCAGCAGGACGGCAAATACGTAACGAGCCAAGTGCCGATGAAGAAAAAAGGCTGGAAGGGTGTAAAAAGTGTAAGGGGTTCTATTTTAAATGCGGCGGCCAGGGAAGACCCCCCCTTCAAGGGGCATGTGAGCAGAGACCTGAAGGAAGTGAGGGGAGAACTCTGTCCGGGGGAAGGGCGCCGCGGGCGGAGGGAACAGCCAGTGCAAAGGCCTGGAGGAAGGAGCCTGCTGGGTAGTTTGAGGATGGGCGAGGGAGCCGGGGTTGCAGGAGCAGCGGGGGGCAGGGGGAGGGGACTTAGAGAGGAGCCAGGTGAGAGGATGCGGCTGGAAGCCGGCAGCTCTCACAGCAGCCTGCAGGGGGAGCTCCACTGCTAACCCCACCTCACAGGTGAGAAAACTGAGGCCCGGCTCCCCAGCGAGGCGTCAAAGTGGACTTGGCAGGGGCCCTGAGCCTGCACCCTGGGAAGGGTCAGTGGGGATGGACACTCCCTTCCACCAAAGGGTGGCCACAGAGCTGAGCCACCAGAGCTCCGGGTTCCCTCTCTACCCCGCTAGCTAGTGGGGACAGGAGGCCACCCTGACCCGGGCCCCTTCCTCTGCTCAGCAAATCCCGCACCTACCGCGTGGGCCTGGGGAAAAACAACCTGGCCGTGGACAACGAGGAAGGTTCCGTGTTCGTGGATGTGGACACCATCTTCGTGCATGAGAAGTGGAACTCCTTCCTGGTGCGGTGAGTGCCGGCCGACCTCAGGGCCCCGGGGCAGTGCAGGAGGGGTCCCCAGGTAGAGCTGCAGGGCCTGCCCTCCCCGCACCCGGCCCCCACCCTTACCTGCCCAGCCAGCAGATAACTACCCAAAAGGGCAAAATGCTAAGTGGAGACGGACACCCCTCCATCTCCATCGCTAGCCAGAGTGCCCCAGAAGGTGCACAGGGAATAACCCCGAGGGCCCCCGTCCTGCCTGAAGTCCCTCAGCCAGGGCCTGAGCCAGGACTCGCCTTCCTTGAGTGCCTACGCATTGCCACTAACACTTTAAATATGTTTTTATTGATTTCAGAGAGAGGAAGGGAGAGGGAGAGAGAGAGAAACATCGATGATGAAAGAGAAACATCTATCAGCTGCCTCCTGCCCGCCCCCTACTGGGGATCGGGCCCACAACCTTGGCACATGCCCTGACTGGGAATCGAGCCATGACCCCCAGGTTCATGGGTTGGCGCTCAACCGCTGAGCCATGCTGGCCAGGCGCAATAAGCACTTTATATGCCATCTCTTATTGAATCCTCACAACAGCCCTAGACACGGAACTGAGGCTCAGAGAGGTTAAGGAATATGTCCCATGTCACACAGCCCGACCTGTCAGAACTAGAAATCAAACCAGGTCTGCTAAGGTTGCCAGCTCTCATCTGGTAACATGAAAGCGTCAGAAAATTGTATCCGTGAGCATCTCTCCTTTGTCATTGTAATTTCCCACTTACCTTTGCTTACTTTCTGGTTGACACCTAACCTGCAGTGGTCCTGAACGCTTCATCTACATCTAAAGGGGCGGGAGATGGTGTTAGAAGGTGGATCCTCTGTCCTCGGACATCTCAGCCACTGAGAAGCTGGCAGTCAAGAAGTTTAGGGAGGACCCCTGGTCACCCTTGGCCTGGCTCCCGGCTCCCAGCCCAGGCCTCTTAGCGTTGGCAGCAGAGCCAAGACCTCCTGCTCATTCAGACCTCCACTTTGAATTCCAGCAACGACATCGCCCTCATCAAGCTGGCCGAGCCCGTGGAGCTGAGCGACACCATCCAGGTGGCCTGCCTGCCCCCCGAGGGCACCTTGCTGTCTCAGGACTACCCCTGCTACGTCACTGGCTGGGGCCGCCTCTGGAGTGAGTATAGCCCCGGGTAAATCACAGGAGCCTTCCTGGAGGAAGAGGGTCTCATGATAAGCCCATTACTTTTCTTTTTGCCTAAACATCTTCAGATTTTCTTCACTTTAACAGCTGTTTATTAAGCACATTCCACGTAACAGACACTGTAACGAGTGCATAAGAAGGGGTGTTATAAGGATTAAACGGGCTAGGATTTGTTAAGTGCTTAAAATAAGGCTCGGCACGTACTAAGTGCCATATAAGTGACTATTAAGTAAACTAAACAAAGCTCGTGGGGGTGAGGGAGTAGATCTTACGGTGTACCGTGTGCCCATTAAATTCCAGCCGAATTAAAAGGTTAAATGCAAATTAGCGAAACCAAGGAAGACTTAGGAAAATGCAGATTAATCCTTGGAAAATCTTGGGGTGAGAAAGACCTTTTACTGTGTGACATTGAATGCAGAGTCCTACAAGGAAACCAATGACCATCAAAATCCCAGAATCACCTGAAAGGGCTTCCGGTGATTAGCTCTGCCTCCAGCCTGCTCCCCCTTCCCCGCCCTCTGAGGGGTCTCTGACCCTAACAGTCTGACCCATGGGCTCCGAGCCTCTCCTCTCCATTAAGGGCATATGTGTGGTTTCCACAGTCTAGCCCGAGCTCCCTGGGGTCCTGTCCCAGCCCTGTCCAGCCCTCTGCCCTGAAGGCCTGGGCCCCTGGGCTGGCCCCCCGCTCACCCCGACCCGTTCTCTCTGCAGCCAATGGCCCCATCGCTGAGGAGCTGCAGCAGGGCCTGCAGCCCGTGGTGGACCACGCCACCTGCACCCAGAGCGACTGGTGGGGCGCCATGGTGAGGGACACCATGGTGTGTGCCGGCGGCGACGGTGTCACCTCAGCCTGCAACGTGAGTGTCCAGGCCAGGTGGCCAAGCGGAAGGGGACAGTGGGGGGCAAAGGAGGGGTGGGTTAGGGACTTTCCCTGGGAGGAGGCTGAGCTCTGGTCGGCCCCGGCGGCTTAGAGAAGCCTGTCACCTCCTCCCCTGCTCTCCACCCCTCCAGCTCTGTGGGAGAGCATGAGGGTGGAACATGAGTATCTTAGTCTCAGTCGCACCCTGCGCAGCTGTGTGAGCTTGGGCGGGCTGCTTAACCTCTCTGAGCCTCACTGTTCCCGTCTACCGCATGGAGACACAGTGAGCATTTCCCGGGGTTGCCGCAAGGACTAAATGTGTCCATCAGGACTGGAAGGAGCCTCATTAAAGTCTCTACACGTGTTCTGTCCTGCTGCCGGCTCCATCCCCCCAGGGAGGCAGAGGCCTCGGGGAGTCTGACAGGCCCAAGAAACCTCTAAGACACTTGGAAACTGTCCTCTTGTCAAACGCACGGCCCCTCTCCCCACTCCCCCGTGCCCCGCTGTTCCGGCTCTGCAACACAGCTCCCGGGGTCCTCGCCTCCCCGGGCAGCTCACGGAGTCTTAGACATGGTGACCTGAGCAGCTAGGGAAACCGAGGCACAGAGAGGGCTGTCGTCATCCTGAAGTCACACAGCACATCCAGAGCTACTCTGACACCCCAGGGCCTGCTAGAATGAGGCCGAGAGAGCCCCAAACCGCCTCTTCTCTGCCCCCCTCACCACGGAGAGGTGGAGGCCCAAACGGGGTACAAAAGGCTGAGAGGAACCCACACCCCACACCCCAACTCGCCCTTGCTTCCCAAGCCTGCCTCTGGGGGAGGCCTGGGGACTGATGGCCGCCTGGTCTGGTGCAGGGGGACTCCGGCGGCCCCCTGAACTGCCAAGCTGAGAACGGCTCCTGGGAGGTGCGGGGCATCGTGAGCTTCGGCTCTGGGCTGGGCTGCAACACCCGCAAGAAGCCCGCAGTCTACACCCGCGTGTCCGCCTACATCGACTGGATCAACGAGGTGGGTGCCCGCCTCCGAGCCCGCCTTCCTGCAGGCACCAGCCCTCACTCACCCATCCCTCCACTCACTCACTCACTCATTCACTCACCCATCCCTCCACTCACTCATTCACTCACTCACTCACTCACTCAGTGCAGAGCGCTTGCTGTAAGCAGCCGTGAGTCGGGCGCGGTGAAGGTCACGGCCGTTACCATTCATCCTCTGGCCTCAGCAAATGCTCATGTCCCCATCTGAGGCACCACGCTAGTTCCCTCAAAAGAGAAATGCGGCCCCAGGAGAGCAGGGCTCAGTGCAGGAGGGGGGCAGAGTGGTGGCCATATATTTCTTGAAGGCAGGGAGGAGAGGGTCACTGGACTGGGGGCTTTCACACCTGGGCAGATGTGTTCTGAGCCCCATTTGGCTCATGGAGTCTGGGGCTGCCCGCAGTGTCCCTCGGGGTCCTGCGGGGTCCTCTTGTTCCTGCTCTCCGGCAGTAGGGGACACGGGCACAGTAGGGGACATGGGTGCGGGGTGCACATACACTCACCCTGTTCTCTGCTCTTGCAGAAAATGCAGCTGTAATTCATCCTCAGGAGCCACGGCTGCAAATCCCCCTGCAAACCCCCTGAAACCACAATAAACCTCCTTCCCCTCGAGCCAGACGCCTCCTTTCTTGATTTGCAACCCTGAAGCGGTTCCCAGGCTCCCTAGGGGGGCCCCTTTGCACACCAAGAAGCAGAGACCCGAGCCAGGCTGGTCGGGCCTTGCTTGGAGTTTGCTCCTGGAGGTGCTAGTGGAGGGGGGTCCCGGGAAGCCACCTGGTGCCTGGGCGATATGAGTTAAGGACACACTGGGCACTTGCCCCCAACACTTCACAGCTGTGAACCACTGTGGCCCAGATCAAATCACCCTCTGCCCAACCCTGTCCCCACAGAGGAGCCTGGTGGGCCAGCTGGAGGCAGGGTATGGGGTCTCCCCCAGGACAGCCTCGCTGGCTCCGAGAGGCAGCCACAGGAGGATGCCCGCTGCCCGGGGACAACTACCGACTCCCTGGGGAAGCGGCTAACACACCCCACCCCGGAGCAGCCCCCAGGGCCACTGAGATGGGGAGTAATGAGCCCTGGCCTTGTGCCAGCCCCGCGCTGGGCACAGCGAGAGTGCAGACCCAGGGGGAGGGCACAGCCCCACCCTCCGGGGTACAGGTTTGAGGAAAGCAGTGGTTTCCACACATGGTCAGAGCAGGTCAGAGCTGGGAGAGCTTTCACGGTGTTAGATGGGCAGGGAAACTGAGGCCCAGAGAGAGGAAAGAGCCGGGCCAGGCCACAGGAACAGCGAGCCAGCAATACGTGCGCCACGGAGACTCAGGGCGCGGGGAACCCTTGCAAGGCCCACTAGAGAGCAAGTGCAGCCCAGAAAGAGAGCGATCCAGTGTCCAGTGAGGGGCAGACCAAGTGGGGGTCCTGACCCCCAACCACTGTGCGCCTGAGAATGTGCTGATCTGCCAAGGGAGGTGCCCCGCCCCCCAGCCTCTGAACTCCAGTTTCCCAGCTCTGGCCTCCCACCTCCTCCTCGGAGAGCTCCGGGCTATGGCTGCCCTCTGGTTGGCCCATGAGTTGTCCTGCTTCCCCAGCAGACTGGCTCCTGCAGGTGGGCACCGTGGTGTAACTCCCATGCCTCACCATGCCAAGGCAGTTCCAGGAAAGACTTGACTCATTCAACAAGAGCACGGGGCACAGGGCAGGGAGGGGGTGACCAACAGTCCTGGTACTGAGGCATTTTCTAGGGCATGAGACTTTCGGCGCTGAAACCAGGGCAGTTCCAGGCACACTGGGATGACTGGTCACCCTAGTGGGGAGGGGCAAGAGATGTGACTGGAGCATGAGCAATGGGCTTTCTTGGAGGGCCTTATAGCCATGGTAGGGGGTTTGGAGCTTTATTGGAAGGGTAATAGGGAGCCATTGAGGGTTAGATAGAGAGGTGACCCTGTGGTCAGATGTGCACACTGAAGTGTTCATCTGTCAGCCGTGTGGAGGGGACTTGGGGCAGGCAAGTGTGGAGGCAGGAAGGCCAGCTGCCATGGTCTAGGCCAAAATCACTGCGGCCCTGACCAAGGCAGTACTAGAAAGGAGAGAGAGGATTCAGAAACTCAGTAAGAGCTCAGGACTTGTGTAAGAGGCATGTGTGACGTTAAACAGCAGCGCCCCAGTCCCAAATCTATATATACTTTTGGGAATGTGATTGAATTAGTACAACTACTTTTATCAGCTAATAAATGTTGAAACATAAGCCAAGGTACTGTTTGACAAGAACATAAAATTCTCGCCCGGCTGGTGTGGCTCAGCGGTTGAGCATTGACCTATGACCCAGGAGGTCAGGGTTCGATTCCCAGTCAGGGCACATGCCCGGGTTGTGGGCTCGACCCCCGGGAGGGGGCGTGCAGGAGGCAGCCGATCAGTGACTCTCATCACTGATGTCTCTCTCTCTCCTTGAAATTAACGAAAACATGTTTTCTTTAAAAAAACAACATAAAATTCTCAGATTCAGGGGCATGACCCGCTGTTCTGTCCGAGAGTCGATGTCTGTGTGAGGCACACAGAACAGCAGCCCTCCAAAGACGCCCACCCCCAGTCCCCAGAATTTGTGAGCGCGTTGCCTGATACAGTCAAAGGGGTGGTGCAGGTGAGACCAATTTAAGGCTCGGGTGGGAGGGGGTCCCGGGCCGCCCAGGTGGGCCCAGTGGAATCACAGGCGTCCTTATAAGAGGGAGGCGGGAGGGCCAGTCTGAAGGCGGCCTGAGGACAGGGCAGGGGGTCCGAGTCAGAGGGAGGTTCGAAGATGTTACCCTGCTGGCTCCGTAGATGGAGGGAAGGGGCCTCCGGAATCTGGCAAAGGCCAGGGAAGGCCTCCAGAAGTTTCCAGCCCCAGTTTAGCCCAGTGAGACTGACTGTGGCCTCTGACCTCTGGAACCGTAAGTGTTTGAAGCCGCTGCGTTTGCGGTTGGTTGTTAGAGCAGCAACAGGAAATAAATACGCCGAATCTCCTCTCTTCTGGCGAACCCTAGAGTGCGCCGTGGGGGTGTCGGGGAGAAGGAAGGGCAGGGTGAGGAAGGACTCTGGGATCTGGCTGGGATGACAGCGAGGATTTGTGCCCTTTGCCCAGGAGGTCACAGGCCAGTGGTTGGTGCGAGGGAAAGCGGGCACTTGGGCACTGACCCGCCACCTCCACCTTCTGAGAGCCCCACTCGAATGCCACGTGTGTCTGATGCAGTCGCCGCGGCTGGTGGGTACAGAGCACGAGGTACCCTGTGTGCCGGGCACCACCCAAGGGCTTTACATACACTCTCATTTAATAATCACGGCGGCCCTGACTACTGTCCCCCTTTACGGATGAGGAAGCGGAGGCTCGGAGATCACGCAGCTAGTGATGGGGCACCAGGTCTGAACCCCAGGGGGCCTGACTCCAGAGCCCGTGTGCTTAACAACCATGCTATTCTGGCTTGAATCCCCAAATCTTGAGGAGCCCCCTACACTGAAGTCCTCCAGCGGCCCTGCGGAGGGTGGGGAGCGGTGGGGTCTGCGGGTGTGCGGACGGGCCGGAGCCACGCTGGCGGTGAGCCCAGGCAGGCGGGAACCTGGGAGGAGGATTACTGCTCACACACGTTCACAAAGGGCTCGCACCCACTGTGCCAGCCCCTGCGGGCACAATGAATAACTGCGCAGCAACCAGCCACAACCCTCAGTGGCATCCGGTGACAGGACTTGCTGCTTACACGTCCGGGGTCACCTGGAGGCCAGCTCAGTGGCCCTGCTGATTTTGGCTGGAATCCCTCCTATGTCTAGGGGCCTGGGGGTTGGCTGGTCAAGCCTGGGTCTCAGCTCCACGTGTCTGTAGTCTTCCAACTGGGAGGACACTGCAGAGTTATACCGCAAAAGGCAGGGCTACAGGGAGGGGTAAGGAATCGGGGCACGTTGGCAATCTACCACACCCACATTATCTCAGCCACAAATCGGCGGCATAAACACTGGGAGGGCAATCACGGGGCAGCGACAGTGGCTGAGTCACTTCACCTCTCAGAGCCTCAGTTTCCTCAACTGTAAAATGGGCACCCGCCCGCCCTGCCTCCCTGCTGGGAGCCAACGCAATCACAGCGGCTCATGACCGGAGTCATTCCTTCTACGGGCCTCACGTCTGGACTCCTATTAGCAAATCCTCCCTCTCGCTCTGTTCCTTAGGAGAGCGCGGCATTCCCAGCAGGCCTTGGGGGCTGGCTCCCTGGGGCTCCCTCTTATGAGGTTGGGGCCTGTGTCTGCAAAAGTCCTCCTGGAGGTGGGAGGGGGCACAGAAAGACAAAGAATAAACACGGAGCATCTTTCCAAAGTATCGATTTTCCATGAAGATTGGGTGGGGAGGAAAACAGCTTGCGTTAAACCCAGGTACACTATGAAGTGAGCTGCAAAATTCAGACGGAGTTTTCCAGATGACGAAAGAGACTTTGGAGACGTCTCACTTTGTGTGGTGACTGCTTTGCAACAGACCTCAGATCACTTCTGCAAACCAGAGCCAGAGAACCAAATCTGCTTTGTAAATAAAGTTTTATTGGAACCCAGCTATGCCCAGATGGCTGCTTTTGCAGAGTCGGCTAGTTGCAACCAGGACCATATGGCCCGCGAGCTAAAACACTTACTGTCTGGGCCTTTGCAGGAAAGCTTGCCAGCCCGCCCCTGGGGCCCTCCGCGGGCGTCTGGGGCCTGCGGTCTGGGGTTGAAGAGGAAACACTGTTGCACACTGACTGCGCTGGGTGTTTTAAGTGAGTAAACTGCGGTTTAATTTTACCCACAGACCTAAGGCTGGTGCAAGGCCGGGTGTTGCTACTTGTAGCTCATTCACCAGCATGAGTTGCATCGGTAGGTCCGCGTGGGAGGGGGCGTTTCTCACCAACCCGAGCGGGGTGGGTGCTGCTGGTCACCCCACTCCCCGAGCAGCAAGGACCCAGACCACACAGGCAGCCCCCAGAAGCCCCCAAGCACCCAGCCACGAGGCTTCTCTGGGAATCTTTCCGAATGAGTCATAAGCCGCATCCAAGTTCACACCTCCACCTCCCTGCCCCCACTGAGACCACGGGGGGGGGGGGCAGGGGGGCGGGGGGGGGCACCGGGTTCAGAACTCCACAAACTACCTTGTCCGACAAATGGGGAGCCGAGCCCCGGCGGGGAAGTGGGCTCCCGTGGCTGTTTTCTCTCCCTCCCTGCCCCCATCCCCTCTCTAGAACCCGGGTTTTAGTTTCTGTGCCACCCCTCCCCACATCCCTTCTACATGTGGTCTGGGTGGAGCCTCAGGCCTAGGTTTGGGGGCGGGACTTGTGCTCCAGGCCTGGCCAATCACCGTGTGGCACCCCCTTCCCCACCACAACAATTGGCTCAGAGGTGGGTAAGTGACCTGAGGCAGGTCCAATCAGAGTTGCGGGGCTTCTGAACCCCAAAAGGCTCTCCCGCCCTGCTGGGTTTGAGGGTGAGGTGTGAGGCTGCAAGAGCAGGAGCGGGAGAAAGGGGAGAAGGGGCGATTTTGCTCCCCGGGGGGTACTTGGCAATGTATGGAGACATTTCTGGCTGTCATGAGTTGGGGGTAGAGAGGAGGGGGCGACTGGCAGCTAGTGGGTGGGGGCCAGGATGCTGCCAAGCCCCCTACAATGCAGAGGAGGGCCCTGGTAACAAAGAATCGTCACCCCAAATGTCAGCAGCGCTGAGTTGAGAAACCCTGGGTCAGAGATCCTATGGCCATCTTGTGCCCATGGACGGGAGAACGTGCTGCTCCAGGCCACTGGAGAGGATGGAGCTGAGGATGGACCCTCAGGAGAGCAGCTGAGTCCTGGGGACACCCTCAGCTCTGGGCCCTGCTGTGCCTCAAGCTAGCACTGCCCCTGGGCTTTTCTATTTTGTGGCCCAATCCATGGACCTGTGGCTTACTTCTGTTAGATGAAGGTTTCCATCACTTTCAACTCCCCAAAGCAATGAGGTGGGCATATGTCCTTCTGTTTTACAGATGGGCAGCCCCAGGCCAGAGAGCCTGTGAGACTTTCCCAAGGTCACACAGCAAGCCTGTGGCATATGCCAACTGGTATTTGTTCAGTGACCTCACACAGGACAAATTATATTTTTATACTAAAGCAAACACAGCTACAGGAAGCAGAATGCAAAATTCACATTAACTTTCAAAGATAAAAATAGGGGACCTCAGAAATAGTTTGTTGTTGTAGCGACTGCTACAGGCTATACACAAGAGTGCAAACACCCACGGGGAGCTAGGGGTAGAGCAGGGGTGCGATCCCAGGTGTCCTGCACCCCAGCCTCGCTCACCTGCACATGATCCTTGGGTGACTGCAGAACTCTTTGGGGCCATAGCCTCACCCACCCTCACAGCAAGCCTGCAACCCAGACCTGGGCTGTTATCTAGGAAACTCTGGTCCAAAAGATAATGTTCACATCTGACTGAGCGAGGACTTGAGCCCAGGTCTTAGGAGTTGAAGTCCCTTTCTCCTCTGCTTTTCTGGCTGGGCCAAGGGTACTGCCTGTGGTCCCAGAGCGGGGCTGTCTCACCAGAGCCTGGCCTGCCTGGCACTGTACTCGGACCAGGACCACAAACAAGGAGGGTCTAAGGAAGAGCTAGGAAAACCTGGTGCCTTCTACACACACACACACACACACACACACACACACACACCAGCAACGAGGGGCTTACTGCAGGACTAGGGGGTTCAGAGGCCATCTCCAGCGGCATCAAGCAAAGAGGCGTTGAAATCAGACCAACCTGAGTCGGAGTTCCCATCCTGTCTTAGAAGCTGTGTGATCTTGGGCAAGTCACTTTACCTCTCTGAGCCTCCGTTTCCTCCTCTGAAATAGGGAGTTCTCTTGCAGGACTTTGTGAGGCTCGGATTAGATGAGACACGTGGATGCATCTGACATACATGTGACGTTTGGTGTCAGTCCCCCTTTTTGGATGTTTCTGCTTGGACCCCATCTGGAAGATGAAATTATTGGAAAAGTGCAAACTGCTATTGTCTTGGGAGTAGACAATAAAATACATCTTTAAAAAATTTTTTTTAATTTTTTTTAATTGATTTCAGGGACAGGAAGGGAGAGGGAGAGAGAGATAGAAACATCAATGATCAGAAAGAGTCATTGATGATTGGCTACCTCCTGTATGCCCCCCCCCACTGGGGATTGAGCCTGCAACCTGGGCATGTGCCCTGACCGGGAATTGAACTGTGACCTCCTGCTTCCTGGTTCATGGGTCAACACTCAACCACTGAGCCACACCAGCTGGGAAATAAAATGCATTTTAATCCATCCAACAACGCCCTCCTCCGCCAGCACTCTCTCTCACCCCATTGCTGGGGCTACAAACCCCAGTCGTGTGGGTCTGTCTGGCCTTCTCCTCTGTAAGCACATCCCCTGTGCTTTTCAAATCCTCTCCACAATGTTGCAAAACAGGCTGAACGCATCTTTCCCTCGCTGTTTCACAGATGGGCAGGCCCCAGGCCCAGAGGTGTGCATGACTCGTCCAAGGTCACACAGCAAGCTATGGGCCAGGATGGGATTCATCAACCTCAGCACCACTGACATTGGCAAGATCATTCCTGTCATGGGCCGTCCTGTGCACAGTAGGATATTTAGCAGCATCTCTAGTCTCTACCCACTAGGTGCCGATAGTACGCCATCCCCAGCCATGACAAGCAAAAATGTCTCCAGACATTGCCAAATGCCCCCTGATGGCCGGCACTGACCCCATGGAGAACCATTGGCCCAGGATGCTTTGCGATCAGCTGTTGTCTTTTAAAAACTCGGCTCCAAGGACCAACACCCCCTGTTTTTTTCTTCCTCAGCACGTAACACAACCTCTTGGAAGCGGATAGAACCTGTAGTTCAATGTCCATCTTTGGCATCTTTTTCAAAGTACTTCCAGGGTGACAGGTGGGAGAAAATGGAAAAACAATATTTGAACACAGGCCCCATTTTCCACTGGGCTTTGAGAAAATCCCCACCTTGTGCACTCCTGGTATATCTCTGGCCGATAAGGCAGCTCATAAAAGGGGGGCCCGAGCCAAGTCCAGGACTCCTACGGACACACCATGGTCAGGGCCCTGCTGCTATCCGTGTTGGTGGCTGGAGGTAAGCCTGTCACCCAGGCACCCTCCCAGTCCCCTGGTAGGATTGAGGATGGGACTTCCCTGACCCCACTGGACTTGGTCCTCTGGTTATAAGGAAGCTGAGTGGTGTCCAAAGAGGTGGAGCGAAGGGCAGGACTCTGCGCCTCTCGGGGTCCTTCTAGAGCAGGACTTCTCTATGGAGCCTGGGCATGCAGCGAGCGCAGATTACACTGTTTGGGTCACTGCTTCCCGACTCACAGCCCTCTCTCCTCACAGCGCTCGGCTGTGGGCTCCCCACTTACCAGCCCCATCTGCCCAGGGTGGTCGGAGGTGAAGATGTGAGGCCCAACAGCTGGCCCTGGCAGGTGAGTCACCCACACTCCCCTCCTGCCTCCCCGCCCTGCCACCTCCCATCAGCCCTTTGCCCTCCACCATGGGGTCTGTGGCACTGGGAAAGGTGGGAAGAGTCACCAATAAGACACATTTCTGTGGCCTCGGTCAAGCTCCGAGGGTAGAGGAAGAGGTACCTTCTCCAGCTGCATAAGGAGCCGCCCCACCCAACTCCCCATACACACGTGTGTCCGTGTGTGTGTATGTGTGGACATGAGTGTGCACGTGTGCTTGTGAAGGGTGGTCACAGAGGCTTCTTGGGGAGGGTAACCTTGACGACACATCTGTAGGGAGTGAAGAAAGAAACTATGCTAATACTGGGTGGAGAATACTCCAGGTAGGAGGAACAGTAAGTGCAAAGGCCCTGAGGCAGACGTGGGCTTGGTGTATTTTTGCAGAACCTCCTGGAGGTCAGTGTGGCTGGAGCAGAGGGGAGTGGGAGCCTATGAGGTCAAGGCAGCCATGGCGAGCTTTGTAGGTCTTTGTACAGTTTTGGGTTTTACAGTGTAAAATGGGGAGCCACTGGAGGGTCTGGGCAAAGAAGAAATATGGATGTTTTGTGTTATTTTTCTTTTTTAATGTTGCATTGGAATGTTACCTAATCTGATTACTGAGTGTCTTGGTGCCCCTTGCACACTGCACCTGAGAGAAGTGCCTCGCTCGCCTTGCCCTGGCCCTGCTCCCGGGGATGGGATGCTGAAGAGCAGGGAGGCCCGGCTCTTTCAGCTACCAGAGCACCCACCTTCTCCCCAGGTGTCCCTGCAGTACAACAAGAATGGGGAGTGGCGCCACACCTGCGGAGGGACCCTGGTGGCCCAAAACTGGGTCCTGACAGCTGCCCACTGCATCAGGTAGGTGCTGCTCCCAGACACCCAGCCCCCTCACCCCACTGGCCAGCACTCAGCTCTGAGCTGGAGCCCGAATGCCCTGACCCACCCTGTATAAAGGAACCTTGCACATAACCGCTGGCCTGGCTTTGGTCAGCCTTTAGTCCACTCTGCTGGGCAGTCGATGGGTCAACACGTAACAGGACTGAGTGCCCTGTGCAAGACTCTGAGCAGGAACGTGGGGGAGGGGAGGCCACTTCCTGCCCTCTTGGGGTACCGGATGTGGCCTCCGGATCTGGAATCGGGTTCCCTCAAGAAACTTGAATGACTTCACCAAGCCTCAAAACCATCACCTGCAAAAAAAACCACAAAAAAAACAGATAACAAAATTTAATGTGGATTAAATGAAACGATGTGTTAAAGGGCCCTGCACGGGGTAAGTGCTCAATGAAAGTGAACTGTTTCCACTATAAAGGCCCACAGGGAAAGAAAAGGCTCTGTGACATTCATTGTTCACCTGCCTTTTCCCCTCCCTACATAGACCTCTGCTTATCTGACCCCAGCAGGTACTCAGTGACTTTTCCCTAGGGTGGGTGTGACTCTCATTGCCAGGAGGGTCCCTTCTCCCCACCTAATTCATAAGCTTCAGGAGGTGGTGGGGGAAATAATAGAGGCCTGGGAGTCAGGAGTCCCGGCTTCCAGTTCTGGATTCTCACTAGCTATAAAACCATGGACCAGCCACTCCTCTCTGAGCCTCAGTTTCTCCATTTAAAAATGAGAGGTGGGGAGATTAAACTAAAAAATGCCCCTGAGGGCAAATGACTGCTGTGTTCTCTGTATCCATCTCATTTCCCCGATGGTAACCTAGGATTTACATTATTATAACTTTTCTTTTTTGCTATAGTTTATCATTAGTGTAGTTATAATGGTTATATAGTTGTAGTCACTATGTTATAACTAACCAATTGTCCCATGGAAGAAAAATTCCCAAGTGACAACCAGTGGCATACTTGGGCCCACCCCAGCATTATCCAAAGCCAGGCCTCCAAGACAGTGCACTGAGGTGTCCCTGCCCAGGGGAGGGGAGGGGGCAGAGAGAGGACCGGACAGCCGGGAGCTGACCGTCTCGCTCATCTCCTTCCTCCCAGTCCCTCCAGAACCTACCGCGTGGTGTTGGGCCGGCACAGCCTCTCCACGGAGGAGCGCGGCTCCCTGGCGGTCAAGGTCTCCAAGCTCGTGGTGCACGAGGACTGGAACTCCAGCCAGCTCTCCAAAGGGTACCTCTGTCTGGGCGTGCTGGGGGTGGGGTCGGCAGGGGCACAGACAGGAGGGTGTCTGGCAGAAGGCACCCCTCCTTTGCCCCTTTTTGTAGGGAGCAGGGAGGAGCTCTGACCTATAGAAGTAGAGCCAGCCCCAGAGGTGCCTGGGATGAGGGTGTGAACTGGGGGAGGGAGAGGAAAGGACTGTCAGGGCCACCTGGGTCCCCTGCCAGTGAAGCCTGCAGATGCCCTGCCCACCCCAGGCCTCACTGACAATGCATCCATTCTGTGCCGAGCCCTGGGGACACAGGCAGGAGGTCTGCAGGCCCCATGACGGTTGACAGTCGGTGGAGTAGGACACAGTGCCTCCTGCCATTCCCTGCCCTGCCCCCCTCCCAACAAGGCCTTTGACATTTTCAAAGATTCCCTGGTACCCTGCAGGGACAGCCTGGGGGTAATGGACACAGGAAATGACAAGGGTCTCCGAGCTCTCCAAAGCCCACCCATAATTATTCCCCCTTACAGGGAAATGACAACAGCCCCATCCCACCTTCCCTCTCAGGTGAACAGACACCATCCTGTGCGTACCCTGAGCCTTTACTCACCCCCTACCCATGTGCCGTATGCCCTGCTGGGCACCAGGCTCTGGGTGCTGGACACAGAGATGCGTGGGTCACCGTGCCAGCTCTCGGGGAGCTCAGAGGCCTAAGTGGGGCAGTGGGCAGTGCGGGGTAGTGGTTAGGAAATGACCCGGAGCCTGACTGTGTGACCCCGCACAAGCTCCTCAGCCCTCCTGTGCCTCAGTTTCCTCTTCGGTAAAATGAGGGTGATAACAGTGCCTACCTCTGGGGCTGTTGCGAGGGTTAAATGAGATGATGTATGTAAAGCGCTTAGGAAGGGGCCTGGGAGGGGGTGGCCAGGGTCCTGGGGAAGATGAGGAAAGGAGGAAGTGATGAAGGGAAAGGTCCCCTGCAGAGTCCCCCCGGTCCTGCTCTCAAGGCGCAGGCCCACCGAGGCACACAGCCCGCTGCATTAGTGATTAGCTCGTGTCTGACTCCCCCTCTTAGACAGAATTTTGCAAGGGTTGGGCTGTGCCTGATTCATCTGTGAAATCTCCACCCAGCTCCTAACCTGGGGAGGAAGCGCATAGTAGGGCCAGAGAATAGGTGCTGGGCCATCAGGCTGCTTCTGTGATCGCTGATCCTGAGATCCAGGTGTTGCTAAACAAAACTCAGAGCCATGGCTTCACTCACACCCTCATGCCATAAATATTTGTTGAGCACCTACTATGTGCCAGGCCCTGTTCTAGGCACCCAGGAAACAGCAGTGAGTGAGACACACCAGGCCCCCAGCCCCGTGAGGTTTAGGGGAACACCTAAACCTGAGCAGCTCACTGCAGTTGGGGGAGCTCCCCTTTCTAAGCCCACGGCAGAGGCAGCCCAGTAACCAATGGTGACCGAGCCCAGCCCAGGCCATCTTCCTCAGACAGGCAGGGATGTCAGGGACCTCCAACCCCCAGAAACTGCAGTCCAGGGTGCCTGGAATACGGGGCTCCCAGCTCCACCAGGGACTAGATGCAGCCCCAGGTTTAACCACAGCTGCTCGCCGGTCCCTCGTAGCCCTGGCAGAAGGAAGATTCCCCATCAGGCCGGCCAAGGAGGCGCTTCGGTGGTTCCAGCAGGGGCCAGATCAGAAATTAAGTTAGGACAGGAACGGTCAACGCCTTCTGTCTGCTCTACCTCCTTACCGACGCAGGAACGACATTGCCCTGCTCAAGCTGGCCAGCCGCGTCCCCCTGAGTGACAAGATCCAGCTGGGCTGCCTCCCTCCCGCCGGCACCATCCTCCCCAACAACTACACCTGCTACGTCACGGGCTGGGGACGGCTACAGAGTAAGTGGGTGCCGGGAGGGAGGGGGCAATGTCGCCCTTGTCCAGCCGGGGGCCCTGTCCACACCCATCACCCCAGGGTGTCTGGAAGAAATGCTGGCTGCCTTGGAGAGCACAGACCGATAAGCAGTCGGGCTGCCTGGGTTTGAATCCCAGCTCCTCCTCTTACCAGCTGTGTGACCTTGGGTACATTACTCAGCCTCTCCTTGCAGCAGTTTCCTCCCCTGCCTCACAGGGACCCGGGAAGGGGCGTGAAGGAGATAATCCACGGGAAGCACTTAGACCCGTGCCTGGCGCATAGTAGGTGCAGCGTGTTAGTTGCCACTGTCACTGTGACAGAATGAGGGCAGCAGTGACTACATGACATCTGGCAAAGACGTTCCTCTGTGTAGCCCAGGCCGGAGTCCAGAGCGACATTCACTCTGGGACCTCAGGCTTCTGCGGCCCTCATCACACCCTCCTCTCCGCACGTCAAAACCTGCCTGTCCCACGAGCCACCTGATTTGACTGCTCAGAACCTGGCTTCGTGTGCGTCTCCTTTAGGCGTAAACCCCAAGGGTCAGAAATCCAGTGCTGGTAGGACCCGCCCTTCCCCTGTCATATCACCAGGGGCGGCAGACTCTCGGAAGCCCATGCAGGGGACGGTTCCTTTCATGATGACATAAACCTATTAGCATAAGTCGTCTGTTTTCCCAGAGGGACATCGACGTACCTGCAACTCCAATAGGTCAGCATCGCTCTTGACTGGCCTATGTGCCAAATAGGGACACGTGGAAACTCAGCCGAAGTGAGCCGCAGGGCAGGGGGCTCCTGCTTCTCGAGATGCAGGCGCAGCCCCGTGTTCATCTACCTGGGAGACACGGGGCTGCACGCTTTTCACTGGAGGCGCCGAGAGCCAGGGGAAGGTCCAGGAGCTTGGCTTTTGGGCCCAGCTCTGCTGCTTAGCTCTGCAACCTTGGGCACGCCGCGTTGGAGCCTCAGTTTCCTCCTCTGGTTCGATGGAAACACGGTTGGCAAGGTTGGAAGAGCTAGGATAATGCTTCGTGCACTGTAAGATATGGTCCGTGTCAGTTCTTCATTAAAGTGGTCCTGGGCAGGCTGCTTAGCTCCTCTCAGCTTCCTACCCCACCTGCGGTGCAGGAATGAATACTTACGGTGAGGGTCAGCATGCCTGGAAAGGCCTAATACCGCGCACGGGTGGAATTCGAATATTATGAATCCTTGCCGTAAGCGGCAGTGATAACAGTGGAGGTGACGGGGACCGTATCATTAGGGGCCGTTAGGGAAGCTCTGCCTTCGCCACATTGGAATATTTTCCCCAACTTGGGGCTCCAGATGCCAGCGGGCTCACTGTTACATTCAGGATAAGTGACAGAAAGCCCTGAAGCCAGCTGGTCTCATCCAAGGGCAGAGACACGGCCGGGCCTCGGGAACGGGACAGACTCCCAGGAGCACGGCTGCTCCCGTCGCCGCCACGGGTGGATGGGGTTCAGAGTGGCCGGGGAAAGGGCTGGGCAGGAGGCCCCCGGCGTCTCCCCCTTCCTTTAGTCTCAGGCGCCCCCTTGTCCCTTAACGCCTCCTCTCGTCTCGTGCAGCCAACGGGGCAGCCCCTGACATCCTGCAGCAGGGCAAGCTGCTGGTCGTGGACCACGCCACGTGCTCCAGGCCTGACTGGTGGGGCAGCTCCGTGAAGACCAACATGATCTGCGCAGGGGGCGATGGCGTCATCTCCAGCTGCAACGTGAGTGCGGGAAGTCAGGTGCCCCCCACGATGCGATGGGGCCTCGGGATCCTAAAACCCATTCTCCCGCCTGCCCGCAGAAGACCGGGAGCTAGCTCCAGACCTTTGAGACCCCAACATTGGTCCTTGTGGTCCCCAGAATAGGTGTTTTTAGATGTTCCTCGTTGTATCCACACCCCTCGCTGCTAGAAAGTCCTTCCTTGGGTCTCACTGGGGTCTCTCATCACCATCATCTCTTATCCTCAGCTCTGTGTAGGAGGGGAGCCAAGGAGATGGGGGCTCTGGGTTAGGGCCTTTCTAAGGTGACTTCCGGTTTATCTGTTGAATTAATCCCATTAATGGCCCAGTGTGTCCCCCTATGGTAGCTGCCACAGAGCCTCCCTGGAGACAGTGTCTTAACCGAAAGGAATTGCTCTGGGGTGGACTCTGCAGCAGAGGGGGACACAGTGAGAAGGAGCCCCACATGCCCTTTAGGTCACACTGTGCCCTGCACTCCCTGCCCCGTCAGGCCCCACAAACCGGCCCCTGGGAAGGTCCCTCATCGTGGGTGGAAATGGCCGGTGGCAGTGGAGTGCCCGGCACTGTGACCGTGAGACGCAGTCTCAGCTCCTTCACTTTCTGCCTGTACGACCTCAGGCAAGTCACGACCTCTGAGAGCTTCAGTATTTCATCTCCAGTGAAATGGGGACACTAACCATACTTACCTTGTAGGCTCCAGTGAGGATGCAATGAGATAGAAAGTGCTTAGCTCAGTCCTGGCCGGTGTGGCTCAGTGGGCTGGGCATCGCCCTGTGCACCAAAAGGTTGCCGGTTCGATTCCCGGTCGGGGCCCACGCCTGGGTTGGAGGCTAGATCCCCAGTAGGGGGCGTGCAGGAGGCAGGTGATTGATGTTTCCCTCTCACATCGATGTTTCTCTCTCCCCCTCTCCCTTCCTCTCTCTCTCTAAAAATCAATAAGCTGTTCTCGAAAGGAAGGAAGGAAGGGCTTAGCTCAGTTCCAGGCACACAGAAAGAACAAATGTTAGTTCTTGCTGGTATTATGGTGCCACCTTGAGCTGTGACCATGGGAAACACGGGTCTCTATGGGCAGCCCCTTCCCCTCCCGTCGCCTGCCAAGCCCCCGGGGACCCTCCTGACAGAAGCCCACCTTCCTTAGGGAGACTCCGGAGGACCCCTGAACTGCCAGAAGGCCAACGGCCAGTGGGAGGTGCACGGCGTGGTCAGCTTCGGGTCCTCCCTCGGCTGCAACTACTACCACAAGCCCTCTGTCTTCACCCGGGTCTCCAACTACATTGACTGGATCAACGCGGTAAGAGCCGGCCACGCCCCGGGCTAGAGCTTTGGCCCGCGCACCGAAGGGTCTGGGTTTGGTTCCCGGTCAAGGGCATGTGCCTGGGCTGCAGGTTCTATCCCTGGCCCTGGTAGGCGCTTGCGGAGGCAACCAATCAATGTTTCTCTCTCTCCCCCACTTCCCACCCTCCCTCCACTCTCCCTAAAAATCAGTGGAAAAAATATCCTCGGGGGAAGATTAACAAAAAAAATGAGAGTGGGATCCTTAGGACTAGTGGGGAATTCTACTCTTGCTTGTCTGTGTGTCGGCCCAGACTTCACCATCCAATGCTATCAACGAGTTTATCTGCAAAGCCCAAAACCAAACAGGTTGAAACCCCCCACCACCTTAATTATTGGAAACTTCTCCCCCCTAAAGGGTCCCCTAACTAATTGCATCCCCAAGCACAGATGGTGGGTGACAGCTGTCTCGGTCTGCAGGGGACTGGAAGGTTTCTGGGATGCAGGACTTTACGTTTTAGACTGGGCCAGGCCAGGCAAATGGGACTGAGTTGGTCCCACTAATATCGTGAATATGTCCCTGGAGAGGTGTCTCCTGGGAGCTCAAAACCTCATCCGCTTCCACCAGCTCGATTCCTATTTTAACAGAAAACACACATTTATAATAAAGACCATGAAAATTACTTTTCTTTTAAACTGGTACCAGTCTTGGGAACGGCCATGGTTACAGTCAGCAGCAGGTCTAAGCAGCCCCGACAGGGAAAGTCATCAAGGAAAGGCAGGCCTGGGGGGGGGGCATGGGGAAACTGAGGCAGGGAGCCATTGTGCCTAGCGATGGCTCCAGGGAGGGAAGAAGGCAGTCTATGCCCACTAGGGGCACTCTTTACCCACCTCCTGGCTTCACCCCTGCCTCAGTTTGCTCTCCTGTAAAATGGGACTTGAGCAAGACCAGGCCTCCTCGTGTTTTAGGAGCCAGAGCAAGTGGGAGCCGTGTGTTTGTGGCAGAGCCCCAAGGAAGGGGGGCTGGCATCTGATTCCATTATTTTAATTTTCAGAGGACTGTTCACCAACTCGAACCGACACTGTTATAAAACCAAATATGAAGCCACAGCCAGGAGCATGTGGTCACAGGGGGGAAACTGCACCGTCACACGGGCCCTGTCAAAACAAGCAGGTGGCCGCCTCCGCATTTCCCATTAACACTCGCCGCTCCTCACTCATTCATCTGCCTGCTGGCGTCTCTTTGCCAACAAGTGGTCACAGACACCAGAGGTGCCAGGAGAACTTGTTGGAGGAAAATGTAAAATGGAGAAGAGAGTAGCCATTCATTTGCAGGGTTTTGTTTATGTTTTGTTTTGGGTAAATTGCAAGAGAGCCAGGATTCCGGTTTGGCAGAGGGAAATTGGAGTCTGGCTTTTACGGTGTCACCAGCATTTCAAAGAAGCCCTGGCCCAAGACTGACTGGACAGGAGGGTGCAGAGAGGCCTTTTCCCAGGCAAAGGGTCCTTCCCAGCCCCAGCTGCTGCATGCGTCACGGTGCAGCTGGTCCTGGCAGCACCTGGAGGGCCCAAAGCAGGGGCCCAGGGGCAACTGTCCTGATTTTCTGTCCCAGCATCAGCTGTTCCCAGGGACAGACACAAGCACAGCAGAGCGGGGCCACAGCCGAAAGCATGGCAGCTAGGCGAGGTCCTGGGTTCACGGGACAGCAGTCAGGGCAGGCACATGTGCCTGGTAGTGGGCTCCCCGAGTGGCAGAGCCAAGCAGCCAGCTGTCCCCTGGTGGAGGCCGCCCGGCACAGTGGTCACAGTCAGGGGCACGCCTGCGTCACACACAGGTGCCGGGGAGCACCTGCCCAGACAAACCCAGACAGGTGTCAGAGGGTCACGGTCAGGAAGCTGCCATCAAACAGGAGCAGGAAAGCAACAGGGGGAGACAGGTGGGGGGGACATTCATCTTTTCAACACATGTTCTTGGAGCGACAGCAACACATGAATCTCTGGCATTCACCACTTTTATTTATACTTTAGAAGGTAATACATACTCTTTATAAAAACATTGAAAGAATATAGGGTATATCAAGTAAAAAGGTACAGATTCCCCTTGTCTTACATCTCCAGTTCCACCCCCCAGAGATCATCATCGCTAACGGTGTCGTCTCCTGGGCTTTATGTACATATATATACACACTGTCTTCTAACCAAAAATAGGATTTTACTGCCCTGGCCGGTGTGGGTCAGTGGTTAGGGTGTTGGCCTGCAGCCCGAAGGGTCGCAGGTTTGATTCCTGGTCAAGGGCAAGCACCTTGGTTGCAGGGATCAGTCGCAGGTTCGATCCCCGGCCCCGGTTGGGGGCGCGTGTGGGAGGCAGCCGATCAATGTGTGTCTCTCACGTCGATGTTTCTCTCTCTCTCCCTCCTCCCTCCCTTCCACTCTGTCTAAAGAAAATCAATGGCAAAAATATCCTCAAGTGAGGATTAAAAAAAACAACAACGTTTAAGAGAAAACTGCTAAACAGCCTCTGAAGACGGGTTACAGCCCCGCCCACACGCTTCGCGGCCCGCCCGGCGCAAACAGGAGTGCGTGTAAACAGGAGTGCGTGTTAACAGCGTCAGGGCTCCCAACCCCCTGAGAAACAAGTGACATCTAAAGCCTGTGATTTGTAGGAGTTCCCCCGGCAGGCGGGGAAGAGCTGTGATGGCGTTGCTTTCTCCCAGAGCGCGGGGCCTCGCGGGTACCACTAGAGCCCCGCGGGCACTGCTGCGTCACCGGGGGCCCGGGCGGGGAGGCCCACGCTGCCCGGCGCAGCGCCTGCCCGCCAGGTTAACCTGGTTGTCCTCTTGCGTGTGTCCTGCAGGCGATTGCGAACAACTAACCACCAGAAGCTCCCGGAACGGCTTCAGCCTTGGAAAGTCACAGAGGAAAATAATAAAGTGACGATAACACGAATCACGCCTGGGTGAGAGTCTTATTAGCAAACCATTCTCACGTGCTGGGCTTTGACAAGAGGCCGATTGGGACCGTTCAGAAGACTTTCGGGTCGGGGCCTTCTCTGGGGAGGCCCAGCATTTCAGTCCCACGGCTGGTCCCCCTGCAGCGCGGGGTCCTCGGCCCAGGAAGGCACCTGGAGGCGCAGGCGGGACTCCATGGTTAACAGTGTTCCCCTGGACAAGCACCTGACCTCCCTGAGCACACGGTTCCCACCCGTGACCTCCTGGGATGGGGTCGGGGTGGGGAGCCAATGAAGTGTTTCGGGAAAAAAGTGAAAGTCTCCTTTATAAGGAAGAACAAAGGGCTGAAGCAAAGTAAGAGGGAGAAACAGGCAAAAGAGAGCCCATGTTCACCTGAGGTTTATTTTTTTAAGAACGCTGAAATACAGGAAAATTTAATAGTTTTTAAGACTTCATTTAAGATCCACAGATTCCAGCTGTTCAGACTCGGGTCCTACACTTGCTGGTCTAAGAGAGATGCTGGCTTGTTTGTAGCTGAAATATTCCCACAGCTCAGTGTTCTCGGGCGGGGCACCCGGCAGTGTCTGGAGGCATTTTCGGTTGTCACTGTTCAGGGACAGATCCTACTGGCATCTAGTGGTTGGAGGCCAGGGATGCAGCTAAACCTCCTACAGTGCACAGGACACCCCCTCCCCCAGCACAGGATTGTCTGGCCCCACGTGTCAGTGGTGCTGAGGCTGAGAAAATACAAGGGCCTCAGACACCAGCCACGGGTGGAAAGCCACACGCCGTCCACGGCCTTCGGCTCCCCGTGCTCCATCGTCGGTCACTTGTCTCCGGTTTGGAAGCTGCTAAGAGCCTGTCCGCCGCCCGTGGGGGAAGAGCAGGCTCTCAGGGGCCACAGCACCCTTCTCGGCGTGACAGCCACATTGAAGGAAAGCCCAGGCCTCGGCCGTCCCGGGCGGGGAGCCAGAAGGTTTGGGCGAGGCAGGGTCGGGGGCCCTGGCTTCATTAAGTTTTAAAGAAGAGTTTTTTCCGGAGGAAATTAAAACACCCAGGAATCTGTTTGTAAACCCCTTTCTCCGAGACGGCATTAGCGACCTGTGAAAACAACCACGGGGAGCTCTGTGAGTTCTCGCTCCAAGTGAGAATCCTTCCATTTCTGGACCGAAGAGGGGCTGCGGATGTCCCCCGAGTAAGCACTTTTAAACGGCTCTCACTGAGGCCTGCCTGGGGGCAGGGGGGCAGTTAAAGAACATGTTTAGAAAACTCAGAATTCAAAATTTCCAAATTCAAAAATTTACCAAGCTCAAATCAGACGGAAAGGCCTGCTTGAAGGAAAGTCGAGAGAAGCGATGGGCCCAGGAGCTGAGTGCACCACTTGGCCCCGAGGGACCCCCGACCCCCACCCCGCAGGCTGCAGGCTGCCTCTGGGGGCCTCATGGGGGCCCTGCATGTGGCTTCTCCTCTGCACTCAGCTCAGGAAAGCAGAGCCAGAGCCTCTGTGGAGGACGGGAGTGGTCCCAGCCCAGAGAGCTCTTCTCGTGACACAAAACACCTGAGCAGAGCAGGGGGCCCATGTGCTCTGGGGCCCTCAGAGGAAGCCACTGCTCTGAGTGGGATTCTGCTCAGCGAGACTGGGGCCCCGTCAGGCCATCCTCCCCTGTCGTCTCGCTGGGGCCTCCAGAGAAGGGGACATCCGAAGAGGATTCAAGGTTCTGGAGGGTCAAGAGTGTAGGACCACATAGTGGGCCAAAGGGCTCAGGGACAGCCCACGGCCTGCCTTCAGGACTGCCGTGTTCTGTCGCTCTGTCCACCAGGCAGCCAACCCTGGGGCTGAGGACTGGCTCCGTCGGGCGGGGGGGTGAAGGGGAGCAGAAGGTGTCGGCCTGGGGACCTCAGAGAAGCCGAGGATGGCGGCCCTTGTAATAAGGGGCGAATGTCACCGCAGGCAGTGACATCTCGGGTTAGAGAAGCAAAAGCGCCGACTGGCGAGCGGAGGTGCGGAGGCCGACGGTGTCCCACCACCTCTTGCCTTTGGTCTACCTGCCCCTCCCAGCAGCCTCCCCGCTCCTTCCCCGAGGGCGGGGCTCACCCTGAGCAGGAGGCTCTGCAGGTCTTCAGAGTGAGCCCACTGCTCAAAGACGCCATCCAGGGTCTCGATGTACCAAGAGCCGCTCCTGGGGTCCCTCCAGGAGACAAAACCTTCAAAGGAGAAAGGAGGGAGGCTGAGCGTTGCTGGAGAGCCGCCGGCCACCCGGCCACCCGGCCCTCCGGCCTCCGTTCACGCCCCAGGAGCGGCCCTCCTCCCTGTGCTGTGTCCGCGCGAGACCTTGTTTCGTCACCACCACCACCCCTCGTGACGTTGGCCGTGATTTCCAGCACGGACACCAAGGCTCAGAGAAGTCAAGGGACTCCCCTGAGGGACAGGAAAGCAGGGACGCCGGGCACTGTGCCGGGTGGTGAGCCAGCCACCTTGTTCATCCTCAAGGTACGGTTCTTATTCCCACTTTAAAGATGAGAAACTGCGGCACTGCCAGGGTGGGGGCGAGGCACACAGCCCAAGGGCGCATGCCGCCTGAAATGCTGTGCCCCAGGTGCCTCGCCCGCCTTGACCCGAGGCTCGGAGGGGGTGAAGTAACGTGCTCAGGGTCACACAGGCGGCAAGAGGCAAAGCCAGGCCTCACGCCCAGGTGTTTTCCTTCGCAACGCAGCTGCTCCGAGGACGGAGGGGCAGCCCCGCCGGCTGACGCGCTCACCTGGGAAGGTGGAGTAGGACACAAAGATGTCGCTTGGCGTGGGCAGGCTGGACACGGCATCCGGCTGGTCGTAGCTGCCTGGGTGGTCCTGGAAGGGGGCAGCGTCTGACTCCGGGTTCCTGCCGGGGGCCCTGTCCTGAGGGGAGCTGGAGACCACCGCAAACCCGTGGTCTTTCTGCTCTGTGGGAGGCAAAACCGGACGGCCCTCGTCACTGAAACACGCGGGCCAGACCTCCTGCTCCCTGCAGCCGGTCCCCGACCCAAGACCGCGCGATCCCCTCTAGGGCAGGGTTCCCGTGCTGGGCAAACACGGGGAGGAAGCTGTGCTTTATCTACAGCAAAAGTTTTACGCATTCATTGGGTAAAATTTGCGGGTAGAGGGCGGGAAGATGCAGAAATTTAAAAAAACAGCTGTAGAAAGTTACAAAGTATGACTTAAGTGGAGGGGGCAGGGGGCCTGAGACGGGAACGTGGGACCGACGCCGGTCCACCCGGGCAGCCGGGGGCAGCAGGGGGAGGGGCGCTCCAGCGGGGATGGCCTAAGAATGGCCTCAGGAGCCGGGGTGCGCAGAGGGGCTGCCTGTGGGAAACGGAGCAGAGACAATAGGATCCCAGAGGGGGCGGTGGGGAGGACAGAGTGCGCCGGGCAGGGGACGCCAGCCGCCTGTCCGTTCATGCATCACCCTCATCTACACGCCCGCTGGGAAGGCCCAGCTCCGGGGTCACGCGCTTTATGCACAGCTTGGTTCCTAAAGAGCCTGGATGATTCGAAACCCCCCGGGAGGCGGGGCCGAGTTCCTTCCCCGTCAGCGAGACCACCCAGCGGGAGGCGCTGTTCCCTCGGCAGGGAAAATCCACAGGCGGCTGCGGCGCGTCTTGTTTCCTTCCGCCTTCTCAGCGTGGGCGCCGAACGCTGAAGGGCGGTCACCCCAAGTTAACAGCTCGGCCAGTAGAGGCCGCTCCGCCTTGGCCAGAGCGGCACCACGCTGTGGCCTGTAGCAGGCTACTTCCTGACGTTCACAACAAGGTCCCCCCTGCTGCCGGTGTTAGAGGGTTTTTAAAAAATATGCGTCTATTGATTTCAGAGAGGAAGGGAGAGGGAGAGAGAGATGGAAACATCAATGATGAGAGTCATCGATCGGCTGCCCCCTGCAGGCCCCCTGCTGAGGATCGAGCCCGAAACCCGGGCATGTGCCCTGACCAACCGGGAATCAAACTGTGGCACCCTGGTTCCTAGGTTGACGCTCCAGGCGTTAAGAGGGTTTTTAAATTGTCTTAAATTGTAACAACAGTGAGGTTTAAAATAGCAACCAAAATCCAGGGCAGACTTTCTGACGCAGGTGAACACAGGTCGCCATGCCCGCCACTGAGAGATCGGGCGTTTCTGTGTTTCTGTTCTCAGCTGACAGTTGCCCCCATGTGGCGGCAGAGTTAACCAGGAGGCCACACAAGCCGGCTGGGGACTCAGCAGGGACCCGCGCTCCAAAGGCAACTGCATCCCAGCTGGAATCCTGCTTTTCCCGTGGGTTGCTTCGGTTTGTTTTTTTAATGGCGGGAGTCTACGTTATTGCAAATTTCACTCACAGGTATTTTTATACGGTTCTATTTCAAATTCAAGTTCAAGTCATTAGAATGCACGTAAGGTGCAACCAAACGCTGAGCTTTGCGCCAGGCCAGGACCTCGCCCTGCCCGGGGGAGCTGGCAGGGGATGAAGCTGTCTCAACACGACGGGAAGGTGCTGTGACAGGGAGGACCAGGAGCTGCAGGAGCCCAGGGCCAGCTGACCCTGACTGTTCAAGGAAGCGGGTGTTCAGGGAAGGCTTCCTGGAGGCGGTGACAGTGAGTTCTAACCAGAAGGGTGGATGACTAAGACTTGGCCAGGACCAGGCGAAGGATGGCACATGGAAAGGCAGAGGAGCAAGCCAGAGCCTGTGACACTCGGAAGGTTGAGCGGTGCTGGGCGGGCACAGCATCCAGGCTTCGGAGGCAAAGTGGCCAGGGCCAGATCGCCAAGGGCCTCCTGGGCCCCACTAAGGAGTCCAAAGACACGGCAGAGATCCTCCGTGCTGCTGGGAACGGACACTGGAGCAGACACAGAGCTGGAGGCCCGGCTCCCTGTCCCTTTCCCAGAAAGCTGGCCTCCCTGTCTCTGGAGAGGTGGAAAGAAGGTCACATTGGTGGAGGTCACGAGCATGACAACAAAGAAAATGAAGGTTTTTTTCCCCCTCTTTTTAATTCTTGCCCGAGGACACGTTTAGAGAGAGGGGAAGGGGGAGAGAGGGAGAGAGAAACATCGACGTGGGCGAGAAACGTCGATCGGTTGCCTCCCCTGTGCACCCCGACCAGGATCGAACCCAAAACCTAGGTACGTGCCCTGACCAGGAATCGAACCTACAACCTCTCCGTGTGCAGGGTGAGGCTCCAAGCAGCTGAGCCACCCGGCCGGGGCGGAAGGAGATCTTCTTCCTCCACTTTGGTTATTTTCGTCAAGTCTCTGGAGTTGAGGCACCAAAGCTGCGTGAGCCCCCGATGCTGTGGCGCTGAGACAGAGACGCTCACCCCTGAAGGCCGGACAGAGCCGCGCCTACTCTAGCCAGACGCGGGTGCTGACACCCGCACACAGCGACCAGTCTGGGACCCTCCGACTGCCCCGAGGGACCCTCGCGCACCGCGGGGCGCTGCTGGAGGGGGAAGCAGGCGGCGGCCCCTTCCCTGCCAGGCCCTTCGCAGGGGGCCGGGGAACCCCTTACCTCCACCGCAGGCCTGGATGAAGAAGAGTTTGGGCTTCCCTCCCAAGCTGGGGCAGCCGGTTCCGTTGAAGATGTTCACGATTCTCTCCACGGACACGGGATGCCCATCTGTGCCGTAGACGGCCCCCGGGAACTGGAGGTGGCTGGCCTAGAAGACCAAGCATCCTGGTCATAAAACCCAGAGGTGGGGTGGGAACCCAACAGCCCATTCGGAGGCGTGAGGGCGGGGCAGCAAGCAGAAGGTCCCAGCCGGGGCACGGGCTGGTTTCACGGAGCAGGCCGGTTCTGGAAGAGCCCGGTCAGCTTCCACCCAAAGGCCTCTAACTCGCGCACCTGCAGAGGCCAAGAGAGCCTAGCTGGAGGGCGCCGGCCATCTGCTCCTGGATCCGCGCTCTCCGAGTGTGGCCCCAGGACCAGCAGCAGCAGCTGGGACTTTTAAGACATCCAAACGCCTGGGCCCCTCCCAGACCTCCTAAATTGGAAACCCTGATAGAGGAGACCAGAAATCGGGCCCTTTGATGCCACTGACCATGAGAACCACTGCTCTCGATCGATCGATTCATCTCAAACTTCCTGTGCACAGGATCCTGTTACAGTGCGGGCTCTGAGTGAAGCGGTCTGGGGGGGCCCGGGAGTCTGCATTCTCACCAGCTGCCAGGTGACGCCCACACTGCTGGTCCAGGGGCCACACCTTGAGGGAAACGACCTCAGGGGCCCTGCCCAGCTACGGGCCACACAGCGTGCCCTGTGTGATGCTGACTAGGAAGGCCAGATCTCTGGGGTTTTTGAAGAAAAGCTGGGAATCCTAATTTTGGTGTGAGGGCCGTAAGATCTGAAAACACCGCATAACCAAGAGGGGGCTACAGGCCCCCAGCTTGTAACCTCTGACCTTTCCAACTCTCAGTTGAAAAGATGGGAAAACTGAGGCCCAGGAAGAGGAACAGCCTTGGGCACAATGACCCAGCATATTAGTGGCCAAGCCCAGAGTAGGTCCCAGTGTCCTAACTCCCAGCCAGCAGCAAAGGGCCCGGAACAATGCCCAGCAGGCCCGAGGCAGGAGCTGGGAGCTCTGACGCATGTGCGGGCTCCGAACAAAATCTGGGGGCAGGAGCTTGTCTCCTGCCTGCCTCTCCCAGGACCACCACCACCCCACCCAAGAGGAGAATCCAACTCCTCTGAGGGCCAGGTGGCTCCCAAGGAAACCATGGGAGGGGGACAGGGCCCCGTGGCTCTTCCCACAAAGCCCTGGGTGTCCTGGACACAGGAAGGGACAGGGCTCCTGCACGGCCTGTCGGTACACCTTTCCCAGGTGTCTGCCTGGGAAGCTGGGGTCCTACCTGACAACCGTGAGAGAGGATGACCACCACACAGCAGTCCAGGGCGCTGTGGTCCTGCCGCGCCAGCTCTGCCAGAGCCTGGACCATATGCTAGAGAGAGGAGATCGCAGGTGAGCCAGAAAGCCGACAGGTCAGGTCCCCATCCTGGGCGCACCTGAACACCGGCCAGAGCACCTTCCCCACTCCCAGGGCCAACACTAAAGTTGTAACGGTCCCAGCAGCCACCGTTCTTGGTGCAAAGGCGCTGGGCTGGGGCCCAGTCCATTTAATCCTCATGATGACCCCGGGAGGTGAGTCCTGGTCTTGCTGTCCAGACAATGAGACTGAGGCTCAGGAGTCACCCAGCAGGGACCAGGAGAGAGTCCTCCACCCACGTCTCTCTCAGTCTGAAGCTTCAACTGGTAACCACTGGGCAACACTGCCCCTCGTGGTCCTCCACACCTAAGGGCTAGCCTTGGGGAGCTACCTGCTCTCGGGGTCCCTCACTGGACACAGCCCTACCTCACCCCGTCTCTGCGAGGACGGGGGCCGTACCTTGGCAGTCAGGTTGCGCTTCACCTCCACCATGAAGTGTAGCAGGTGGAAGCGTCTCTGCAGCCTCTCGCAGTCCACGTCGGAGCCCTTGCGGGTGCTGAGCCCCGACGTAAGGCAGAAGGTCACGTTGTTGATAATGATGCAGTGGCCACAGGGGTCCGCGTTCAGGACATACGCCTGCCCAAGTACACGGACCAAAGTAAACTGGGGTCGCACTGCCTTCCTCGGGAGGGAAGGCACCCCCCTGGTCTTCACTCTTGTGGTTGACAGTCTGGGGCGATGAGACGGGAAATGGGGTCTGCCCCCCCCCGAAGGAACAGCAGGGTCTGTACCCAGCACTGCAGGGCACAGCAAGCAGACTGCAAACCAGACTGCAGGGAGCACTAGCTGTGTGAGGTTCAAATAGCTCAACTCAGGAGAGAATGGCTCCCACCCGTGTTCAGGGAGGGGAGCTGCTGGCTTAGAAATCCAACACCCACAGATATTCACCCCAAAAGGACCTTACGGGCCATCCTGTCAGGGGAGCAGAGTCGTGTGGGTGACTCCGTGGGCAGACTCGTGCCCAAGGCCAGCCTCAGAGCACTGACGCCAGCTCACCGTTTCCCTTGCAATCCTCTCACATCAGACTGTTCATTTGGTTTATGGTACATAACACTACTTATATGTTTCTTCCTCTGACTAGCCTCTTGCTAGGCTGATGGCTCCACCGGGGATACAAACACAAGTGGTCTGTTCCCAGGTGTCCCAGCACTAAGGCCAGGGCTGGCACCCAGAGTCGCACAATTGATGCCGTGAATGAGAGTGAGTGCCTCGGTCTGGGGTGGATGGCACTGCCATTTCTGGTGCCCACCCCTCATTAGGTCTGACCCCGACTTCACAGGTGAGGAAAGAGCAGAGTGGGACAGTCTGCTCCAGAAAGAGCTGTGCCAGAGTCCGGAAGCTACAGGAGCCTGGGACAGAGACCCTCCATCCAGCAGGGCTGGGTTCCCTGGGCTCCCGACACAGCTCAGGGAAGGACCTGGGGAGAGAGGAGCAGACGGACCCAAAGCCAATGCAATGGCCCCAAATCGCATGAAGACTCACCAAATCAGCGTTTCCCCTCGATCTCCCCTGAGCACCTGAAGGGAAAGAGACGAAGAGGGGAGACATGAATGTCAGGGTCCAGCAGGGAGGGGTGAGGGACTCCATGAGGACAGCCCCCACAGAAACGTAGGAGTGGGAACTCAGGAACCCTCAGATGCTGCTGGTGGGAGGGAGTCAAGGGGCAGAGCCGCCTTGGAAAACTGTTTATGTTTCTAATACTTGTACACACCCTCTGACTGGCAATTCCACTCCAGGGGTACATACACCCAAGAAAAATGAGTGCAGTGGACACAGACTTGGCCACCAATATGCACTGAGGCCTTACTCACAACGCCCCAAACTAGAAACAGCACAGATGTCCGCCAACAGGTCCACAGATGAACAGATGTGATGCAGCCTCTAAAGGCGTGAGCTACCGATGCATGCAGCACCGCGGATGGCCTCAAAACACTACGCCGAGTAAAAAAAACCCGTAGAGTATATACAGTGGGATTCTATTTATGTGAATCTCTAGACCAGAAGATTCATCTCCAGGAGATGCCCCACTCAGTGGAACCCATGGGGCCCAGCACACAGTAGGTCCTCAGGAAATATTTGCAGAATGAATAAATGAGTAAAATGGTCATTTCTTCCTTCGGTGTCATAAGAGTTTTCATTTCAATGAGCTAAAAGTCAACTAGCCACCAGCCTATAAGGTCATGGGACACTTTTTCCTTTTAGGCAGAGACCAAGGTGGCCACCTCCAAGACGTGCTGGAGTCGACACTGGTGATCCAACGATGGTGGCCTTCATTGCTCAGGGCAGGCCTGGCCCCCCATGGAGCACTATTCTCTCACCAATTTAAAAGGCATGCCAGAAAAGTATTCACACGCCACGTTTAAAACAAAACAAAAAAATGGCTTTACCTAGCTAGCCCAAAGGCTTCTATCAGTCCGCAGCCTTAATTCTAAAACTATTGCTCATTTCCCATATTCCACCGCATCCCCAAAATATAACAACTGCCTGCTACTGAGGAATTTATTCATTTCTCAAATTAGCGGCAGTGATCCACAAAGTGAGAGAGTGGCATCATCCAAATGGCAGAATAAGAACTTTCTACTGCCACCCTGGCCAGCGTGGCTCAGTTGGCTGGGCACAGTCCCGTGCACCAAGGGGTTGCAGGTTCGATCCCCGGTAGGAGGTGTGCAGGAGGCAGCTGATGGATGTTTCTCTCTCTCTCTCTCCCTTCCTCTCTTGCTAAAATAAATAAATTAAAAATCTTTAAAAAACACACATACAGAATGTTCTACTGCCTTCCCCCACAGAGAACACCAATTTTGACCATCACCACGGACAAGAGTGCCTTTGTGGAAGTTCAAGAGCCCGGTGGAGTACTCCCAGCACGCTGCTGATGTAAAAAAATAAAATTAAATTAAAAACCCAAGGTTAGGTGCATGGAAGAGGCCAGTCAGTAAAGACTGGAGAAGGTGATGCTGCTTCAAACACAAAGACAGAAACACAAGACTTCAAGGGAATGTGGCACCACCAAAGGAACACAAGCATTTTCCAGTAACCAACCCCAAAGAAACGAAAATCGGAGAGTTGCCCAATAAAGAATTCAAAATCATTGTTTAAAGGAAACTCAATTCGCTACAAGAACACACAGAAAGACAATTCAACGAAATCAAGGAAACGATAGATAAAATGAGAAGTGTAACAGAGAGAGAGAGAAATCTTAAAAAAGAACCAAACAGAAATTCTGGCCCAGCCGGCGTGGCTCAGTGGTTGAGCATCAACCTGTGATCCAGGAGATCGAGGTTCGATTCCCGGTCAGGGCACGCGCCCGGTTGTGGGCTCGATCCCCAGTCGGGGGCATGCAGGAGGCAGCCGGTCAATGACTCTGTCTCATCATTGATGTTTCTCTCTCTCTTTCTCCCTCTCCCTTCCTCTCTCTGAAATCAATAAAAATAAATAAATAAAAAAGAAAAGGAAATTAAATAAATAAAAAAGAAATTCTGGAGCTTAAGAATACAATGAATAAAATAAAATAAATGCAACAAAGAACATAAATATTGGACTTGATCAAAAAGAAGGAAGAACCTGTGAAGCGGAAGACAAGTCGTTTGAAATTATCCATTCAGAAAAGAATACATGCTTTTCAGAGGAGGGGCTTCCAAAATTAAATCTCCTGAAGATTTACCAGAATAGTCCACCCATCCCCTATGAGTACTCAGAAAGACAACACCAAAATTAAATTCTGAATTTCCGCCTGCCCCGCCGTACCAATGGTCACACTCACCGACATCACCGGATCCTCCAGGACCAATGTCCACTGGCCTGGGCACGCCTGGTCTGGGAACCTCTGGCCTCAACACCACTGGAGTGAGTGTGCCTGGGGTCAGCTTCGGTGGGTCCTGCTTCGCTACTCTCAGCTCCTCTGGTCTGACCACCACGGGTTTGAGGTCCAGGGGTCTGATGGCCTCCAGGTCCCGCCTTGCTGCTTGGCTACTTGTTCTCAGGAGTGAAGCCAGGCTGTGCTGGCCTGTTTCCTCCAGGCAGGAGATGAACAAAGGAAGGGCCTGGCTCCCGCGAGTCTCCAGGTCTATGACGAGCTGCCTGGCCTGATCACGCCGAGACCCAGAGCCTGCCCTCTGTTTGGAAAGAAAGACATGGCACTGTTACACGCTTTCCTGTGACTCTCACCTGGTCCCCCTATTTCCCAGATGGCATAAATCTAAACAATCGGCCATGCGGGCAAAAACTGAGCCTGCCTTTGCTTATCTGTTCATTCAGTGTTTTGGAGGCATCTACTATGTGCCCAGTGCTGTGCTGAGTGCTGAAAATACATCGGCAAATGATCTCAGTCCTCAAGAAGCAAACGTCGTGTGGGGAATGCAAACAGACAAGTCAACAATGACACAGCAAGGAGAGATGTGCCACGGGGAAAGCACATGGAACTGGGTGAGTACAGGGGCACCCAACTCAGTCCTGGGTGGTCAGAGAGGCTTCCAGCAGGGGGTCTTCGCTGAGGACCTAGGGAACATTAGCAAGTGAACAGCGAGAGGCAGTGACGGAAGCAGAGGCTGGAGTGACGTGGCCACAAGCCAAGGAATGCTAGCAGCCTCTAGAAGCTGCAGCAGGCAAGGAAGGGGTTCTTCCCTGAGCCTCCAGAAGGAAGCAGCCCTGCTGACACCTTTATTTTAACCCCTTAGGACTCACTTCGGACTTGAGCTCTCCGGAAATGTAAGAGCATAAATCTGTGTTGTCTTAAAAAAGGAAGTGTGAAACGGGAAATGTAAGTTGGGGCGGGGAACAGTAGTGAGGGGATGACCCATTTGTGTGGTCATGTCAAGGAGGCTGCGAGAAGCCACTGAAGAGTTTTGAGAAAGGGGGTGAGAGTCAGATCTGCCTTTTAGAAAATTCATCCTGGCGGCAGGGTGGACAATGAAGGGAGTGAGGCACAGCCAGGTCCGGTGACGGCAAAGATGGTGCAGTTGGAAGAAGTGAGGACAGGCCAGAGAAATAAGGAGGGAGAATCGACAGGACCTGGCCACTGATGGGGTGGACTGTGAGGATGCAGAAATGACCAAGGTTGACCGGTGCGGGGATGGTGCGACAGGGAGAGGGGTGAGAGCGAGAAGAAGCTATATAACAAAGATATATAACAAAGCCAGGAGGAGGGCCCAGGTCCACCTGGCTCCAAAGCCTGTGTGTTTATCAGCCCTAACAGGTGTGGTGAAACGGTGCCCATCGTTCACACAGCATTCTTTAAAAATTCTGGATATTTGCTAATGTTTAAAATCAGGTAACTGGACATCAAAGTCAAGACTTCCAGCTTCTCTTTAACAACGTGAAAGACTTGGCAACCCTGGATGGACCAGGATTCTGGCATGACCATACCCGGCTGGAGCTGGAGGGCAGGGCAGAGGCTGCCCACTGTAGTGCCCACCTAGTGGGCCTCCAAGGGAATTCCAGTTGGTGACCCTGTGACTATACCTAAAGGCAAGGCTGTGGCCTCAAATCATGTCCACGCGTGAGTACAGGCCACACAGCGAGTGCTCATAAGACCTCTTTCAATAGTATTCATTGATAATTTTCCCTATGACTCTTGTTCTATTAAAGACTTCCTCAGTGGGTCAGGCCGAGCTCCTGGGTGATGCAGAGACTGGACACAGCCTGCAAGCAGCCCTTAGGGCACTAGCCAGGGGCCTCCAGGACCCCACGCACCCCATGATCAGAAATCCCTCCTGTACACACCTCACCTCGCAGGGTCAAGTGAGACAAAGACATGAGAGCTTTTAAAGAGAACCTCCAATGTTTAACTTTAGTATTCCCTCCATCATCTGCATAAGGACATTCATCTCCAAAACCCCTCACAAAACATAAACCTGACGCACGAGGGGGGCTGGCCAGAGTACAGGGCACAGCCAGCTGCCACCCAGGAGCCTCAGTGCCTGGCACTGGACTGTTCCACCTCCCTTATCTCACTTAGCCCTCAGGGCAGTACTGCGGTTGTCCCCATTTCACAGCCCGGGAAACTGGCTCAAAGAGGGTGCCGTGCCCAAGGGCAGGGTGCCAGGCAGTCTGCCGCCCAAGTGGGTGCCGTGGACCTCCGTGCCGGAGAAACGGCCATGCGCCCTGGCAGGGAAAGCGCAGCGCTGCGGCCGGGGCGGACCTGCGTCTTAGCAAGTCCGCAGAGGGGCGTCCCGGGCTGTCCGGATCGCCGCCGCGAGGAAAAACGGGGTTCCCACACAGCGGCTCCCCAAAGGGGGCGGGGCGCCGGTTGGCACGGAGCCGGGAGCTCGGCCCTCCGGTTACGCCGCGGCTCCTGCCACCCTCTCCGCGCGGCCCCGCGGTCCCCATCGGTCCCCGAGGGCTGCGCCCCGCCGGGGACGCGGGGGGCGCGCGACGGGGCGGGCGCACCTGGATGTCCTCGATCATGTCGGGCTTGAAGAGCTCGCGCTTCAGCAGAGCGTCCCAGAGGGGGGCCACCTGCAGCTCGCCCACCAGCTGCACCCGGCACCGCCGCAGGAGCTGCCGGTCGGCCTCGTCCATGGCGGGGGACGGCGGGGACCCCGGGCGCCCGCTCCGCTTCCGGGCCCGCGCCACCGCGCCCCGCCCGCTCCCAGTCTCCCCTCCGCCCCCAGGGTCCCGCCCCCAGGCCGGGCCTCCTCGGGTCCCCTCGGCTCCGCCTCCGCGCCCCGCGCGCTCCCAGGATCCCGCCCCCAGGCCCGGCCTCCTCCGGTCCCCTCGGCTCCGCCTCCGCGGCCCGCGCGCTCCCAGGATCCCGCCCCCCAGGCCCGGCCTCCTCCCCCTCCGCTCCGCCTCCGCGCCCCGCCCCGCCCCGCCCCCAGGGTCCCGCCCCCAGGCCGGGCCTCCTCGGGTCCCCTCGGCTCCGCCTCCGCGCCCCGCGCGCTCCCAGGATCCCGCCCCCAGGCCCGGCCTCCTCCGGTCCCCTCGGCTCCGCCTCCGCGGCCCGCGCGCTCCCAGGATCCCGCCCCCCAGGCCCGGCCTCCTCCCCCTCCGCTCCGCCTCCGCGCCCCGCCCCGCCCCGCCCCCAGGGTCCCGCCCCCAGGCCGGGCCTCCTCGGGTCCCCTCGGCTCCGCCTCCGCGCCCCGCGCGCTCCCAGGATCCCGCCCCCAGGCCCGGCCTCCTCCGGTCCCCTCGGCTCCGCCTCCGCGGCCCGCGCGCTCCCAGGATCCCGCCCCCCAGGCCCGGCCTCCTCCCCCTCCGCTCCGCCTCCGCGCCCCGCCCCGCCCCGCCCCCAGGGTCCCGCCCCCAGGCCCGGCCACCTCCGGGCCCTCGGCTCCGCCTCCGCGCCCCGCCCCGCCCCAGGACAGACCCACGCGCCAGCGCCCCGCCCCGCGTGAACGCTCAGCCGAGACGCGCCCCGCACGGCGCTGCGGCTCGCCACCGGCCAAAATTCCAGAGCGCTCTCTTTCCCCGAGACGCGGTGGGGTCACGCCGCTAGTAAGAGACTTGAGCCGCGGCCTGTCCCGCCCCACTCGAACCCCTTCCCGCTGAGGCTCCCCTGGAGTCCCCTCCCCCGCCCCCCATTAAAACCATTCATCTGCCGCCCCGGTGCCCGTTTCTTGCCGTTCACTGTTCCAAACTCGCGCTTCTCAGCCAAACCACCCCCCCCTTACGCGACCTTCCATTCCCCTCTCCCCTCCCTCCCACCACGGGTGGAAATCTAGTCTTCTGAGCTCCCCGTTTGCACGGCTCATTTCCACACTTGAAAAGTAGTTGCTCCTGTTTCTTGAGCACTTGCTGAGGCGCAGGCGTTGTGCTAGCCGCTTTGCATCGCATTACCTCATTTCTCCCTGACTACAGGACCTTCCCCCAGTTTACTTAAGTGGAGTCCCCACTCACGATCACAGGCGTAAGTGGCAGAGGCGGGCAAGATTTACACTCGAACCTGACTCAAAGCCCACGCTCTTAACCGGGAGCCCACCTTAGAATGTGTACACCCCTGAGCAGCAAGACCTCAGCCCCGTTCATTCATTTACTCCCCAACTGTTTATTGGGATCCTATCTGTGCCACGGTCTGCGCAGGCGCCGAGGATACAGAGGGGAAAGAAAAAAAAACACACGACAAAAACCCTGCCATTAGGAGTTCACGTTTCCGTGGGAGAAGACAGATGATAAAGTAAAAGATGTCGTGTGTTAGTGATAAATGCAAAGGAGATAAAAAATAAATAAAAACAGGGCACGGGGGGGATATGAAATCTCTTTATATCCCTAAAGGACTTCTCATTGGCTCAGCGGCAGTTTACCTCCTTCACCTGTGCCTCCCCCCATCCCCAACGACCACCACCTTATAAACACACACCCCTTTCCCGTGCTAAGGGCAGGGACTGGCACATTCTAGGGTAAATGGGTTTAGGAGTCCTGGGTTCCGGGCCTTGGGAAAGTCCCTGCCCGTCTCTGGGCCTCAGTCTCCCCATGAGCATACAGAGGACTTGGACCAGAAAGGATCCCTAAGGCCCCTTCCACCTCTGAAGCTCCAGGATTCTATGAATAGGCTTAAAGAGAACCGGGACCAGCGATTGCTTCCCCACCCTAGCAACTGTTGCTAGACTAGGGCCATCTCCTGGAACCGCTGGAAACACCGCCCCTGATCGGGGAGGTCTCCTGGGTATCCCATCTTGCACCGCGACTTGGCCTCGCTAGGAGGCACGTTTTTGACCTCTTTGGTCACGCTCATCCCTCAGGAGCCAGCCAGAGAGCGCGCCTCGTCCCCATGGTAACCGCGTTCGGTCCACGCGCAGACGGCGCGTGGCAAGGGTCAAAACGCATTCGGAAGCTAGAGGCCCTCCGCCGGGTCCAGACGGTGCCTTGGACGCGCGGGGCCTTTAAATATCACGTGACTGGCTCCCTTCAGGCTTGTGCCCTCCTTCCCCTTCCCCTTCCCCTTCCCCAGGCCGGGGCGAGCGCTGCTGTGGCCCGGAGTCCCCCGGCCGGCGGACTGACTGGATCTCGGACGCCGCAGCCGTTTAGGCCGGTGCCCTTTCCCGGTAACTCCTTCCCGGCGTGACGCGCGGAGCCGCGGGCGCGGCGCGGGGCCGGACAGGCTCGGGAGTTTCCCTTCAGTGCCTCAGGCTTCCCGGTCCCTGCGGGGGCCCGCGGGGAACCGGAGCCGACAGGGCCCGGCCCGGGGCCCTCGGCGGGCGGTGAAGGAGGGTTCGCGACCCCCGCGGGAGCTGCAGGCGTGCTCACACTCGGAGCGCGCGCGCGTGTGTGTGTGTCCCAGCGGCTGCCAGCTTCAGGGGCTACTGCCCGAGGGCGGGCGCCTACCTGTTGGGCAGGTTGCTTCCTGCCCCGAGGCCGGCCGGCCGGGCCCAGCTGTCAGCACAGGGACCAAACAGCCCCCCGCCCGCCGCCACTCGGTCCCTGTACGTGGGGGCGACTGACCCGGCCGCCTAAGGCGGTCCCGGCACAGCCCGTGGACCGGGCGCGGTAACGAGCGCTCGACCTCGTGCCCCGGAAACACTTCACGTGCATTAAACTCCCAGGCTGACCCTTCGGGATGGTGTTCTTCACCCCCGTTTGTGTTTTATTTTAAAATAAGGACGCCGAGGTTTCACACGTCGAGGTGGCTTGCCCACGGTGGGTCGGTCGGGAGCGAGTGGAGGACGGGCCTGGCCTCAGTCGAAGGCCGCCGCGCCCCCGCCCCCTCAGCGGGCTGTCGGGGTTCTGCGGGGCCGAGCAGGGGGCAGAAGAAGCTGGCTTTGGGGCTCCCAGCGGGCGTGCACGCAGCCCCGCCCCGGGCCGGGGTGGGGTTCAGTCAGCTCCGTGGGGGCCCCCGGGCAGCACGTGCACGTCCCTCCCGCCGCCGGAGTCCAGCGCCCTCAGCGCTTCTGCCCCGCTCGGAGGAAAAGGTGCGGCGGTGGACGCTTGACCCCTAGAACTTCATTCATGAGGAGCCGAGCTGCGTGCGGCGCTCGGGAAAACCGTGCGTCACGGGGTCACGACCCCGCAGCGCGCAGGCGGACGTCCAGGCCCCGCTCCCGGGGCGGAGCTGCTGAGTGTTGGGGGCCGCGCCCGTCCACGGCCTCCGGGTAACCCTGCGCGTGGGAACGGGACGTCGTTGCTCCCCGCTTTCCCGCGGGGGGCCGAGCGCGTCCCGGGGCCTCTATCCCGACCTTATGCTAATGGTCCGATTAAAGAGCAGCTCTAGATTCTCGCTCTCACGGGCTTGGTGAGAAGGGAGAGAATCGGGGCATCTTAAGTCGTAATGGCACAGCTTTGTGTTTTTTTTTTTTAAGAGTGTGTCACTTTGGCCCTGGCCGGTCTGGCTCCGTGGCTGGAGCGTCGGCTGCGGGGGGTTCCCGGGGTTCAGTTCAGGCCGAGCGCTCGGGCCTCGGCTTCAGGCTCGTCCCGCGCCGGGGTCCGTGCCTCGGGCAGCCGATCCACGGGTCCCCCTCTCTCTCTGCCCCCCTTCCACTCTCTCTGAAAAGCAGTGGGGAAAAATATCCTTGGGTGACGATTAAAAAAAAAAAAAAAAAAGTATTGCTCCCAAGAACGCCACGACCCTCTCATTTCGTGATGTTGCACATGGTAAACCTTACGGTTGCATGATTTTATTGAGCAGACACTCAAGGAGGTATTCTTAAGCCTCTTTTTTTTTTTTTTAATGTTTTTATTGATTTTTAGAGAGAGAACCGTGAGTGATGAGAGAGGGTCGTGGATCGGCTGCCCCCTGCAGGCCCCCTCCTGGGGGTGGAACCCCAGCCCCGCCCCGCGGCGGCCTGAGCAGCCGAGCCCCACCCAGCCTCCTGTTTTAAGTTTACACTGTTGCTGTCAGAGCAAGCGAAGCAGTACGTTTGAGATGTGGTCGCCCTGATTTTTCTGTGTGTGTCTTCCCACGTTCGCTTATCATTTCTTCACCGCATTCATTTCCAGTCCTTTCTAAAGCTTCTCTAATCCAAGGGTCCTGGAGAGTTGCTACTCTTATTGCCCATCTTTTCATCTATAGTAGTTCTATAGTAGTTCTTATTTGTGATAGTTAAGTAGCGAGATTGGTAATTTTTAAAATATGTATATACTCAAGCCGCTTGACACTTTTCCTGCAAAATATCTTTTTGTTTCTTTTGTTTTTCGTCTGTGTATCTTTACACCTTTGCCTAAAAAGCAAGACCGTCCAGGTTTCTGCCACTGAAACTTGTTGCCTCTCCCATTATTTCAGCTCTGGAAAGGAAGAGAAATGGAAGTGAAAAAGTTGAGCATTTCCTGGCAGTTCTTGATAGTTCTGGTTCTGATCCTGCAAATTCTGTCTGCGTTGGATTTTGACCCGTACAGAGTCCTAGGGGTCAGCCGAACAGCCAGTCAGGCTGATATTAAAAAGGCTTATAAGAAGCTCGCCCGGGAATGGTAGGTGAAACAAAGAAATAGTTTAATATAAGCTTAGCAGTTCTAACAGGGAAATGAAGCCTAAGTTTTGATTAGCTTTTATTTGTCTCTGTTTATATATGTTCAGTAAGTATATAATTATATCTGTCTAAAATATTTTATTTGGGAGAACTAATGTTCATGTTGTTCTATAAGTTTTAGGGATTTGACCCGAAGCCTATCTTACTGTGAAACCCCCTTAATTGCCCTAGATGCCATTAGCATATTTAATGTTAAAGTAAAGTAGGGAACTTTAATTTTTAAAGTGTATGTGTACTCAGTGATGGATAAGCTACCTTCCCCGTGATGTTATTCCTAAAGTAACTCTTCATGAGTGTCATTGCTGGAGGGAACACTGCCCAGTCCTGTTTTCTAGATTATTAATGTTTAGCTTTCAAAAAAATTTTAGAACGAGCTTTTTGGCCCGCAATTTTAAACGAATATTCAGGAATTGAGTATATTACTTTATCGAAAAATTAGAATTTTACCTGTAGATGTTATATATGCTAGGGAATATGTGTTTATGAATTAGGATAGCAATAAATTTAAAGCTTATTTTGGACAGACATCCTCAGTTTCTTCTACTAGTGCTATGGACTTGCCTATGAGGAAGTGTTGGATTATATAGCTGGAGGGGAGCTGCAGGAGGAGGGAAAGGACGGGCGACTACAAGCTGGGCGAACCAGCCCAAGTACAGAAGAAGGTTGGGGTGGGAGCCGTCACTGAGCTCCTGCATGCTAGTCCCCAGGTTCTGTGTTTTATCTCATTTAAACCGAATATTTACACTGTGAAGGGAGGATCTGGCTGTCCCTGTTTAACGGGTTGTGAAGTCTGTATTACCTCTGGCTTCCATAGTTTGACCTTCTCACCAACAGGTAGTTTGTTGCCTTTTTGGTTTCTGATCACTTACCCATCTGGGCAGAAGTAAGAGTGAGTAGGTCAGCGTGGGGGGTAGGAAGTCAGGCGGAGATGCCGGGGCAGGCTGCGGGTGACTGCCTGCCACCATTCTTCAGTGAAACGTCTCTTAGTTTTAAACTGGCTGCAGTACAGGTAAAATATAGTGTTAAAATATAATGTTCTGAGTAGGTATTTTAGGCTTATTAGTGTTATGGAGAATCCAGAAATAGTTACTAAAAACACAATCTGTCCAGGGGCTGTCTTTAGTTGCTTCCAAAGCAAAACTTAAAAACCTGCAATGAAGCATAAGGTAGTAACATTCTTTCAGACAGGACATGGCCTTTGACAACATTTTAGAAGCGGAAATGATCGCTGGAGTGTGTAAGGCCTGTTAAAAGGTACAGCTTTGACTTTGCTGTCTTCCAGAGCTGAAAAGGGTGTTGTATTAATTAAATGAGTCATGTGCTTCTCTCCCTTAATTAGATTCTCTCTAGGAGTAATTTATAGCAGTAGAAATATATAGAGTGTCCTCCAGTGAAGGTCTAAAATGTTACATTTTCGCTGTACTGTTATTTCCTGCTAAGTTTAGGCTGTGGCCGTGTTTTGTCGCTGAAATTGTTTGTTTCCTTTTGTAACAATTTCACATACACTGAAAACGGCAGTGTTCCCCAGTTTGCCTTTTCAAAATGATCTATAGGGGGCGGGGGACGCTCAGGTAATGGCTGGACTGGATTGGCAGCCTTCCTCTGCTGTGTTTTACTACTTCAGAGTGTTGCTTCGACGCCTCAAGAGCTTGCCCCTTACTTGGTGAAACCGTTTAAAATTGCTTTATCTCTCAGGAAAACTGTTTCCCAATAATTAAGTTTTATTGTAGGTACCTTTCTTTTGTCATCTACTTTGGCAAAATAAACAACTCCTCCCACTCCAAGAAAAAAGGCGTCATAAGGTTTGATTTGAAGCAAATGGGTCCGACATGGCCAGTCACCTGAACCGTAAATGGATTTGTCTAATACTTTGCTACATTACTTCCAATGTGTATTTTCACTACTTTTTATTACAGTAGATGTTCAAACTGTCTCACATTTTCTTTCCCTTAGAAGTAGCTAGACCACCGGTAGATACCAAGCACAGTCCATTCTTTGCTTTGGGAGTGAAAGGGTGTGTCTATATTGTAGTCTGTGCAACGTTTCACATGCACTGAAAATCGCACTGGACAGTACTTTCCTAGAGCTGAAGTTCTCTCTCTCTGCTTTTAACTGTGTGCTGTCCCCCCTGTGATTAGAATAATATTCCTTATATGCTGAAACTGCCCTGTGGTTTCCTCCCAATTCTTGGGCCTCGGTTTCCTCTGTTGCAGGATCTGCGGTTTTAACCCGGCAGCCCTCACAACTCACTGTTTGGTTCAGCTTCTTTAAAAGCCCCTTCCCACCCTTCCCTGGGTAGAGTTCTGTGTGTCAGATCTTCATTTGTGTGATCGCATAATTTTTAGCCTCTCAGCCTTTAGCCTGAGTGAATATTTACAGCACTTTTTTTTGTCATCCAGAAACATGCTTCAAAACCACCGTCTTGTTTCCTTAAGTCATACTTCTTTCATTATCTTGCTGAGATTTCCCCCCACTAATATCATAACCAGGATTAAATAGTTAAGGAGTAATGTCCAAATTCAACAGTCAGCCTTTTGAAATATTTTTATTTTCAGAGAATCAGAATGTGTGGCATAATTCACTCAGATGTTTTCCTGCAAGAGTAAGTTGGTCAAGTTGTAAATGTTTTTTATTCCCATGTACCTGGTGCTGTTTTTAGTGGCTGTTTGCTTCCCAGTGGGTTTTCTCTCTCCAGAACCTTTGCTACAGAAAACTTACTAGATGTTAACAGAGTGATTCCATAAAGAAAGTCTATAATAGAGTCTCCATAAAATGAGCACTGAAAGGTCAAACACTGGTTCAGGTCTGCGGACATAAAACCCAACTCCTACTTCCCTGGACTATAAAAGTCGCAGAACTAAAAGTGGTATAAACACAAGCAGATTGCAGAGTCGTATGTGACCGCGAGATGGACCACGGCCAGCTGTGCATGATGGCAGATGTTTGTTCCAGTGTTAGTTGAAATCACTTCGCTTAAACCGTAGACTTTGCTTACATCTTAAAACTTGTGGCCTTGACGTCATTATCCATCTGTAGGTCAGAGGCAGTCACAGGTAGAGTGGGACAACCAGAGTGATCATGAAACTAAATGTTCTGCCTGGAACAGCAGCAGCAAGGTGCTGTCTGAAGCATAGTTGCTACTAAATAAATTCATGTTGCAACGTTAAAACTATTTCCTACACCTGCCCGAGTTGTCGGAAGAAATCGGTATCATCAATACTGTTCTGACATGGGGATGAGATGCTGCCATCCTGGGAAAAGACGTCAGTTCTATGGAGAAGTGGCTTGAGCCACAAGCCAGCATTAGGGTGTTGGGAGCAATGCAAAGGCACACACTTCCCACCTTTCCTAGGAAAATGCGCAGGACCATCTCCTCTTGCACTTTGAGAATGGGCCCAGCTGAAATACTTTTGGAAGAAGTTTAAAGTTGCATTTTTTTATAGTTATGTGAAGCAACCGGTTGCTCCTACCATTTATCTTTAAGAAACTGTCCTAACAGAATGGCCGTCCGTTTGCCTCTGACGTAGTAAACCGTGTGGATGAGGGTGTTAGTTGACCGTGTGTGAAACGTTAACTCCACTCTCATGCTGCCCTTTTGTGTTGCAGGCATCCCGACAAAAACAAAGACCCTGGAGCAGAAGACAGGTTCATTCAGATTAGCAAGGCTTACGAGGTATTGTGCCCGACTGGGATTCCTCCGTGGGCTCTCATAAAACTTGTCTCAGTGTTTAGTCAAGTCCTCAGACAGGCCGTGTTCCCTGTGCCCTCGACCCGGTTTCTAGATGGTGGTACAGAGACTGTATTTGGCCACATCCAGTATGTCAAAGCCAGTGCCCGAGCACTTCAGCTCTTTTTAAAAATGGCCTATTTTAAAGGCTTTAATTGGAATTGTAGAACTACCCTGAAGGTATGTCTCCATTTCCTTTTTAGAAACTTATATTATGTGCTCACTTCAGCTGCACATATACTAGAAACTTAAAGAACTGCAGACCAATTTGCCTGTAGTTAACATGACACAAGGTTGCAAATACATTTAAACACAAGATTTTCAACAGTTCTCTAACATGTCAGCTTAAATAGGTTGTCTGGAGGACGCACCAGCCCATGGCTTCCTGCTTGGGCAGGGTGATGCCCCTCACCAGACTGCTCAGCTCAGAGGATGACTCCTCATCTTAGCGCAGGGTCCAGAATTTCAGAATTAACTTCAAAGTTCTTTCTAAGGAAAATAAAGTCAGCCAGTGCAATTCTGGGGTTACTTTTTGTGTCTACAGCTTTTCACATTTTGGGTTGACCTAGTCAATTTTCTTGTGGTCGAGCCCGGTGGTCAGCATTATGCTAAGTTTTATTTGTTTTACTGATGTGCTTAGTGTTACGATAGCTCAGAATCTTTAAATCCAAGAGGAGTATCTAAGTGACTGAAGTAATTTGGTCTTGAAATACTCAATGTGTCTATTGGGAGAAGTTGTTTCTGGCACATAGTGACCAATTTAGAGCACTCGCTCATGCCATGTTTTCCAGTTTCTTCTTATCCTCCGAGCTGCTACAGGAAAGTTCTTTGCGTAAACTTTTTTTGGTTCTATGGGTTTTATGGGTTTCTTTTTTTTTTTCTTCATTATAGATTCTTTCCAATGAAGAAAAGAGATCCAATTATGATCACTACGGGGATGCCGGGGAGAACCAGGGCTACCAGAAGCAGCAGCAGCGAGAGTTCCGCTTCCGCCACTTCCATGAAAATTTCTATTTCGATGAATCCTTTTTTCACTTCCCCTTTAACACCGAGCGGCAGGACTCCATTGATGAAAAGTATTTGTTGCAGTTCTCGCATTATGTGAACGAAGTGGTTCCCGACAGCTTCAGGAAACCCTACCTCATTAAGATCACCTCGGATTGGTGCTTCAGCTGCATCCACATCGAGCCAGTTTGGAAGGAAGTAGTTCAAGAACTGGAAGGATTGGGTAAGAGGATGTCATTCGCCAGAAGGTGTTTATCTGGGAGGAGGTCGAGTTTTAAATCTTGAATCACATGGGACACTGGGGAGAAGGAGCAGTGTGGCTTCTCTTCGCAAGTTCACAAGGACTGTGTCTTCGAGGATACATTTTCAGAGGGGAGATGGTTCGGCCACTCTCACTCCGCATTTCTAATTCGAAGCTTTATCTGTATAGTCCCGTGACAGATAAAGCTTCAAATTCTGGTTGGGTGCCTAATACGTAGGAGAAGCTGGAAAATGATCGGTGAATGAAGCAGCCCTCAGGCACCAGTGTTCAGGCTGGTTGGATTTTCAGTTTATCCATATAGTATTTGTGATTTCACTCTGTGTATTAGTTTGCTAGGGCCACCATACAAAATGCCACATAAACAGCAGACATTTATTTCCTCACAGTTCTTGAGATTAGAAGTCCAAGATCGAGGTGTCGGCAGGGTTGGTCTCCTCTGCGGCCTCTCCCCTTGGCCTGCAGATGGCTGCTTCTCCCTGTGTCTTCACGTGGCCGTCTCTGTGTGTCTGTGTCTGGTGTCTCTCTTTTCTGTATACTAAACTCTTTTTATAGGAACACCAATCATATTGGATTAGGGCCCACCCTTATAAAACCCATTTTAACTTCAGTTCTTCTTTGAAGGCTTTATCTCCAAATATAGTCACCTTCTGAAGTGCTGGGGGTTAGGGTTTTGCAGGGGGTTGGGGGAAGAGGAGGGTAAAGATTCAGTCCATAACACTGACTATCACGGGTAACCATTCTCAATCGCAGATTGGCCTTTCCTTTGCTTATAGTTACCTCTTAGTGCCAGGAAGAGTTTAGTGATCCAGGGAGGATATTTATTTTAATAACTCCTTAAAGTTGGAATTACTGAACTAAATATGTGTGCGCATGTTTTTGCGTGCTCTCGCGTGCATACGTGTGTGTGTGTGTGTGTGTGTGTGTGTGTGTTATGGGCATTAGCAGACCTATTTGCAAGTAACTAAAACAGGACAGACTCAGCCATAGTGGCGCCAAGGGGCCTGTGTTTCTTTGGAGAGGGCATGCCACTGAAAACCATCGGTTCATTTATTCTAAAACAGACATTTCAACCTGTTGTTCAGAAGCACTCAGATGCTTAGATTTGCCAAAATGCTTTCCTGAGATTGAATATTAAATGAGAAAATTTTTATTAAGTGCTGATATGTAGGCAGCACTTAATAAATTAACCTTAGAGAGTTTCTGATTAACTAGGTTTTCTGGTTTAATAAAGTAAAACTTTTAAAGGTGCCTATTTTATAAACTTCTTTTAATAATCTTTCTTAACTGTATTAGTCTACTTTTTTCAGCTCACTGACAGTTGAGCACCAGCTCTGTACTTACTCATAGCTTAGTCCTGGAAGGTGCTTACAAGCTGGACAGGAAGTGGGGGGTCACATTCAGGCAGAGGGACAGAGCACCTGGGACAGCCAGCAGCCAGGCATGACCTGCGCGTGGGTGGGGGGGAACAGGAAGAGCTGGGAGCTAGGCAGTAAGGAGCCTTAATTCCAGGCTAATGAAGCTGGACTTCATTCTATAGTATGTAGTAAAGCCAAGAATGTTCTCACACAGAGGAGTGGCACAGTCAGACCTGCTCCCTGAAAGCTAACTTACAGCTACTGAAGGACAGATTGCAGACGTGAGAGTAGAGGCAAGGAGGCCACCAGCCCTGGCAAGACAGCAGCCATTGGCCTAAACTAGGGCAGAAGGACTAGCGAGAGGTAGGCAAGTGTCAGATGCCCTCCTGGAGGTCGGGATTTCAGTTTCACACCAAAAAATTATTCATCGGCATTTGTTCAACTGCCGGGGGACATAAGCTTCATGTAGGTCTCCCATGCGTCTCAGGTGTGGGGATCGGCGTGGTCCATGCTGGGTACGAGAGGCGCCTAGCCCACCACCTGGGAGCACACAGCACGCCCTCCATCCTCGGGATCATAAATGGGAAAGTCTCCTTCTTCCACAACGCCGTTGTCCGCGAGAACCTCCGGCAGTTTGTAGAGAGTCTCCTTCCAGGGAACTTGGTGGAGAAAGTAAGTACCTGCCTGAGAGGTGGCTGGCGAGCCGCTGGGACTGCTGACTGCCGGCCTCTCCGTGTGGCCATTGTGAGCGGGCGAGAGGCATGTTAGTTAGTGATTCACACAAACTAAGTCATTTCCGAGAAGTGTGTCAGAGACTGAAATTGAACAAGTGGAGCAGAGAGTCTCAGAGTCCCTGTGATAATAACCACTGTGCAGTTTCACTCTGTCACAGGACTCTGAGCCTGAAATTCTTCTAAGCAAAAAATGAGACCTCCACACGAGGTAAAGGATTTCTTCCTGGCCCATGGCCTCGTCCACCTGAGGACACTTTCCTGTGGGGGAGTATTCAGGTTAAGCAACATTCGATTATAGGTTTAATGGTCATATCTGTAGGAGACACCAGATTCCATGAAAGCAAATACTATGTCTGGAACTTTCAGAACATAGAGTGATGCAACAGTGGGATTAAGTTCCACGTGCAGAAGGTCGAGCTAAAGGAGCCAGGCGTGAAGGGTTCAGACGAGTGTATGGTTTTTATATTTTAGAAGTATTTTCCCCCAGTTAAGTTAGCGGTCAGAGGAGCTAGAACAGGATCCTTGTTTTGCTTTAAGTGACTCACTCCTTTAACAATACCAGGGAGAGTGAACATGCAGGCATTTCCATCATGTTTCCACCTGCACTGTTCACAGACTGGCTGCCAGGACCATCGCCCACAGAAGAAATACCTCCTGGAGTCAGCTTGACAGGAGATTTTCAGAGAGCACTGCAGGCTCCTGAAACCATGAGAGGCTGCCCTGCTGCATCCTCCAACCTTTATGTAATATTTGTTCTGTGCCTGGCACTGGGATAAGTGTTGAGGACAATTTTTGAAGAGCTCACAGTCTAGTGGGTGCTTATGTGTCCATCTGGGATGTTAAGAGCTGTCCTAGGGTTGAGAAAGGCTTCCTGGCAGAAATGTCCCCTGAACTGAGTTTACCAGATGAGGAGAGGGAAGTAGCGAACGAGTCCCGGGCACGCAGAGGTCCGGGGCAGGAAGAGCCTGCTTCGTGTGCAGTCATCACCTGTGAGCGGGAGGGGACAGATTAGAGCGTTAGCAGGAATCTTTAAGGAGCTTGGGCCTTCGCCTGCAGGCAGTGGAGCCTTTGACCAACGGGGAGAAGTGATCAGATTGAGGTTCCTTAGAGAGCCTTCTGGAAGCAGAGTGGAAAGATCCTTTTTTGAACTATTATTAAACATTTTCTAGATAGAAATTTAATTATGCATGCTTTTAATTTGTTTTCTCAGTAGGATTTTTTAAGGCATAAATGGAAATACAAAAGTAGCCATTCAGGTGGCAATAAATGAAGTTGTGCAATGAATAGATGAGGGGGCCCACTTATTTTTACCATGTTTTATTTGGGGGTTGGTTTCAGTTGAGTAATGTCCCGCCCCCTTCCTTTACACGCCTTCTCCTCTTTGGATGCTGGGTATTGTCACTTCTACCTTGTTGGGTACAATGTTAGATGTCTTCATTTTCCTATAAATACCCGAGCTCTGTTCTGGGATGTGGTTGAGTTACTTGGGAACAGAACTGTGTGGTCTTTTCAGGTCTTGTTTTACATTTCTCTCATTGAGGACAGAGCAGCAGTTAATCTAGGGCCAGTTTTGTCTCACCAAGGTGGCAGAGTCCCCGTGCATGCTCCTCCCAGGGCTCTGAATGAGGGGAGGTTTTACCCCCGCTCGGGCCCACTTGGTTCCTTTAAGCTATTTTAAAAGAGCAATTGTTGCATGATCTGCTTTAGATTAAGTTAATAGATTAAGAATTACTGTCTATAATTAAGCAAGAACCAACGGTGAAAGCTCAGTTTTTTAAAATAACATGGTCAGTAATTGTTTTAGAGAAGATTGTGATTTCAGAGTGGGAACGCACGAGAACATGAAATCAGCATCTCTGCTCTTGCCATAGTTTCAAATGAAGACAAAAGATTAGCTTTACAAAGTAGTATTTTATACATATTTGATTTTATTTAGTGATCTAGTGACTGGATAATAACACAGTTGAGAATTAAATGTTGAAACTAACACCGTCTTTCCCACTGAAGGTTACAGACAAGAACTATGTCCGGTTCCTGTCCGGCTGGCAGCAGGAGAACAAACCGCACGTCCTTCTGTTCGACCAGATGCCGGCTGTGCCGCTGCTGTACAAGGTAGTCTGTGCTGGGCGACGTTTCCTCTTGCTCTGGTGGAGGGACGTGCAGCCTGATTGTCCTTCTTGTGGGTAAACGCTTGTCCCATGAGAAATACTCGAAGACCAGAAATTTGCCTTAAACGCTGTGCGTTGAGCGTCTCCGGACGCTGGTGCTGTGCTGGTGCCTTCCACCCATGGAATCGCAGTGATGCAGGCGTGACCCCTGCCTATGACCAAGGTCCGGGAGCTTAGCATGGTTGTAAGACCAACCCAAGGTCTCCCTGAAGCATAGGGAGTGTCGATTCCCTTGAAGCCTGACTCCAGGCCTGCCCTCTGAGTGACACCCTGTTCTGCACTTCCACACGCCTCCGGGTACACCGTCCATGAGATGGTCACTGCCACCTTACACGACTGGGGTACAGGTAGCTCCCCAAACATCCCATGCCTCCCATCTGGTGCATAGCTCAGGAAGTGGAACATTTTGTTCCACCTGAAAAAAGAATGAGCTGTGTTGAGCCTTGTTGGGGCAGTTTTCGTGTGTGGAACACCTAGAATTCCTGACGTGTACAGTGTGTAGCAGCCTGAGTGGGGCTGTGCAATGGGCTAGTGTTCACCTCCACCCTCCGATGTGACGAGTCACACTCGTCTGTAGTTTACTGCTGTTCTGTTGATGTCATTTCCTCCCCTCTGTTGTGCCCCGACAGCTGACGGCTTTCGCGTACAGAGACTACCTGTCCTTTGGGTATGTGTGCGTGGGTTTGAGAGGGGCGGAGGAGATGACGAGGCAGCAGAACATCAATGTCCATGCCCCCAGCATCCTGGTCTTTAAAGAGCATACAGACAGGCCTGCGGACGCCATCCAGGTACGAGACAGCCAGCCGGTCTCACCATGGCTCACACTTATCTCGGGCCTTCGTGGAAACACCAAACAGCAAAGCAGGGGAGGAGGAGAAGCTAGGTTTCCATTTCTTCCTTCAGAGGCAGGAACTCAAAAAGTTTATTTTCCAGCTGATTGGTACTCTTTTACTTAAAAAATAATCGTTTGGCCTTGGCCAATGTGGCTGAGTTTGTTAGACATTGTCCCAGGTACCAAAAGGTCACCAGTTCAATTCCCAGTCAGGGTCCATGCTGGGGTTTCGGGCTTGATCCCCAGTAAGGGCCACGCAGGAGGCAGCCGATCACTCTCTCATCATGGATGTTTCTCTCTCTCCCTCTCCCTTCCTCTCTCTGAAATCAATAAAAACATATTTAAAATAACAATAATAATCTTTTGACAGAGAGTGGAATGGTGGTTGCCAGGGGCTGGGGGAGGAAAGGGGCATTAGTTAGTGTTTGCTGGGTACGTTTCCGTCTGGGAAGATGGGAAGGAGGTGGGTGGCAGGGTGGTTGTGGAACAGTGTGAGGATATGTGATGCTACAGAACCATACATGTAGAAAGGGTGAAGGTGGCACAGTTTATGTCGTGTGTATTTTACCACAGAAATTAAATAATAAAACCTCCTCCAAAATGGGCTAAGAATATGAACAAAATTCTGAGAAGAGAGTCAAGTGACTAATAAACACTTTTAAAAATTAAATCTCACTAATAATCCAAGAAAAGCAAATTGAACATTCCCTTCTCCCATCAAATTGCTAAAGATTGTCAAAGTAAAAATACTCAGAAGTGTTGAGGGAAGAAAGAAGCAGACACTTTTTTTTGCCTCGCTGGGGGAGGCTTCACAATTTCCAGAAAAGCAGTTGGGTGGTAATGAGTCAGCTGCCTAGATTCCTTCATCAAGAGTCCTCCCGTGTCCCTGTCATGTGCCCAACACTGCTCTGTGTTGGGGGTCCAGCCCTCAACAAGACCAGCAGGACCCCTCGGCCGTGTTCTGGTGGGGACTGCAGACAGTCAGCATGACATACTCTGTGGGGGTGTTAAGTAGTGGTAAGTGCTAAGGAGAGAAATAGAGCAGGAGAGAGGGATGTGGAGTGTTGGGGGAGTGTTGGGGGCCTTTCTAAGGTGTGGTGGCTTCATTAAGATCATGCTTGAGTAAAGACCTGAGGGAGAGGAGGTTACTTTTTAGGAATCTCTCTGTCCTAGGGGAGCAGGAACTCAGACAGAGAATTACTACAGAGACGGTAAGTACCACTCTTAGTAGCAGAAATGAGGGGGAATGTGGGTACCCACCAGTAGGATAATTATTGGTACATTTCAAACAGGGACCTCATATAGCCACTTAAAATGGCAGTTTGGGGATACTAGTGATGGGAATAATCTTCATAATAGAACGTTAAAGAGCAAGCAGGATGCAAAGTTGTACGTGCAGTTTAAACACTGATCCCAGGGTAATAACATGCGTGTGTGCACATATGCAGGAAAAATGGAAATAAGTGCATGACAACATCAGTGGTTATCTCTTCATGGTAGAATTATACATTATTTTAATGTTTGGGTTTTCAATATAATAAATGTATTCTTTTATATTTTTCAATGTTATTTTTGAAAGTTAACAAGAACCCTTTGGCCTTCTCAAGGCTAGAATGAAGGAAATGAGAAATTCTATTTATTGACTTAGAGACATAGATTTGTTGTTCCACTTATTATGCACTCAGTTGCTTTTTATATGTGCTTTAAGTACTACTTTATCTGCATCGCAGCATTGATAGTGTTTTCAATAATCATTCAAGTTCAGGATGTTTTCTAATATCTGATCTACTTTCTTAGGTCAGTAGGTTATTCAGAGTGTGCTTCTTAACACCCAGGGCTGTTCTGGCTCACATTGTACGTCGGTTTCTAGATTGTGGTCAGAACCTGCAGTACATGAGGCGGGCAAAAGTAGGTTTACAGTTGTGTGGAAAAATATACAAGACAAGAAAAAATAACAATGCAGGAATAAACTCTGTGCTCTGTGTACTCACACCTGCAAAACTGATTTGCCACCGTGTTCAATTTCAGTCCCTCACAGTGTGTGAAAGCTGCTACTAACAAGGGTCCCATCCAGCCTTGAGTCCGCCTCTTGTATGCATAACTTTGTCACTTTGGAGTTTTTTTAATTGTTCAGTTTGCTGCAAATCCTAACTGGAGGTAAATTTGCCTAGAATGTGAAATGATGGCGTTTTAAGCCTGCCAGCATGAAACAGTATACGGAGTTCTTGGGTGAAAAGGGCACCTGACTCTCACCTGGCCTGCAGTCACTGCGGCTTTGCCTCCAGCCCTGCGTGGTAGAGGAAGGTCCCACGTCCATCAGGTTCATTTCCTCAAGCGGACCTCTCTTGTTTTGTTATGTTACTGCACCAGGCTCAGCCACATTTTTGTGGGGCTCATGAGTAAGTTTCTGGTTACAGTGAGGAAACGGAGTAAACGTCAAATGTTCCCTGGTTTCCCTGCAGACCCGAGGTTTGAAGAAGCAGGTCATTGATGACTTCATCACCCAGAACAAGTACCTGTTGGCAGCCAGGCTCACCAGCCAGAGGTTGTTCCATGAGCTCTGCCCTGTGAAGCGGTCTCACCGACAGAGGAAGTGAGGACTCTGCTCGTTGCAGTGGGGGGGGGACCGTGTCGCACTTTACTGCAGTAAATGCCATTAAATGTCTACCCCGTGACAGTCAGGACTTATTCCTCATGCAGCAAATGCTCACTGGCGGCTGTTAGGAGTGGGGCATATTAATTCAGGGTCCCTTAGGACCCTGATGGATGTACCAGCCTGGTCTAGGGGTCAGAGGTCTCCCTAAGATGTAACACTTCCACTGAAACCTGAAGAATGAGCAGACTTTTGCCAGGGGTCAGGGAGAGATGGTTACTTTGAAGAAGCATGAGTGTGAGAGCTACAACCCTGCTAGAATATTCCACGCAGGTTTCAGATAGAAACTCCACACGGCAGGAACATAGTAAGTGCTCCGGGAATGTTTGGGAAGTGGACAGGTGAATGATTGGCTACTTTCCATTGGAACCATTGCAAAGGGCGCCCTTCAGAGTGAGGCTGGGCAGCCTGCAGCCGAGAGGGGTGAGCAGCCCTGCCTGTGGGGAAGAACCAGACCAGAGGACCCCTGAAAGGCCTCTGCGTCAGGGAGTCATTGGCCGTTGCCTCCAGAGAAATTCCCAAGTGTGGCCGGTTTGGCTTGGGGAAACATCAGCCTGGGGAAGAGCAGGTCGTGGATGACTGGGTTATAACGTCTTGTTGTGGTGCAGGTACTGTGTGGTTTTACTGACCGCTGAGGCCACCAAGTCAAGTCAACCCTTTGAGGCCTTCCTGTCCTTCGCTCTGGCAAACACACGGGACACCGTGCGATTTGTGCATGTCTACAGCAACCGGCAGCCGGAGTTCGCCAGCGCCTTCCTGCCAGACAGCGAGACGTTCCAGGGGAAGTCGGCGGTGAGTCACAGTCTCCGTCCTGACCCCAGCTCTGCACTAGCAGAGCATCTGATTCTGTGTCCTCCTGCCTCTGGGGTTTCTAATACAAATTCCAGAAGACCCAGAAATCTCTGAGCCTGTTTGAAAGCCTGCTGTTGAACAGCCCCTCACCCTGGTGGTCTCACCCCCTAGATTTCCAGCCCCGGGCCTGCGAGGGAAGGCTGCAGAGCATCGGCCCTTTCACCAGCTCTGCCCATGGCAGGTCTAGTCTTGCAGGACCCCTTAGGCTACCGATAGCGTGCTGCGGCAGCGCCCCCCGCGCTCACGCACCCTGACCGGTCTGCATCCCTCCCTCCTGTGTCATCACTGGGCACGAGCACGGACGTCTCCTCTTGTCCTCATCTTGGTTATCAGGAGAATCTCTCCAAAAACAAAGGGTTCCTTTGTTATAAAGTTAGGTCAGAAGTTGTCAACCAAAGTTTATTGAGAAAGAGCTTTAACTTTTAGCAGAAGCGTCAGAAAGTCGCCATAAAAAGCCACCGTAATTTCTTTTGTCAGGAAAATTTATCCGCATGCATCGTTGTGTTTGAGTTTGTTGCTCACTTCTCTAGACCCCGCCCCCCCCCCCCCCCCCCGTAAAGAAACCAAACAACAGTAACTGACCATTGTTTTGAGAATTCTGGTGGTTTTTCTTTTTCCCCCAGGTATCGATCTTAGAAAGGCGCAACATGGCAGGCAAGGTGGCATATAGGACCCTGGAGCATCCCTGGACCGGGAGCGAGAGGGACAAGTTCATCCTTCTGGGTTATCTTGACCAGCTGCTGAAAGACTCGGCTCTGCTGTCCTCGGAAGCCGTGCTCCCCGACCTGACCGATGAACTTGCCCCTGTGAGCACGTGGCCCGGGAGAGGGCACCGGGCAGGGCTGGTGGCGCCCAGGACTGAGCGAGGTTCAGCAGCGGCGCTGTGTGGGGGTGAGGACTCCTCCCTGGGCTCGGCTCAGGGCCTGGTCCTGACCGACGTCACTTTCTTACCAGATGTTCCTTCTCCGGTGGCTGTACTCTGCTTCCGACCACCTCTCGGACTACTGGGACAGCCTCTTGCACAGCAGCTGGTAGGTCTGGTGCGGGATTGGGTTCCTTCTGCTCCGTGAGTGGCAGGGCCACTGCTTCTCCTTTGAAGGGAGTCTGTCCCTCTTTGAGGGTGTGTTCAGCATAGGCGGGCGGAAGAATGTCCACATGTGTTCAATACCAGTCCCCTTTTCTTTCTTTTCTTTTAATATCTGCTGATTGACTCGTTCCCACTGGCTGCCCTTGCAGACAACAGAGCCTGAGACTGTCCTCATCAGGGCACCACTGGGGCCCAGCCCAGGGCCTGGCACACAGAGTCCAGCGTATAGGTGTCCAAGCCAGTCATTGAATTAATCAGAGAAGGGGGTCTGTCACCCTCCAACCCCAGTAAGACTGTGGGCTCCTAAAGGAAGGAGCACATCTCGTTCATGTTCACGGTTGCTGTCACCCAGCCCAGCTCCCGAAAACTGGTAGGCAGGCCTTTGGCAAGTGTTCATGGGTGAATAAAAGTTTAGAACACCAGTCCTAGAGAAAATTAAAAGGTCAGCTTTCCCTCCCTACTCCACCCCCCTGAGCCACATCCGAATTATTGCAGCCAGGAAAAATAACCAAAATAAAGGAAATAACTCCAGACTCTAGTCACTGCCGGTTAGTTAGCCATTAGATGTGATGGCTTCCCGTCTAGTCACACCTCAGCTACCCTGACGTCAGAACGTCCTCCAGACTCACGACTTACTTTTCCCCCTTTCTATTGAACTTATTGGGGTGACACTGGTTAACAAAATTATATAGGTTTCAGGTGCACAATTCCACAGCGCATCATCTGTGCACTGGGTTGTGTTCAGCACCCCAAGTCAAGTCTCTGCCCATCACCACGTACACCCCCTATTCGTGCTCACAACCTAAACTGTTACCACCGCCTCACTGTCGCCTTCCGCAGGACATGCTAGCCCACCCTGTAGTGCTGAGGCGCAGACCACATTCCTGCAGCGAGGGGAGCTCTGCTTCCCCCCCACCCCCAAAACCTGTGTGTGCATGGAACTGGAGTGTTTATTGACAGGCAAGCTTTTTGTTTTGGGGCTGTTTGGGGGTTTTGAGCCAGCGTGAGGAAACCTGAAATTGTTCCTTGGGGTGTCACAGCCGCCCGCTTGGAGTGGGCAGGCTGTAAGCTTCCGGCCGTTTCAGGCGGGAGATGATGCCCTTCCTGTCGCTGGTCTTCTCGGCGCTCTTCGTCCTGCTGGGCACTGTCATTGTGCAGGCCTTCAGGTGAGTCCTCCCTGCCTCCCGCTCCTGCAGGGTGGGCCCCCACCTCCTGGGGGTTTGGCCTCTGGTTGTGTAAAACTTCTTTTTTCTCACGTCAGTGACCCAAACGATGAGCGAGAGTCAAGCCCTCCGGACAAAGAAGAAGCCCCAGAGAAGGCGGGGAAGGCGGAGCCCAGCTTTCCCCGGGAGAACAGCAGGTGTCTCTAAGCATTGCCGCCTTCAGTGCAGCCCCGCAGCCCCTGTCTGCAGTACTCCAGGTCCCCTCCTGCCACGGGGGTGGGGCAGGAAGTCACTGCCGATCCCTGTTCACGGAGACCCTCTCCACGTGCAGACGCTGGGCCCCCTTAGCTCAGTGTCATCAGTTCCTCAGTCTCAGGTTTAACAGTGAGGGCAGGAAACCGAGAAGCATGTCAGAGAGGCTAGATGAGCAGGAAGCAGGGGATGGTGTCACCATCGCTGTGGACGGCCTTGACCCCGTCCCCGGTGGCTCTGCGCTGGCTGAGGCTCCATGGGCCCGGGACTGCCAAGTAAGGACGCCCGCCTCCCAGTGCATCAGGCTCGAGATTATTCGGTAGCAAAGCTGGTCTGGTCAGGCAGCGTTTTCTCCCACTTGTCCTCTTACAGTACTGGCACCCCCCGCCCTGGTCACAGGTTCACTCCTCCATGTTTCTCCACAGCAGGGTCCCTAAGAAAGGCTTCGTGGAGGTAACGGAACTCACCGACGTCACCTACACCAGTAACCTGGTGCGCCTGCGGCCGGGCCACATGAATGTGGTCCTCATCCTGTCCAACTCCACCAAGACCAGCCTCCTGCAGAAGTTCGCTCTGGAGGTCTACACGTTCACCGGGTAAGTGCCTGTGTGAGACATGAGGGGGCAGCACGCACGTCTGGGTAAGGGGGCGACTGGCAGAGAATTAGGTCCTTTCCTTTCCTCTGACCATGAGGAGCTTCATCCATGCACCCGGTGTTGGCTGTGACCTTTCTAAGCCAGAAATCTAAGCCGTCCCGAGGGGACCCTCTTTCCCCCTTGACTTCAAGTCCCCTCGGTTCTCCTTCCCTGAGCCCTTTCAGAAAACTGACTGTTCTCCAGCTCTTGTGTGTTTTCCTGAAGCTGGGCACTCGTGAGAGTGACGTTAGTGACACCAAGCAAGGGGTAGGAGTGGGCGAGTGTGGCGTGCAGCTCCTGTGGAGCCCTCGGCTCCCGCGGGAGTCCTGGTGTCCTGCACTCTGGCCCTACCTCACATGAAGCCTGTTCTATTTATTTTTTTAAATACATTTTTATTTATTTCAGAGAGAGGAAGGGAGAGGGGGAAAGAGAGAGAAACATCCATGATGAGAGTCATTGATCGGCTGCCTCCTGCACGCCCCCTGCTGGGGATCGAGCCCGCAGCCTGGGCGTGTGTCCTGATCAGGAACTGAACCAGTGACCTCCTGGTTCATGGGTCGACACTCAACCGCTGAGCCACACGGGCCAGGCAGCCTGTTCTTATTTGAAGCCTGACTGAGGCAGCTCTGTCCCCTGTGCCCTCAGTCCTCACTCGCCCTCTACAGGAGCAGCTGCCTGCACTTCTCCTTCCTGAGTCTGGACAAGCACAGAGAGTGGCTCGAATACTTGTTAGAGTTTGCCCAGGACGCAGCCCCGATCCCGAACCAGTACGACAAGCACTTCCTGGAGCGCGACTACACGGGCTACGTGCTGGCTCTGAACGGCCACAAGAAGTACTTCTGCCTCTTCAGGCCCCACAAGGCAGCGGAGGAGGAGGACACCGTGGGGGTGCGTGGTGGCCTTGACTCTTCCCTGCACCCGGGGGACTCTCGAGGGAAGCCCGGCGGCCTGGGGCCCAGGCCCCTCAAGGGGAAGCTGAGCAAGCTGTCCTTGTGGATGGAGCGCCTGCTGGAGGGCTCCTTGCAGAGGTTTTACATCCCGTCCTGGCCCGAGCTAGACTGAGGACCACAAGAGACTTGAACTCAGACCTTTCACAGGCCCTGCGAACAGGTATTTTCAGGACCTAGACTGTCAGCAGACAGAGCATAGCTTTTAGATTATTCTAGAGCAGCGGCTAGAAGAATCTTCCCTTTGCCCTGCTCGGTCCTGTTCTAACCCAGGAGTGAAAACTCCACGAGTCGAATTCCCTAGATCCGAATATTTTCCTTTGGGGTTTGTTTTCCTCATCTGGATGCCGCACTATTTAAAACAGACTGCTCAGTCCCTCTTCCTTTCTGGTCCCATCACTTGGTCACGGTCCCTGCCCTGTCCTGCGTCTGTGCCGTGGGGGAAGCACAGGTGCTCACCCTGCAGCGGTACCGGGTGCGACCTCAGGAGCCGTGTGCTCACTGCCGCCCCGCCGCCCCCGCCCGCCGTGCTCCCACACGGTGCATGCTGTAACGGTGGGCCAGCCCTCGGCAGCTTCCAGGCCCGCGTCCTGAAAGAGGCCTGGATCCAAGCACTCTTACACTGAGCGGTGTTTCTGGCAGTAAGCGGCTAAAGCATATTTTGGGGGCATCCCCCTACTGCAGTGTGTTAGCCATGGTTTTAAAGGGTGGGGCTGAGTGGGCTTCTGCATATGGTTTGGTTTTCTTCCCCAGGCAAGAGGAGGGAGGGCTGGGCAGTGGCTGAAGGGATCCCTCTGTGAGCGTCCCATCAGCCCATCAGCTGCCTCCCCAGCACGAACCGTGGCCGAGGGACCCATGCAGCAAGAAGTACTATAATGATGAGCCATTTACATGGATGTTTTCGATGCCTTCCTGCCTCTGCCGGGCTTAGGGTGGGGATGTTAGGAGCCATAACTAACCTCATTCTCTGGACGTAGAGATGAGCTGCTACACTATAAGCCTGTAGATGTTAAACCCATTGTCCCACCTGCCACAGTGGTGTCTCTAGTAAGATGCAGACACGTCTTTGTATCAAGGAACCTAACATCTCCCAGCAGCATTGTATTTTGAATCCAGAAGTGCTGTATCTTGAAGTCCTGTTTCTTGAAGTCCTGTTTGTGACAGTGAGCCGAGACTTGTTCTAGACCCGCTTTGCAAAAGGCTTCCTTTGAGCGTCTGGCCCCTGTTTTGATGTCCCATCTTAATCATTTCTCGTGACTTACAGCTGCCTCACCAGGAGCAGGGTCAGTCCTGTCATCCGCTTGCTGAGCCCCAGGGTGAGCTGGACGCCAGGCTGGCTCATTCCCGCCAGTCAGAGGGCTTACTGTCCTCTAGGGCAAAACTATCAGTGGGGTTTGGGCAGCCTCAGGAGCGGTCTGTTCCAGTATCAACGCAAATTGCCCGTTGAAGGCCGTTTGCAAAGGGAAAGGTCAAATCAGTGATGGGAGAAAATAGTATTTTCTTCAATCACAATGCTTCAAACTAAGCCATTTGGATCCTGAGTAACTTAAATACTGAGCTACAGCGACAAGGAGTGAACTGTTTGAGCTCAGGAATTTCTGTAGTTTCCTTGGAATCTGTAGCTTTATGGCAAAAGTAATCACTGCCCGGCTTCTCTCTCCACATGGTCCCCGAAAGGATGCTGGCTCTGCCGGCCGCCACGCACGCACCCGGCCAGGGAGGGGCAGCCCAGGACTCGTTTGGCTTTGATGTGCCTGTCCTCACAATTACTCCTGGGGCTTCTATGGCCAGGCTGCTTGGATGAATATGTTTAGGTTTCATGGTAGGTTTTTATTTTTAATTTCTGGTACTAAATGGGATTCTTGACCATAATTTCTGAAAACCAAAACCTCCCCAGATTTGTTCATTTTAAAAAAAATTTTACCATTAAAAAGCACCTTCAGACAGCTGCATCTTCCATCTGTACTAAGGAAGGAAGGTGATAATAGGATTGGAAACATGCCTGGCAAATACTTCAGTCTAAAAACCCTCTACAGGTCTCACTGGGGCAGATGTGTCTGCCAGGAGGACACTCGGGATCTCGTTTTAAAATGAGCTTCACCCCTGGCCACCCAGGCCTTTCCTGCCGAATGCTGTTTCCATTCATTTCCTTTTGTGTCAAATGTATGAGCCACTGTCCTGCTCAGCCAGTGCCACCGTGTCTCTTCCCAATGTATGTAACCACACAGACCCAGTTTCAGTTTAACTTCCTAGTCTTTGAACATGTATCTTCAAAAGATGACATTGATGATGTCAGAAGTAGGTTTTTCTGGTCGCCAGAGACTATGCATCATGTTTAGCAGATGGGATAAAAACCAGTCTTAAAAGCCTTTGTAGAATCCACGCCAGTTTAAAAAATATTTTTTTATTGCCAAGGTGTTGGGGGCACGATTTGTCTAACACAGAGGTGGGCAGCCCCAGCAGGGCCGTTTCAGGGGCGGACTGCCCTGGCGTCCACGGGGCCCCGTCTCGCTGCCGTCACTCACTGACCACGGAGACTTAGTTGTGGTTTTCGCGCAGTAGGTTGATTTCCTCCCGGTCAGTACGCAAATGTTTTCCCTGATTTAAACAGAAAGGGGATCTGAATGTGCTTGAAGTGATTGGCTTTGTTTGGGAAATGGGATTAGAAGTGAACATTCAGAACTTTGTTTTAAAGGAAAATCCTTTACAAGCCAATGCAAAACAGTTTACCAAGTGAAACGTTGCTTTCATCCAAATACCTGCCAGCCCTCGCAGGCAGATGCAGTGCGGCAACTGCCGACTCTGTTGGGTTTGTCAAGGGGAATAATTATACTTTCGAGACAGATCTGAAGAGAAAGTGAATATTTTGCACTTTTGATACTCTTAGGAACAAATAACTTATTTGGCAAACGGTGTCTTTTTTATGTTGTTTTTGTTTTGTATTGTGAATAGGCACTAAAGCGGATGTTATTTTTGTTTTGAGAACATTACCGACTGGAAACAGAAATAAACTATTTTAATGTGTGATGATTACGGGTAGCTCCTGCGTTACGGGTGGTGACTTGACCCTGGACATGTTATCAGCAGAACTGAGTCTGCACGTAACTCAGCACTTGCTTAAGATCAGCACGCGGTACCTGCAGATTTTGAGAACTGCTGTCCTAGAGAGTGTGTCAGCCAGGGGACCAGATCATACAGCGTTGAGAGGGCTGTAAGGAGGCCAGCCGGTGTCATCTGGGCTAGAAGACAGTTCGTGCACCCTCCTGGGCCTTTGGGTGGGAAGTTTATTAGGACCTGCCAGTTACTTTCAGATTCTTGTTCCCAATGGTCCTAAAACCAAGAAGCAGCCCCCAAGCTTCTTGGGGGAGGAGCAATATTTTAAAAATACGGTAGGAATGCGGAAGGTTCGTACAGTGTTACTTCACAGTCTCTTTATTTCATTCCTCCAATTTTTAGATAACTGAACCAAATTCTCCATCCCCGCCCCCATCTTTCATTGAAGGAAAGAGTCCAGCGTAAGTGCTTGTTTTTTTAAGTTAATTCAAACCCCTCAGAAACGTGAGGTGTTTGGGTTAGAGTTCTGCTTCATGCCCTGATTTTGCAGCCACCAGACACTTCTGCAGACAGTTTTATTGCCATAAACTCCTCAGGACTGACCGCTTGCTCACAGTGCTTGAGAATGTGTCCTGGGTGCCACCTGCTGTTTCTCGTTGAAGGGCACCAGGTTCAGACAACTCTCACTTTGGGGAGGGCACAGAGCATCTCGAACAGCAGGTTGGCCGCCAGGAGGGCCGTGTTTCCTGCAAAGGAGTGGCAGGCACCCAGCGTGAAGGCCGCGCCTCCCCAGGCCGCACCTCCCAGGGCTGCTCAGCCTCCTGCCCTTTCTTTGCCTTCCTTTCCGGGGTCCTGCCTTCCATACTCTACCCGAGACTGCCGACCACCCCACGGACATGCCTTCCCTGGCAGTCTGCTCCATCAGTCGTTTGGAAATAGTATTTTAACATGCTGAGGTTCTTTGTTTACTCTGAGAGCCAGATTTTCCCCCAAAAGAAAACCTATAATAATGGTGTGTATTGTGTTACTATCTACCCTCTGAGGCTGACAGGCCTAACTCTGGAAGGTTTTCTAAATTAAAATTATTGGGATGGCATCTGCTTTGAGCATCTCTCCTAAGCCAGCTAACTCCCCCACTATATTAATATTAATAACTACATCCTTTGGGAATTCACTTTTCTATGAAACATCGGGAGGGTGGCAGTGTGTCACCCTGTCACTAAACTGCAAGCTGGTTTCCCTCTTTTGCTGACTGGTGGGGATGCTAATAATACTTAGTGGCCTCCTGGGGGGTTCGTTAGGGATCATTAGCCGTGTCTGTAAGATGTGCAGTAATCAGGTTATTTTCTTCACTGTAAGGCCATACTCAGCGGGTTCCCAGGTTACACAGAAGGGCCCGTCTGTCTGCTACCTATTAACTAGATTAATACAATTTAAACCAGCAGCTGCCTGCACAGCCCAGATTTCTTGATGACTCACCAAAAGGGTCGTAAGGCGGTGACACTTCCACCAGGTCACAGCCCACCACGTTCAGGCCTTGACAGCCCCGGATGATCTCCAGAGCCTGTCCACGACCAAGCCAGAGTGGAAGTCATTTACGACGGGAAACCACCAGAGGAGGCCTCCCCACACCTCGCCGAGCACACCCTTATGGGAAGTTATTTGGGTATTTCTAAAGTTCTCAAACTACCTTGGTAGCTGGTTGTGCACACTTTTAAAATTTAACCCCTAAAAGGTAAGTTTGGTGGTTCTTAAGAGGGGCACCACACCGTCGGCCCCGCGCTCCAGCGGGGTGTGGACCCTCCGCAGAAACGTCAAACGAAGGAGCGTGATATCCCAGGTAAGAAATGGGCCCCTGGCTAACGCCCGTCCTCAGTGAGTCAGGATTCAAACCCAGCGCGGCCCTGAGGACAGTCAAGGCGCACGTGCTCCGCTTTTAAAATCTGTCCCGGCTCCCGAAGCCTCACCGCAGGGCCCTGGAGAGCAGGGAACTAAAAGTCCCCACGCCCAGGAATGGTCCCTGGTGGAGCCTCCGTACCTGACTAGGGGTGAGACCAGCGATTTCAGGTGTCCCTGTGCCCGGGGCGTAGGCAGGATCCAGGCCGTCGATGTCGAAGCTGATGTACATGGGTTTGCCGCCCATCTGCTGCCTCACCTCGGCCATCAGGGGGACCAGCGACTTCATCCAGCAGTCCTCCGCCAGCACCACGCGGAAGCCCTGCGGGCGCGAGGGAGCGGCCGAGGCCCAGGCTCTGCGGGCGGCCCCCCCGGCAGTCCCTCCGTGCCAACCCCAACCCCGCGCTAAGCTCTACGTGCCCGTGACACTGGGCCCTCGGCCTCCGCTGCACAGGTGAGGAGGGGGCAGGGAAGGCAGGGAGAAGGTCAAGGCTGACCTACAGGCGGGATCAGAGGAGTCTGAGTCGAGCAAGAACGAGACCCCAGGACAGCGCCACCCAGAAGACTGGCCTTTGCCCGGGGACCGGGGCCTTTCCTGCTGGGTCTTGTATGTGTTCACCTGGGGGCCACTCTGCCCAGCGGGTATGAAGGTGAAAACTAAAGCGGCCCCTCGCCTTGGGTTCAGGGCCCCCCAGCTCTTTTCCAAGCCAGCAACATCCCCGGGGGCGGTTCGCGTCTGCTGTCTCCCCACCCAAGCAAGAAGAGGCCGCCTCTGCCTTACGGACTGACACCCTGGCTCCTCGCTGCTCCACGTGACCCTCTGGGTGCAAACTCAGCCTTTCCTCCCACTTTCTGAACTTGATTAGCCCCTGCGGGACCCACAGCGCCATTGCGTAAGCAGTGGAGAGGAAGGCGGGGAACGGGGGCGTTCGGCCTGTCACCTGGCTCCGGCTGTATCTGCAGGGATCCAAGGTCATGGAAGAGCCCCTGATGCCAATCTGCACCACGCGCTTACAGTCCAGAAGCCCCTCGTCCACGCACCGGCGGAAGGGCGTCCCGTGGTAGAGCTTCTCTCCCAGGGCCTTGTCGGCGGTATCCATGTGGGCATCCACGTGCACCAGCCCCACGGGGCCATGCCTGGGGACAGCGGGGCAGCTCAGAGGCCAGGCCTCCCTGCGGGGACTGAGCACAGCCGCCCTCCAGGCCACCAAAACTCAGGGAGGGGAGACCTGGCATCGGTTACGGGCCTTGCAACTGGTTTCTGTCTCCAAATGACTTAGCATCTCAGAGCCATCAACTTGGAGAAGTCAGGCCGAAAATAGACGCGTGCTCTAGCCGGCCGCCGCCCACTGCCTCCCGCCCAGATGGAGAGAGCTGGGTGGGTGACAGTGAGGGGCGAGCTCGGCTGAGCTCATCAGAGCCGCCCCTTCTCCAGCTGCAGCACCGAGAAGCAGGCTGGACCCGGCTCGCTCGCCACGCTCCACCAGCCCTGCCAGCCACCCAAGGAAACACAGAATCCAAAACCGCGCCAGGCAAACACAGCCTCGAGAAGACGCTGTACCCACCCACCCCCAAACCAGAATTCTACCCACGTCTTTCCCACCTATGAGTTCTGGGGCGGCCACCGCCTCGGCCCATCTGCCTCTTTCTCAAACTAACTTTCACCAAAGTTAGACAACCCCTGATGGGCTTCCCCTCCTGGGGAAGCCAGTTCCTCCCAGCTTCTCTGGGCAGGGGACCCTCCTCAGCAAGCAGCACCATTGAGCCCGGCAGGGTTTGGGTTGGGCCTTCGAGCAAAAGTTAACTGGGGTTGTGGGCTTATCTTCCCCAAACAGGCAAACGCTGAGCCAGCATCCAGGGCAGATCTAGGGCAAGGGAGGGTGGCAGAAGCGTTAATTATAGTCCTGACTTCTAGCCGGTGACTGACAGAGGCACCTGGAGCCCGACCTTAAGTTTGATCCACAGAAGCCACTCAGCCGGGAAGGTGCTCTCGCCCCCAACACCCTGAGCCAGCAGAGGTCACCCAATGCCGTCCAGCCGCAAACAGCTCGTCCCCCAGCTCCCGAGCTGTGAAACCGTGCTTGGGCCCAGGCGCTTGGCACTTACTTTTTTGCCACGGCTTGCAATATAGGGTATGTGATTGTGTGATCTCCACCTGCCAAGAGGAAAAGGAAGGAGCCGTCGGGAAGGTGGATGAGACTAGGGGACTGTGTATTACACAGAACCGGCTTCCACCTTTGCTATTAGCCCGAGGAACTACAGCCCAGCTAAAATAAGATTGTGTTCAGTGGGGAAAGGGACTCTGGGTGTTTGATTACACTGTCGTTTAAAACAAGAAACTAAACAAATTGCGGCTCACAAGTAAACTGCCCACAACAGCCCTGTCCCATCGAACTTTCTGCACTCATGGATGTGGTCTGTAAATGCGCCGGCCAGCGTGGCGGCCACCAATCACACGTGGCTATTAAAAGGGGGCTCATACAGCTGAGGGACTGAATTTTTTTTATTTGATTTAAAGCAATAATTAATTTAATTTTTATTTAAATAGCTACATGCAGCTACTGGCTACTGTATTGGACAGTCCAGGCCTAAAAAAGTACTACTATGGATACCTATTAATAATAATCACTAACACTCATTGAGGCTCAAAATATGCCAAGCACAGTGCTGGGCCTTTTGTATGCACTTTCATTATATGTCCCTCACACAACAGAATGTGGTAGGTGGTGTTATTTCCATTTTACAGATGAGGAAACGGGGCAGAAGTAGCTCGTGGGCGGTGGGGCTGAGATTTCAAACCAGGTCATCCAGAAACCCCTGTGCTCTGCGGGCCAGGCTCTCTGATTCGGCAGAAATTAATTTGCTCTTTAGAAAAAAGTCTGTGCCACTTTAACTGCTGGTGAACCGGAAGGGAAGGAAATGCTACGGTGAGAGTGGGCGAGGTGGGCGGGGGGAGGAAACCTAAAAAAGTGCAGTGCTCTCTAAGTCAGTTCTAAGTCGTTAACACAGTGTCCTCGAAATAGTCCAAAACTCACACTGAGCCCCTGTTGGCAGCCTTCCCCGGGCCTGGGATCCAGGGCTGGGACAAAGGTGAAGCGGGGAGGTGAGTGATGCAAAATTTAAGGGATGCCAAGAGCTCAGTAATCAAGATAAATACTCTTGTTATTTTAGTAACAAGAGGACCTGAGGATATTTTTTCCATTACTTTGGGGGGGATAGAGAGAAAGAGAGAGAGAGAAACATTGATGTGAGAGAGACACAGCGATTGGTGGCCTCCCACACGTGCCCGACTGCAGCTGGGGACCAAGCCTGCAGCCAAGGTCCGCGTGCCCTTGGCCAGAATCAAACCCGGGACCCTTCAGTCCACGGGCTCACGCTCTAACCACTGAGCCAAACTGGCCAGGAGCGAGATAAATAGTCTTTAAAGGTAAAATTTTAAAAAATTAAAATTTCATGCCAAAAAATCCGTGATGGCTGTGGTTTCCCTCTGGGGCACGCCCACGCCTTCCTCCCCTCTCAGGCCCGCATCTCCCGAACCCTGAGCCACCCGGGAGACTTGCAGCCAGGGGAGCGACCGGCAGCTCATCCCAGGCTAACCCGGACCTGTCCCCCGGGCCCCCTTTTCCCTGACTTCCCAGTGAGCCAAGCAGCCCGCGTAGGCTCTCCTGCTGCTCCTTCCATCCTAAGCCCAGCCTTGTTTCCCCGAGAGCTTTAATAAACATACTCTCGAAATAAAAGTTAAAAATCCACGATAAGTTTTAAAGAAAAGATGGGACCAGTACCTGGGCTGTTCTGGGCGACGGGGGCCTGAGGCAAAAGGGGGGAAACGGTAATAAAATTGCACGGCCCTTTTCAGCACCCCTTAAATTTTGCACAGAGGGGAATGCCTCGCCTCGCCCGAGTCTAACCCTGTCCATCCTACTAGTCCAACGATTTAAACAGCCTCTCCCCGGGGGTTAAACGACAGGAGTAACGGCCTCTATGCCACCGTCTCCGTGTTCACAGCGGGCCCTGAGCACAGCGACCGCGCCCGCCCTGCAGATGCCATACCCAAGGTCAGAGGCACGCAGCCGGCGGCCACGATTTTCTGATAGGCCTCCTGGATTAGGCGGCAGCTGTCCTGAAGGTTGTAAAGATTGACGTTCACGTCGCCCAGGTCTGCGACCGTGAGGGACTGGAAGGGGAGGGCCCCCGTGCTGGGGTTGATCGTCCGAAGCATCACGGATTCCTCTCGGATCCGTCGGGGTCCAAATCTGGAAGAAGAGGGGCTGACCTGTGTTCATCCCTAAAGGCGGAGAGGCCCCACCTCGGTAGGGGCTCCTCGGCCTCTGCCCTGGTGACGTCTGGGGCTGGATGTCATGGGGGGACCGTCTTGTCTTGTACCTTGTAGGATGTTTAGCAGCATCCCTCGTTTGTCCCCACTAGATGCCAGTAGCAGCCTCCCCCCAAGTTGTGACAACCAAAAAAAAAACAAAAAAAACCGCCTGCAGACACTGCCCAACGTCCCCTGGGGGCAGAAGAACCCTGGTTGAGAAGCACTGTTCAGGGGAACATTGCAGATTAAAGGCACAGATTTACTAAATGTGCCCCCAGCGTCCGTCCCAGCAAGGCCTGGGGGTCAGGGCACCACGAGGCTCCAGTGGGGACCCCCCCCCCTTTACGCATGGATGCCACCCGGGGGCCAGGCGCCAGCCTCCACCCTGACCCCGGGTGGCCGGTGCCCTCAGGCTGTCCAGCCACGTGTCCCCAGTCCTCCGGCCTTACCTCGCCCCCGGCCGGTTGGAGGTCCCGATGTCCAGGGGCACCCCGACGAAGGCGGCGTCCAGCCCCTCGGGGGAGGTCTGCACCGGCAGCCGCATCATGGAGCAGACGCCCACCGGCCGCGCCACGAGCTCCGAGCTGGGCGGCTGGTTCCGGGGCGCGTCGCAGGCGCGGCGGCGGGGGGCGCGGGGCCCGGCGCTCCGGGGGCCCCGGGCGCAGCGCGACGCCAGCAGCCGCAGCATGGCCCGCACCTGACCCGGCGCCCAGCGCGGGGATCAAAGGGCAGGGGCGCCAGGCGGGGATCAGGGCGGGGGAGGGGCGCCGTCCCCACACCCCTCCCTGGACTTCGGCCTCTGGCTCCCATGGTGAAGGGAACCCGGCCAGGGGCTCCCTGCTCACGCCCACCTGCGTCTGCGCCCCCAAGGCCCTTCGCAGCGTCTCCTCCTATGCAGGGTCATCGTTTTTTAAAACCCGACAGATTTGAAAGGAAAAGACTCTTCTCTAAGCGAGAGAGATTACAAATGCATTTAAAAACAACAACAATGTATCAAGAAATGCCTGAGTGGGGCTCTCAGGAGGCAACAGTGTTTCCATAAAGCTTTTTTAAAAGGTCTTAGAGGCGAGCCCTGGCCCGTGTGGCTCGGGCGGTGGACTGAAGGGTCCTGGGTTCGATTTCGGCCCAAGGGCACATACCCCGGTTGCAGATCCGATCCCCAGCCTCGGTTGGGGTGCGTGCGGGAGGCAACCAACCGATGTGTCAACCAACCCATGTGTCTCTCTCACATGGATGTTTTTCTCTCTCCCTCCCTCCCTTCCACTCTCTCTAGAAATCAATGGAAAGAATATTCTTGGATGAAGATTTACCAAAAAAAAACACAAGTCTTAGAGAAGAGCCCTCTAGTGTGCGGGCCTCTGTTTCTAAGGGGAGGGGAGGAAGTGATTTGCACTGAGGTTAGTGAGCCATTTGGTGGTTGCATGTATTTTTAATCTCTGCAGGTTGACGGTGAAGGGGAAAGGCCTGAGTTTGGGCTAAATCGTAACCTTTACAGGAAAATCACACAGTCCCGCCCACCCGGCCTCTGCTCTGCAAACTATCGTAATGGTAAATGTGGGGTATTCGGGGTTGGAAGTGGCTGCAGGAAGGAGGCCCCCACACTTCCTGGGACAAATGGTCTTGGTTATGGTCTTAACGCCCCTGTGCCCAGGCTCTACCGCTGTTTCATGTGACTCATCCTATGCGTACAGTTTTCTTCCTCCTAGTTTTTCTTATATTCTCACAAATATCTGAGTGCCTACTATGCGCCAGGCACTAAGCGACAATGGTGCCAACCTGTCTCCATCAACCGCTCCTGCCGAACGCTCCCTTCCGTTAATCTTTCCTCAGGTGGCCTCTTTGACCAGGTGTGCCCCTGCCCTCCTGACACCTATCGGACCTCAACGTGACAGTTTTCACCTGTAGGCAGGTAATTCACAGCCCAAATTCCCGTCGCCCGTTTGCTAACCCCCACCTGGATGCTTTGGCAGCTCGGCGACTCTCTGCCTCCCCGCCTGGGATCCTGCTCTCTGCCCTGTCCCCCTCCTCGGGTAAGTCCCCATGGATTCCTGCAGCCAAGCGCCCCACTCCTTTGCTCCCCGGCTGCTCTGGTTCAGGCCGCCCCGCCTCCAGCTTTCTAACCCGGTCTCGCCGCTGCTTCTATCACACCTGCTGTCTGCCAGTCCCACTCCTGAAGCCAGCCCCCCTCTCGGCATGTTCCCGCTGTGCATCGCCTACCTGTCCCTCCCACACTGTTCCCCCCCCACGGCCCCACTCTCCTGCCCCCTGACCCTGCTCAGGCCCGTCCTCTGCCTGCAGTGCTCCCTCCCCAGCTCCCAGCTCCACACTCGCAGCGTTCCGCGGCAGCCCAGGCTTAGACCACTCCGAAACTCTCTTCAAACCTTAACAATTTTCTACCTGGGATACGTACGGGACCTGGAATCAGAAAAAAAGTTAAATCAGCCTATCTGGGTCGTTGATGGCAGAAGAGAGTCGTCACATCCATTCCCGAGGGTCTGGGAGGGAGGGGGAGGGGTGCTTAGCTCAGAGTCGCCCTCCAGTAAGCCCAGCGTTTCTTCCGAGTGTCATGTGTGATCTTGCAAATTTGTGCAACGTTTTCATTTGATTTCATAACAGGTATCTATTTTAGCAAAAAAAAAAAAAATTCACATAATTTGCTAAATTGTCCCCCAAAACTTTCAAGTAAAGCCATCACTCCAATAACTTATCAACTCCGCCCACCAATGGGTGCGTTTCTGAGGCACCCAGGCAGGGAGATGTCGCCTTAGCCAGTCAAGCTGAGCAACTTGCCTTTTTGAACCTACATCCCATCCTGTAAAATGGGCTGACAGTCCTTACTGGTTGTTCTTATGAAGATTAAATGGGGGCCACCATGAGAGCGCTGCGAACCGCACCTGCTGCGGGATCGGCAGCACCGTCGCCGTGTTTTATTTCCACGGGCGCTGCAGAGTGTCCCGGCCGTTGGTCTTAGCACTCCAGCGTGTTGCAGTTGGGTTACGGGGGGGGGGGCACACCATGAAGATCCCGTGGCCCCTGGGCCACCGGCTACGCCGGTCACTTCTGGGACATGGCAGAAGAGGCCGATCCCAGCCGAGCAGAGTCAGACAGCCGCCCTGCGCCCCCCCCCCCACCCCGTGGGCAGCAGGATCCGCATTGTGTGCTGTTCCCCGTGTGTCCCCCACCTGGACACTCGCCTCAGGGGCCAGCTGAGCGGGCTCCCAGGGGCCCAAGGTGCAGGGGCAAGGGGCCAGGAGACCGGTTGGGGGTCTGGCCAGAGCAGCCCCAGGTGGCTGACCCAAATCTAGCACAGTTCCACCCATTCCGGGCTGGTGTCCGAGCTACCTTCGGGGCGACTGCTCCCACAAGGCTCCCGGGCAGGGTGACGGTAAAAGTATTTAACGTCTAAGGCGGCGCAGACGCTGACCGACTGGAACGGACGCCGGCGGGCGGTAAACTGGGAACAGCGGGAAACCAAGGGGATGGCCAAGGTGAAGGGACGCGCTTTAAAGCAGGGCTCTGACGTTATTCCAAACGGCCCCACAGGCGTTTGACTGGATTCAAGACCCATTAACGCTACTGCAAGAAATTTCAATTGTACAATTGTTCATGGAAGAAAAATAAGACGTTTCTTTAACTGTTTTAACTTTTGTCAGTTTTTTACTTTTAGTACCTAGTTGAGTTTCTGATCTTTCGAGAAACCCTGGCTGTCAAGAACGTGAAGAGGCCCTCCCTAAAAAGCCCTGGTCGTTACTGCTTATGGCCATTTCAAGCATAAAACCTGATATTAAAAAGTTACAGTCACAGAAGAAAGCTAAGATTTTGAAAATATCTTATTTGGGAATTTTGGATAAGCTCAATATGTAATACTGTCTCTAATACTTTCACTTTATGTTTCAACTCATAATTATACAATATATAGAAAACATAATTATTTTTTTAACCAAAACACATACGAATGTCCCTAAACCTGCCCCCCACCCCCAGTTTACCCGAGTGGGACATACCAACTGTGTCATTTTCTCTGTGGACCAGGACAGAAGACAGGTTCCAGGGCACCTTTCCAGTCACCCGTAAGTCCCAGTGCCGGCTGCCTCCTCTAAGCCAGCCTCCAGCGCAGGGCCTTGTAAAAGGCAAGAAAGAGAAGCAGTGTGGGGGCAGGTGGGTGAGTGAGCAGACCTGCCGGAGGCCCTGAGAGCAGCGGGGAGGTGACTGCTCCAGCCGGAGCACCCCGCCAGCCGCAGGGTGTGAGGAAAACACCGCGTGCGCCCCCGCCGCCTGAGCCGCTCCCTCCGGCCTGGTGCCTGATGCCAGGGTCCCACAGGGCTCACCGCTCGGAACTTGGAGCTCGCACAGGCCCGGGAAAGATCTTGCCGCAACTCCAGCCTCCCCGAGACACCAGCCGTCTACCTTTCCCTTCCTTGTTCCCTGGCCCTTAGGAAAAATATAGATATTGTTGAGCGTGTTCAGACACTTTTATCGAAGTTCGTCTGAATCTCCACTCTTCTGCTCCTTTTACCTGTAAACTCCCACACTCAGCAATGCCTCAGGGGTACACTTTACACACGCGAGTGGAATTATCCCCAAGAATAGCCTCGCTTTTTTAATATAGGAAATAAGAACACGTACTATTTGTAAAGTTAATTTATTGATGGATTGATTTGAGAGAGAAACATCGATTTGCTGTTCCACCTACTTATGCATTGTTGGCAGATTCTTTTTTTTTTTTTTAATGTTCTTATTGATTTCAGAGAAAGGAAGAGAGAGGGAGAGAGAGAGAGAGAAACATCAATGATGAGAGTCATTGACCGGCTGCCTCCTGCACGCCCCCTGCTGGGGATCGAGCCCGCAACCCGGGCCTGTGCCCTGACCGGGAATCGAACCTCAATCTCCTGGATCCTAGTCGATGCTCAACCACTGAGCCACCCACCCGGGGCAGACCCTGTACTACTTGAACATGAGACTGGTTGTTTAGAGTCTATTCGCCTCACCGAGTGGACACCTGGAGCCTGATTAATCTGACCACTTTTATCCCGACATCAAAGTAATCGGCCCTCTTGGTCTCTCTCTCGTCCAAAATGAGAAAGGGAGGGCGGAGCGTGAATTTCAGGAGAGACCCACCCGGTGAAGTTTCGAGAACATCACATTTTGCAGTTTCAAAGTCGAGCCAGGAGGGGGCACAGAGGCCTTCTGCTTGTCAGCTGACCGAAGGGGAGAGTTTGGGAAGCGGAGGGCGGGCTCCTCCCTCCGCCCATCGGCTGACACACAGGTCACGTTGTGAGTCTGATTTCATCCTGGGACCGCAGCAGTTTTGTCATAAAGTTAGCTATCTTTATTTATTTGTATTTTTTTAATATATCTTTATTGATTTCAGAGAGAGGAAAGAGAGGGAGAGAGAGAGATAGAAACATCAATGATGAGAGAGTCACTGATTGGCTGCAGCCCGCAACCCGGGCATGTGCCCTGACCGGGAATCGAACCCCGATCGCCTGGATCCTAGGTCAACGCTCAACCGCTGAGCCACGGCCGGCCGGGCTAAAGTTGGCTATCTTAACGAAATCCCCTTTGCCGCCCAAGGAGGTCAGCCGCGTCCAAGCATCTCCTCTCCCTGGGCAAAGCGGAGCCTGTGACAGCGAAGTGTCCCCAGTGCCTGGTGATGGCCGCAGCTGAAAGGACACCCTCAACCTGGCCCTCAGGGAGGGAGGCGGCGGACAAACGCAGGGACTGGCTGTTCACTGTAAACCGTGTGCTCCAGGTAAGTATATCTGCCTCGAGTCACTAGAAGAACTGGAGACTCAATAATTGATGACTAAAGGGACCGACTGTGGCTTAAAACTGAGGTTCTAAGGTGACACAGAGCCCTGGGACACACGGGAAAATGCTGTTCAGACAAGTCCATGTAGGAGCCCTCATGCCGGGCCGCTCAGTGTCACTATACTATCATTGCACGTGTCTGAAAGGTGAGAGTGAGCCCTCGAAGTAGCCAGAGGTCTCACACAGTAAAGCTTGAGTGAGACGACGCAGTGTAGTAAATCAGGGGTATGGTAAAGTACTCGTCGTCCCAGTATGGCCTGCGTTTACACCCCAGTTTCCTTCTGAGTTCAGCACCATATATATTACGTCTCATTTGTCCTCCCCATAGCCCTGGAAAATAAGTAATATGTATTGTTTATATCTGATACGGAGACCGCGGTGCCAAAGCAACTTCCTCTCCGGGGCCCAGGATTAGAGATGGTCTTACCCTGCCAGAGGTTTCGGCCAGCCTGGCTGGGAGGGGGGCAGGGTCATTCCCTGGGTAGCCAAGGGGGTCCTGACATCGCTCCCATCGCTGCTATCAAATCTCTTTCAGCGCTACTCCGGCGGGGAGGCTCAGTTGGTTGGAGTGTTGTCCCGAACACCAAAAGGTTGCAGGTTCGATTCCCGGTGGGGCGCCTACCTGGATCGCAGGCTCCATCCTGACCCGGGCGTGTATGCGAGGCACCCGGTTGATCTCTCTCCCTCTGAGACTCTCTCCCTTCCTCTCTCTAAACATATCCTCGGGCGAAAATTAAAAAAAAAAAAATTGTTTCAGAACTTCACTTAAGTTTCAGATCCAGGCTCCAAATGTTCATTCTGTTACTTAGAACTGGTTTCTGGAGCCATGACCAGCAGCTAAATCCTTTGTCTCAGCTCAGACAGCAGAAATGGAATTCAGGCTTTCTGTTGTCTAATCTAACACCCTGTCCACCACCTTGCGGATGGGTCAGATAGACCCTTTACTTTCTCTCTCTTTTAATTTAAAGGTTTTAATTTCCTGTTTAAGATATTTTTCCCCCCTGCGGTAGCCTCTTCAAAAGGAATTTAGAGGCGGGTAGCTATCACTCTTAGATATAAAAGCTGCTTCTGGGGATCGAGCCCACGACCCAGGCACATGCCTTGACCAGGAATCGAACCGTGACCTCCTGGCTTATAGATCAATGCTCAACCACTGAGCCACACCCCCTGGGCTGCTTTGTTGTTTTCTTTTTTATTACACATAACTTACTTCTGCAAAACTTTTATTAAAAAATATTATTTTTTTTCTGATTACAAAAGCAATACATGTGCGTTGGACAAAGCCAAAGTCCACCATAGTCCACACCTACCAAATCGAGGTTATATTTCAATGCATATGAGGTGTTTGAAAAAAATCAAAGCTGGGGTTAGCCTGTATAGAAAGTAGTTGGCAACTTCTTTTTCACCTTAAAATGTCTTGGAAATCTTCAAGATAAGCTTTCTTTAAAAAAAAAAAAATCTCCTTTAGCCCCCCGGGTGTCGCTCAGTAGTTGAGCATCAACCTAGGAGCCAGGAGATCGAGGTTTGATTCCTGGTCGGGGCACATGCTCGGGTTTCGGGCTCGATCCCCAGTCGGGGGCGTGCAGGAGGCAGCTGATCCATGACTCTCATAATTGATGTTTCTCTTTCTCTCCCTTTCCCTTCCTATCTCTGAAATCAGTAAAGATCTATTTTTTTTTTAAATCACCTTTAATTATGTTATTTATATAGCCCAAAATTTACCTGTTCCATTCAATGATTTTTGTAAGCTGACGCAACATCACCACGACCCAGCTTTAGAACATTTCCCTCATCCCCAAACATTCCCTGGCACCTGGAAATGTGCCTTTTTAAAGGATGCGCTTTTGCGGATAATTACGATCCCAGAGAACAAGCCCCAGAAATGTCCACCCTGCTAGCTCTCATTTCCTGCTGGCAGGCACGGGGAAAATGGCAAAAGCCCATCAGCAAGTGTTGGAAGAAAACACCACGAGCTGATCGACAGCTGTTTGCTCAAAATAGTTTATTCATCCGCTCCAGCACTATGGAGTAGCAGCCAAGTGCCAGCCATTGCTTAGGTCTGCAGCGATACAGCGACAAGGCAATCGCTGTCTTCTCCTGGAACAAACCGGGTTTCAATGCTGGGTTCGATTGTATCCAACCTAATTTAACAGTTTCAATACTCAAAGGTTTTGACTGGTAAGTGCTCCAGGTGGGAATGCTGTTTGGACTTCCACTTCTAGAAGCCGAGAGAGAGATACAGGGACCAGATTTACTTTCCCACCTGAAATAGCCACGTGAGAGACCAAAAAAATGTGAAATGATGTGTTCTCAATACAGTGGACATCAAGCCACCATTTGGCTTCATCCAAGTTGCCAGTAAAACTGCTGAACAAGGCAGAGAGTGCTTTATTTTTTTTAAATGTCTTTATTGATTTCAGAGAGGGGAAGGGAGAGGGAGAGAGAGATGGAAACATCAATGATGAGAGTTATTGATCGCCTGCCTCCTGCCCGCCCCCTACTGGGGATCGAGTCCACAACCTGGGCATGTGCCCTGACAAAAATGGAACCGTGACCTCCACGTTCATAGGTAGATGCTCAACTGCTGAGCCACGCCGGCCAAGAGCACTTGAGTGCAATCTGGATAGATCCCCTCCCTGTAAATTTGGCGCCTCAGTCATCATGCTTGGGGGAAAGGACAATTCTGAGATTAAAATCACATCGGATAGAATCAGTGGTAGGTTACACATTGCCCCCAAAAAGATTAGTCCACTTGAAGATGAAAATAGCAGAAGTTACCTAAAATTGGTCAAAGATAAAATAATTTTTTTAAAAAAGGAGTAACAGTTACACAGGGCTGTTACTATTCAACGCAGGCGCGAGGCCAACAGCGCCCTCTGCGCCTGGGAGCCTGTCAGACACGCAGAAACCCTCCGGCCCTCGCAGACCTGAAGATTCACAGCAGGCATTTCAACAAGGCCCCCAAGTGGTTGCTATACAAACTCCAGACTGACCAGCACTGATGTCTGGGAAATAATTTCCCTGGTCGTGTTTCCTTTTGCATGACAAAAAGGGCAGTGAAACCCGCCCGCCGTATTTCACTAGTTCATGATTAGAATGAAATGGGAAATCCAATCCAAATATGTTAGGTGCCCGTGAAATATCAGACTTCCTGATAAACGGTGAGTTACGTACAAGTCCCAGGCACACCACAAGTCTTTCTGGACTGAAAATGCTGAACAGCAAAAAGACTGCCCCCGTTATTAGAAATCCTAAAGCCAAGGCCTTTTTATTTTAAAAAATGTCAAAGACATAAACTTTATTTTTTAAATCCTCACTTGAGGATATTTTTTCCATTGCTTTTCAGAGGGAGTAGAAGGTAGAGGGGGAGAGAGACAGCGATTCGCTGTTCCCCTTATTAATGCATCCCTGGCTGATTGAACCTGAACCCAGGACCTTGTCCTCAAGGGGCGGCACTAACCAACCGAGCAGCCAGGCCAGGCCAGGGAATAGCTTTTAATTATCTTTTAAAATCGAAATCCGTTATCCTTCAGTCTACGGCGATTCAAGACAGCAGTTTCAGGAAAGCAGCATAGTGGACAGTTCCTGTTGACCATGTCCCTCCTCTGGCCAAAGCGACGAGCTGGACGCCGGGAAGCTGCAGGAAGCCACGCCTGGGGCTCCCGCCCGGCCCTGGTTTCCCGGCCGCCGCTGCCGGGCCAAACTCGGCCCAGCTGGACAGGCAGAGCCGGTTCTCTTGAGCTGCGCTCGGGAGCGGACCGGGCGCGACCAGCGCGGCCCTGCGGCGCCCCAGCCGCCAAGGCGGTCCCGGGGGAACAGGAGCCTGCGGAAGCCGGGGCGCCCGGGTTCGAGCCTCGGAGGCGCAAGGTCTGGGGCCGCCCCCGGGGCTCCCGCCAGAGAGGTGCCCGCAGCCAAGGCCGCCTAACGCCCCCGCGGGCCCGGGCGCAGCGCCGAGCAGCAGCCGGGAGTGATGCTCCCGCCACTCGCTCCCGGGATAACGCTGCTGGACCCGAAGCCCAGCTGCCGCTGAGGTCGCCTAGCAACCAGGAGTCCAGAGCGCGGGCGCCAGTCATTGGCCAGCGTGCGTCACGTGAGCGGGCGCGCCCGCCCTCTGGGAGGTTACGCCGCACGCACGCGCTGCCGCGCAGGCGCGTTTCCACCCTGTTCTCCGCGGCGGTGGAGAGGGTCCTGGGGGCGCATCACGGAGACCCCGCCTCGCATCGCCCCACATCCCGGCCAACGGGGCGCGACCGGGCAGAGGCGAGCCGGGCAGTTGGGACGTTTCCGTGCCAGCCGTAGGGAAGCGACGCGACGTAAGCGCAGTTGCGTGCGTGAGGCCGGTCCGGTCGCGCAGGCGCGTTTCCTGAAGAGGAGGCTCCTCCGAGGCGGCGTCCGCCTCCCGGAACCGAGTTCTGACCCGGCAAACGGCTGGGATGGCGAGAAGCGTCCTGACAGATGCGGGTGGGGAGTCAGGGACGTTAAGGGTGTCGAGTCGGGCGGCGGGTCGGAGAGGGGCTGCCCTGGGGCCGGCGGGGCGAGCGCGGGGGGCGGGGCGCAGCGGGCGCCTTGCGGACTTGGCTCTGGGACAAGTCGAGCTCCCGCTGGGGACTTAGGGGGGTGACTCCTGCAGCGCCTCCCGAGGGGGGCAGAGCCGGGCCCTGCGCGCGTCCGTGCACGACATCCAGGCCCCAGCCGCACCCCCGGGTGCGTGAGGCCCGGCCCAGGAAAGGCCGCGTGAGCACGGGACTTGGGGACGTGGCTGCGTGGCCTAGCGCCTCTCTTTTTTAAAACCTTCCCGGCGGGGGAACACTGGCGCATGCGCGGTAGCCATCCTAGGTGGCTCTGCTGGGCCCACATTCAGCGCATCCGCCTTCGAAATGGGCTCAGAATCTGCCCGCTTCTCGCTGCTGCACGGCTGCCACCCCGGTCACAGCCTCTGCACGTGTCATGCATGACCCGTGATCTTCCACCCGGGTGGTTGCAGCCACCCTCGAGCCTGTCCGCTCTTGCCCTCCTTAGGTCAGCCCGATCTCCGAAGGCGCACGTGGCCTCATGCCACTTCTCTGCTCAGCGCCCTCCCTTGGCTTCCTCTCTTAGTCGGTAGAAGCCAAGGCCCGCGCACACAGTCGAGTCCCGTGGGCTCCTAGCCACTCGCCCGTCGATCTCTCTCTCGAAAGGGGGTGAGTATGCTTCCCCATGTAGGCCTTGGCACTTGCTGTGTGCCTGCGCCAGGTGTGCTTTCCTTATGCCGACCTGGCACTCCTTCACTTCATTCGTCTGCTGCCGTGTCACCTTATAAGACAGACTTTCCCTGACCACCCTTGTGTCAAGTGGCAACCGCTGCCAGCACCCGTTTCCCACCGCCGCCCCTCCCCAGCTCCCTCTCAGTTGCTGGCTTCCCGCCGGTAACACTTATCAACATCTGACACGTTTTATATGTTGTTTTCTATGTCCGCCACCCCTACTAGAACGTGATACGCTCCACATGGATAGGAATTTTGTCTAGTTCCCTGCTGTACCACTAGTGCCTAGAACCACGTCTGGCACGCAGTAGGTGTTCGTTGTTGAAGAAGTGAATAAATGGTCTGTGCCCATGCACAGGCCAAAGTTGTTCCAAGCGGCTGATATTCAACATACCCACAATATTGTCATGATTTTGACATTGGCAGTGCCCACTCTCAGGATGCCTTGTATCCACTCTGTATCTTGAAAGCTGGCTCTGTACTCTTAGCCATGACTGAGATTCCTCCGCACTGTGGTGTGCTGTTCCAAGGACAAAGGCATTCAAGTTTTTCATGAAAAACCAGGAGTTTCTTGAAGAGAAAGAATAGAAAAGAGCAATTTAACTATTAAGGTGGGTATGGAACTAGGTATATATCTAGGATAGATCAATTAAGCTCTGCTCAGATGTCAACAGAGCAGGAGAAGGAGGCTTGTGTCAATCCAGAAGGTTCTTGGGAAAATTTACCTTCGCTGCCAAGTTCCCTTAAGCCTAAAAATCTTACAGCTGATGACTAATCCTTTATTCCATATTAAAACGCAAATACCCTAAGAGAGAGAATATTGAATTTCAGCACTCATTAGTACCTTTGTGTGAATTACTCCGGAATCTTTCTTGAGGGCAGGTTTGGAAAAGGCAAGGGGAGAAAGGAGGAGCTAAGGAACAAGGGGAAGAAAAGTTCCAGAGCCAAGGAAGGAGCATAAAGCTGAGCTTGCCAAGGACAAACTTTGGCCTGTTTTATAGTTTCGCCCAGGGCTGTCTCTGGTAATCAAAGTACAGCAGGTCCTCAAACAATGAGGTTTCAATATGATGTTGATGAGAGAAAAAAATTGAACCCCAGTTGGGGCCACTGTCCGTGGAGTTTGCATATTCTCCCCGTGTCTGCGTGGGTTTTCTTGGGGGACTTCGGTTCCCTCCCACATCTCAAATACGGGCATGGAGGTGAATGTCTAAATGGTTCCCACCTGAGTGTGAGTGTGCCCTACGGTGGAAGGTGGTTCGCACCTGAGCTTCTGGGATAGGCTCTGGCCACCCACAACCCTGAACTAAAATAAGTGGGTTGGAAAATAATTATGTTACTTGTTTTTATTAATTTTTCTTTCAGTGTTTAATATTAGAGGTCTTTGGGGTCTTTATTTAGATGTTTGGTGATGTTTTTGTGGCCAGAATTGAACCCTTGTTTGTGTCAGTAAGCCTACGGATAAATTGGTGTCATTATTATCTTGTTTGGCTTGAAGTCACCGTTTCCAAGAACCTGTTGACAATGTTAGGTGAGGCCTTGCTGTACATATGATCTCTAGCTCCAGATTCTCAGTAGGCAAATCATGGCACTTAAAATTATAGCTATAATTACCTGAAATGTTTTGATAACCCAGTGGGGACAAGGTACATTGGAAACGAAGAGGAAGGGCTGACCTAGAATGTAGTGGGACTGAAAGGCTATCAGATTTTTGGAAAGATAAGCAGGAAAGGGCGGAGGCATTGCATTATACATATGCACATGATCCTGGCCGGAGAAATAGGAAACCGAATGAAAAGAGTTTTTGTGTGGAGGTAAAATGAGTAAAATGGAGCACTATGTGCTCTCAGTTGACATGCCAGGAACAAAAAGGTGAGACAGGTTTCTTTGAGCAACCAGCAAGGGATGGTGAGGGAAAATACTAAAGACCAATATGTTTTTTAAAAGACCAATATATACATGATTTTTAAAAAGTAACAGGTCACCAATATCAGACAAGTACCTTCACGTTTGAAGAATTTGGTTCTTCATTGTAGGAGTTTTTGTAATCAATCAGGGCAGACGCCTTTGTTGATTTGTTATTTCTGGTAGAAAAGAATGAGGCAGGAGCCTGGAGGGAGGCAACAGCTTTGCTGGAGGTGACTATACGGTGATGAAAGTTGGGGTTGTGTCGCACAGGGAGCTGTTTCCACACATAATGTGCAAGCAGGGCATGTGTGCCCTGGGTAAAGGTGGGAAAGAGATGTTTTCACTCCTTTAGTTTCTTCTGGTTTGGAGAATCTGCCTCTCACCAGCTGTGTGAACTCCGGCAAGTTTAAAACCCCCACATGTCAGTTTCCCTATCCATGAAATGGGAGTGAAGACTAGTAGTTCCTGTTGCTGAGGTCTTTTATTATTATTATTATTATTATGCTCACTGAGGTCTTTTATTTATTATGTTTTTATTGATTTGAGAGGAAGGGAGAGGAAGGGAGAAACAGTGATGTGCTTTTGGTGTCATACCTAAGAAGGCTTTGCCTAACTCAAGGTTACAAAGATTTACTTCTGTATTTTCTTCTAGGAGTTGTATAGTTTTAGCTCTTATAATTAAGTCTGTGATCCATTTGGAGTTCATTTTATACACGGTATGAGGCAGGGTTCCAACTTCATTCTTTTGCGCGTGGAAATCCAGTTGTCCCAACAAGAAACTATTCTTCCCCCATTACGTTGTCTTGGTACCCTTGTCAAATTAATTGACTATAAATGTGAGCGTTTATTTCTGGACAGCGTGAAACTTTTAAAATATTTACACTTGCAAGGGGTGGGGGAGGGAGAATTAGTGATTAGGGGGGCTTCAGAGGTACTGGGAATGTTCTGTTTCATGAACTGAGTGTGTTTAGTTTATGAAAACTCACGATATACTTAAAATAATGGACTTTTCTTTTTGTATATTATACTACAATAAAAAAGTATGTCTTTTTTAAGGAGTTTATTGGCTGTTCCTTTATTCAGTGTACCGGTTACTGTTGCTTTGTAACAAACCTCCCCAAACTTACTCATGTAAAATAATCATTTTATTGTACTCACAGATTCTGTGGGTCAGGAATCAAAAAGAGTACAATGGGGACGGTTCCGTGATGTCTGGGGCCTCATCTGGGAAGACTCAAAGGCTAGAGATGACTCAACATCTGGGGTTGAAATCAGTTGCAAGTATCTTCATTCATGTGCCTGGTGGGTTTTCCTGGTAATTGGCTTTGATCTCAGCTGCTTTGTTGCCTGGAACATCCTACACATGTTGTCTCCCTACCTGGGGTTGGGCTTCCTTATAGTATGGCTGCTGGGTTCCGAGGGCAAGTGCCCCGAAAGAACCAGGCAGCAGCTATATTGGCTTTTATGGCCTAGCTTCAGAAGTCGCACAATGACTTATGCCAGAGTCAGTCTGCCACGATTCAAATGGAGGGACACACACCCCATTTCTCTCTTTTTAATCCTCACCTGAGGACATTTTTCCAGTTGCTTTTCAGAGAGAGCAGAAGGGAGAGAGGCGTCTATGTGAGAGACACATTGACTGGTTGCCTCCCACACTCACCCCAACAGGGGCCGGGGATAGAGCCTGTATGTGGCCTTGGCCAGAATTGAACCTGGGACCCTCCAATCTGCGGGCTGCCACTCTAACCACAGCCAAACCAGCCAGGGCACACCTCATCTCTTGATGGGAGGAATGTCACAATATCATTGTAGGAAGGCCATGTAGATTAGAATACTGTCATGGCTATCTTTGGAAAATAAAACCTGTCACACCTAGACACCTGAGCACTACTAGAAAAAAAATATAACAGAAAAATTAATTCATGATTCCAGCTCCAACTGAAACCCTGACACCACCTGACAATCCTACATCATTTCTCTGCTGAACTTGCTTCAACTTGGCAATGGTTATTTCAAACCTCTTCTGCTGAGGTAGGCACGACGTACGTCACCTAACACTCATTCCTAACCCTGTCCTTGTCCACGTCAGGGAGGTGAGAAAAGCTAAACACTCACTTTCCTGGCCTTTCTTGCATCTGTGTGTCATGGTTCTGGCCAGTGAGATGAAGCAGAAACCTATGGGGGCACTTCTGGGCAAGCTCTTGCCTTGAACAAGAAAATGATGCACGAAGTGGAGGCAGCCAGCCCTACTGTGACCCTCCGGGAAAGGCCCCCTGCTCTCCACCTCCTGCCTTTATTCTCTGCAGATGACCCCTCCTCCTTTTCAGAGCAGTCTTCAGCTGGTCATTCTCTTTCTTGTCACCAAACCTCCTAGTTACCTGCTTGCATGCCATCCTGCTTCCTCCTTGCCTTCCATTACAATAGAAGAGGGGTCCCTACTCCATGGGTGGGGGGGCCAATAGGGAGATGCCAATCTTGCATCCACTTTACCTTCTTTCTGGTTTGGTTTTCTGATAGCCTCATGTTCTGGGTTTTTATCACTCACTAGCTATGTGGCCTTAAAGAGGCCATTAAAGTAGTAAATATTTTTATCCCGTGGGTTCTAAACCCAACACAGGCCCTGCCAAGGCTAGGAAAGAGACAGCCCAAGTAGAGAGAAAACCACAAGGCAGGGGATGGAGCCTTGGAGGAACCGAATTCACAGTGAGGCTGGGGGGGCAGGGCTTTGTTTTAACCCTAAATTGTTGGGACAGGAAGTGAATCTCTCTGAGCCTCAATCTCTACTTCCAAAAATACGTTTTAGAACTCCTGTACTTGCCTCCAAGCTCCTTACGGGCAAAAGAACTGTGTTTTTACGCATCTTTGTATCCACATGGTAGGTGCGTAATAAATGCCTGTTGGATGAATAAATGATCCTAGGGCGTCTCCACAGACTTGTTATTTTTTATTTATTCATTTATTTTTGTTTAAAATGTTACAGATGTCCCTATTTCTCCCCAATGGCCCATTCCACCCTGTCCCACCCCTCTCCCCAGTCCCTCTCCACACAGTGTCCGTGTCCTTGGGTTGTGCATATATGTGAGTGCTTTAGTTAATCTCTCACCCTCCACCCACCCAGACTTCAGTTATTAAATCAATCAGGGGATGGGAAAGAAGCGACGGCCGAAGGCGTTAGAGGTTTCGATGACACTGAGTACCAGAGAGGGAATGTGATCTCCCCAAAGTCACAGAGTAATTGGTAGAGCTGGACAAGGGCAAGCTGTAACTGAAGAGAGGTCTTTCAGTTACACTCTTCGGAAGCACACCTAAGATCTTTGCAAATCATCTTATGGGGACAAAACGCCTAACGTCAAAAGGAGCCGGAAAGCTCCCCCAGATGGCTGGGAGTTGGTCGAGTCAACACTGGATGAATTAGATCAAAAGATGAGAGAAGGTGAAACAACCTCATGAGGGAAAGACGGAAGTGGAATCTCTGTGGTCTATCTTCAGGATCCACCACCAGAAAAACCGCTATATCTCTCACCTCTTCTATAAGCGGAAAGCCATAAGCAGAGAACTTATATGAATATTGTATTGAAGAAGGCTATGCAGAGAAACACCTGATTGCTAAATGGAAAAAGCAGGGTTATGAGAACTTATGCTGCCTGCGGTGCATTCAGACACGGGACACCAATTTCGGGACGAACTGCATTTGCCGGGTCCCCAAAAGCAAGCTGGAAGTAGGCCGGATCATTGAGTGCACACACTGCGGCTGCCAGGGCTGCTCTGGCCGAGGCCCTCACGCCCTGACCCCTCTCCACCCAGGAGTCCACAGGTTTCTGCTTGTCCTGCCAGCCACTTTCCTGACAGCAGCTCTTCTCGCAGAGCAGTGTGATTTGTAGAAATAACACTCTTCAACCTTAAATAAATAAATAGCCCGGCCAGATGTGGCTCAGCAGTTGAGCATCAACCTAGGAGCCAGGAGATAGCGGTTTGATTCCCGTTCAGGGCACAGGCCCGGGTTGCGGGCTCCATCCCCAGTCGGGGGTATGCAGGAGGCACCGGATCAATGACTCATCATTGATGTTTCCCTCTCCTCCCTTCCTCTCTGAAATCAATAAAGATACATTTTAAAAATAATAAAATAAAAGATAAATTTATTAAAAAATAAGATATAAAATAAGTCAGTTAATACTCTTCTCATTCCTCTCCTCCCTCCCCTTTTCTCGCCCACCCTCCCACTCCTCTCCCCTCCTCCCCTCCCCCCTCCCCTCCCCACACCCCTCCCACCCCTCCCGAGGCCCCGCCCCCTGCCGCGCCCCGCCCCTCCGCGGCGTCGCGAAGGCGGAGCGGGCGGGCGGGCTTTACGGCAGCCGCGTTGCGGCGGCGCGGGGCGGGGCGCCGGCGCGCTTGGCAGGCGGCGGGCGGGCGCGCGGGCGCACAGACGGCGGCGCAGGCGGGTGGCGGCGGCCGTGCTCCCGGCGAGGGCGGGCGGAAGGGAGGCGCCGCGCGCGTGGGAGCGGGGGACGGAGCCAGCGGTCGAGCCGGCGGCCCGCGCCGTCCGCCCGCAGCGCCAGCCAGGCCCCCCGCCGCCCGCAGCCCCGCCGAGCCGAGCCGGGGCGGGCCCGGGCCATGCTGCTCACCGTGTACTGTGTGCGGAGGGACCTCTCCGAGGTGACCTTTTCCCTCCAGGTCGACGCCGACTTCGAGCTGCACAACTTCCGCGCGCTGTGCGAGGTGGAGTCGGGCATCCCCGCGGCCGAGAGCCAGGTACGCCGGGCGCCGGGCCTCCGCGGGCCGCGCGCCCTCCGCCGCCGCAGGTGGCGCCCCGGCGGGGGCGGGGGCCGCGCGCTCCTGCGCCGGGGGGGGGGGGGGGGAGGGGGCGGGGCGGGGGGGAGGGTGCCGGGCGGGGGCGGGGAACCCGAGCTCGGGCGCCCCCGCCGCAGCCCGGGGCGCGTGGGCGGGGGGGGCCCGCCCTTCCTCCCGGGGAGTGCCCGGCTCGGGGCGTCGCCGGGGACCCCAGCCGCAGCCCCGGGTGTGCACGAGCGCGCACGGCCTGCTCCCCAACCAGAAAGACCAGTTGGCCCCGCGGGGGGACGGCCACCTGCGCGCGGGGAGCGGGCTCCCCTGCCCGGACCCGCGCCGGGAAGGAGTGAGGCTTGGCACGTGCGGTTCCCTTTCCCCTCCCGCTTCGGTGTCTAGTTAAATTCTTCAAGTAAAAAAACAGCGAAAAACACAAAACCAGTTATTACTGCAATTCAGACTGTTTTCTGTGGTTTCTTCCCGGGTAGTAGGCCAGTCTCCTCTTAAGGGCATCATTGAGAGGTTGGGTCAGTTCAAAGCTCAGTGTTTTATGAGGATATTGGCTTTAAAAAAAAAAAAAAGGCCCACCATGTTTTCAGTGTGATTTGCTTGTCTCAGTTCCCTACCCTGCTGGGTAGAAGTTCAGCTGCCTTTACATTTTAAATAAGTTCAATCATTTATTCTCATAAATACTTTGGGGCTGCCCCCCCCCAAAAAAAAAACCAGAATGGTGACAATAGTGCTGCGGCCTTCACCCTAACATTGAAATCCTGACTTGGTATGCAGATCTTGGAGGGCATCCTTTAAATGTTAAGAAAATTAAAAGAAGTTCTGGAAGGCCCCAGAAGGTAAATCTCGTCGATTTCCTACTGCAGTTATGAAATAGTTCCCAAAACTATTGCCCAACTACAGCTTGCCCTGCCTTGTGTTACGGCAAACACACGGGTTAATGTTTCCTTTAGAAGCGAGTATGATTCCTTTCCACTCTGTGAACTTTAGAACTTTAGCATAAAGCTGAATATCAAAGAGAATTTGTTTCAAGGCACTGTGTCACTCAGATAAATGCGCAGTCTGGCGAAAGCTGCAAAGAAATTGGTAAGAGGGGGTTTGGTTTGGTTTGGTTTGATTTTTTTGCAACTCTCTAAGGAGCTGATCCACAGAAACTCAGGACCCAGCCGGTTAATGAACCCCTCCGGTGGAGAGCTAGGAGAGGACACTGTAAATAGGGAGGGAAAATTGACTCCTCCAGTTTTGAAGGTGGTTTTTCCCATTGGTCCTCTCCCTCTGGCTGTTGCAGAACCCTGGTTATAATCACCGGCTGGTAGGAGAAATAAAAGTTAAAAGGTAAACTGATTTTGTTGTTCTCTGGGAGAAGACAGATGTAACAAAAAAGTTTTTAAGTTAAAGAGGGTTTCCGACTGCAAATCAGTTAATTGTATGGGCAAAGCAGGCACTGTTTTCTGCCGCCTTAGAAGGTTGGGACACCTTGCCAGACTAGTAGGCTGCCTTCTCGCCCGGCCGGTGGTTGGCACTGACTTCCTTCCCAAGCCGCATTAGCATATGGCAACCTGGGCTCCACTAGCCTTAAGCCTGAATTACAGAGCTGTAAACAACTCCTGTTTTTCAAGTTTGTTCTGTTCGCTCCATTGTAACCTAACACAGTGTCTATTTTAAGATGTCTGGTGGTCGGTAGTCTTTCAGTTGCTAGCCCATCGGGCAGGAACAGGATCCGCCCTAGACACTTGAGTCATTTCCTTTCACCAAATCATAATAGTAAACACCATTATGGGTTTTGCCCACAAATAGATCATCTACTTGAGGTGCCGGTGGCTTTACCTCCCGGAGTTCTCCCGTATCACTCACCTCCCTTCTGCCCTCCTACTTCTGGTCTCCCTACCTCCCTCCTCTTACCTTCGCCTTCTGCTTCTAAAGGGAATATATGTGGGGGTTTTTATGTTCTTGGCTGTTTCCTATCTCTGTGTGTCCAGACCACTGGACTCCAAACTTTTTCAGTCATTGAATCCCTCTGAGTAAAATGTTTTGAAACGTGCATCTTTGTGATGTCTATAAAATAAGTTATACACACAAACTAACGTTACGTGTATTATACGTGTGCGTGTATGTTGCGTATGTATGATAACTATAAACATCAGTTATGTACACGTTAAGTAATAGCATGTATACATTATAAACAGCACAGGAGCATTTAAGAAAGGAAAATAAATGGAAATTCTAATGTTTTTGTGTTTTCTCTCTACATCCTTAAAGTATTGCCTTGCATCAAGGATCACTGGCTTAGAATTCAGTCTTTCACAGCGGAAGCGAACACTTGGAAAAGGTGTTCATTTTTAACATCTCTGGTCTGATTATAGTAGTTTATAACTCGGTGATAACAAATTTAGAATAGAAACCATCTCTACTTGTACATGTGACTAAGGCTGGGCGTGTTCCATCTCTTAAAACAAGTGTGGGCTTGGAAGCCAGGCAGGGCTCCGTTCGATGCTTTGATGCAGACGGGGCTGGGCTGACTTCAAACGTTATCAGAACTGAGCTTCGCGTGAAAGTGTCTGTATTTTTGAAACGTTGTTATAATTTACCCCGTAGGTGGCCTGTGGTAAGGAGGGTGCAGAATGCATAGCGATTCTCAAGTGAAAGACATTTAAATGCCAAATAATAGCAGTAACTGTATGATCCTGGAAATGCAGCTCTGCACACAGCACGAGTTGTGGTTTGTAAAACACTATTTTAAACCAGTAGAAACTGAAATTTTCTATTGTAGCTGGTTTTGGTATGTTTATTTTTGCATGTAATTTTCGTGAATTTTTTTTCTGATAATATGTAGTCATTATAGAGTACTTGTAACATAAAGAGCAGAATTATTACCTCATTAACGCAGATATGACTGCAGGTTGCTTTTTAGTGTATTTTATTTTTTATAATCACTTCTGTTTAAAATTATCTTTTAAACAGATGGCCTGCACTGTATAAACAGCTTCAGCCAACACTACATTGTCAGCATTGTCCCATGTATTATAAATCCTTCAAATTTATCATTGTAATTGCCAAAGGATATACCATCATATAGATATACTACAGTTTATTTAGCAGTGTCTCTATTGCTGGGTATTTGAATTGGGGAAAATTGGAAGCAGTTATGAGTAACATTTCCATGGATATCTACGTACTTAAGGCTTTGTCTTCATTTCTGATTATTTTCTCAGGATAAATTCTTAGGGAGCTGTCAAGTCTTTTGAAAGACTTTTAGTAACTCTTGCCAGGGTATCTTCCAGAAGTGTTGTAAAAGTCAGGCTACTACCTGGGATAGCACGTGTAGATCCTTGGCATGTGGTGGGTTTTCAGTTCATGGTACTGTTGAACTATTATGAGGCCGTTCAGGTCTGATTCCAAGGGGCTTGTGGCCAGTTTATGGTCCTTAATGCTAGAAATAGTGTTGCGACTTCTGTTGATTGAAGACGCTCATTCAGAGACCAGAAAACATTTGACATCACCCTTAAAGGTCTCCGGGTTGTGTGAATTAGTTTATTGTTAAATGTTGATTAAGAGTAGAATGCAGTCTCTAGGGTGCCTCCCGGAGTGAGCAGTGAGCGCCGGGGGCGGTGCCTCTTCTGCAGGTGAGACCTGTGGCTGTGGGAATCATCTGTCCTGTTGTTTGTCCTTATAACTGTCAGAACTTGGATTTTGAGCTTTGCAGCCTTGCAGTTGGGTGTTCTGAATGGTGGAAGGCATCACCAACGCCATCACCAGTTCATTGTGCTTTGAAACCCTGGTCTGATGGATACTCATATTAAGTTAGATACTCGTCAAGTTAGACTCTGTCGACTGATTGTGTATCTCTGAATATACTGATTGTTGAACTGAGCCTGGAAAACTAAGGAGTAGGCCTTGGACCGCTGGTCCCTTCACTGTGGCTTCACAGTGTTTCCGCCACCTTGTGAGGGCGGCCTGCATGGGGCCACTCTGGGCATGCCCCTTCTTGCTGCATCCCTCAGCCAGGGCCCTTGTCATTTCACACTTAGGATGGCTTTCCCAAGCAATCCTACAAGTTATAAAACGGCTCTCGGGTTGTATTGCAGATGACCTGCGTTGATTGTGGTGTGTTTTGACTGAGATACGCACTTAAATAAGGGAGTGTGAATAGGTTGGTAGTGACCATTGAGATCTGTTGTAACATGTTTTAAGTTTGCAGGTGAGGGAAAGAAATAATGTTATTCTAGTCATGTGTAGAACTTATAAAAACTATAACTGGACCTACAAACTCTGCAAATCCATTTTTTGCTTGTCTCCAGAGCTTTTTTATTTTGGGGGAACTAAATTCAGTTTCCCGTTGGTTCTGTTCCTCATTTCAGTGCAGATATGACAGGTTTTTTTTCTGTTTAAGTGCAGTTTGAATCCCGTATTATTCAGGTTCCGTGTCAGGCAGGCAGTCTTGACTGTGCGGGTTGAGGACATGCGAGGAAACGTCCTAAGATGGTAGGTAGCGTGGCAGAGGGACCCGGGGGAAGTGGTGTAGTGATGATCTGGCCCCACCACTCACTTAACACACGGGAGATGGGAGGCCTAGACCAGCTGAGTTCGGGGCCCTGGGCAGCGCCAGGACGGAACTCGGGTTCCTCGCTTTGCACGTGGCTGGTGAAAACAGAATCCTTGGGAAGAAACCCTTTCACCGCCTGGTTTCTCCTGAAGGCCCCTCTGGAGGAGGCAGGAGGTGTGCGGTCCTCGGTGGTGAAGTGTACCGCGCCCTCCCGTGTTCCTGGCTCCGGGGCACATGGTTCCACCATGTTTATGCTCTTGGGCTTCCTTCAATGTTTGCATGTCATATGAATATGTTTTTAAATTTTATTTGTTGTTTTTTTGGGTGGGGGGAGAGAGGTGGTGTCCCCTTTATTGATGAGTCATTGGTTGGCTCTCGTATGTGCCCTGACCGGGGATTGAACCCGCAGTCTTGGTGTATCTGGACGATGCTCTGACACTGAGCTACCTGGCCAGGGCCATAAAAACATATTTATTAGTAGTACATCTCTGTTCCTTTTTCCATCTGTGTTTAATTGTTCTTTTCGGAATGCCTTCCACTTTTATCTCCCACTCATAAACCTGAGTGATCAAACGTTAGGGACGGTAAAAGAAAGAGTGCAGGGAGGGTGGCGTTTGGGAACCTTTTAGACTTGCTCACGTGCACGGTCATTTTGGAAATGGGCACCTTGGCCCTGGTCGGGTGGCTCGGTTGGTTGAGCATCACCCTGCGCACCAAAAGGTTACACTTTGATTCCTGGTTGGAACACAAATGAGAGGCCACCGATCAGTGTTCCTCTCTCACGTCAGTGTTTCTTGCCCTCTCTCCCTCTTACTCCCCCCTTACTCCCTGAAATCAATGAATGTATCCTTGTGTGAGGATTAAAAAAATAAAGGACATGTGATGTGATGTACAGTGTGGTAACTAAAGTTAATACTGTCTCATATTAGAAAGTTGCTAAGATAGTAAGTTTTAAAAGTTCTTATCAAAGGAAAAAAATTTTGTAGCTGTGAGGTGGTGGATGTTAACTTATTGTGGTAATCGTTTTGCAAAGTGTACATACCATGTCAGGCATCTAAAACTGATGCAGGTTTTCATCTCAACTCTGTCTCCCTAAGACCGGGGGAGGGGGCTTGGGTGCATTCTCTAGTAGTATTGTAGTTTGCATACCCAGAGTAAATCATTCCCATTTCCCCGTCTGCTCGAAATTATGTCTGAAGTTATACCCACTACTTCCATAGGCTCATTTGTCCTTTCGTTCAACAGATAGTTGGGCATTATTTGCCTGACAGGCCCTGTTCTGAGGCAAGCCAAGCACAGTCTTTGTCCTCAGGTAGCTTACACTTCAGTGGGGGCGGGAGGAGAAGGTCTCTGAAGAGGTCATGTTTTATCAGAGACCTAAAAATCATGGGAAAGGACATTCCTCAGGTAGGGAGAGGAGCACATGGAACAGCCCTGAGAGGACGTCGTTATTTGAGAAACAGCGATCGTGGTGTGAGAGCTGGTCAGAGAGGGAGCCAGGGGCCAGTTGTTTGGGCCAAGCGGTGATGAGAGGGACTGTTATTCCGTGTGAGATGGGACACCGTTGGCGGGTTCCTCGCAAGAAGTGACATTATCTGATGGAGAGGAAACCTGGTCTCTTGTCGGCCCCACGGTACTTCTCAGTGCTCTGTCCTATGATCTCTTTCTGGTTGTAGATTGTCTACGCTGAAAGGCCTCTCACGGACAACCACAGGTCACTGGCTTCCTACGGCCTGAAGGACGGAGATGTTGTGATCTTACGACAGAAGGAGAATGCAGACCCTCGACCCGCAGCGCAGTTTCCAAGTAAGACCTCAGAACAGGTTGGCCTGACCCCGACCCCGACGCAGCACGAGCAGGCAGCATGGTGTCCTGGTTCAGAGCCTAGGGTTAGCTTTGGATTCAGACAACTAGGGCACAGACCCTGACTCCGCCCTCTCGTCAGCTCCTAGAGCGACGTGGGAATAGTGGTGTAAACCTCCCACACAGAATAGGCCCTCGGTAAGTGTCAGCTTCCGTCGTCCTCAGTGACGAGTTCTTCCCTGGGGGGGCTTTGAGGGTCCACGTGCCTGATTTCTGGCCATGCGCTGCGTTGCGTCTGGAGTTCAGTGGCAGGTCCTTGCAGATGGCCAGGTACTGGCACCAAGTTTCACGTTATCTCTAAACTCAGACGTAGGGGAAGAGAGTCCTCTTTACAATTTACTGTCATTAACAGACACTGATTTTAATGTTTTCCGAGTTTCATAGCTGATAAGGGAGGGCACAGGAGTTAAAACTTGGAGCTTTTCCCACTACTGAGGTTTATGAACATTAAGCAGCTAGACCCCTAACCCGTGGTCCTTTCTCACCACCTCCATTAATCATGTAAAAAGAAAGTGTCATCTATCATAGATGCTCCATCCAGAGTGGGTGTTTATGACCTGGAATCTGGGTTAGGATTTAGGGGTTTTCTTTGTCCCCTAAGTAGGCAGAATTGTGTGGGTGTGGGCATTGGATGGGACAGGTTCCTAGCTTGCTTAAGATACGATCTGCAGAAGTTTCTGAAGTTTGATGTGGAGACACGTGATGGAATGTATTCGCTTTTCTCCAGTCCCTATCATGTCCTGAGAGGTTTCCATAAACAGTGGTCAGTTTCCAGGTGACTTGGTTTTAAAACTTATGGTCCCAGCTGACAGGTGTCCAGGCCATGCTGTCTCTAGCCTAGGACACAGCGCCTCCATTCAGCCGGGAACTGGGCTGGATGAAATGGGGTGGGGCTCCTCCCAGGTGCGATTACGTTACTCCCTGGGGGCCACTGTTCGACTTCGGATACGCCAGCCAATCCAAACCAAACCTTCCCTTGATTAATTCAGTGAGATTGTTCTGGAAATGTGACTGGTGTTTTTTTCCTGTATTGCCCCACATGGGCAAGAGGGCCAGTAGGAGCGGGAGAGACTGGGATCTGGTTTATGGTGTAAACGAGTTTTTAGAATCATTCTGAAGCAAACGGATGCTCAAGATGAGTGTACAGGGCTGGGGATGAAGGTTCTCAGCCCACGGAGAAGGCCTGCCCATGTCTTCTCATTGGAGAGTCTCCCTCACGAAGATCGTGCCACTCACTCCACCCTTTTCGTTGGTCGGAAGCTCGCACGTGCTCTCACTGCCACCGCTGGCCGAGCCTCCCCTCGGAGGGAAACCTTACTGCTGAGGGAGGCGTCCTCTCCTGTTTGAGCTCCAGAGGCTTTAGGACAGCCCCAGGCTCAGGACACGCGTGACCATGGAGTACACTTGGGGATTTGTTCCGTCCTAGCCCCTGGTTCTGGCTCTGCTTCTCTCCTTCCATTTAAAAATAAAACTTTTTCATAATAGCTTTATTGAGAGCATCCACACACCACACAGTTCACTCACTTCAAGGATGCCGTTGGATGGGTTCTAGTGTTTTCAGAGTTGTGGCGCCATTGCCACAGTCAGTTCAGTACATTCACCGCGGAGACACCTGCCCCCGCCTCCCGGCCCCACACCCACCATCCTGCTGTCTGTATTTTCCTCATTCCAGACATTTCATACAAACAGAATCCTATGCTGTTTGGGTCCTTTGTGTGAGGCTCCCTTCCATTTAATAAGGTCAGCTCAGCCTGGAGTCGCAGCCTTGGGGTGCTCGGCAGCGCGGCCTGTGCGAGTTATTTGTCCTGTTTTCTCTCCTGCAAACTGATTGCACCTGCTGGCTCCCCAGGGCTGGGGACAGTTAGCATGATGCTCAAAGGAAGTGTAAATTCGAGGGGCTGACATGTGCAGCGCAGACTTGTGGAATTAACACCAAACACTGACACTGTACACCGATGTGCCGTGTTCTCTACCCGGGCGTCAGGCTCTGAAGCAGGTGTCAGCGCAGACCAGGGCTTTTCTTATAGCTACATTTGAGACTAGCTTTAATTTTTTAAACAAAAATAAATACAAATACCTATAATGTTTTATAAGCCAAAAGTTTGGGGTTACTTCCATAGTCTGTTCTCCAAACCCCCGTGTTCGTATTTTTTCCAGCCTGTTCACCCTCAGGCTACGTCTTTATATTCAAAGCCAGCATGAGCACCTCGAGCGAAGGAGGGCCTTAGGATGTCTGCGATCACCCCTTATTTACTGCTGTTACGTGCCATGTATGAGCACATGTTCTGCTGTTTCCTTCAGATGCTTGTCTTTACGGATCATTTGAAGTAAACAACTCATTTTCCCCAACAGACTTGCCCCGAATAGACTTCCGTAGCATAGCTGTGCCTGGCACGTCCAGCTCCCGGCAGCGGCAGCCACCAGGAGCCCAGCAGTCCCGTTCATCACCCGGAGATCTGGCCTCATCTCCGCAGGGCTTGGACAACCCGGCCCTGCTCCGAGACATGTTGCTGGCCAACCCCCATGAGCTGTCTTTGCTGAAGGAGCGCAACCCTCCCCTGGCCGACGCGCTGCTCAGCGGAGATCTTGGTAAGTGAGATACGAAAGGCCAGCCAGTGGGCCTGGGATGAGGTGGCTGTCTCACAGCAACACGGAAAAATTCAGCAGCTGGTGTGCTCAGCCCTGCGCTGCGTGAGTTGTTGAACATGCTGGTTGGTCTGTGAGAGGTGAGTCAGTGCTTATGTCAAAGGCTGAGTGAGAGACAGAGCGACAGAACCTTCGGGCTGCGTGGAGCTCTGAAGCCCCACTAAGCCAGCCCCTTCCCTTTACCCTTTTTTCTAATAATTTCAGCAGCACATAACCCAGGTACTGGTACTTAACCTGTCTAGTTAGCCCTTTAGTTAAAGAGAGCACCTAAACCTGTTGGTGCTGTTGGTTCCAGGAAACAGGCCTAGCGCCTTCAGCCTGGAGGGCGAAATGGGACCCCTTCCTGTCGCCCACCCCACGTTTAGCAGGAGGGGCTGTTACCAACAGTTTTTTTGGAGCTTTGAGCCATTTTTTTTTTTTTTTTAACAGAACATTTATCTCTAGTTATCTTTATGAATGTTTTCTCCAGTTTTACTCGGGTTTATATGAAACTGTACTGATGAAACTTTAAAACATAACAGGTACTTAATAACTTACTTTTCAATAACCGTTTTGTGAATTGAGGTGATATTTACCTGCGGAGAAATTGGCAGGTTTTGTACATACAGCTCGTCGGGTTTTGGGTAACTCGTGTATCCACCACCCCGAGACCTGGACCATCTCCAGGAAGCTCCGTCCTGCTCTCCCAGGCAGTCTCTCCCCTCACATGCTACACTGTTCTGGGCATCGCTGTAGATTAGTTCTGCCCACTTGGATCTTCCTGTAAATGGAGTCACGCAGCATGTCCTCACGTCAGGCCTCTGTCACTCGGTGATTTTAGATTTATCTGTGTGTGTGTCAGTTCATGTGACCATCGTCTTGGTTTCCTTAATTTCTTACGCAGCATATAGAATTGTCAAAGACGTGGTGATGGCACATTTAAGTTTCGCACATTTAAATGCACCTCCGTTTAAGAAACAGCAGAATAAAGGTCGTTCCTGTAACACCTCCTCAGCCTTTCCTCTCACTCATCTCCCCGCCCGGTCCCCACCGGGACTGTAGACGGGCTGCCGGCAGTTTGCATTTAGTCTGTCTCCTTCAAGGCAGTGTTACAAAGGAAGTGGAACGGGGAGAGGAAGGGGGATTGGTGGTGCTCTGTTTTTTTCTAGGCAGTAGAAGAAATGACACGGGCCGCGAGGAGGGGAGGAGTGGGGTCCCTCCCTGCCACGCAGACAGCGTTCCCAGGATTTAAATTGAGATTGAGGTCGTTTCTCTGAGGAGAAACAATGGGATGGGTAACTTCTCACAAGACTGAATGACTTTCCAGCTATCTTTCTATACAGAGCTCAGGTGGAGAGGGAGTCTTACCTCAGAGACTAGAAAGTAAATGTAACTGCTCATTTCATTTTTAGGCATTTGGTATAATTCTGCACCTGAAAACTGTAATTCTGTTAACCAGTGACACCCCAATAGGTTCCATTAAGGGGGGAAGGAAAAAGAAATGACAAAGATGAATTTTTAGGCATCTTTTCTGCGTCTCAGTTATATTTTGAGAAACTTACTGGGGTAGAAAAGCACTGATAAGGTCGGAAACGCAGCGGTACTAAGATCTCCCTCCTCTTGTAGAGAAGTTTTCTAGGGTCCTGGTGGAGCAGCAGCAGGACCGAGCCCGGAGAGAGCAAGAAAGGATCCGCCTCTTTTCTGCTGACCCCTTTGATCTTGAAGCTCAGGCAAAAATAGAAGAAGACATAAGGTAACGATGCCTTCACCTAACCAACAAGGGTCAGAGCGGGACCTCCCAGGCCACAGCCTGGCTGTGTTAGTCGGGCATCTGCATTGGGGCAGGTTCCTTGTTTTGCATCTCAGATAGTCACTCCAGTCCTTGGTTCTCTCTCCCATTTCCTCAACACTGCAAAGGTACCCAGGACCTAACTTAATGCTTTTTCTCTTCTAAAATGTTAACAAAGACTCCCTGGCTGGCCCACCATGTGTCATTAAGGCCACTGTAGGTAAGCGACCCCAGGACTAAGCAGAGCCCCCAACTTGGTGGGACTGCTGGGCTGGCTGCACAGGCTGGTTGGAATCTCTCCCAGACACGATGCAGGAGCCCTGGCTAAATCCCAGGCTTGAGAGTGAGTGGATGAGGCGAGAGCTCCGTATGAACGGAACCTATGGTCCTAAGTCTTTTTCCTTCCTCAGTCCTTGTTCTGGCCTCAGTGATAAACTGACCGCCTGACACGTTTCCAGCTCCAGTTCTTCGATGCTGCATTCTCAACTGAGGCTGCGTTAAAGTCACAGAAACCTTTAAAAATGCCGATGCTTGGGCTCTACGCCCAAATGTGATGAAGTGGAATCTTGGGGGGAGGGGTAAGCTGGTACAATGATGCCAATGGCAGCCTTGGTCACGTTACTAGTCACAGCCAGATGCTGTTCGGTCAGGCCCTTCGAAGAAAAAACAGTTGCCGCCCACCTCCCCACAACACCGCCCCTCTTTGTGGCTCATTGTAACGGTCTTAGATTCAGTGTTTGTGGCTCATTGTGACAGTTGTAGCGTAAGACCAGAATCGTACCGGTACTGCTATTAGGGGCGTTATCATCTTTGGTTGCTCACATGAAGCCTAAGTTGGTCATTGTATTATACTCTCAGTTTGGAGTCAGATACTGGTTTTTGTCTTTTTTCTGACTACACTTGACTCTTCCCAGAGAAACGGGAAGATGCCTGTGCTCTGAACCAGACTGCATTTCAGCTGTAAGGAGCCTCAGAATTCTCAGGAATATGTTCACCCAGGAAGAGGAGGTGGGGGGGGGGCTTGGTGCGCATCGCAGCCAGACTGTGGCGCCGAGCTGTTGGAAGAGCAGAAGGGAAATGAGGCAGAGCCATGTGGCTCGTGTTTCCTCCCAGGGCGCGGTTCAGGAAGTGGGGAGCACATGCATCTGTCCAAGAGAAGACCCAGCGCCTGTAAGGAAACTGTACACAGGGCCCAGAATCTCCAGAGTAGCTGCTACCATCTCAGCAGACTTTTCCAAAACTTAACCTTGGTCAGAGTCATTGCAGTGTTGGGAGTGCACAGTGCATAAGTGGTTTTAGGTTATTTCTAAGTTTAATAATGTGCATCGGAGACATGCTGTGTAACTATCGAGTGCCTGTTGAAGTTTTCTTTGGTGTGCTGCCCCACGATTGCACAGAGTGTGTGCACTGAGGTGTAGCTTCATGTTTGCCTGACCGAGTTAGAGCAGCGAGCCTTTGATATCCAGAGGTCTGTATTTTAGTGCAGAGTGGCTGGTAAAACCTTGAATTCAGTTGAGCTCTAGAGTGTTACAACATGGACAGTGTAGAGCAGGGCTCAGCAAACTTCTCCCGTTGAGGCCAGCGAGTAAGAAGTCCAGGCTTTGCAGATGCGCACTGTCCTGTGACTGGCATCAGCTCTGCAGGGATAAAAAGGGCTGTGACCATGTGCACGTGAACGGGGGGGGCCACAAAGGTTTATTTACACAGCCAGGCAATGGGCTATCGTCTTCTAACCCCAGTTGACTGTGTAATCTGTCCAAACTTTGACCTTGTTTTGTTCCTTTCTCAGCCTGCAGGTAAGTGGCCTCCCCCCTGCCCCCATTTCCATTAGGGGTGGCCGTGTGTGGTGATTTGTAAAGGGGGTTGGGAGTAGAGACAGCAGATGCTGGAGTCAGCTGGCATGAAGGAGTTACTTGGTGGCCAGGTGAACAGGGACTTGTGTGTGTGTGTAGGTTTCTAAGTGATAGCCAGGTGGGTAGAAGGGTATTTTTTTAGTGTTTTTAACGCCTGCTCTTACGTCGGATTGAATAACGATGCTTTCTACCTCTCAGCAATCCTGTAATAGAATTATCCTCATTTACAGATTAGAAAACCCGATCTCAGAGGTTAAGCAGCAGATGCAACACAAGCAGTTAAGACATCTGTAGTATATTTGCAATTTTTATTGCATTGGACATAGGAAATCCAGATACCCAGTGAATCCTGTTAAAATGGGAGCATTCATGAAACTAGCCACCTCTGGGATAAGAAGGACTGTGACCTTTACTCTCCAGGTGTTTCTCTTCCCGTTCCTGAGCTTGCAAAGGACACAAACAGGCATTTTCGTGAGGGTGATGTGTGTGCCTTTAAATTTGTGCTGACTGCATCTCACTGCCTCCTGCTGAGTCGCAGACCACATGGCAGAGGCCAGTCTCGATGGCAGTGGCCCAGCTGCTGCAGTTCGGGGGGGAGAGGCTACAGACCTGATTTAATCTGTGACTCAAACAGCTCTCTCTGTGGAAGTGCCTTCAGTGTCCCTGGCTTTGGTTCCTTGTAGGCAGCAGAACATTGAGGAGAACATGACGATTGCTATGGAAGAGGCTCCGGAGAGTTTCGGCCAAGTCGTGATGCTTTATATTAACTGCAAAGTGAATGGACATCCCGTGAAAGCCTTTGTTGACTCAGGTGATGTCTCTGTCCTGTGTCTCTCCATCCAACGTTCTGACCTGGCGGGAGGAGGGGTGGCCTGGTGTCGTTAAAGGTGGCACCGTCCTTCGTACCACTGGACCACTGACCAGAAGGCCCGGGGTTGTGGTGTCACTTGCCAGTCTTTTCCTGTCTGTGATGGGTTCGCGTCTTCACCAGCATTGCGTCTGCGGTGTCTCCTTTACTTCCTGCTCCCCTTGTCTGGCATCCTAAATTTTAGGGTTGCTCTGAAGAGTTGGGGAGCCATTGGGTTTAGAACAAGGGGCTGCCGAAAGGAGCTGTGTGGAGTATAGGTCTGACCAGTATGTCCACCTGGATACAGGGCATGGTTCCTGCCCTGAAAGAACGTCCAGCCAGGTAGGGGGTGGGGAGTCTTGCACTGGAGGAGTCAGATATCCCTGTGCTGTCACCTTATCCCTTAGTAGGTCCGCACATGGGCAGCACCATGTGGTGGGACAGTGGTCTCCTGTCTTAATTCTGGGCAGGGCTTCCCAGCATGGTCAGAGCTCCTGCTCACATAGCTCTCCATTTGTTCGTCCAGCAGTACTGAGCGCACCTGGGTTTCAGGTATTGGTAAGAGTCTGAACTGAGGTGCAGACATTCCCAGGGGAGTAACTGCCGAGTATTCAAGTTTTTAAAGTGGTTGTTGAGGGCTGCGGGCAGGGCCTTGTGCCAAGTGCTTCATAGGGCTCTATGAGCGGGAGGGCCATAGGAGACCCTAATACAACACTCAGCGTTGGCCCGGCCCTTGCTGTGTGCCGAGCACTGTGCTAATTCCTGCTGAGTTAACTCAGGTGCTTAATTATATGTCATCTTACCTTTACTTAGCCCTCAGCATGTCCTCCATGAACTGTGTTCTGTTATCCCCATTGATAGATGAGGAAACTTAGGCAGAGAGAGGAGAGGTCACCCTTCCAGGTACACAGAGTCCGTGAGCAGCTGTCTGCTTGATGCCAGAACAGAACCACTGTGCAGAAACCAGGTGCAGGTTGGACGAACACAGACACGGCATCGTCACTCCGACTGGGATGGTCCAGAGGAAGTGTCTCCACAGCAGAGGAGTGGGGCTTGGAGCTGAGGCTCGAGGAGAGCAGGAAAGGGACCCTTCTGGGGCTGCTTCCTGTACGTCAGTAACTGACTTTTGTGGAGTGATGTGGGGAGGGTGGAAATTGCTTCCCAGGTTCCCTTTTCCTTCATTGTCCCTGGGCCTTCTGGAATCTCACCGCCTCAGGTGCCAGGACCTCCAGTGCCCATAGAGGGGAAGGCACCTCATGAGTAGTAGGAACAGGATGTGTTGGGGTCGAGTCTGAGGCAACATCGTGGGGGAAGGACAGCCAGTGGTGGGGAGGTGGCCTCGAGCTGGGCCTTGACGCATGAGCGGAATTAGAGGTGAAAGCGGGCAGGGGAACACTGCGGGAGGGTCAGGGTGAGTAAGGGGCAGAGGGAACGCGTTCCCCCTGGTAAGGGAGGGCTCAGAGCATTTGGAGCACAAGGCTGGTGTCTGTGTGTTCAGGCTGCCACAGCAGGACATGGCGTTCTGGTGGCTTAGGAACAACCCAGTTACCTTATGGCGTGGAGGCTGGGAGATGCGTGTCTGGTGGCAGCCTGAGTCCTAGTCTGTAGATGGCCGTCACTGCAGGGTGGCGGCCTCGCTGCAGCCTCTGGAGAGGGAAGGCGGTCTGTCGGAGCAGACGGTGGGGGTTCACTTCCAGTTTTTTGAGAGGGTGTATATTTTTCAACTGGTAAATTACAGTGTCCCAAAGTTTGGCGTAGAAATAACCTGGTGAGATGTTTAGAGACACTGTGAGAACAGATATTTAAACAATACTCTTTCCTTCCACGTCAGGTTTGTACGCTATGTTTCAGGTTACACTCGAACTGAAAGTTGAACTGCGGTTTCCTGCTCGGTGGGAGCCGTGTTGCACAGGCAGAGCCTGGGGTGTCCGCGTTCTGCCTCCTCTTAGTGCTGCGCTTGAATCGCACCACGGTTTGGGTTTTGTCTTTATTATCTGATATCTCCCTCCACCTCTAGGTGCCCAGATGACCATTATGAGCCAAGCTTGTGCAGAAAGGTGTAACATAATGAGGCTGGTGGACCGTCGGTGGGCAGGGATCGCCAAAGGAGTGGGCACCCAGAAGATTATCGGAAGGGTGCATCTAGGTGAGCGAAGGGCACTGGGAATCTCTGTAGGGTGGGGGATTTAAACTGTTTTCTCTTGGGCAGGTACACCCGATCCAGCAAGCCTTAACCCGGGAAATTTAAACTCCACATTGAAGTCATAGTATGTGCAGGTTTTAGTGGTGACGGAAACATCAGTCCCCTGCATACTTCTGTGCCCTGCTCCTCAGAGGCCATTCCTTTCAGCTGTGTTAGACTTCCTTGGCGCTCGCCTCCACGCTTCTGAATAACGCGCATGGTGCTGTTCACTGGTTTGAGGCTATGAGGACTGTCGAGAGCGTAGCTGTCATACTGAAAATCATCGCTCTTCCTTTTCTCGGAATGAGTAATTGTCTTTTTCTGGTCATTGGGTGTTTTGTGTGTCACTCCTCCCACGCGGACCTGGCTGTGTAAATGTCCTTGCTACATTTCTTCCCAGTGAAGGTGCTTCTCCCGAGCCTGGGCTGTTAGAGCTGCTTCGCTCAGAGCTGCTGGTTGGGAGTCTCCCTTGACCGGGTCCCGGGGGTTCCTTTTTCCTTGGTCTGACGTCGGACATGTGAAGCCCGTGTGTTCCTCTTTATTTTGCTCCTCAGTTGACCGGAGCACGTCTTCCAGTAACTTGCTGAGAAAAGTGCATGGAAGTAAATTGAGCCCTTAATATCAGAACGTGTCTTTTTCCCTACATTCCTCCAGTCTGATGAAGCTGGAAGTCATTTTCCCTCACAATTTTTACAGTTTTGCTGTGGAAAAGCTGGCTGCTGTTCTGACCCTTGACCCTTTGTGTGCACGATTTCTGTTTCTGAGGGTTGTAGGATCTTTTCTTTGACCTCGGTGCTTTGAAATTTTACAGTGATGCGCCTGGGTGTGGCGCTCTCCACACCCAGGTGCCTTTGGGTCTGGGAAGCGGTTGGGAGGACGGTCCCTGCAGTGTCGGTCGTCAGGCGGACCGTCTCCTGTCCTGGGCTTGTCCTCCCCTTTCTTTCGTTGTGTCCTGGGGTTTATTTGCCAAGATTTCCTCAACTTTGCCTTCCGGCCTTTCTGTTATGTTTTGTATTTTTGTCTCCCGAGTTAGATGACTTTCTCAAATGTCTGGTGATCCATGGCCCCTGCTCATGTTGAGAGCGGGGCGCCAGACGGCTATTTGGAAGGTTCCCAGGTGGGCAGCCATGGCGATTGTGGGTGATCTGGAAGCTGAGCCTCAGTAAGCTTTCACTTCGCCCCTTGGTTCGTTAAGGCTTGTGTTGTGTCCTGTCTTTCCCGTGCCCACCTCTGTTGCGAGAGCCTCTGTTGAGTAGAGGGAGGGACTCGCCTGACGGAGCAGAGTGAGGAGAGGACCCAGGATCTGACGGTGCCTGCACAGGCCTCCAGCCAGCCTTCCTGCTCTGGGCCTCCCTCCACCCCGGTTCTCAGGGCGCTCGTTCAGCCCGTCCGTCAGCCCCTGGGGAGCTCTCTCGGTGGGGTTGCTGCTTAGTTTTCCTTACTGTCATCTTTCTAGTTGCAAAATTGTGTCTCCCTTGTCTCATCATTTTTGGCCTTAGTGGTTTTGTGCGTGCGCATTGTAGACAATTTCAAGTGTAGAAATGTGGAAAGAAGCTAATACCTTAAATATGTTGGGTAAGAAACAGCCATTGATAGCATTTGGACACACCTCTTTTTACTTGTAAAAGGTGGTCCCATGATGCACATTCATACTGTTTTCTAATGTCACTATACATTTCATAAGCATCGTTTAAGTAAATGGGTAGCAGTGTGTTGTGCAGGTTTAGTGGTCAACTCTGGGGATATATCCCCCCTGGTATTTTGTCATCGTAACGTGGGGGTGGGTTGCCGTGTTCTGTGTCCACTGATTTTTTCCATCAGGATTCCTGTGAGTCCTGAATCAGAGGTTTAAGACCCTTGATATGCTGACCGGTTTCTCCAGCTCTGAGTGTCTGTCCCCTCAGTGTCTGTACAGTCAGGTATTGCCAGTTCTTACTCCTTTAATGCGCAGATAAAGCAGCCTCTTACTATAAGTTACTGTTCTTTCATTGCAAGTAAAGTTTTTCTCACCTGTTTTCTCCTTCCTTTCATATTTCTTTTACAATATATGTGTCTGTGTGCGAGTCTCCTTAACTTTATTGATTTTTATAGGATAGGGTCCCTTAAATACCTCACTCATATACTTTCCTATACACAGTAGGATGCAGATTGAATAGCAATACCACAAATTAGTTGCTTCAGTGTCTGAGGTCTCAGATTTTTCGTGGTTTTCAGTGGAAGATAATGGGAGGAGACACAGTAGCACCCGTCCCCGAGTCCTTCCTTGTGGATGGACAGGTTGCACTGTTTGGCAACTTTGGCTCTGATCAGCGTGGAGACAACCTTTTAACAGTAAGGAGAGCTGTGCGGTGGATAGGAAGACAGTCTACTGAAGATGGTGATGCTCCCACATTTCTCAACAGAATCCGTTAATACCATCCAAGTCACAATAGGCTGTGTGTGTGCCCGTGTGTGTGAAAGAGGCAATGTGCTGATTGTGAATTTTACATAGGTTCTTCACATCACACACAAAAGTCAGTTCAAGGTTGATTAAAGACCTGGATATGAAGGCAAAGTCCCAGCTTATACTTATTTATTTACTTATTTATTTTTAAATATATCTTTATTGATTTCAGAGAGAGGAAAGGAAAGGGAGAGAGAGATAGAAACATCAATGATGAGAGAGTCATTGACCGGCTGCTTCCTGCACACACCGACTGGGGATCGAGCCCGCAACCCAGGCATGTCCCCTGACCCAGAATCGAACCCTGATCACCTGGATCCTAGGTCAACGCTCAACCGCTGAGCCACTCCCAGCCCGGCAAAGTCCTAGCTTTTAGAAGAAAGTACAGGAGGATATCTTGCATGGGGGAGGGGTTCTTTCAAGGGTAGGAAGTTATTTGATCAGTTCAGCCACATTGAGATTTAGAACCTTTTGTCAAAAGATGTCATAAAAAAGTGAAAAAACACAAGGAAAGGGCTTTAGTAACGCGTACACCGATGAAGGACTCGGATTCAGAACATGCGGTGCTCTGTGTTTGTATAGCCTCCAACTCCATAAGAAAGCAGTGTAAAAATTAAGTACTTTCAGAGGAAACCCAAAGGGCTAGTATCTGAGAAGTTGCTTCATCTCGTTAACCAGGGGGGTACAAATTTACTGCCAGATTAGCGAGAGTTTAAATCTAACCGTGCTGAGCGCCGGTGAGGGTGGGGAGCAGTGGGAGCTTTTGTGCCCTGTAGAGAACAGGTCAGCGTCACCAAGCAGAGTTGAACCTGATGTCCCCAGAACCCTGTAGCTCCCCTTCCTAGACTGCACCTTAGAGGAGCTCATGGCCCACCAGGACGAGGGCAGGAGTGTGCAAGGCAGCGCTGTGACAGCAGGAACCCGAAGCAGCCCAGGGCGCCTGCAGCCTGGGCCGGGGGCATGGATCCTGTGTTAGATGTTACAGAGCGAGGGCCATGTCCGGCAAGGACAGTCACGTGCATCTACGGGGATGAAGTATCTCAAAACGTTTCATGAGTGAAGGGCAAGTTGTAGTTCAGAAACACAAAACTAAACACCAGGTTGCTTAGAGATCCTACAAAGTTGGTGGAACTGTAAGAAACGCTGGGAGTGATGAACACAGAGCCCGAAACGCTGGGAGTGATGAACACAGAGCCCGAAATGCTGGGAGTGATGAACACAGAGCCCGAAACGCTGGGAGTGATGAACACAGAGCCCGGACAGCTGGGAGGGTGGGAGGCAGCAGAGGCTAAGTGATCAGTGGGACACACGGAGGCCTCTTAGTTTTCTGTTTCTTAGCCTGGGGAAGAGACGTGGGTGTTGGTCTTACCATGCTTCATGCTGTACCTGTGGTTCATACACTCCTGTGTATAAGGTACACTTAGTAATAACAGCGTAAGTGTCTCAGTCTTAACTATTAAGTACGGGGAGTAATCAGTGGAAGGGTTAAGGCAGGAGGCTCCAGACAGGCACAGGCCGTGGTGTGGCCTCTGATGTGGCAAAGAAACTTGGTCACAACAGGTCACGAACAATGTACTCTTTGGGGGCTAATGTAAAAGGTTTAGAGTGCACAGATTTTCGTAAGGGGATGGGAAACGGGTTTATTGGAGGGGTTGGGCCTTCTTTATGTTTAATCCACTGTAGCAGCTGGTGCCTTCATCAGCTTTTAACCTGATGATTAGTTTAACCGGCCTTCCTTTTTGTGCTCCCCTCTCTGCGAGCTTTGCCTTGTCTAGACTGAGAAGCAAGGCAGAGAAGGGGGTACACTTCCACGGCGAACACCAGCAGCCTCTCCTCTTCCTGTGCTTCAGCTCAGGTGCAGATTGAAGGCGACTTCCTGGCCTGTTCCTTCTCTATACTCGAGGAGCAGCCCATGGACATGCTCCTGGGACTGGACATGCTGAAGCGGCACCAGGTACTGAGCTCCCCTTGTGCTTGCACGGGCCTTGTGTGTGTGAGGTGGCTGTCATCGCGTCGTTTCCCTTGGCTGCGTGCCCTGGAAAACCAAGCAGCACGGCTCCTTAAGCCTGGAAGATGCTGACTTCATTGATGGGGGTGTCATTCAGGTTTAAACCATGTGTGTGAAGAAATAGAATCTTCTGTGAACTCTCTGCGTCTAATTCTGTATTTATTTATTTTTGGTTAATCCTAACCCGAGGATATTTTTTCCATTGATTTTTAGAGAGAGTGGAAGGGAGGGGGAGGTGGGAGAGAGAAACACTGATGTGAGAGGGGCACATTCATTGGTTGCGTCCCGCACATGCCCTACTATTCCGGGGACAAGCCTACACCCAAGGTACGTGCCCTTTGACTGGGAACTGAACCCAAGACCCTTTGGTCCTCGGGCGGACGCTCTAACCACTGAGAACACCAGCCAGGGCTTTCTGAACTTTAATTCTTTCCATCTGTTTTGAGATTAAAATGGCCAACGCTTCCCTTGTGTAATTCTCAGTTTCTGGTTAGAATGCAGGTGAGTTTTGGTGGGTTGGTAGGAAAGTGTGGATGGCACAGGGATGACTACGCCATGTGAGTTGAGCGCATCCTTAGTATGGTCGGACTGCTTGGGCAAGAGGGTGTCGGGGTGGGGGGGCTGTGCGTAATGTGCTGGGAATGGAAATGTCTGTGTGGTGCTGGGGCCGGGGTGTCTTTGTGGTGCTGGGAGTGGTAACTAGGTTCATCGGCAGTGATGTTTGTATTTCTATTCCGAAGCCTAATAATTTGTTCAAAGATGAACAACTCTCCGTGAAGAAGCAGTCCATGTCCACTGGGTGGTCAAGTCGTTGACAACAAGGTTGCATATCCAGCCAGGATTGCGATGTCACTAATACTCTTTCAGATTTTTTAGTATTAAGTTGTCTATAAAACATGGATTGCAGTGGTGCCCTAGGGTGCAGAAATTTGAGTAGAAGGAAGGGGGGTGGGTGCGTGTGCAGATAAAGCCTGTTTCATGGTCACGGTCCCCTCGTTTTCCTTGTCATGGTACAGACCAGGAGCCTCTGGCTTCGTAGGTGTAACATGTGTATGTGTCACTGTCTTATGTTAATTAATTACAAAAATACCTGGAAGAGTGTGAAATAAAGACTAGTTTGTAGTGGTTGCCTTGCTTTGTACCACCTTTGAGACCATTAGTACAGAGTTTAAGTATAAGCTGTACTTACACAGAAAATGAAAAGCCATGTGTAGAATGTATTGATGCTTTGTCTCGGTTTTATGAGAAAAGACCACTTACGTTTGTGGAAGGTGGGCCCTGAACGTGCCTGGCATTTCCCCAAGGTTAGCACGACAAACGTGTATTACATTTAAACTTAGAAATGAACATATGTGGTGTTAGACAAATAAGTGTGAGCTACCTTATGAGATGATTACTCTGTAAAATTTAAATATTAAGCAAATTCTAAATTAGCTTTCTCACCTGGGTTAAAGTGGCTTTGAGCTGTCTGTGTCACTCTGTGGTGGAGTTTTAAATTCAGGGTCACAGTTTCTCTGCGTGATGTTTTGTCTGCTCTCATCAGTCCTTGGTTTCTTCCTCCGAAGTGTTCCATTGACCTCAAGAAAAACGTGCTTGTGATCGGCACCACCGGCTCCCAGACCAGCTTCCTCCCCGAGGGAGAGCTCCCGGAGTGCGCCCGCCTGGCATACGGGGCCGGGCGGGAGGAGGTGCGGCCGGAGGAGATAGCAGACCGGGAATTGGCAGAAGCCCTTCAAAAATCCGTCCAGGATGCAGGTACTCGCAGTGGCCGGGCTCGTGGATGGTAACTCTCATGATTGCGGGTGAGCAGGGAAGTTCAGGCTTTAGAGGGTGGGGCCTTTTCTAGTTTGTGGTCAGTCTCGTCCTGTCAGACGTGTTCCTGTCCTCTTACTGCCTCCTGTCTCAGCGCAGCAGAGGAAACTTGGTGTTGTAGCTCATCAGAAACGGCGATCCACGCCGTGTGCAGGGCCGGTCGGGAGTGACTGGCTCAGGCACATTTGTAGGCCTCCTGAAATTTTTGTATTTTTTTCCTGAACAAAATAACAGCAAGCAGACACTTCCTTTTGCATTCAGCAGTATTTCCCCGAACATTTCTTTTCCTTTTCGGAGGCCCGTTTATTTTGTGGAGCAGCACTGTCCCCACGACTGAGCAGCCCTAACCTTTTATATCTGGAAGTGCTGCCACCAAAGGCAGAGGCCCCTGCAATGAGAAGGTAATTGGGCATTGGTCAGCATACAATGCTATTATGTCACCATGCTATTAATGAGGTCACGGTGGCGAGTCATTGGGCCAATTAGAACCGTGTATGAGCTGTTACATGAACCACCTACTACTTTTATTTTTTCCTAAGTCTGACGGTTTCCATCTAAAGTCCAAGCCAAGTTGCTGGGTGACATGGAGGGACATGGTTTTGCTGGAATCCACTCCACGGGTGGTTTTCCCCACTCTGTCACAGAACGGTGAGGAGAATTAACCCCTGTTATTTTGAAGTCCTGAGCTGTCACTGTTCATCAGTGGCTCCTGTCACTCGTTGCCTTTCCCGATCTGGTGAAGTATATCGGAGCTACAGCTTCCGGGACTAGCTTTCTTCTAGAGACAAAAAAGATCAGCACTTTGAAAACAAGCAGCCAGAGTCCTCCAGCATTTGTTCTGGAGACTGTCGGGGGGGGGGGGGGGGCAGGTGGAGTCCTGGGCTGGCCTGGCTCAGCCTGCACCACCTCTGCAGCCCAGGTTACAGGCCAGCTGCAGGGGCAAGCTTGAGTGCGGTTGACATACCTACTTAGAAGGATCTGTGTTTTCTTAATTTGTCAGCTTAGTCGTCATACTTCATGTTAATAAAGTGGGATATATTTTCACCTAGTGGAACTCTCTTTCTCCCCCCACGGTCTTGGTGCTTTTACTTATGAAGCACCAGCTGGTGGTAGCAAGGCTGTCCAAACTAGTAACAGTCACTCTTAGGGTAATTACCTTTCCTTAGAAAGTTTAGGAGATTAGAGTAGAAACCGCAAGTGTCTTCAGGTGTAGTGGGAGAGATGCACCCATTTTCAAAGATTGAAAGAAAATGCCCCCCCCCACGTAACCTTCTGTTCTGCTGTGTACCGACTTGTGGTGTCCGTCCTGTGAAGAACGAGCTGACCCCACAGCGCCAGGCCCTGTTGTCTGGAACATCGAATTCCCAGTATCATCATCGTCAAAGCTCTGGACGTATAGATGAAAGTATTTTTGCTAAAAACTTCTCTTGGTGGCTACTCTCTACCAAATTGTCTTTATCTTTTCTGTCAATTGAAAAATAATTCAGAATAGGAACTGGATCTAATATGTTTTCTAAAAACTGATTAAAATGTAACAAAGTTAAGCCAGAATAGACAATTGGGTTTGGTGTGTATTCTAAAAAATGACTGTTATGTGTGTCCACTTACCTCTGCTCCATAAGGTGTCCATGTCGTGATCTGTCTACGGGCCGACTTTTCCCACCTGTCTCTTGTGTTTGCCCGTGAATTTTCTGTGTGTAAAATTAATTTCTTTCCAAGTTCTATTAAAAATCTGTTGAAGTTGACACATTACTTTCTGTATCGTGAGAGAATTAAAGCAACCAGCAAATCTTTCGATGTCCAAACTACAGAGACATTCCCCAGCCTCGACCCCGCCAGCTCCTGATGTCAAGGATGGCAGAGGAGTGGAGACTGTAACCCGCATGCTGTGTGGTTTGCATTGTTAACCCGAGTTTGCTTGTCTGTTTCCTAATTCAAACAGAGCGTCCGAAGCCATGATGCATGTAGTGTGTGTGTACTGCAGCTGGAGTGGGCCCCAACCAGGTATTTATAGACTCCGCTAAGCCTCCATCCCGCCGTCCTCTGTGGTCTGTATCTGCAGCGGTTTCGGAACTTAGCGTCTGCCATGTACATTCCACCTGTTTAATCTGGTTACAACCAGCCTGTATGTGTGTTTGTGTGTTAGCTACTCACCTAAGCATAATTTCCTATTTAAAATTTCACTGATTATTAGAGCAGTCCAAGGGGGAAACCCAGTGGAAACGGTCTGTCTGACCACTGGGAATGTCAGATCAGAGTGGCAGCATCACGGCCCCTCGTTGGGCGACCAGGCTGCCGGGGGTTTCACAAGCCCCTTTCTCCTGAAAAACAGAACATTCTTTTTCCACACAACTATCTGAGCTGGAGGGCAGAAGTGTTCCTTCCGTGGAAGAAATAGAAGCAGCCGGGCAACGAGTCCAGCGCACAGTCACCAGTGAAGGTGGGACTGGAGTTCTGTTCTCCTGGGAGCAGGTGCTGACACTCGGCTTCTGCCCCTTCCCTGGCCTGACGGGTTTCCCTTCTGCCTGTCCCCTGCCGTGTGACCGCAGTCGGTCAGCCTAGGACTGGATAGGGGCTTGCAGGCTGGTTGTAATTGGATACGTAGGACTTAATTTTCTTTCTTTTTCTTGTAAGGATGGGTTGAGAGCAGGCATAGTTTACCCTTAATACCCATCATCCTCGCTTCCTGCCTGAGGCACTGACCCAGTCCTCCCTACGGTTAGGACTTAGGCCAGTGACACTGACCATCTCAGCTATAAGACTGCTGCTCTCCTAATGAGTACAGAATGCGTCAGGCGTGTGCACCTTGACACCCCGCCCAGTTGTTCCAACGTCATACCAGTTCCCAGAAGGCCATTCATTCTGCGCCCCCCCCCCCCCCCCATGCTGTCAACGTGGATATTTCACTACAGGACATCTCTTCCGTTCACATTAACTCAGAATTTAATCTTTTTCAGGGTCAGCCTTAGAGATTGACAAGTAAAACTAATAACTGTTTTTAGGCTCCAGTGGATGTGGTTGGCACTAAGATAAATGCTATTTTCCTGTTTATCCCCAAACTATAAGTAAGGTCATTTCATAAGAAGTCAGTGACCCCCTGACACAGTGCTTCACCTTCTCACACTGTTAACCAGCCAGTGTTGGGTTAGGATGATCTGGAGCCAGTTGAGCTGTAGCTGCTTTGCTTTATGAATTCTTTATTTATTTTATTACTGATTTCAAAGAGGGATGAAGAGAGAGAGAGAAACATCAATGATGAGAGAGTCATTGATCAGCTGCCTCCTGCACGCCCCCTGTTGGAGATCGAGCCCACAACCCGGGCATGTGCCCTGACCAGGAATGAAACCCTTGACCACCTGGTTCATAGGTCAACGCTCAACCACTGAGCCATGCCAGCCGGGCACTTCATGACTTCTTAAGTCAAGATCAGGCCCCCACATTGGATGCTAACTCTCAGCATGAAATGCTTGAGCTGCATCTGCCCTCATAGATCGTATTGTGAGGTCATTTCTGTTACCAGCCTTTGACTTTTAAAGATCTTACAACAATTGCATAGAGGTCAGTTTTTAACTGGATCGGTGGGAGAGTTGGACCTGATGTTTGGTGACATCATGATGTTTACACTGAGGTAACATTTAACCCTGAGTCTGTGTGACTGTTCAGGAAGTGGCGCAGGATCTAAATCGTCATTTCCAGTTGAAAAACGCTTCCCCTCCACTTCCTGAGCTACCCCAGCCCCTCTCCCCTGCCCTAAATACGTCAGTGTTCCTGCTTAGTTGTACTATGTGCCTGTGATAAAGTAACCAATGGTCTTTTTAAAAATTGCATCATTGGGTAAGATGATGGTTGGGACTTGATCTGTTTGACTGTTAGCTTTACTTTTGTTCTCCGAGTCAGTGCTCTCATAGTTCTATCATTTGGGGGAGGTTTGGATAGAAATAAATAGAATGCAGACTTCCCTGTCTTCTGGGGATCCCCTGGCATTGCAGTCTTTCTCGTTACCCTTGCTGCTGTCCCAGCGAGGCCTGGGTTCAGACTCCTCCAATAACCAGTGTCCACGTCGGAACCACTGAAGTGCGCTGGCAGGAGAGTCACGAGTCTGACAGCTTCAGGGTGTGTCATGCGCTTGGGACTCCTGGAGGAGCTTCCTAGAGATGCAGGTTCCTAGGTCTACGCCCAAGGGTAGCATCGCAGAGTCTGCTTCCTTAGCAAACATCGCAGCAATTTTCGGACAAGTGGTAGAACAGAACACACTGCGAACAGTATTCCAGGGTCTGAACTCGCTGAGAACAAAGGTACCTAAATGTCCTTCAGTCTTGAGCACAAAGCAGCCATCGTGTGGGTGTCTTCGATGATACTTAAAGTATTGAATTACAGCGGGCATGCTTTCTTAAGAACACGCCTACCGCTTATTTTGATGCCGTGATGTTAAGTTGTCGACCGCAGTGGGAATGGTTCTCATGTAAGTCTGTGAATATAAGCAGACCGAGTGTAAGGACCTGAGTTTGCTCTGTCCTGTTTAGATTTGTGTCCTCTGATATCCTAGTGGCCTTTGTGACCTGCTGACCTCTTTCCCTTTCCCTTTTGTTCCACGTAGAGAAAAGCAGTGAAGAAACTACCTCACTGGGAATGTCATCGTTACCAGCTTCAGATGGATGCAACCGTCCGGCCCGTCCTCCGGGACAGAGTCCTGAGATCGGCAGTCCCGCGGGTCTTGCTCACTCTGTCTCTGCTTCAGTCTGCCCTATGGAGCCCGGCGACCCTGAAGCCGTGAAGGCTTCCACTGCGTTCCGGACCACCTCCGAACGGAAAGAGCATCTTCCTCTCCAGGATCCCCCCAACTGCGCTTCTCCAGCAGCCAGCGCTCCTGCTGACCATGGTCGCACTATGCCTTCGCAGAACTCACCCCAGGAGGCCACTGTCACAGATGATCTGGAGACACCAGCTGCTGGGAGAAGCACCCAGGGCCTCGATGCTCATCTCCTCAGTAGACAGGAAGTGTCTGTCACCACGCCTGGGATGCAGGAACCACAGACGTCTCTAAGGGAGAGGGGTTGGCATCCAGAACATCCGAATCTGAGTCAGAATGGCCTGCACGAGGAACCGGGGAATGGGCAGCAGGAGGCTGTACAGCAGGATGTGCCACGTGACCAAGAGCATCCCCGTGACAGGGAGGGCCTTGAACTTCTCAGAGAAAGGCCACAGAATCCACCAGAAAGTGCTGGTGTGGAGGCTGCGATAAGAGGAGATGGGGTGCAGCAGAATGTGGGCCCTCCAGGTGCACAGAACAGTCCTCCCTCGGGGGGCTTTGCCTGCTCAAGCTCAAACTCAGAAACACTGATGGAGGTCGACATGGCTGAGCAGCCCCTCCCTGCTGAGCCTGGTTTGGCAGGCAGGCAGCTTGCCAGCATCCAGGACACAGGCACATCTGAGCTCCCCTTAGACAATCCCCTGATGGAAGTAGAAACATCAAAATGCAGCCCCACATCTGAAATTCTTAGTAGTTCGATGTCCACTCAGAATTTACAGCTCCGGGAAAGTAGTGTGGAAATACCCGGAACAGATAGAGATCGTGGGGCTCGCTCCTCCTCTGTAGGTCTCTGTGGCAGGTGTCAGCCCTCTGTGGACTCAACGGAGGGGTCTCGCTCGTCGATCACAGCAGCCCTGAAGGAACTTCAAGGCCTTTTGGTCACTAGTAGCAAACCAGCTTCAGAAAATGCATCTGAAGAAGCCCCCTGTCAGTCAGAAACAGAAACTGAGGGCCAGGCAGGCTTTGGGGTCCTTTCTGAGAGGTGGATCCAGAGTGAGCAGCATTCCCAAGTCTCCTTTCAACAGACCACATCCGTGTCGGTGAAGACAGACAGACAAGCAGGTGCTTCAGCTGGCATGGGCGCGGGAGGCAGAGAAAATACCAACTTCAGGGGTCTAGCTGGCGGCCTGGTAACTGGTGGGGAAGGTGTCCCCAAGTCTAGGGAACCGGTAAACGAGAGCAGTCCCACCAGTCTGGCCTCAGCTGAGACATCCGGTCAGCTGCACTGCGCCATAGGTGTGGACGTCTCACCCAAACACTCAGCCGGCGAGGGCGATGCTCCCAGTCCGAACTCGGAGCAACCTAAGTCCTTGTTATCAGGTTCCATATCAGTTCAAGATCTGGGTCGAGCCGCACAGAACCCAGGGACAGATGGGCCCGATACTACAGGAAACATCTGTCCTGAGGCCCCAGGGCCAGCTGTTGAATTTGAGCCACGTACCAGCTGTCCGCCACCAAGTCCCTTGGTTCTTCCTCCGTCACTTTTCCCCACTGCAGATGTCGACCGGCTTCTCCGCGCCGGCTTTACTTTGCAGGAAGCTCTAGGGGCTCTGCAGCAGGTTGGTGGGAATGCAGACCTCGCCCTTCTTATCCTGCTAGCAAAGAACATTGTAGTTCCTACGTAACCGGAAAGGGGCTGGACCGCGCTCATTCCCTTAAAGCGAAGCTCTATACACACACTCACCACTCACACCACACATACACGTACCCCACACACATACACACACCATTCACACACCACATACACACACCACACATACCACACACACCACACATACACCACTCACACACCACATAACACACACACCCCCACATCCACCACACACACACCCACACACATCCACCACCCCCACACACCCACACACGCGCGCACCACACACACCACATGCCGTCTGTGTAGAAACCTGCAAGCAGAATGTTGAGCCAGATTTTTTTTAAAGATTTTTTTCAGCCAAAGTAATTTATGATCTCTTGTCTGATGAATTTGTCTATTTGTTAAAATTTGGGCCTTTTTAAATGTCATGGCAGTATATGCATACGAAGCTTTTTATTCTCACTGAGATGATGTATTCTGGAATAAAATTGGTGGCTTTGTGTATAACGCACCATTTTAGAATGAGAGTGAATGCCGGGAGGAGCAGGAGCCCTGAGAAGTCCACCACCGTGCGGCTAAGAGGAGGCTGAGCTCACACCCGCTGTGTCTGCCTCAGGCCAGGCGGGGCTTGTCGGTTCCACCGTCCGTCTGCAGGCTTCTGACCACAGGGCTTGGTTCGGGATTGTGCCCAGTGCCGTGTGTGGATTCATCAGTTGCCCCATGAGAATGGAAGAGTAGCTGAGTGGTACCTCCTGGCGCGGTTCGTCACCGCACGCATGGTTAGGACTTGACCTTCTAGAGGGACGAGCTGGGAGGGTGTAAGGCACAGCCGCTGCGTGGATGCCACGTGCCTCAGGCAGGGTATTGGGGGATTAACATCTGCGTGAAACATGGTGCTACCCAGGTGAGGACGACAACCCTGGAGTTCCATTTGCAAACATCTCAGCAATGTTTCAGGAGCTGTGAGTGGGGACGGGCTCGACACCAGGAGTCGCTCAAGGTGGGTTTGTGAGCACCTAGCGGATCCCACCTTGGCCCTCAGTGACTAGCGATGGCTGAGGTTCGGCCGATGGCCTAGAGTTTGGCCACTGGGCTGGTTTCCGGCTGCGTGTTCCCTTCTCTAAGCTCGTCCTCTCCTGCAAGTTCTGGAGCTTTCGCTCAAGCTGTGATCTGAGCGAAATTCTGACGGGTGAGCCGGGTCACTGGTTGCTCCTGGTGCTTGGCGTGGTCGGTCTGCGGGTGCGTGTTCTCCCTGAGGTGGGGATCAATGGCGAGCGAGTTTCAGACTCGGGTGACCCTGGTCGTGTGTCCATCCCTGTCAGGCATTCCTCCTGTTGTCATATCTGTGTTTGCCATGTCGGGTGAGTGGGCATGGTATGTGATGTACTTATGGGGGCCTTTTTCTCTGAGGACGAGTCCTTGGGAGTTGCTATCCTGTGGGCCCCACTGTGCAGTGACCCTGCCAGGAGGAAACCCACTCTCGTGTCCCCAGGAGGAAACTGAAGTCATGGTTTTACTGAAGAGTTTTGAGGATGACAGTTCCCAGGTCTAGGGTCAGAGTTCGCAGTGTGTCCAGGACAGAGCCTTTGAAATGGTGATTTGTGGACTTAGCGTTAAATGATTTTGTCTGAAGTCTGACTCTGAAAGGTTATTCTTTCCGTCAAAATTTGAGCCTTTTGGCACAGTCAGAATGGAGGCTCACGTCTCAGGAGTTTTTGACATTTTGATTTGGGGCTACTTAGAGACGTTTCTCTTCTGCCCCATTCCACCTTCTTTCTCTTGGCTGTGTGTGTGTGTGTGTGTGTGTGCGCACGCGTTTGGGGACTTTAGTAACATGATGGGACGTCGCCTAGACCCATCACGATCCCCCAGAGTCAGGAAACGGACAGAGTTGCAGTCGGTGGTTCTCAGGAGGGCGCTCAGGTCGGCAGGTTAGCTAGCTAGCTGTCTCTGAAGTGTCCTTTTGGACAGTCGCGTGCTGCAGACCCTCCCACCTGCCCTGCACCAAAGACGTAGCTGCGCTGGGAAACGGCCTGTGGGATTCCCGTCCGTGGGCTCAGCTGCGGCTGGAATGAAGTCGTCGGTGCCGTGATCGGAGCAGAATTGGGGACCGTGCAGTGGGTCCCTGTGTTTGCTTTGTGAGTGGTGACCGGGAATCTATTGTAAGCTTATAAATCTTCAGGGCCTCAGACTGGGGTGGGTGTGGGTGGAGGAACATGTCAGGGACGAGAGACTCTGCCACAAGGCCTTGGGTGGGAAGATGGGCCTCGAGGTGTCCCGGGAGCAGGTGACACGCACCACTCGGGCTCAGCCCCTGGCTTTTCACAGTGGGGGGGGGGAATCAGTCCAGAGAAGGATTCACTGCAGTAGTGTATGGGCGTATATTTATTTTTAGGAGAAAACTGACCAGGCCCGTAGGTGTACATGTATTCTTGTTATGAATACTTTGAATGAGCTTAACCCAAATGTCCTTGACCTTCCTCATTTATTTTCCAGTGTGTGATTGCTTCTTGTTTTTAAGATCTTGTTCCCTGTCCATCGTTTGTATGGAAGTAGAGTTGTTAATACTGGGAGAGTTTTGGGTCATTTGTAAATTCAGCGGCTCCAGGCACAAGGGGATTAAGAAGCTGGATGCCAGTGAGCTGTCAGTTTTTACTCAAAGCGCAGAGATTCGAGATTAGCTTCTCGGAGAATAGAAGAGTCATTGCGAGACCTGGTCACCAGCAGAAGTGGTAGCGGCCAGCCTGACCGGAGACGGCCACTTTGCTGGACATCTCCTTTGCCAGGACCTCTGATGCACAGCTCTCTGGTTGGCACTCACCCCCACGGTGCTCTCGGTCTGTTCACCAAAGAGGAGGGGATCTTTATCTGTTAGTCTGCTGGTTTCTGTGGGTAAAAATGTGCTTCATACCCAGACACCTGTGTGTCTAGGTTACAGATTTTGCCCATTGAAGGCGACAAGAATGATTTCCACTTGTACCTGTTTAGGCCTCCAGACATCAGCCAGTAAGTAGCCTTCATCCCACAGTTTGGGCTTTAGCCATAAACGTATAAAGATCACCAGTTGCTTGGCAAAGGGAACTGGGCAGATGGTGTGTGTTGAAGCTATTTTCCCGAGCAGCCTACCGGACCCAAAACACTTCTCAGCCAGGGGGCTGCATAAAAACGGGAAGATGCACGAGGCTTTGTGTCACCAGTTTCGTGGTGACGAGTGGAATCTGCCTGTTCCTCCCTTAGCACTTCTGTCTCCAGTAAAAGCCATAAAAATGTAGTTGGTTTAACCACCAGCTCCTGTGTACATGTGTGATTGCCGAGTGTCCTACAGTTAACTCTACGCAGGTTGAAAAGCAAACAGTTTCCGTATCTGCGGACAGAGCCTTCACTCCCCGGGCCTTTATCCCGCCGTGTATGAGAGCCTGGCGGACGCCCGGCCTGGAGAACCCAGTGCTTCCTGATTCCTCCTGTGCCTGCCTGACACCTGCCGCAGGGTGAGCGGGCGCTGGCTGTTACATGTTGCAACATTGTTGCCGCTGGGGAGGAACATCCTGAGACGCAGCCACCTCGGGCACAAACACCAAAACGCCGAGTTTCTCCTTTGAATTTGGTGACAGTGCTCGGTGGCTGCTCTGGAAAGAGTCTCCCGTCTTAGCAGATAAATGTCACCTTTCATGGTAGGAGTTCATAAAATGAAAACAGCTTTTCCATGGAAAGATCTTAAAGTGCGGGGTCCTCCCAAACTCAAGCACGTCCTTCACTAGAAATGTGTAAAATCGTTGCTCGAGTTCTGTGCCTCGGCCCCTCGGCAGGTGTCACTAGTTTGTTGAGTAAACTGAAGAACTTGGGGCTGAGCCTGTGATGTGCTGGATCATCTCTTGTGCCTTAGTTTCTCCAAGTAGCGGAGGCATCTAGTTTTGGTGGGAAATGAAAGTGGCAGTGTGGGGGGCGGGGCATCGGAAGCCCCCCCCCCCCAACATGGAGGGCGGGCAGAGCGGTCCCCAGGCTCACCTTCAGTGTCTGTTCAGAATTACCCCCCCCCCCCCATCATTTGGTAGAACTACTCGAAGAGACAAGGTGTTGAGAAGTCAGTGGGGGTGGGCAGGGCAGAAGTACGAGTAGATGGAAGGTGACCCTTCCACGCGGGGCGGAGACAGACTGTGCTGCTGCGGCCGCCCAGGACCCTGACCCTCGGGCCAGCAGGACTTGGGGTTCTGCAGGGCTCGCTGTTCTAAAGCAGCCGAGTGCAAGACCTGAAAATGGGGACCTAGAGCAGAAAAGGCAGCAGGCGGGGTGTGGGGCTGGGTGATGCAAACTCTTCTACAGGACAGCTCCGTCCAAAGGACATCCTTCAATCCCCTACTGAGAGTGTCATCACCTGCCGTGATCCTGAGGCACACGGAGAATTCCTGGACGTTACTAGTGACTTCAGGGGTTTACAAGGAGTTATGCTTTGGGGACTGGTAACCTAGACCCTCTGGGGGCTCCGAGGTGAGTGGATATACCGGATACCTTTTAGGACACGGTCTTGTGGAATGGAATCTGCAGAGGGGATGGTCCAAGGGTGTAGGAGTTAGAGAAGATCTCTTTTACCTAAAAAAGCTAAGCAAACTACAAAAGACCTGGAATGGGGGCGTGGAATCCAGGATTAGAGTAACTTACAGAGCTGTGTCCCTTTGGGTTTGTACCAGAAGGTATTCAGCAGCCGACCTGAGCACGGGGCATGCCGGGATGGTTTTTCTGGGAAATGACGTCGTTCAGGGGTTGGTTCTACCCACAGCCTTGAGGGAGCACGTCTGTGGCTTCAAGAAAGGCAGATCTCTGATAGCTCCCTGCAGGGGGCAGGCAGACCGGCGCATCCCTAAATTCCTGTGTTCCAGGACCACCTGATGCCGACCAGGGATTGGTTCCCTTCCCTGGCGGCTCCGCGGCTGAGTCTGTGCCGCCCTCTGTGGCCTTGCCCTCTGAGTGGTTGCATTTCCACCGTGTTCTTGCAGCCATGCTGACGACGTCCTCGGAGCAGCTCCGCACCCCACCACGTTTACCCCTTTCACTGTGCACCTGCGGCGATGGAAGTTAATTTGCTCATTTTAACTCAAATCTCGTCTTCAAGGGCAAGTTGGGCCTGTGGCCTTTGCACTCAAGGTTTGTTACCAGTTCTCTAGCCATATCAGGTGAATCTCAGCCAATAGCCACGGCTCTTTCCCCCCATTTTTTCCTGCAGTCGCTCATGTCTGCTTTCCTGACTTGTCTCGACGCTTCGCCGGTAGCTCAGCCTCTCCCATAGTGCTTTGGTTTCAAGAGTTGGGAAACCGAGAACCTACAGGAACCAACCTCAGGAATCCCAGAGTCGGTTGCTCTGCGCTGTTGGTTTGGGGCTGGACGTAGGACCGGTCGTCAGCTGAGCGTGAGCCAGGTGCTTTGGGGTTTGAGTTTGTGTCACGTAATGAAATGTAAGTCAGCCCTAGATAATCAATAAAACATTATTTTATTTTTCTTTTTCTAATAGGAACTTTCTGAAGAAAAGCAATGTGTAAAACATTTGATATTTAAGACAATAAAGTTTTTATCCTAAGACTCTTGTTTGATCAATTTCTTTAACTCAAGGTGGTTAATTTGTGCCCCCATCTCTATCTCCCTGCCCCTTAGAATACTTCTACCCGGGCTCTGACTGGCCACATGCCTGAACCCCAGAAGAAACGGGTGTGTCTGCCTGGCCGGTGTGCGCCGTGGTTGAGTGTGAGCCCATCAACCAGGAGATGAGGGTTCGATTCCCAGTCGGGCACATGCCCAGGTTGTGGGCCTGAGCCCTGGTCGGAGGCGTGTTCTCTCCCTCTCCCTTCCTCTCTCTGAAATCAATAAAGACATTAAAAAAAAATGTGTATCTTCAAGCCATTAAAGGAACTGCAGGCGACCGCTGCAGGGGGCTAGCTACCTGCGGGTGCAGGTGTGCACTTGGTGGCCCCCACAGGCAGTTGGTGCACAGGAATAGAAACAACACTAGCTGTGCAGCTGGGCAAGTTGTCTCACCCTTCTGTGCCTCAGTTTCCTCACCTGTAAAATGGGGACTATTGGGGGTTACAGGGATCGATACATGTAAAGTCCATGGGAAATCACTGGCACGTAGTAGGTGCTCATTAGATACCAGCAGGTGTTTGTTGCATTGCTGGAGAGATTTGAGAACGCTGAAGGGACTCTGGAAGTTGGGCCTTTCTAGCAGTCTGGTGCGTGGGAGGGCGGACTCTGCCCCTTGTAGCCAGTCATGAAGGGTCCCAGGCTTCCAGGGCCCCCCCCTTTAGTGTGTGCCTTCCAGGGTTATGTGGGGCATTAGGGTGCAGCTGACACACCAAGGAAAGAGCGTGAGGGTTGCTCCTGGAAGTTTCTATACCAGGCCTGGAGGTGCTGGTCACTTCTCGACCCACCTCCCCCTGGCCGGAACGTGCTCCCGTGACCCTACCCAACTGCCAGGGAGGCCGTGAGGTCTGATCTCGCCCTGCCCGGCAAGATGAGTATAGCTTGGTGGCCGGCTAGCAGCCCCTCACCTTCACCTCCCGCGAGGAGAGGGCCCCGCAGCCCACCCAGGCCCTCAGCTGACCCCAGCCAGCATCCCCCAAGGTGCCTGCTGTCTCCTTCAGGTCCTGGTTGTGACTTTTTAGTCTGCACACAACCGGAGCTACGTTACCTGCTCCCACCCACATACAAGTGTTGGCACAGGGACAGAATAACTGCAGCGGAAATGTTACAGAAGTGCTAAGTTGTCACCTGGGACTGCCTCCCGTTCGCAGCTGTTAGCGTAGTGAGGGACGAGCCGCGCACACCAGTCCCTACCTGTGGGTCTGTCCCTTAGAAAGTTAGCACTAGGATCAGATCAGCCGTGGCCTTGGAGGCCTGAGAAGAGGGAGGGTGTCATTCCAGACGCTGTGACAACCGGAAGCTGTCGGAGGCCTTTCAGCCAGGAGGTTGGAGGATTATCCCAGTTTTCACCAGCCCGTCTTGCCAGCTGGACGGTCATGAGGAAGGAACTGGATGTTCAACATTTTAAAAGTAAAATCGCCTGGATGGAAGCTGCCTTGCCTCGGTTTACTCAGCCCTAGCGCTGTAGATTGCGCTGGTAGGGGCCCGAGGTAAGGTGGGGGGGCCTGGACCTCTGCTGTTAGGTACAACCAGCCCCTCCTGCCTCCGTCTCTCAGACAGGGACCAGCTTCCCCAGCCCGACAGACAAGGAAATACTCCCTCCTCTGGAAACACAGACACGGGGCATCCCCCAAAAATGCATACACACTTCAGCAGCTGACAGCTCAGTTTTGAAAATAAAATGTATTTTAATAAACACTGCCTTTATAATGATAAAAAAATGTGTGTGTGCATTTTGGGGGGGACATCCTGTATATTTGCCTTGAGCTGGGGGGAAAGTCCCTTAAACCATTCCCCACTTTTTCACAGTCCTGTCCAATGACCTTTTAAGGATGTGACAGGGTGAGGTGCCAGATTGTTTTTCTATCTGTTTCCTCTCTGAGGCGTAACATCTTTGGAAAGAAGAAGACCGGTGGGCCGGGCCGTGGTCTCTCTCTGGTCCTGCCTCTGTCCCCAGCTTCTTCCATCATCCAACGCGTCGAGCCTTGGAGGCTTCTGTGAGGACAAAGTTAAATGGGGGGCAGCGGATGGACAACAAAGTCATTTTTCCTGTATCACTGATTTGGAAACTAAAACAGTGATTTGCTCGAGGCCCTGACATGAGTCAGTCGAGGCTTTTGACTCCTGACGCCTCAGAGTCCCGTGCCCTTTTCATGTGATCAGCCAAGTCTTGTGCAATAAACGACTGGGCTTCAATTTCGCGTTTAAGTGGCTCCCATTAACAGGACTGATAGGCGTCCTGGTTCGGGGGTGTTTTTTATTTTTATTTTTATGGGTTCCCTTGTTTTTGACAGGCAAGGTGGATTCCGCATTTGCGCTCTAGGCGTGGGACAGTTGTCAGCCCGCGAGCACCCGCCCGTGGCCGCCTCCCCTTTCCTGCAGAGTGTCATGAGACTAAAATGTGCGTCGCCTCCCGCCCACGCTCATGCCCGCGCCCACCTTAGGAATCCGGGAGGCTGTGGGGCCAGGTGCTCCTCCTGAATGTTGTAAGGAGCTGAATGTGACTATACCCGGTGTGTGCAGGGGAGAGCAAGAAGGCAGCAACGCCACCACCCTCTCACATCCCGGGGACACAGCCAACCGGTACGAAAGCCCGTCGAAGCTGTCACGTGCCCACTCGTGTGACAGGAAGGTGGTGCCCAGCCGAGGCCTTGCTGCTCAGCAGCAGAGTCACAAAGCCAGGTGGTTCCACTGTGGGTCGAGGGGACTCTCCCGAGCCGGGGCTGCATCCGACAGGTGGGGCCTAGGCACCCAGCGTGGGTGCAGCGGGAAGGGAGCCCGGCCGAGCCCGGGACTGGCCGCGCGAGCCGCCTGCCGCCTGCCTGCCAGACACCTCCAGACGCCCGCCGGCTCACTGTCCCCCTGCAAAGTAATGTGTCCTCTGCTCTCAGCCTCTCTCCACCTGCGCAGTCACTGCAGCCTCGGTCCCCACCTGTCCTTCTGCCCCTGCCCAGCTCCGCGAGGCTGCCTCTTATCCCTCTAAACTCGGTACTATCGAGAAAATGCCCTGCGCTCAGAGACTTTGCTTCTTTCCCTAAAGGGTTAGACTAAAGGGGTCACCTCCTGGAATAATTCGAAGAAATGAAAGGGGATCCTTAGCTCAGAAAAGGGTACAAATGGTTTCTGGGCCCCACCTTTTGCTGTGTGATTTTGGGCAAGTTACCCACACCCCTCAATTTATTTTTATTTTTTTTTAAATGAGATTTATTCTTTTTTTTTAAAATATATTTTTATTGATTTCAGAGAGAGGAAAGGAGAGGGAGAGAGAGAGACAGAAACATCAATGATGAGTCATTGATCCAGCCCACAACTGGGCCATGTGCCCTGACCAGGAATCAAACCCCAATCGCCTGGATCCTAGGTCGACACTCAACCACTGAGCCACGCCCAGCAGGGCTCAATTTATTTTTTTTAACTGGAGGCTTTTTATTTTTTAATTTATTTTTATTATTACTTTTTAAATCTCACCCGAGGATATTTTTTCCATTGCTTTTCAGAGAGAGTGGAAGGGAGGGAGAGAGAGAGAGAAACATTGATGTGAGAGAGACATCCAGGGCCGGGGATGGAGCCTGCAACCGAGGTTCACACCCTTGCTGGAATCGAACCCGGGACCCTTCAGTCTGCAGGCTGACGCTCTTACCACTGAACCACACTGGCCAGGGCTTATTTTAATAGTTTATATATTGATTTCAGAGAGAGGAAGGGAGAGGGAGAGAGAAACAGCAATGAGGAGGGGGAATCATCGACTGGCTGCCTCCTGCACGCCCCCTGCTGGGGATCGAGCCCGAAACCCAGGCATGTGCCCTGGACGGGGCTCGAACCTGTCTCGGGGATCACAGGTCCATGCTCCACCGCTGAGCCACGCCGGCCGGGCCTGGCCCTCAGTGTCCCCTGTACAGGAATGTTGCGAGGACCCACGAGACCAATGTAAAGCACTTAGTTGGGTGCGTGGCGCGGGCCAGTGTCCAACACGTCCCCGCCGCCCTCATTCCCACGGACAGCTCTTGCCCTCGATCCCGAGGGGGTGGCAGCAGGCCCAGCTTCCCAAGTACCTGTGTCCCCCCTTTTCCTGACACATACTCTTGTCCCCGGTTCAGTTCAGCAAAACAGAACAAAACAACGGCCGCCTGGGGTCTCTCCTGGGGAAACGGGGGGGGGGGGTCCCTGTAGCATGAGCTGTGGCTCAGTGTTTCGGGGAGGCTGAGGGAGGCGTAACCCCAGCTGAGACGAGGAAACACTAGGGAGCGGAGGCTGAGAATCGGGGTGTCATAAGAGTAAAAAGGGGGGTGATCATGCTGCGTACCTGAAACTAATGTTATTCCAATTACATCCCAGTTTTTTTTAAGTGGAAGAAAAGTGTGAACTGACATTTAAAAAGAGTAATAAGCGGGGACTAAAGGGCGTGCTGGGAATTTGTTTATTTGGGACCAAAGGGCCTGTGAGCTCAGGGGGAGGCTGTGGATTCCCCGAGCAGGTGGCTTTAAGAGACGGTGAATTTGGAGAAGGGGGGGGTTGGGGGGGGCAGTAAGGGGCACTTTTGTGGGGTTCAGGGCTGAGGGGCTCCAGGAAGCTGAAGGTGGGGCCTGGGGTTGGTGGGTCAGTGGGGGTCCCGGGGTCTTGGGGTCAGTGGGAGTCTTGGGGTCCCCAGGGTCTGTGGGCTGAGGGGGGTCTTGGGGTCCCTGGGGTCAGTGAGGTTCCTGGGTTCTAGGTGTCAGTGAGGGTTCTGGGGTCTTGGGGTCAGTGAGGGTCCTGGGGTTTCAGGGTTTGGGGGTCCCGGGGTCAGTGAGTGGCCTGGGGTCTCCAGGGTCTGGGGGTCCTGGGGTTTCGGGGTCAGTAAGGGTCTTGGGGTCAGTGAGGGTCCTGGGGTCTCCAGGGTCTGGGGGTCCCAGGGTCTCTGGGGTCTGGGGGAGCCTTGGGGTCCCTGGGGCCTGTGGGCTGGGTGGGGGTCTCGGGTACCGGGGTCTGGGGGTTCTCAGGCCCCGAGGTCTGGGGTCTGGGGGTGTCGGGCCCCGGGGTCTGGGGTCTCGGGTCTGGGATCTGGGGTTCTCGGGTCCGGGATCGGGGGGTCTCGGGTCCCGGGTCCCGGGGGTCTCGGGTCCCGGGGTCTGGGGGTGTCGGGTCCGGGATCTGGGGTCCCGCCCCGGGATCCGGGGCCCCGCCCCGCCCCGCCCCGCCCCGCCCCCTGACATCAGTTCCGCCGCCGCGCAGCCTCCGTCCGGGGCGCTGGAGCCGGGGCCGCGCTGGGCCCGCGGGCGGAGCGAGGGCCGGGGCGCGGCGAGGGCCGGGGCGCGGGGCGCGGCCCCCCCGGCACGACGGAGCCCCCGCACGGCCGCGCGCAGCGGTTGGCGGCGGCCCCGGGTCCCCGGCGCGGGCGGCGGCGGCGGGGCGGCGACATGGAGCCGCGGGAGGTGAAGGACCGGATCCTGGAGAACATCTCGCTGTCGGTGAAGAAGGTGAGCCCCGCGCCCCCCGCGCCCCCCGCGCCCCCCGCGCCCCCCGCGTCCCCCCCGCCCCCCGGGCCCGCGGTCACCGGCGGGGGCACCGCCCCGCCCGCCCCGGAGGGAGCCCGGCCGGTGCCCGGGGGGGGCACGTGGGCGCCGCGGCCTCCGAGCCGCTTTCAGAGGACTCGGCGGAGGTCGGGGGCCCCGCGGCCCCGGGGGGCCCCCCAAGGTGCAGGAAGGCTCGGGAGGCCCCGGCCCGCAGCACCCCGGGCGTCCCGCCTCCCGGCCCGGGCGCGTCCCCCAGGGCCCAGGGCAGGGCCGACCTCCGCGCCCAGGCCCACAGCCCGGGGCGCCTGCCTCTGGGGGACCCTGCCTGTGGGGGACCCTGCCTGTGGGGGACCCTGCCTGTGGGGGACACTGCCTCCAGGGTCCCTGCCTCCGGGGTCCCTGCCTCCGGGTGACACTGCCTGTGGGGGACCCTGCCTCTGGGGGACCCTGCCTGTGGGGGACCCTGCCTGTGGGGGACCCTGCCTCTGGGGGACCCTGCCTGTGGGTGACACTGCCTGTGGGGGACCCTGCCTCTGGGGGACCCTGCCTCTGGGGGACCCTGCCTGTGGGGGACCCTGCCTCTGGGGGACCCTGCCTGTGGGTGACACTGCCTGTGGGGGACACTGCCTGTGGGGGACCCTGCCTCCAGGGTCCCTGCCTCCGGGGTCCCTGCTTCCGGGTGACACTGCCTGTGGGGGACCCTGCCTCTGGGGGACCCTGCCTCTGGGGGACCCTGCCTGTGGGTGACACTGCCTGTGGGGGACACTGCCTGTGGGGGACCCTGCCTCTGGGGGACACTGCCTGTGGGGGACCCTGCCTCTGGGGGACCCTGCCTCTGGGGGACCCTGCCTCCGGGGGACCCTGCCTCCGGGTGACACTGCCTCTGGGGGACCCTGCCTCTGGGGGACCCTGCCTGTGGGTGACACTGCCTGTGGGGGACACTGCCTGTGGGTGACCCTGCCTCCAGGGTCCCTGCCTCCGGGTGACACTGCCTCTGGGGGACACTGCCTGTGGGTCACCCTTCCTCCGGGGTCCCTGTCTCCCGGGACACTGCCTCTGGGGGACACTGCCTCTGGGGGATCCTGTCTCTGGGGGACACTGCCTCTGGGGGATCCTGTCTCTGGGGGACGCTGCCCCGCGCCCCAGGGAGCCCCCTGAAGGGTCCTGCTCGAGGGTGGCAGCTGGGTGAGAGCCTGAGCACCTGGGGGTTGCATGCTGGGTGGTGACTCCCAGGACCTGGTGACCCACAGGCGCCCCTGCGTGGGGCTCCCAGCCGTAGAGAGCAGGTCCCGTGTCCAGGTAGAAAAAAATATTACCTGTTAAGGGGTACACAGCTGCAGGCCAGGAGGCCAGCTTGTCTGAAAAGGGGTCCCGTCGGAAGGTAGAGTTCGTAGTCGCCAAAAACCAGACTAGAATGGACAGTGACTTCAGGATGTTGTTGGATCCCCCCCCAATGTGAATGCCTCGGTCACCTGATGGTCTCAGAAACTTGGGAGTGGGGGTGACCTGGGGTTGGGGTCGGCTCATCAGTTTATTTCGTCACTTCAACAAACCAAAATGAGGAAAATCAATGAAGCCAATCGCTATATTGAACTCACTCCCCCCCCCTTAAATTCCTCTGAAGTAACACAGCCAAGCAGTTCACCTTCCACAGAGATCAGCGCGGCTTAAACGCAAGTCGATTCAAAATGCGCTTGCAAAACGCCCCCCTAAAAACAGGGCTAACGCTGACGGATGGTTGCAGACACCCAGCCAAACGCAAGTTTTGTGCGTTTTGGTTTTTCCTGGGCCCGCTCACGCCGTGGGGCGCCGTTCTTGCCTGCTCAGGGAATCGCCGCGAAGACGCGCTGCACCTTTCGGTGGTGGCTTCAGGTGTTTTCTCTTCGGGTTTCCAGCAAATAAGTGGGGAAAGCCCGGGGTTGAAAGGCGGTGGACGCGGGCACTGTCGTCGGTGGACACACGGGGCGTTTGAAGGCAGGGATCCCCTGTGTGACTCGGGGGGTGCCTGCTTTTTGGAGCCCTGGTCGCTGGCTGGGTTTGCACAGCGTGTTTTATTGAGCTGTGAGCACGCAGGAGATGCGAGTTGCCCGCCGGAAACCAGAAACCCGTCCCCGGGTGCCCGGCGAGGGAAGGCCTGACCCACCAGCACCCTGGGTGAGGGTGTGGACTCTGGGGGCCCGCTGCCTGGGCCGACTCCTGCCCTGCCGGCGAATAGCCCTGTAATCTTGGGTAGTTCCCTCGCCCCTCCACGCCTCGGTTTCCCCATCTCTACAGCAGGGCTAAAATTAGGGCTGTTTTGCCCTGGCCGGCGTGGGTCAGTGGTTAGCGCTTCGGCCTGCGGACCAAAGGGTCGAGGGTTTGGTTTCCGGTCAAGGGCACGCGCCTGGGCTGCGGGTTTGCCCCCCGCCCCCGTCGGGGTGCGTGCGGGAGGCAGCTTGTCTATCACACCCGGGTTTCTCTCCCTCCCTCCCTCCTTCCCGCCCGCCCTCCCTCCCAATCTCTCTGAAAAGCAATGGGGGAAAATGTCCTCAGGTGAAGATTAAAAAAAAAAAAAAAATCTAAAAACCCCCCCTCTATAGTTCTAAAGATCGATGAAAACAAAATATTTATTTTAAAAAAAATTGGGGTTGTTTTGAAGAGTTCGGGAGGGTTTGTGTGTAGAGTGTTCAGCGCGGTGCTTGACCCCCTCTCGGTAAGTCGTCCTCGGCTGTTGCGGCCGTGGTGACGAAGCGCCGTCGGGGCTTATGAACGACATGCTCCGTGTGTCGCAGTTCCCCGCTTCTAGGCTGCGGGCGGCTGATTTCTCCCCGTGTCCTCGTGTGGGGAGGGGTGTGGGAAGTCCCCCGGGTTTCTTCTATAAGGGCCCCCACCCTCATGACCTGAACGCGTCCCTGAGGCCCGACTCCTAATACCGTCACGTTGGGGGTGGGGATCTCAGCCCGGGAACCCGGGCGGACACTCAGGGTCAGTCTGGAGCATAAGTGGTTGTTGGTTTCTGTTGGTTTGTCACGGAGCCAGCTGCTCACTTTTACAAGATCTGAAGATGGCCGGGTGCCTCGCCACCTAAAGGTGGCGATACAGCCCCGTCGGGGCTGGTCGCTTGCTTCCTTTGCCCACTGTGTCTCAGAGAACTGTCCTCGGGGTCTTGCACCATGAGGTGCGCCTGGTTTCCTGAACCGGAATCTGTTTCTCGTAGGAATCGGTTGGTTCGGTGGCGGCGGCGGGCATTGTGGTCTAGCGGTCTTGGGGGCAGATCTGCCCTAGAACGCCAGTGCCACGTAAATGTGTCGCCCGGCCCTGGGAGAGTGGCTTCCCCTTTTCCTTCCATCCGACCTCTAGCCAAACGGCCTCACTGGTCCTTGTTGCATGAAGAAAATGAGATGTGTATTCCTGCAGGAAAGTGGAAAAGGCCCGTTGTGTGTTGCTGCGTGTGGAGAGGGTAGGTCGGCACTTAGGGGAGTGGAGCGTGCCTGCCCTCCTCACACCCGGCGGGCGCTCACCGCGGGAACGCGTTCACACACGCAGCCCCTCGATCCAGACACAGAACACGGCCCTGGGTGGAGAGTCGTCCTGTGCACCAGAAGGCTGCGGGTTCGATTCCCAGTCCCGCACATACCTAGATTGCAGGTTCAACCCCTGGTCAGGGCGCATGCAGGAGGCAGCCGATCAATGATTCCCTCTCACGTGGGATGTCTTTCTCTCGCTCGCTCGCTCTCCCCCGTCCTCTCTCTAAAAAAAATCAATAAAAACAAATCCTCTGGTGAAGATTGAAAAAAAATACAAAACAAACAAAACCCAGAAGGTAACCACCATCCACTTGGTTCCCCTCTCAGCCACGACACCCCTAAGTGTCACCCATGTCCCCAAGCACTGTTGCCAAGTCCAGCTCTTTGCAGAGCTAGATTCCGTGTTGACCAAGGTGCCGCTCCGGGGAGGTGATCCGGCCGCTGTCCCACCTGGACCGGGGGAGGCTGGGTCCTGATGTGAAGGCAGGATTCCCGGGGTCAGAGAGCGAGAAGAACTGAGCAGTTAGCGCAGGTCAGTGAAAACGGTCACAGCGAAGGCAAGCGGCCTGTGTTCTCGAAGGGGAGAGGGAAGCAGGAACCGCCCAGGGGCCGTGATAAAGCTTCCGTTGCTGATTTGCTCACGGTTCAGGAGAGGTGCCCAAGCCAGGCCGTTGGCATTGTGCATTGGCACATGGTCCTAACAAGGAGCTTCCTCTCCGGGGGCGGGCAGGTGGCAGTTTCCATGGGAGTTTAGTTTGGTTGAGGAGCGTGTCTGTCGCATGTATGCACCGTGTGAGCAAAGGCTTGTCCCGCAAGGAGGAGCCTCTGCCCCCCCCCCGCCACAGTTTGTGTATTGGTTGGAGGGAGGATTTTATTTTACTTACTATTTATTTATTTAAAATATGATTTTATTGATTTCGGAGAGAGGAAGGGAGAGGGAGAGAGAGATGGAAACATCAATGATGAGAGAGAGAGAGACGTTGGTCGGCTACCTCCTGCCACCCCCCCTTCTGGGGACGGAGCCCAAAACCCAGGTATGTGCCCCGACCGGGAGTCAAACCTCGACCTCCCGCTTCATGGGTCGACGCCCAGCCTCTGAGCCACGCCGGCCAGGTCGGAGGGAGAATTTTAAAAATCACCGAGGCAAGGAGAAGCCCTCGGAGGCAGAGGGCTTGACTGAGTCTTGACAAATCGGTAGAATTCAGGAAAGAGAAGAAGCCGGCCCTCACGATAGAAGGAACAGCCTCAGCATCCCCAGGCGGGGGGGGTTCCAGGCGGTCTTCCCAGGACAGCGAGGGGACAGACAGGCTCAGGGGCGCCGAGGGTTCTGCGGGGTGTGGCCGGACAGTGCTCCCGGGAAGCTGCGCGGCCTAGTGGGCGCAAACCCGGGCTCCCCGGGCGCACAGCCCGGCTCCGGAATGGATTCTGGGTTGTCCCTGACCGCGTCGGCCCCGGCAGGTGGACCTCAGGTCGCCTCGGCTGTCAGAACTCACTGGTGGTGGCGTCACGAGAATGAAATGACAGTACCTGGCACATGACAAGGCCTGCAGGTGTCTGTGTGAACTCTGTGTTCCCTCTTGTGCTGTTTCCAAGCAAAGTCTGAACACTACACGTTTCTATTTCTTCAAGCTCAGGGTTTGTTAAGTTTCTTTTTTTTAATTTTGTTATGTTTTTATTGATTAGAGAGAGAGGAAGGGAGAGAGAGAGAAACATCAATGAGAGAGAAACGTCATCGATCGGCTGCCTCCTGCACGCCCCCTGCTGGGGCTCGAACCCACAACCCGGGGCATCTGCCCTGACAGAGAATTGAACCGGTGACCTCTTGGTTCCTGGGTCAACACTCAACCACTGAGCCGCACAGGCCAGGCTGTCAAGCTTCTTTAAAGGCCAGGCGGTAAATACTTTCAGCACCCACGGCCCTTGTCCGCACTGCTCAGCTCTGCCCTGACAGGTAGAGCCGCCTCGGGCAGCCCCCGCGGGCCTGCGAGTGGCTGTGTTCCAGGAAACCTCCATTTACAACAGTCAGACCTCGGTTCCCGGGCCTCTCCCGTCACCCCACAGCCCGTTCGTGCCGACAGCTGTCTGATGGGTCCCTCGTCTCTCGGGCCACAGCAGAGGGATGATGCGTGAGTGTGAGTCAGTTCACCGCTGAACCTCACTCTGCTAATATCTCAGGATGTTGTGCTGTGAATATTTGCGTGGTGGTTTTTTTTTTCTCTTTTATTGCTGCTTGTTATTGTTGTTATTAAATTTTCACTTTTTACAGATGTTCTAGGTCGTTCTAGAACGTCTGTTTCCTTCGGTTACACTTTCATTTACATTGCATGCCCTTTTTGTTGTTAAAGGGTTTATTTATAGCCCTGGCTGGTTTGGCTCAGTGGTTAGAGCGTCGGCCTGCAGACTGAAGCAATGGAAAAAACATCCTCAATTGAGGATTGAAAAAAGAAAGAGAGTAATATCTACAGACACTTTATAGACGGAAGGCAAAGGGCCGGGTTGCTTCTCACTTCCTCTGCCCGGCCTGCGCCCTGCCGTGGGCAGTGGCCATTTCTCTGCGCCTCTCCTCTCTCGCTGCTCAGAGGCTGTCTAGGGAGGGACCTGAGGGACCAAAGGCCCCAACCAGGCAGCACAGCCGTGTTCCCCCGGCCCCATGAGCGACCCCACCCAGGCCCCACTCAGATACCCGTGGGGCCCTGCCCAGTCCATCTGAAGATGGTTCTCCTTTCACAAAATGCTTCTCCAGCTTTAGGTTTCTGTTTGGAGCCTTGTGACACTGTAACCCTGCCCCTCTGTGCCCGTGACCTGCCTCCTGCGTTGGGCCCATCCAGAGCAACAGGCCCTGTCTGGTGACGGACCGGAGGCCGGGCAGAAACTCTTCCGCACTGGGGGTCAGGCACGGACAGATGGCCACCCGGCGGCGGCAGGCCCTGTCATCGGGGTGGGCTACAGCGTCTCCCTGTGGTCACGCTGTGGTCACAGTTCCCACCCAGAGTTTCAGGTGGAGCAGGGATGAGCCCCACAGGTGCCCCCGGAAACTCGTCCAGCTGGGGCCCGTTGTGAAAAGACTTCGCCAGCAAAACTGAAAATGTGTCGCTGGCTGACAGAAGCGTCAGGTGTGGAAACCAGTCTAACAAATGTCGAGTAAGAGGCGGCAAGGCGAGGGCGTGATTTTTCTTGGAAAGAAAGGAGCTGCTGTTGGGAAGGAGGAGGTTGACGTGTGGAGGTGCTGGGGGGCTCTGGGGGGGGTCGTTCTCCCCTCTCGAGTCTTGGGTGCTCATCTCAGGCGTCGGGATTCACCACCGCGGCAAGGTACTGGGGCCGCTGCGGCTGGCGGTGCCCCCGTGCCTGGGGAAGGCAGTGGGGCTTCCCCCCGAGGATGGAAAGCTCCCCCGGCTGGCCTCGCTGCTGCCCAGCCCCAAGTGCAGTGTGGAGTGACCACCTCTGGACCCAGAGCCCTCCTTGGTTTGGGTGACCTTTCCTTTCCAGCTCCATTCTCCTCCTCATTGCTGCTCACTTAAGGTGTGAATGTCCTAGAACGACCTAGAACGCCCTAGAACGTCCTAAAACATCCTAGAATGTCCTAGAACTGCCTGAGGCAGGAGAGCAAGGGCAGTTTCTGGGAGAGTCCATTTGGCCGGAGCTGAAAGGGCAAGTCATTGATCTGTGGGGTTATTAGAACCTCCTGGGGTCCTGGGGGCGGCTCCTCTATCTTGCTGGCAAAGCAGGTGGCCCCGCCACACACTTTCCCCCCCGTTTCATGTGCTTGTAATTTGTCTTTCTGTCCCTTTGCTCGGAGTGTTCACAGACATTGTAGAGATACGTAAGGAAGAAAGTATTCGTTTCCTATCATCTCCCTTCCTCCCTGGGTCGCTGTACTTAGGAGTTGGAACCAAGAGAGTCTAAGAAACCCAGTAACGTGTGGGAACAAGGAAAGGACCGTTGTAGCGTTGAAATCCACAAAAACCTCAAAACTCGGTTTCTGTAAGTTGTCGGCTTCTGTGTACACTTTCACCATAAGTCCTTGGTTTTGGGTCTTGGACCCCTGGGGCAGGAAGTGTCCCCACTCACCCCGAGGAGGGGGAGTACACCAGCGGAGTCCTTACCTTTGACCTGCTGCTTGCACACCTGCTGTTTATGCCCATGTCCCTGGCCAGGCTCGCAGCACCCTTCCAGGTGGGTCGCGGTCCCTGTTTAGCACACGAGGGGGACAAGCTCTGGAGAAGTAACTCGCGCAAGGGCGGAGCCGGACCTGAACCATGCTCCTGGCTCTTGTCCCTCTGCTTCTCTGACCCTTGTCCAGCTCCATGATGTCTGTCCTGAAATTGTAACAGATCCACCCTCCCCATGGGCCAATCTTGTGGGCCAGGCCTCCGCAAAACCACCTGTTTACTGAACAAACATTTGCTGAGTGACCGCGACCCGCTGAGTCTCTTCTAGCCCCGGAATCAGCAGCGCACACGGGCCCGCCGGGGCTTAGGCTCCAGGCGCAGAGGCGGGCGTTGGGCAGGGCTCGGTGGGGTAGGGGTGACCCCGGGCCGCCCAGTGTCCGGTCTGAGTTTGTAACCCGGGGAGTTCTCCTCAAGCTTCCTGGCTACACACATGTTCAGGCCGTGATGGAGGCGGGGATCCCCCGGTGGCCCCCCACCTGCCGTGATTCAGGCCAGGACCCGCTGGCCGTTTCCTCAGCAGCGGGGTGGTGGCGGGTGGGGGAAGCACGCCTGTGGTCACGCAGTGGGTGCAGCAGGAAAGGGGAAGCGAAAGACGGAGGCGCCCAGGCTTCGGAAGACTCATGAAAATGAGGCCTCGAAACCCCCAACCCCACCCCACCCCCACCCGCCGGTGCCAGCCCAACGCTGAGGGGGGGCCCTCAGAAGGCAGTGCGGGGTTCCCGCCTGCTCCTGCTTCCCCCAGCGGCCGGAGCGCGGGGTAGAATCGTGCGCATATGTGCGTGTTTGCGTGTGCACGTGTGTGAGTGTGCACGTGTTCTTCCAGGCCGGTCCCTGGTGTTTGCCTCTTGGCAGAGCCTCCTTCCATGTCCCTCCCCCTCGGAAAGGAGCCCAGGCCCCCGGCTGAGTTCAGAGGCGGAGCGGCCCTGGAACCTGGGGCCCGGACGCTCCCCTTCCGGGAAGGAGAAGCATCGAAACTACGGTGTCAAAGGACCCGAGAGAGCTGTGCCCAAACCAGGCCAGTCCCCGTCCGCTAGCATTGTCCCAGTGCCCCCAGGAAAGCATAGAAAAATGAAATCCAAGCACCCGCCTTTCCCAGCCTTCCTCCCGCATGTCTGTCCCCAGAGCTGCCTGCAAAATGGGAGGCTGCGGGCTCTCCGGCCACAGGGCTGGTGCGCAGGGATTGGGAGGCGGGGAAAGCTGGATGCTTGAGTGAATTTGGTGGCAAATGAGTGGTTAAGAAGCACGGATGTTGCCCAGCTTGCTCAAGGAACAGTGTGGCCCATGGTAAACAAACAGCACACGCTTTATGACGGCTCTACGTGCGGGGGTGCCAGCCAGTCCCAGGAAGCCACCCAGCCTGGGCACGAGTCCATCTGGGCAGGGGCACTGGCTGAAGGACAGTGCTTTTCATGACCACTGAGAAAACCGTGGTCATTTCTGAATGGCTGGGTCTCCGACTGGTTCTCACGCGGTGCGATTTCTGGGTTCTCTGGTTCTGTCATTTACCATAATTGAGGTCACTGGAAGTGAAGTATCTTCCAGGCTAAGGTGGGTAGGTGGGGTCTCAGGGGTTTTAAAATGAAGAGCATAAGTCAGAAGAACTGTGGTTGCCCGGGCTAGTGGAGCAGGGACCCTCGCAGGCCAAGGCCTCTGTTGACACTCTCACGTCCAGGGAGGAAGCAACTAGGACGTTCTGGCACCGTCCCTCACCCCCAGCTCCCATATACAGAGACTTGGGAATGGCCCAAGGCCCCCACTGCTCTGCCCTCCTCAGTAAGATGCTGGAATGAGCACTTTCCAGATGGTTCCAGCAGGTGCCTGGCCTTCGCTTTATCCCCAGGTGGGACGGAAGCAGAGGGGCTCCAGGGACAGCTACCTCTGTGGGGTCTGGGCAACACCTGGCCAAGACACTGTAGTAAATAGGACCAGTGGACAAAGCCGGGGGGGTGAGAAGTATCTTCACCTCCCTGGGCCCCCGTCTCCCCACCTACAAAATGTGGGTTCTGGCTTAGGGATTTTTTGTGATTTTCGGTGCATTCAGAAGTCAAAGCCTCGTTCACCGATAGTCGGCCTCCCACTCGCACGCCCCTGGCTCAGGGCATCCTGACCGAACGAGGGGCCTTGGGGAATTCGGCCTCGCAGCTAAGTGGTTCCCGAGGGCGCTTCTGCCCTGAGATCCTGAAATCCTTCAGCCTGGACGGCACCCGGCCTGGGCTTAGGCTCCAGGGAGACTCTGCCCAGAAACGCTGATGGTGTTGCTCCTAGGTCTGGGATCGTGTAAAAGAGGCACATTGCTCTTGGAGGCGTCGCCCGAAGACAACGCCGACCGGCCTTGCTTACTTACGTGCTCACTCGTTTCAGTTGATTTGGTGGCTCCTGGAGGGGACATTGGGTAGCTCTAACCACACCAGCCCTCCTGCAGCTGCTGCTGACAGGGAGAAGCCCTCTCGGGGTCCCTCTCCCTGGGGGAGCCCAGGCATCAGGGTTTGGGGACATTGCAGCCCCAAAGGTAATAAGTAGACAGTGCTTGAGCTGGGCCTTTCCCCCGGGTCTGCCATGGGAAGAAGGGGAATGTCCGTGGGGCCCAGAGGGGCAGTTGCACCGCCTGGCGCCACAAGACCCGCCGTCCCTGGCCCACCGCACACTTGCAACAGCCACCAGTGAGAGGCATCCGGGGAGTAGGTGGCCTCGAGGGTCCTGCAGCTCAGGGTGGCTCCGAGTTTGAGCCGAGCTCATGTAACAAGCCATCGTGGATTTAATTTTTTTCATATATATTTTTTTAATATGTGTTTACTCATTTCAGAGAGAGGAAGGGAGAGTGAGAGTGAGATAGAAACATTGATATGAGAGAGAAACGCCACTGAGCCACGCTGGCCCAGCATGGATTTAATTTTTAAAAGAGGTGATTTCCCGCCAGGCGGCAGCCCACCCTCCCTTCATTTGGGGTCTTTTCTGCTTTTGAATTTCTACCTCCTAGACTTGGACTGTTCTAAACTGTCTGTTTTGTTTTGTTTTTAAATATGTTTTTATTGAGTCCTGTTGGGCATGACTGAGCCTAGGATCCAGGAGATCACAGTTCGATTCCCGGTCAGGGCATAGGCCTGGGTTGTGGGCTCGATCCCAGTGGGGGGCGTGCAGGAGGCAGCTGATCAATGACTCTCTCACCATTGATGTTTCTCTCTCTTTCCCTCTCCCTTCCTCTCTCTGAAATCAAGAAAGATATATTTAAAATATGTATATATATATGTGTGTGTTTATTGGTTTGAGAGAGAGGAAGGGAGAGGGAGAGAGAGAAACACCGATCGGCTGTCTCCTGCTTGCCCCCTACCAGGGATCGAGCCCCGCACCCCAGACGTGTGCCCTGACTGGGAATTGAACCTGCGACCTTCTGGTGCGCGGGACGAAGCCCAACCAACCGAGCCACACCAGCCAGGACTAAGCTTTCTGTTGTTTGAATCACCCGACCGCATGGAGCCACTAGGGAGGCTGCTGGTCCCTGTGACCTCCCCGGGCAGCGGCGGAGAGCCGGGCTCCTCTGAGTCGAGAGGAGGAGGTTTCTCGTGCTGTGTGCTGAGCAGGGGTTGGGGGGCTCGGGTGGAGGGGTCCCGCACTGAGCCCCGCAGTGACAGCCCGTGTCCGTCGGGCCCTGCAGGCTCTCCTGTTGGGGCAGAGTTCTCGTCCCGCCCTGTGAGGACGAGGGGGACCCCCACGCGCAGCCTGTGAGTCGGCAGCAGAGTGGGATTCCCGGTCTCCCGTCCGGGATCTTCCTGGGCAGCCCCACGGCCTCTGTAGCCCGGACTGACCAGGGAGAGAGAAAGTAGGGCGCCTGGCACTGTCGTCTTGTCCTGCGGCCACGTACACTTTCACAGATTCCGTCGAGTTATCTGTTAGGGACGGGTCCTGGAAGGATTTCTTGGTGCCAGCCACACAACTAGAAGTCGATTTGTGGCTGGTTGTCCGTAAGAGACACGCAGGAGAGGCCGGTGGTGGCAGCTTGGAGCAGGGAGTGGGACTCGCCCTGATTAAAATGCTCTGAGTCAGGCCCTTCTGGCCCGATGGAGTTGCCACCCACACCTCCCCGCCGCGGGGCCTGGCACTGTCTCGTGATGCCCGGGCGGCCCAGCGTGCTCCGTGGGGAGCACCGCCCTCCCGCCGTCGGGCGTTTGGGGCGGCTGCGCCCAGCCCCTCCCGGCCTGGTTCCCAAGCGCACCCAGAGGTCGGGAGCGGGGACCGAGGAGCAGCCGGGCCAGCCCAGGGTGTGGTCTGAGAGCAGGCCCAAGTTAGGAAACCACGGCTTTTTTTTTTTTTTAATTGCTTTAAATCTTCGTCTTTCTCAGCTGACCTTGCTGATTTTAAGGATTCCTCTGATGAGAATTTTTCAGCCCCTCACCGTCAAGCACACCAGCCCTCCTGCGTCCGGCCCCCGTCTGTGGCCACCTTGAGGCAGAGGGTCCCGTCCTCTCTCCGGCCCCAGGGCTTGAATTTTTTGCTCTGCCCCCATTTTCTTGCCACCCTTTTGGCAAAACTGGCCAGAGGGTTTTTCTGCATTTCTCTCCCCCTTTTCCTTCCCCCTCCCCCCCTCCCCCCCTCCCTGCCCCCTCCCCCTCTCTCCTAACCAAAAATAGGCTACTTTAAAGTGTGCGGCCCCGTGGGCCATCCTACCATCTCGGGGACCTCGTGTCCACTAAACCCTCATCCCTCCGCTGTTCTGAAGCAGATCCCAGGCACCTGTTAAATTTTCAGCAGACGCTGCTCAAAATGAGGATTTTTCCCCCTCACGTAAGCCAACGCCACGGTCACACCTCTAAAAAGATACTAGCTTTTCCTCAGTACCATCAAACACCTGCTGAGTGTTCAAGTCCCAGTTGCCTCATCGATCTCGCTTTAAAATACCTTGTTTGCACCCGGCCGCACGTGGCTCAGGGGTTGAGCATCGGCCTAGGATCCAGGTGATCGGGGTTAGATTCCCGGTCAGGGCACATGCCCGGGTTGTGGGCTCCATCCCCAGTCGGGGGCGTGCAGGAGGCAGCCGATCAATGACTCTCATCATTAGCATTTCTCCCTCTCTCTCCCTCTCCGTTCCTCTCTCTGAAATTGATAAAGATATATTAAAAATAAAATACCTCGTTTGCTGGAAGCAGGATCCACGTGAGCTCTGACCCTCTTTGGTGAACTCCTGCCGGGCTCTGTCCCTACCCCTCTGCTCCAATCGCTTTTTTTTTAATTTTTATTTTTTTATAAGAGAACATTTATTTGGTAAAATTTCAGAGGTGGAAGAAGTAATTCCTAGAAGAAGTGGGCTTAGGCAACAAGTTGTCAAGGTGAAGGAAGGGCCTAGGAGCTTGGGAGTGAGGAAGGTAATGCCAGGGTGCCTGGGGCAGGGTGGGGGGTGCGTGGGGGGGGGAGGCTAAGACCAAGGCGAGGACTGCTCCTGGCGGGAGAGCTCCAGTCGCTTTCCTCAGGGTTCCCAGCACCTCCCTCTGCGTGGGAATGTGACCCCATGCACCCATCGCTCCCACCCTTTGCAAACTTTCCTCACTGGAGAAAGTTCCGGGGTGCATCCTGGCTGGATTCCCGCCCGCCTCTCTGGCTGAGCCTCCTCGGGCTGCGCTTTAGAGTTACCTGGGATTGTTGAGAAGAAATGTGGGGCCCCGGCCGGTTTGGCTCCTTGGTTAGAGCGTCGGCCCGGGCACTGAAGGGTCCTGGGTTCGATTCTGAACAAGGGCACGTACCTCTCGGTTGCAGCCTCCGTCGGAGCACGGTGCGGGAGGCAGCCACTCAGTGTGTCTCTCTCACGTCGATGTTTCTCTCTCTCTTCCCCTCCTCCCTCCCTTCCACTCTCCAAAAATCAATGGAAAAAATACCCTCAGGCGAGGATTAACGACAACAGAGATCAGGCTCTGCCATTTACCAGGTCTGTCACCTATTTCCTGGGCGCCCTGCGATGATTAGATTAAGGCGAGTCGTCGTGGCTGCCAAGGGTTATCGAGGGTGTGCGGGGTCATGCTCTTGGCTGTGGCGTGAGGAGCATCTGAACCCTCAGCGCCACCTGCGGGGAGGGTACCATTCCCAAGCCCACTACACAGATGAGGGGACCGAGTTTAGAGGGGTCAGCCAACTTGGCCGGGGTCACACAGTGAGTGAGAGGCAGAGCCCACCTTCAAGTCCAAGCTGCCTGACCCCAGAATCCACACCCCTAACCACCCCGCGGCCTTCCTGGGGCACCCAGCGAGCACCCAGTGGATGATGGCCCTGATTCTAGCTCCCCCAGGAGACCGAGTTGTAGTCGAGGCCGGCGACTGAGCGTCCAGACCACGTGACGTTCGCTGTCCCTCCACTGCTTCTGTGGCCCGGGAGCCCTCGTTCATTCAGCGCTTGGTTACCCCCCACCCCAGCCCCCGCTCCCCGCTTTCTCAGAGCCCACGGCCTAACGGGCAGGAAGCGGCTCCCTGCTGAGTTCCTCTGCTCTTTACGTTTCTGTTGCGCGCTGGACGCAGGACTCGGGCTGTCCCCAGAGCTCCAAGCTCTGCCACCGGCCCGTCGCCACTCCTGGCCCTCCTCCTGCTCCTCCCGAGAACAGGGCTGACCTGCAGCTTTGGTTCAGACCCCCTTGTCCCCCGAGAAAGTGGACAGTCCTCCTCAACCTGCCGTGAGAATGGTTAGAGAACAGGCTTTGGGCCTGGCCCGTGTGGCTCAGCGGTTGAGTGTTGACCGATACACCGGGAGCCGCAGGTTCGATTCCCGGTCAGGGCGCGGGCCTGGGCTGCAGGCTCGATCCCCAGCCGGGGGCGTGCAGGAGGCAGCCGTTCATTGTTGATGTTTCTCTCTCTCCCTCTCCTCTCTCTGTAAAAATCAATAAAATGTATTTTTTTAAAAAAAGCTAAAATACTTTAAAAAAGAGAACAGGCTCTGGAACCACCTGCTGGTGCGCGAGTGACCAGATCGGTCCTTGAGAGGAGGGCACACCGTGCTGTTCCCTTGGCACCCGAGCTCACGCTTGGCCAAGCGCTATGTTGTTAGTTTGACGAAGACTGTGGGCTCCTTGTTCCCGATCGTCTCGGTTAACGTTTACTGAGCACTGCTGCTTGCCGCTTGCGGGGACCTGCGCTAAGCCTTTTAACACCTGCTGCCCTTTGCCCCTCGAGCCCAGCAGGTGCAGGGGGACGTCCTGCCCCGATGCCATGCTCTGTATCTGCTCCGTCCAACACAGTATCCACCAGCCCCGCACCACGTGGTCTCTGAGCATTTAAACTGTGGCTGGTGCAACTGAAGAACTGAGTTTTAATTTTAATTCGTTTAAATTTAAATAGTTCCATAAAACTAGTGGCTACTGTATGGAGAGCTCCTTTTAACTCATTTTACAGGAGAGGGTTAGAGAGTTAACCCATTTTAAAAATGGGGGTCAGGGGGTTGAGTAATTTGCTAAAGGTACTCGAGTCTAGTAGCAGAGCCAGGCTTTGCACCCTGGGTTCCTGCCCAGGGCCCCCTCCTCACCCCCATGTTACACCCCCCTTTCTATTAGACTTTTTGCAGAAATGGTTTCCCAGTTGCAGACTGTTCCCTGATTCATGACACCGCGTGTGTGCGTGTGTGTGCGCGTGTGTGTGTGTGTGTTTGTGTGTGTGCACAACCCACCTTGAGAAAAATGCGTAAGGCCTGTGTAAAGAAAGCTGGAAAACTTACCCAAGGACAGAGAAGAAAACCTGATAAACGGTGGGAAGAATCCGCGTTCCGAGACAGGAAGGCTCGGTGTTGCAAAAGCACCATTTCTCCCCCGTGTCACCTCCGGATTCAGCATGATTCTCCTGTAGCCAGCAGGGAACTGTGATGAAATTCGATTCTAAAGACTGTGCCAGGAGAGTCAAACCAGTTTTGAAAATGAGTAGTTGGGGGGTGGGGTGGACTTGTTCTGCACATATCAAAACAATTAATAAAGTGAAAATAATTAAAAGTGGGGGGTTGCCACAGGCGCGGGCAGTGGCCAGTTAGACACAGTCGCCGAGAAGGCTGGCATGTTAACCGCACGTCAGTAGGGGAGCGTTAATAAACGCAGAAAATGGGCTGTCCACCCAAAAAACAATAAAGCTGGGTCCTGATGTGATCTATAAAGATCTAAGCATAGAACATAAAACCGGAAAAGTCCTAAAACTATAGAGGAATAAAGGTACTTTTGTAATATGAGCCCGGGGCGGGGGGGACTTTACGTAAAGGAAAACACCGGCAGACTTGGCAGCATCAAGCAATAAAAATTTCTCAGTAGGAAAAGAGAAACACCAACAGCAAAGTGTAAAGGTCAGCTGACACTGCGGGGGGGGGGCGACAAATAAAAATAAAAACAATCAACAGGGCTAAATTCGTAACAAATGAAGAGCTGCAAAGACCCGAAAAGACCAGCAGGCGGGAGGGACCCGCGGGGCTGCGAGCGGGCAGGCCTCGGACCGGGATACGAAGGGCTAGTAAAGGCGTTCAGCCGCCTCAGCGAGCGGAGAGGTACAGCTTCAACAGTCAAGTACTGTTTCCCCAGCTGGACTGGCAGAAATTAGACTAATGATGTCCTGCGGCGGCCGGCGTGGTGGGGGTGTTTCGGGACGGCCCCGGCAGGTTCCAGCCGAAGTGTAGATACGTCTGTTCCTCAGCTCCGCGGTCCGCTCGCCCCCAGAAATCCCCACACGGGGACCCACCCTTGCTCGCGGCAGTATCTTGTATAATGTCAAAGAATTGGAGACAGTCACCGCATCTAACAGTTGTTAAAGCACGATGCCTCTATTTTATTTTATTTATTTTTATTTATTTTATTTTTAAATATGTTTTTATTGATTTCGGGGGGAGAGAGAGAAACATCAATGATGAGAGTCATTGATCGGCTGCCTCCTGCACGCCCCCGACTGGGGCTCAGGCCCAGTCCAACCCGAGCACGTGCCCTGACCGGGAATCGAACCCTGACGTCCAGGTTCACAGGTCGAAGCTCAACCGCTGAGCCACGCCAGCTGGGCGGGTACCTCATGTTTTAGAATACAGTGTGGCTATGAGAAAGATTATAGTTGCCCGGCTGGCGCGGCTCAGCGGTTGAGCATCGGCCTGTGATTCAGGAGATCACAGTTCGATTCCCGGTCAGGGCACAGGCCCGGGTTGCGGGCTCGATCCCCAGCAGGGGCGTGCAGGAGGCAGCCGATCAATGACTCTCATCACTGATGTTTCTCTCTCTCTCTCTCCCTCTCCCTTCCTCTCTCAAATCAATAAAGATATATTTTAAAAAAAAGATTCTAGTGGCTCTGGCCAGTGTGACTCAGTTGGTTGAGAATTGTCCCATAGACTGAAAGTGTCGCTGGTTCATCCCCGGTCAGGGTGGGTGCAGGAGGCAGCTGATTGAAGTTTCTCTCTCTCTCCCCCCATTCCTCCCTTCCTCCCTCTCCCTTCCTTGCTCTCTAAAATAAAATAAAATAAAATAAAATAAAATAAAATAAAATAAAATAAAAAGAATATAGTGGATCTGTCTGTAATGCTAGGGGAATGTACACCTGATATATTGTTAAGGAAATGCAACTTCTAGAACAGTGAGTAGAGCATGTCGCTTTTTAAGTCTGCGTTTGCAGGAAGAGAGTAGGGAGGGCGCGCGCGCACACACACACACACACACACACGAGCTGTTGACAGTGGGGAGCTGGGAGCAGGAGGTTTTTATATTTATAGCCACTTCCATGCCACTTGCATTTTTATGAGCAAATATTGTTTCTGGAAATTTTTTTCTTTTTTTTTTTTTTTTTTTTACTGTGAAGAGAACTTTATTAGAATAAATAAAACAAGCTGAGCTCTGCCGGGACACAGAGGTCATACTAATGTGTGAGCCAGCGAGGCTTTTCTTGCATTAGTAGGAAGATAATAATCTGAAAATCACTAGCATCTGGGGTTGGCTTGATTTAAAATGCACATGGATATGAAGAAGGCCCCGGGACATCTCTGCATTTACAGCGTGCCTACAATAGTCAGTGGGAGGGCCCTTGCTGCTCCCGAAGCCACGCTGGGGCCGGCGCCGGGTCCTCGAGCCTCCATCAGAGCAGAGACGCGGTTCCCACCTGCTGCTCCCTCCATCGGTCCTAGTCCCCCCTCCACGGGGAGCCCGGGAGCAGACAGGCCCCTCTGACAGCAGCCGCCTCCAGCCCAGCCCTGCAGTAGCTGGCTCAGGAAAAAGATTTTTTAAGGTATCTTTTTAAAAAAATATATGTTTTTATTGATTTCAGAGAGAGGAAGGGAGAGGGAGAGAGAGAGAAACATCGATCGGCTGCCTCCTGTACCCCCCCTACTGGGGATCAAGCCCAAAACCTGGGCGTGTGCCCTGACCGGGAATCGAACCCCGATCTCCTGGCTCCTGGGTCGACGCTCGGTCGCTGAGCCACGCCGGCCGGGTCTGGCTGGGCCCAGCAGGGCTTTTGAAACGGATCTTGACCTAGGAAAGGAGTCTGGTTCCAGGTCCCACCCCCTCACTTGGCTAAAATTCCAGGGAAGAGCTTGACTTCTACTGGCATCAGCCACCTTCTCTGTTTTAAAATAAATAAAAGTTTAAAGCATTTCCAATCTTTCAAGTGCGGTGGGCGTGACTGCTTTCCTCCTGAAGGGAGTGAACAGGCTGCTTCGCTTTCTGCGGAGGGGAGTCCCTGGGTCTCTGAAGGTCCTTCTGGCTCTAACGTCGAAGCTGCTCTGGTCTCAGATTTTCTTGGATTTTGAAATTTTTAGAAAAAACAGCCCCGGACAGGGGCGCTGAGGGTCTCGGTAGGAACGGGCGCGGGAAGCGTGTAGCCGCGGCGCGGGCAGCCGTGGGTTGTCCCGGGCGCCACCCTCCCTCCCCGGCCTGGCGACCCTTCCCCTGGGCTGCTTTGCCGCCTCTCCGAGGCCGGGCCCCCGAGGGCCTGAGGTGCGCCCCTGGCCCGCAGGCCGCCGCCTCGCCCCGGCCGCGGAGAAGAGGCTATTTCCGTGCAGGGCTGAGCCGTTGGCCTCGCTCCACGAGCGCGTGCTCGGTGGTGTGGCTGATGTGTCCCGCCTGCTGCCACCGCCTCCGCCACGGCCTCCGCAGACACTTGAGAGCACGTTGGTCGGGCGCCCAGAGCTTCGACCTGAGACGAGCGCACGGGGCGGGAGCCCTGCCGTTGTTTCCTCCCCACTCCGGCCACTGGAAGGGCAACAGCTGACCGGGGTGTGGCTAAAATGAAGGAGCAAAAACTCCCCCTCCGGCCTTGCCAGTGTTGCTCGGTGGCTAGAGCATCGGCCTGAGCCTCAAAGGGTCACGGGTTCGATTACCGGTCAAGGGCACGTACCTGGGTTGCGGGTTCGGTCCTTGGCCCCGGTCGGGGCACATGCGGGAGGCAACCAATCCATGTGTCTCTCTCACATCGCTTCTCTCCCCCACCCCCTTTTACTCTAGAAATCAGTGGGGGAAAAATATCCTCCGGTGAGGATTAACAAAAAGGCCTGTCCAAGGCTTTACTTGACAGGGGCTGGCCTCCTAACTGGTTGCAGAGAACCCAGCCCAGGTGCCTGGGCTTTCTTTGCCGTAACTGTGCTGCTCGGGCCGCCCCCGCCTTCACGGGCGGGTGGATGTGCTCAGAGCCGCGCTTCATCTCGCCTGCTGTCCAGGCCTCTTATCAGCCCAGCCTGAGAGCTTGGTTGAGGGCCGGACGTGAGCCTGGCATGTGCCCAGGTCCATATCCAGCCTTGTCAGGTCCCTCAGGCAGATCCAGTGTCTCATGTCAGCCTCTGGCAAGAAGATGACACAGCAGGTGCCCCAGCCATCAGCCCTCAGCTTGTGCAGAGGGGCAGCTTGAAGCTGGGCCACCGTGTGGCACAGTCCAGGGGCGGGCACATGTACACTGGGCACCGGGGTTCACTGATGTGGATAACAGTCCAGGTGGCGCCCCCGAGCTGTATAGCTCAGTGACCCTGGCTCGAAGCCCAGTGCCACCTGAGAGCCACACATGGACACTGACTACCTTGCCAGTTGTCATTGTGCAAAGCACTTCACGGTGCCTGTCGGAGCCTGGCCTGTAAGGACACAGCCTTCGGTGTCTGGACCCCACAGTGCAGGACGAGCAGCGGTGCCGCACTTGGAGGGGGCTCCTCTGTCGGTCACCATGGAGGCGGCTTTTGACCGTTTTTCTGAGCAGCTGCTTCCTTCTGGGGCTCCCGTAGGCCTTCTCTTCTCCGTGGCTAACCTGGGTCCTCCCCCCACAGTTGCAGAGCTACTTTGCTGCCTGTGAAGATGAGACCCCCGCCATCCGGAACCACGACAAGGTCCTGCAGCGCCTGTGCGAGCACCTGGACCATGCCCTGCTGTACGGGTAAGTCGCGATCGCTCCCGGAGGAGACAGCGGGGCACCTCAGGGCATGGCCACGGCCACGGCCACGGCCACGCGTGGTTCCACAGAGAAGCCCCTAGCCTTCCCGCCTTCTACTTCTCCTTGCCCTTGGCAGAGAGAGGCCTGTCTCGCTCAGGGGGGCTGCAGGCTGTCTGTAGTTACCTGGGTAAATGATCTGAGCAGGCATGAGGCACACTGGTGGGAGGCACACTGTTGCCGGTGGGTCCCACTGGGAGGGCATTGCTTTCGGCCGTGAGCTCACTTCCAACACGGCTGGTGGACCAGCCGCCGCCTGCGCCTTCCCGGGGGAGCCTTGCGCGGACGCAGCAGCGCCTGTCCCGTTTTCTCAGGCTGCAGGACCTCTCATCTGGCTACTGGGTGCTCGTGGTGCACTTCACCCGGAGAGAGGCCGTCAAGCAGATCGAGGTGCTGCAGCACGTGGCCACCAACCTGGGGCGCAGTGAGTAGAGCCACGTGGACGCCAGGGAGGGCCAGCTCCGCCCTCCCCACGGGTGGCTCGGGTCTCAGGTGTGGCCTCCCGGTCAGCCTCGGGAGGCTCATTGCTTTGTGATGTCCAGGGGCAGTGGGGCACTCAAATGCCAGTGCCCTCCACGAGGCCCCTCTCCTCCCCGCACAGGGCAGTTTGTGGGAGCATCGTGGGGGGGTGAAGAGAGTCAGGCTCTGGGCAAATCCCAGCCTGAGCGCGGAATGAGCCTCGCCTCCCGCTGAGTGAGGACCGGTGTTGGCCTGCAGGGTCCCGCAGGGCCCTGGCATTTATCAGCCCACCGGACTCTGAAGTCTGCCTCTTTCCATTTTCATTTTTATTTTTATTATTATTATTTTTTTAACTTTTTTTTTTTTTAATATATCTTTATTGATTTCAGAGAGAGGAAAGGAGAGGGAGAGAGAGAGACATCAATGATGAGAGTCATTGATTGGCTGCCTCCTGCAGGCCCCAGACTGGGGATCCAGCCCACAACCTGGGCATGTGCCCTGACTGAGAATCAAACCCTGATCGCCTGGATCCTAGGTCGATGCTCAACCGCTGAGCCACGCCCGGCCGGGCTCCATTTTCATTTTTAAAAAAACATGAGCTGGAAGGACCAGCTTTTTTTATTTTTTAAATATATATTTTTATTGGTTTTTAGAGAGAGAGGGAGAGAAAGGGAGAGAGAGATAGAAACATCGATGGCAGAGAATCAGCATCGATCGGCTGCCCCCGCACGCCCCCAACTGGGGATCGAGCCCACAGCCCAGGCATGTGCCCTGACCAGGAATCGAACCGTGACCTCTTGGTTCCTGGGCTGACGCTCAACCACTGAGCCACACCGCCGGGTGCGATCTGCCTTCTTTATCGGAGCTTCCTGGGCAGCCACAGGCTAGGGGCTGACCGGGAAAATCAAGATTTGGGGGTGATAGCACTCCAGTTGGAGGAAGGCTGTTGGGGTGCGTGGTCCCCTCAGCTGCTCTTTCCTTCCTTTCTGCCCTCGCGTGGCCAAAACGCCGCGCCCTGACGGACCTTCCTCCCGCTCGTCCCGCCCTCGCCTGCAGGCCGGGCCTGGCTGTACCTGGCCCTCAACGAGAACTCCCTGGAGAGCTACCTGCGGCTGTTCCAGGAGAACCTGGGGCTGCTGCACAAGTACTACGTCAAGTGAGTGTCCGGTCTGCCCCGTGCAGCCCAGAGCTGCCCTTGAGCCTCGTGCCAGACTCTTGTCACACGCAGACACCGCGGTGTGTCACTTCAGACGCCTGGCCTGGCACCGCATGCGAGGACATGTCAGTGGTGGCCAAGGGCCGTTGGGGCCTGGCCTGGGACGACCTTTGCCCGGAGCGCTGGTCCCCAGCTGGGCTCATGTTCACGGGTTGGTGCTCTGCCGCCACCCGGTCCTCTCCCCGGGCCTCAGACCCGACTAGAACCCGCAGCCCCTGCCGGGGTGGCCGCAGGATGGAGCATTAATAGCAGCCGCTTCAAGCCCGGTGGGCCTCATGCCGCAGGCCGCGTGTCTGAAGACACTGGCGCTAACGTGCCGTGTGGCTCCAGGCGCCGCAGGGGAATGCTGGGAAGGGGTGGGTGGCGGCTGCCTCGAGCCGGGTGCCCTCGGGGAGAGGGGATGTCACATGTCCCATTTCAACACAGTTGGCTAAGCTGGAAACCAGACCCAGAGCCACCACCGCCCCCTCTGTCTCACAGGAACGCCCTGGTCTGCAGCCACGATCACCTGACCCTCTTCCTGACCCTGGTGTCTGGGCTCGAGTTCATTCGCTTCGACCTGGACCTGGTGAGACACCACGGCCCTCGCTGCTCTCGGGGCAGAGGCCCGGTCGGGGTGGGCATGTGGTGCCATTTTTCGGGTTCCTCTCGGGAGCCCGCTGGGCGTGATGGGCCTGAGCGAGGCCTTGTGTGTGCCGGCGAGCCCGGGGCCTGGGTTGAGCAGCAGGAGCGAGCGGCAGGGGGATCCCGGCGAAAGGCCAGGGTCCTGGTTCAGCCGACTGCTCCCTGCCTCTGTCCCAACTTGGAGAAAAGACACACGGCTGGAGCATGTTAGCTGAAAGCCTCTCCTCGAGGTTTAGGACAGGAGCGTTTGAGGGGCACGAGGCAGATTGGCCCCTGAGCCTCCTGGGCCCCTGGAACTGTCCCTGGCTGCGTGCTCCCCAGCCTCCCTCCTCACGTCCTGTGTCCTCACTGCCACGCTCTGGAGAGTAGGCGCCGGCCAGAACCAGCCGAAGGGGCCCGGGCGCCTCTCGCACTCGGGCTCATCGAGATGGAGGCAGCTGCCCATCCTAATCGAGTCCCTTTCCTGGGTCCCTGTCCCATCAGCACAGACCGGCAGGAACTTAGCTACTGAGGAGCAGGAATTAGGGGAAATGAGCAGCTCGAGTAGTAAGAGGTCAGGGAAGGGCCAGAGGCGTAGCTGGGTTACGCCATCTCTGTCGGCCTCAAGTCCAGCTTTAAGCGCCACCCCCATTCACATTACTCTTTTTTTGAAAAAACAATGTTTTTATTGATTTTTAGAGAAAGAAACATCAACGCCCCCTACTGGGGATCGAGCCCCAAACCCAGGCAGGTACCCTGATGGGGAATCGAACTGGCGACCTCTCGGTGCACGGAGAATGCTCGACCACTGAGCCACACCAGCCAGGGCCACATTACTCTCTTTAGCAGCTTGTTTATGAATTTAGTACCTTAAGCCCATTGGTTTCCAGAGAAAAATTAGCACAGGGGAGGGTGTGAAAGGCAGGGTGCACTCCCAGCCAGGGCCTCCGCCACCCTAACCTGCCTTCCCCCTCTCTCCTCAGGACGCCCCTTACTTAGACTTGGCTCCCTACATGCCCGACTACTACAAACCCCAGTACCTACTGGACTTTGAAGACCGCCTTCCCTGCTCGGCCCACGGCTCAGACAGCCTGTCCCTCAACTCCTTCAACTCCGTCACCTCCACCAACCTGGAGTGGGACGACAGTGCCATCGCCCCCTCGAGCGAGGGTAGGTGGCCCCAGGGCAGAAAGGAGCCAGGCCTCTTTGGGGAAACTGATTCTAGAGCCACCTGGCTGGGTGGCATCTCTATTGGCCAGTGCTGGTCCAGTGGTTGAAATGAAAGGGGCAGCCAGTTTCCTCCGAGTCCCTGTGATAGCTGGAAAACTGACTCTGGAGACAAAAAGCCAAACCATCTTGTGTCAGACACTTTTCCAGAAGGCCGCAGCCCCATGCCCGGGGCAGTCTTCTTTTCATTTTTTTAAATATGTCTTTATTGATCTCAGAGAGAGGAAAGGAGAGGGAGAGAGAAACATCAATGATGAGAGAGAGTCATCAATTGGCTGCCTCCTGCACGCCCCACACTGGGGATCGAGCCCACAACCCGGGCATGTGCCCTGACTGGGAATCGAACCTCGACCTCCTGGATTTTAGGTCCATGCTTGGCCCCTGAGCCACACCGGGCCTGGCCCCGGGGCAGTTTTTTTAGTGAGGTGGGATTTGCTAGTGTGTCCGGGAGGGGTGACCGTCACCTGCAGTGGGGAGGTTGTCTTACCCTAGATCCTAGGCAGAAAGAAGCTAAGGAACCCCCAGTAAGAGATGAAAGGCCGACAGACGCAAAGTTTAGGGGTAACCTGCCACCGCTTCCCCGGAGTCCATTCAGTTTCTGGGTCTCTCCTGCACCTGCTAGTGTGTCCGCGACGACTGCATTCGTCCCACGTGGGAGACCGGATGTCTTCATCCCTGCTCCCCACTTTCCCCCCAGGGAAGGGGGTCCCAGCCCCTGGGGCTCCCTAGACCTGCACCAGCACTGAGACCTGACCTTTGTCTTTATTTCTAACTGTGCCCGGGCCGCGTCCCAGGAAGGGGCCAGTTACCAGCAGACTTGCTGTTGGCAAGACTTGCACCGCTCCCTGCGCAGGCGGCAGAAGGGCTGGGCTCCCGGCTGCCTCGGAGTCGGAGGGACGGGCCTCACGGGGCAGCCCCCTCGTCTCAGCTGTGGGAGCAGAGGGAAGGGAGGCACGGACAGGAAGGGTCGGGAGCAGCCGGGCCCGAGTTCACCAGAGCCCGGTCCTCTGCCCACCGGATGCCTCCCTAGCGGGTCAGAGGCGCTGGGCCAGTTGTTAGATAAAATGTAGAAAGTTTCATTTTTTTCCTGTCCTGTGTCCTCCCATGTCCCCCACCCTCCCTGTGCGTCCACTGCCCGTGTCTAATCTTCAGTTTTGTCCCCATTTCCGTAGATTATGATTTTGGAGATGTGTTTCCTGCAGCGCCGTCCATACCCAGCACAGACTGGGAAGGTGGGCCCGGGTCCCTCTTACCCCCTTTCCCTGTTCTGGCCACGTTGCCGAGCTTGCTGCATGACTGAGAATCAGCTCGCTGTTTAAAATCACGTTGATGCTGTAACCACCCGGTGATCACACTAAGCCAGGCCTGGGGTCCTGACAGATGGAATTCTGCGGGAGGGGAGCTGACCTCCAGCCCTGGGCGGATTCCTTCCCCTCCGCCGGGCAGGATCCTGCTCTTAGGCGGTGGCCTTGTGGAGTCGCGAAGTGACTGCTTCTCAGGGACACAGGTTAACATAAACTCGGGCCACCCTCCCACCGTGTCCACTAGGTGGCAGTAATGCTCAGGCGTTCTCCTGCCCGAGACCCGCTTCCGGGCTTGTGAAAATTCTTGAAGCCGTTCCGTTCCGTGCGTTCTCACGATTACTCAGAGCCCGGGGCGTGTTTCCGAGACCGTTAATGCCTCCTGCGTAAATCTGAGGTCTGGAGCCATGACCAGACCCCTGCATTAAAGACTCTGTTGCCCTGTGGGCCACTTCCACCCAGGATGGGGGGCAGCCTCTGAAGGGGGAGGGACAGGTGCTCTCCCCGCTGCTGCCCCTTGTTGCTAGAGCCATGATCTCTGAACAGTGGACGGCAGATGACCTTTTCCCGAGTAGCGTGCGTACGAGTCACTCAAGTTCGAGGGAAATAAGCGGGAACTGGGGAAAATAAATTATGTCATCTGGGCAAGAGCGTAGCATCAGAGAGCCCCACATCTTAGTTGAGATCAGCTCAGAGTCCAGAATTCCATCTTAACACCGTTTATCCTGAGCCTCTCTTCTGGCGGCGGGCGTGCTGGGCACTGACGTCTCCCCCTCTCGTTCTAACAACTAACCCCCTCCTGACCCAGCTACTTGTTGCCTGTTGCAGTTGCTTGACAAGCAGGGCCTGACCTCCCTCTGCAGCCCTGCAGGGCTCCCTGTGGCCTGAGAACTAACAACAGCCCAGCCATGCTGCTTGCTGGGGCCGGGCTCCCGGGCAGGGTGAGAGTCACCCCAGGGGTAGTCTCCCGATTCCGAGTTCCTCCAGCCCCAGGAAGCCCCCAGCCTGCTCTGGCCGCCTGCCTGCCAGACCTGGCGGGAAGCAGGACTCTGGGGCAGCTGCACACTCTGGGCTCCGAGATGGGGACATGGGAGGCTGTTCCACGGTCCTTGGCTCATTACAGGACTGGTGGGCACCCCAGCCTTGACACGCGCCACATCCGTGGCGAGCTCGCTCCCCTCTCGGACTCCTCCCACAAGCAACCGCGGGTCTCCAGGGGCAGGGACAAGACTTTACAGGAACCTTCTCTGAGACCAAAGGGCCGGGCTTTCTGCATCTGAGAACCAGGGCTCTGTGGCCCCAGGACGTCAGGAGAAGATCTCGCCTATGCTAGTGTTTTTCCGGCAGGGCTGACATGGCTTTTAGCTCCCTCCCTTGCTCTTATATTAAACGACAGTGTGCTTTTTTAAAAATGCGGATGACATGCTGTGTGAGCAGACAGCTGCCAGCGGCCTCCAAGATCCACTAGGCAGCCGGCGGCAGCTGGGCCTCCCGGGTGGGGCCGAGGGGGGGAAGCATGCTGGTCCGTCTCCCGGGCAACTGATGGCCAGTAAGGTGGCATACGGTGGCTAATGGAGCGTGAACGGGCGTGTCCCCTGCCACTAACCCTCACCTAGGCTGTTCCGCCAGTCGGGCCGCAGTTCTCTGCTCGGGCAGCTCCCATCCGCCACCAGAGAAATGTCCCGTGTGCTTTTCCTGCTGGTGCGCCCCCCTGTCCGTGTCCTGCCCCAGGGCCCTGCGGCGGATGGTTGGGGTAGGCCAGCTCCTCTCCGGAGGGGCAGCCGTGTCCCCTGCCCGTCCCCCCCCCCCGGGTGGAGCCACGGGTGAGAGTGGACCAGTGTGCACACTGAGGCTCGAATGGAATTGAGTCCTCAGCGCCCCCCTTAAAGGGGCACCTGGTCCTGCCCCCTGGAGTGTGCGGGTGGGTCATCAGGGAGAAGCAGCCACTGAAGGGCCCGCGAGGCATCTGTTGGGGGGCAGCCGCTCGACACACCCTTCTCGCCCCCTTCACTTCTCATTCTCTCTCCGGCGCTCCGGCCCCTTCCCCGTGCCCCTCACCCCTGGGGCTCCCTCTCCTCTCAGCCTCTGCCCCCCACTCTGCACCCCTTACTTTCTCTGATCTCTGTTCTTCCTTTTGTTCCTTTTCTACCTGCCTCTGTGGGGGACCCTTCAGGGGACTTTGGGTATCTCAGCCCTGCCAGTGCCTTGGGGTGCTAAAGGGGCTGCTAGGTACCCCTCTTCTAACGTCCTCTGGTGGAGGCTCTGAGGCTGACCTGCGAGGCATGCGGCCCATCTCCCCTTCGGCATCGAGGTCACCAACCTCCAGGGGCTTCAGCCTGGAGCTTAACTCAGATTTGGCGCAGTTGCTGCAGCTCCCCAGGGCTCCTGGTGGTGGTGGGGATGGTGGGGGTGATGGTCCTTCCTAGTTGCTCTGAAGCACAAACCCCATGTCCTGTTGGGTCCGGGCTTCTCCTCTTGGGACAGGGCCACCCCATCAGGTTTCCCTGGGGGGAAGTCACCTGCCCTCCTCAGGAGATGGGCATGCTTTGGGGTCCTGGGGTCCCCCGATGGCATCCGACGGCTGTGTCCTGTTTCCAGACGGAGACCTCACAGACACAGTCAGTGGCCCCCGCTCCACTGCCTCCGACCTGACCAGCGGCAAAGCTTCCGCCAAGAGTCCCACCCAGCGCCACAACCCCTTCAACGAGGACCAGGCAGAGGCCGTCTCGTCCTCCGACACCACCCCCGTGCACACCACCTCCCAGGAGAAGGAGCCGCGCACCCCGGAGCCGCCAGACGCGGGCACAGAGCTCGAGGTCATCAGGTCAGTGGGGAGGGCGGGGCAGCACCCTGGCGACCACTGTCCACTCCTGGCAGCAGCTTTTAGTCCACGCAGGCAGCTGGGCATCTTCCCGGAGACAAAGTGCCCCCTCCCTTCCTTGGTACCTCTGTTCTGTGGCGCTCTGGTGTCAGTTTCTCCCCGTCGCTTCTGTCGCAGGGTCACCAAGAAGAAGAAAGCTGGCAAGAAGAAAAAGACCAGGCCCGAGGAGGAAGCAAACCCGCCTCACCCGGCCTCCGCCCAGCGCGTCATCGGCGCCAGGAGGGGCGACGGCGACAGCCCGGTCAGCAGCCCAGGCCGCGGGCAGGGCTCGCCCGACACCGCCTTCGCTCCCCCCCAGGAGAAGGGGGCGGGGCCCGGCAGCACCCCCGAGAGCAGCGAGCCCTCGGAGCCCTGCCACACGGGCCTGCTCATCCCCGAGATGAAGGACACCTCCATGGAGCGCCTGGGGCAGCCCCTGAGCAAGGTCATCGAGCAGCTCCACGGGCAGCTGGACCCTCGCACCTGGGGCGCCCACGCCGAGCCCCCCGACCAGCCCTTTCGGACGGGCTCTCCGGGGGACGCCCCGGAGAGGCCGCCGTTTTGTGACTTTAGTGAGGGGCTTCCCGCCCCAATGGACTTCTACCGCTTTACCGTCGAGAGTCCAGGTGCTGGTGCGTCAGGTGGCGGCAACCATGACCCTGCAGGGCCTGGCCAACCGCTGCATGTTCCTGGTAGCCCTGCGGCTGCTGGCCAGGAAGAGGAGGGAGGAGGGGGAGAGGACCGGGCGCCTCCTCCCCTAGGGGACACCCTGGGGGAGGCTCAGGAGCCCCAGGCCCAGGAGGCTCTCTGCCAGCCGAAGAGAGACCAGCCCAGCCCGTGTCTGAGCAGCAACGAGGACTCCGGGGTGGAGGAGGGGCAGGGGAGCCCTTCTGAGATGTGCCACTCGGCCGAGTTCAGGTGAGCGAGGCTGCGGGTGCCGCCCTGGGGACACCCCCAGTCCCTGAAGCAGGGGCGCCGGCTGTCTGTCCTACAAATAAACTGAGCGTAACTCCCGGGAGACCTGGCCTGGGCTGGGGGAGGAAGGGCTGTGATCTTCCCCTCCCTCGTTTTGGCTCCTGGTTGGGAGCTGAGCCAGGGCGACTGCTGGTCTGGTGCCTGCACCGCCCCTGGGGTCCTGCACCGCCTCCGGGCCTGTGTCTCCTCCCTGTGCCTGTTTCACCCCTCCCGCCCCGGGCCCAGCCTGACGCCCCGACGGCGCCACACTTGTCCTTCCGCAGAGTAGACAACAATCACTTACTCCTGCTGATGATCCACGTGTTTCGAGAAAACGAAGAGCAGCTCTTCAAAGTACGTCCTGGGGACTCAGGAGCTAAGGAGCACCGGCACCGCTGGGCGGGATGGGACGGAGGCACACTGCCCGGGGCGCGGCCCCCCAGCCTGACCTGTCTCTGCTTTGGCCACAGATGATCCGGATGAGCACGGGGCACATGGAGGGCACCCTGCAGCTGCTGTACGTGCTGCTCACGGACTGCTACGTCTACCTGCTCCGCAAAGGTGCCTGCCACCCCCTCCCCCCGCGTCCCTGCACCCCCGTGTCTCACCCCTGGCGCGTGGTGATGTGAATGGGCTCCACGGAGGTGCTGCTGTGGGCCCAGCAGCCACAGGACACGAGCCGGGGCCCCCTCCGTGCGCACCTGTGTCACCCTCCATCATTTCAGACCACAGGGCACCGGGAGGGGCCAGGTCTTAGAAAACGGGGCCAGCGAGGGAATAGAGACCACTGTGGGTCATACGCTTTGGGGTCTCTCTCAGGGGCCACAGAGAAGCCATACCTGGTGGAGGAGGCCATTTCCTACAATGAACTCGACTACGTGTCGGTGAGCTCAGCTCTGCAACGGGTTTGCTGTGAGGGCCCCGCCCTGCGGCAGAGCGAGGCAGGTCCCTGCCTCAGCCTCGGGCTCAGTCCCCTGCCTCAGCCCTAAGGACAGGCGCCAGCTCCTCTCTCAGAGCAACTTCTGTTCATGGCGCCGGGGATAAGAGCCGGGCTTGAGGATGCCCTTTCGTCCATCCCTCCCTCACCTCGGGGCCACCCCGGGGTTCACCTCCTCCCTCCCCAGCCGGCCCTCAATCTGGCCATGGCCACCTCTTCTGCTAGGCCGTGGCCAAGCCCCGGGTGCATGTGCCGTGTGGTTTCTGTAGGTGGGCCTGGACCAGCAGACAGTGAGGCTGGTGTGCACCAACCGCAGGAAGCAGTTTCTGCTGGACACGGCTGACGTGGCCCTGGCTGAGTGAGTGACACTTCCTGCTGGGCCCTGAACCCCCCCTCCCCGCCCTTGGGCTGGAGGGTGGGAAGAGGCCTATGGAGAAGTGGAGACCAGAGCTACGGTCCTCTGGGCCCTGCAGTCTGGTCGGAGAGGCAGAGAAGTGAACACATACGCTGATGTTAGCTCGTGGTCAGCCCAGGGGACTACAGAGGAAGGGGGCTGGCATGAGGTCCCAGCAGGAGGGAAGCCCAGCCTTGCTGCTGGACCGCGACATGCCCCCCAGACGTCCACACGGACATTGCGTGTAACAAGATCATACTCTTGGAGTCCAGCCGCATCCCCTTGCCCAGTCTTCCCTCGCTGTCAAAACCCAAGGCCCCTTGGCCACTGGGAATGGTTAAGCCTTGTTCAAGTCACCGTTAGATGACCGTGGACTGTTGTCACATCACTGCCCCCCCGCCGCCCTGAGCCCTGGGTCCCCCCAGGTCCCTCCCCCATATTTCTGTGACCCCGGCAGGCCAGGAGCCCTCGGCAGTAAGCCTCGTCTGTTTGAGGGGCGGGGGCTCCCAGGCCTCTGCAGCAAACCCCGCTCCCTGTGCAGGTTCTTCTTGGCGTCTTTGAAGTCGGCCATGATCAAAGGCTGTCGGGAGCCACCCTACCCCAGCATCCTGACCGACGCCACCATGGAGAAGCTGGCACTGGCCAAATTCGTGGCCCAGGAATCTAAGTGTGAGGTAAGAACCTGGGGGCTGCGGTGTTGTTCCTGAGACGCCAGCCCTGGTACAAACAGAGGTACAAATAGAGGTCTTTGGCATTTCTCTGTCACCCCTCCCCACTTGGATTGTGTCCTTGCTTTTTCCGTGGCCCCTTCTGGTGCTGGCCCAGACCTGACCGCTCTGTGCGCTGTCCCCTCCCCAGGCGACCGCTGTGACTGTGCGCTTCTACGGGCTTGTGCACTGGGAGGACCCCACGGACGAGTCCCTGGGCCCTGTCCCCTGCCACTGCTCACCCCCCGAGGGTGCCATCACCAAAGAAGGCATGCTGCACTACAAGGCGGGCACCTCCTACCTGGGCAAGGAGCACTGGAAGACCTGCTTCGTGGTCCTCAGGTGGGAGCCCCCTCGGGCAGCTCCGGCCTCAGGCTCGGCCTGGGGTTGCTGGCTGTCAGGTCCCCAGCAGGGAGCTGTTTGCAAGGGAGTCGCTGAAGAGGAAGGCCTAAGGGGGGCGGCTCCCTCCTCCACAGGGCTTTGCAGGAGACATCCCAGGATATCAGAGCTTCTCTGTAAAGCCAGCCATCTTTGGGGCCCACCCAGGGGCTCCCATCCCGTGCCACCCAAAGAAGCCCACCTAAAATACATCAGGCAGAGACCTGCACGGGGCTGCGCCGAGCTGACCCCAGGGGTGCTGAGGGAGCAGCACTCCTTGCTGGCCCCTGCAGGTCTTTCTTCACCAGCCCTGCCACAGCAGACAGGCCCCCCCACCTCTTTGGCCTCTGGGGTTCAAAGATCCAGCTTGTGGGGAGTCCCAGGGGTCTGGGCTCCACCTGGCCCCCAGTTCCTGGGACAGGCCTCACCCCTGCCATATTGTGCCCCTGCAGCAACGGGATCCTCTACCAGTATCCCGACCGCACCGATGTCACCCCCCTGCTCTCTGTGAACATGGGGTAAGTGTCTCGGGCAACGGGGCTGGGTAGGTGTTGGGGTCAGGCATCGATGCCTGAAGGTCAGGGCTCTGGCTGAGCCTGGGGCCCGGGCTCCTGTTACCCTGGTTTGGGCTGGCTCTCCCTCTTGTCAGCTCAGCCCGGCCCCTTATCTCCTGAGAGCTAGAGGGGTCCCGACTACCTTCTGGTGTCCTCCAGCCCTGGGACTGGAGCAGGCTCTGTGTCCACGCACCTTGAGCCACACCCAGGGGCCACCCCGTGCCAACCCCGCCTCCTCGCTCCCGTTTCACCCCTCCTCCTCTGGCCCAGGGGGGAGCAATGCGGTGGCTGTCGGAGGTCCAACACCACGGATCGGCCCCACGCCTTCCAGGTCATCCTCTCCGACCGGCCCTGCCTGGAGCTGAGTGCGGACAGCGAGCCGGAGATGGCCGACTGGATGCAGCACCTCTGCCAGGCCGTATCCAAAGGGGTAAACTGCTCCTGCCTCCCCCGTTCACCTGGCCTCCCCACATCCCGGGTCCCTCCCCGAGCCCACACCCGTCACGGAGCCACCTGTGAGGAATAAGGCAGGGGACCTCCAGGCGACAGCCCAAGAGCAGACCCTGGAGCTCTCGCTGTCACCCTGTCCCCACCTATGATCCTGAGGTGGGCGGAGCCTGCCCGACTTCTGGAGGGAGGGGCATAGGGCCGGCGGGGCCTCTGGATGGAGGGGTCTGGTGCAGACTTCCCTCCCCTCTGCCCATGTCCTTCAGGTCATCCCCCAGGGGGTGACTCCCAGCCCCTGCATCCCCTGCTGCCTGGTGATCACTGACGACCGCCTCTTCACGTGCCACGAGGACTGCCAGACCAGCTTCTTCCGCTCCCTGGGCACAGTCGCGCTGGCCGACATCAGCGCCGTGTCCCTGGAGCCCGGCAGGGAGTTCTGTGTCTTGGTGAGCCGGGTCGGGGGGACGGAGGCAGGCCCTTCAGGAGGATCCCTGTGTCCGCTCACCTGGGCCCGCTCTCCCCAGGAGTTCTCCCAGGACAGCCAGCAGCCCGTCGCACCCTGGGTCATCTACTTGAGCTGCACATCTGAACTGGACCGATTCCTGTCTGCACTGAACTCTGGGTGGAGAACCATCTACCAGGTACCCAGCTGCCCGGGGCCCAGCGGAGCGGAGCCATCCCCTAAGGAAACGGAGATTGAGGCAGGAAGCGGGCTGGGGCAGCACCGTATCTGTGGCACCGGGACAGACACGGACATTAGGTCCAAAGGGCAGCCTGACTCCTAGTGAGTCTGAGACTAAGCTGAGAGTGGAACCCAGAAAACGCCGTCCCTGACCTTATCGGTTCCAATCAAAAAGCACGAACTAAGTGCCCGTGGTGGGCTGAGGCAGAGGCCGGTCCAGGTAGGCGGGATCCTTTCAGGTGGCAGCCAGCTGGAGTGCAGGGCTGGCCATGTGGGGCCCCCCCAAGGAGGAGGCTCGGGCGCCATCACCTTGTCTCGGCTTGAGCCCCTCCGTGGGGCAGGAGAATCCAGCAGGGTGGAGACCCCAGCAGGCTCCCGGGCAGGGGCTCCGCGGCCTCACACTCCCTGCCCCCCCCACCCCACACAGGTGGACCTCCCCCACAAGGCCATCCAGGAAGCCTCCCACAAGAAGCTCGAGGACGCCCTGAGCCTCATCCACAGCACGTGGCAGCGCAGCGACAGCCTGTGCCGCGGCAGAGCCTCCCGGGACCCCTGGTGCTGAGGCAGAGCTGGCTGCTGGCCTGGCGTCCTGGTGTCCCAGGGGGGTAGGACAGGGAGGCGCACCGAGCACACAGTCATCGCTGTGTCGCCGTGCTGCTCAGGGCCGGGCCTCCCCCCGTTCCACAGCCCACCACCACCCCGGGCGCAGAACCAGTGAGCGGGCTGAGACAGGGCCTTTCCCTCCGAGGGATCCAGAGTGGGTGCTTAGCACCTTGGGCATGCTGCCCAGCAGGTGGGCACTGGGAAGTGCTGGGGCAGGGGGTCCGAGCCCTATGGGCTCTAGTTGCACAGCCCCCTCCCAGGGCCACGGCCTCAGTCCACACCATCTCTTCAGGATGGCAATGAGGGTAATGTGGACTCCGAGGGGAGCGAAGGACGGAGAAGGCAGGAGTCCCCTCTTCCTCTCCTGGGCCAGGCCCGGGCAGAGGCTCAGGACTCCCTCCCCGGGGCCCTGAGTGCCTGGCCTGGCTGCACAGGGAGGGAAGCTGGACCACTGAGGTCATAGTGCACGTCTCCTCACTAACTCCATCCCCACGCGCACTGCTGCTGCCTTCCGGGGCTGGGGCCGGGCCTGGACTGGCCCTCCCTGGCTGCCAGGAGGCCCTGCATGTCCACGGTCCCCTACCCCCACCTCTCCCTGAACCTGGCAGTGTCATGGACCCAGGAATCAGGCTGTGTCCTTGCACCCAAAGCAAAGGGAAGGGAGGAGGGCTTGGAAAGGAGCAGAGCCCACTAGCCTGGTGTTCACGTTGGAGCCTCCTGACTGTCCCCTGCTTGGCTAGAGCCAGGCCCTTCCCAAGAGCTTTGTCAAGGGCCCTCTGGGGGAAGGAGTCAGGTGGTCTGGGGTTTGTTTTTTAAAATAAAATAGATATGTTATATTGCCAAGACTTGTCACTGGTCCTTTTTGACCAGGGTGGAGGCGGGGGCCCTCCAGTCCCTCTTCTCAGGCCCCTGGGCTCTGTTCTTCATTCCACACATGTTCCATCAGCTGCCTGTGCTGACACGGGGAACCGGACCCCCTGCCGCTCCGGGGCACTCACATCTGGAGGAGCCCAGGCCTGGGAGTTTCTTGGCCTGGACTTTGCCCTCCCTCCTGTTTCCTGCAGTGGCCAGGGGTGGGGCAACTCCAGTCCTGGGGCATGTCTCCATTATCTCCAGTCTCCACTACCTGGCGGGCACTCCTGCCTCCCATTCTCCCCAGCTCCAGGAGTAAATGCCAGCCACTCTGGATAAACCCAGTTCCCAAGGCCTCTTGTTGTGCCGCTGCCCCAGGGGCTGGCTAGAGGATGCCAAGCCCACCAGGCTGGGGGAGCCATTCAGCACTGCAACCTCCAGGGCCCCACGCCTGGGAGGAAAGGAGTAGACTCTGGAAGGGCTGGGTGTGGAGGCTACCTAGGTGGGTTCCAGGCAGGGTGGCTCTGCCCCTGGTTTTGATTGGGCCTAGGGTGGTGTAGGGTGGCCCTGGCAGGAAAGAGCTGCTCTGGGGGCACAGGCCAAGGTGGGCAGGGTGGTACTGGCCCCTGGCCTGAGCAGCCTGGCACCTGGGAGCAGTGTGCAGGGGTGTAAGGTCCCTTCTCACCAGGCACAAAGGGCCACTTCCATGCCAGGGGGCTCTTCTCCAGGAAGCCACACCCAGGAGGTGCTGCCGCCTGGAGGAGGGTAGTCCTGAGGGAAAAGCCCTTACAAGATAATCGACCAAAGCCACTGGTCGAGCCTTGAGGGGCCTTATTTTTCCATCTCCACACCCCCAGGGGCCCCAGGCAGGGGGAATGTGGGCCACCTTTTATTGGGTGCTCTTCATACATCTCTAATCCCCCAAAGAAGCTCTGACATGGGTATGGATATCCCCGATTTACAAACGGAGAGACTGAGGCTCAGAGAGGAAGTAATTGGCCCAGGCCACATACTGGCACAGCCTGGGAGTCAAGGCCAGTCCTCCACCTCTGCTCTCACTGACGATGGGACCATAGACCCTGGGAGCCAGACTGGAAGACCAAGGCCAGGAAGGGGGACGTCACACAGCAGCAGGCATGGGAGTGGGGCAGTTGCTGAGTTGCCCAGGACGGCAGTTGCCCCATGCCCAGGGCTCTGAGCTGCAGCAGGACTGGCGAAGCCAAAGGTGGGGCAGAAGCACCAGCCCTTTGCCCCAGGACCAGAGGAGGGCTGGAGGACGACTCGGCTGATTGGCACCTTCTTCCCGCCCCCAATCTCTAGCTGTTCCAGATGACCTTTACCCCAGATCCCAGGGTCTAGGCCCGCCCCTGCCGGGAGGTGTGGACAACACGGGCGGCTGCGATTGGTCAGAACCCGCAGGGGTGTGCCCCAGGCGCCAGCAGCCCAGGCCCTGGGCAAAGCAGGTGGACTCCAGGGATAGATCAGGAACCGCCGGGCAGCTGCAGGCCTGTCCCGCCAGACCCCTGCCCTGCAGACATGGTCGCAGGCCCCCTCGATCCCTAGCTCTGTGACCCTTCAGAGGTGCAGGCAGCCTAAGCGCCACCACCCCAGGGCCTGTGCCATGCCCCTGACCAGGGCACAGCCCTCTGCTGGCACAGAGGACACAGAAACGGTGTCGCCGGCTGTGGACCTGGTGCTGGGGGCCTCGGCCTGTTGCCTGGCCTGCATCTTCACCAACCCCCTGGAGGTGGTGAAGACACGGCTGCAGCTGCAGGGGGAGCTGCAGGCCCCCGGCACCTACCCTCGGCCCTACCGGGGCTTCGTGGCCTCGGTCGCCGCTGTGGCCAGAGCAGATGGGCTGTCTGGGCTGCAGAAGGGGCTGGCCGCCAGCCTCCTCTACCAGGGCCTCATGAACAGCGTCCGCTTCTACTGCTACAGCCTGGCGTGCCAGGCTGGCCTCACCCAGCAGCCAGGGGGCACCGTGGTCGCAGGTGCGGTGGCTGGCGCCCTGGGAGCCTTCGTGGGGAGCCCTGCTTACCTGGTGAGTGCCTTGCCTCCACCCTCCACCATCCCGAGGCCCAGCTCCCTCCGGGACTCAGGCTTCCCTGGCTGGCCTCAGCGGATAGGTGGGGTGGGGCAGGCTGGCTGGGGCGCTCCCTGGAACATCCCTGCCTAGGCTTGCTCTCTGCCCCAGGGCAGCAGGACCTTACCTAGTCCTCCGTCCCCTGGGGTCCCCACCCTGCAGATCCTGAGCCAGGGTAGGGGCAGAGGTAGCAGGAGGTGTGCTGGGGGTAAGCAGGAGGTGGGCACTTGTGTGGCTGGTACAGGAACAAAGCTCCATGGAGCCAGGGCCCCGGCACGGGACTGGATGTGGTTCCACTGTCATCTCCCTCAGTCCTCACAACAGCGTTTGTTTGTTTGTTTATTTTATTTTTCCATCATCATTTACCCCCTCTATGCCCTCTTCCATCTCTACCCCCGCCCCCAAGAAAGGTAAGCAGATGAAGGTTAAGTAATTTTCCCAAGGTCACAGATGGTGCAGACCCAGGCCACCGCTGGAGACCCACCCATCCCTGCTTCACGTGCCCCCTAAGCGGCAGGTGTGGGCTCGTGGAGGTCCAGGTGCCGGGTGGGGCTGCCCCCTGGAACATCCCTGCCCAGCCCTGCAGTCTGCCCCAGGGCGTAGGGAAGGGTGCCCTCCACGCACGAAGCTCAGCCAGGCTTCCCCCAAGGCCCCGGCCCTCAGCTCTCCGTCACCTCTGCTCTCACAGGTCAAAACGCAGCTGCAGGCCCAGACGGTGGCCGCAATGGCCGTGGGGCACCAGCACCACCACCAAGTAAGACTGTCACTCCCCAGAGCTCCCTGGGCTGGGTGGGCTCCTGGTGGGCAGGGACTGCCCAGTGACCCTGTGCCCTCTCCCCACAGAGCTTACTGGGCGCCATGGAGACCATCTGGCGGCAGCAGGGCTTGGCAGGTCTGTGGCGGGGTGTGGGCGGGGCTGTGCCCCGAGTCATGGTTGGCTCAGCTGCCCAGCTTGCCACCTTTGCCTCTGCCAAGGACTGGGTGCAGGAGCGACAGGTAAGGGGCCAGGGACACCTGCGCTCACCCACACAGACACACAGGAGAGAGGAGGGCCACCTGCCTCGTTCCTCCCCATCTTTCTGGGCCCGAATCACACCTCGACCTCTCCAGCTGGACCTTTGCACAGGGAGTCCCAGGGGGTGGTGACAGACAGGGCCCCTAAACCCCTGGGCCCAGCAGGAATGGGGGCCAACAGTGAATCCTGAAGCTGGGAGGAACTAGTGGGGGAGATATGGGGTGGGGGATGGCTGGAGGGGCCTTGTCTTCTCCCCTTCCCCCAGCTCTTCCAGCACCCAGGTGGTGGCAGGGTGGGTGGAAGGCAGTTGCAGGGGTCAGCAGCCTGCACCATCCTCACAGTGGCTCCCGGAGGACAGCTGGCTGGTGGCCCTGGCCGGAGGCATGATCAGCAGTGTAGCTGTGGTTGCAGTCATGACCCCCTTCGATGTGGTCAGCACTCGGCTGTACAATCAGCCCGTGGATGGAGCTGGCAAGGTGAGCGGGGACAGGTGGTGAGGGTGTGGGGAGCTGGAGAGCACCCTTCCCAGCACACACGCGCACGCACACACGGACACACACAGACAGCCAGACACACATGCACGACATACATGCAAATGCATGAATTCAGCTTGTGTGCTGAGCACCGTGTCCCAGGCACGTGCTACACAGTTTCGCATCTAGATTTCATCCCATCCTCATAACCACCTTTGTTTTCCTGCTGAGGAAACTGAGGCTCAGAGATATCAAGTGAATTGCCTGAGGTCACCCAGCTGGTATGTAGAGGAACCTGCTTGGAGCCCAGGGCTGAGCCCGCGGCCTTGCAGACATGTGCCTGCCATCATGAACCTGGTGCAGCTGTGCCCGGCACATAGGTGCCCTCCACAGGCTGAGTGAGGGGCAAAATCCACTGCATGCCACTAGCCAAATGAAGCCCCTAACATGGGGCTGTGGCCGTCTGAAGGAAGAGACCCCCTTTTTTTTTTTTTTTTTTTTAATATATCTTTATTGATTTCAGAGAGAGGAAAGCAGAGGGAGAGGGAGAGAGAGAAACATCAATGATGAGGGAGTCATTGATCGGCTGCCTCCTGCACGCCCCCACTGGGGATCGAGCCCACAACCCGGGCATGTGCCCTGACGGGGAATCGAACCCCGATCGCCTGGATCCTAGGTCGATGCTCAACCGCTGAGCCACACCCAGCCGGGTGAGACCCCTTTTTAATTTCACAACCTAAAGGGCCATCTTTCTGTAGTTTGCCAGGCTTGGGGGTGCCTTTTCTGAGGTGCCACAGAAGCCCTTACACACAGATACACCCTGCTGTGCCAGCCAGGGCCCCTATAGTGACACCCCCCTGTGTCTGTCCCCAGGGCCAGCTATACAGGGGCCTGGCTGACTGCCTGGTGAAGATCTGGCGGCAGGAGGGCCCCCCTGCGCTCTACAAGGGCCTGGGCCCCGCCTACCTGCGCCTGGGCCCGCACACCATCCTCAGCATGCTCTTCTGGGACGAGCTGCGGAAACTGGCCAGATAGGGCTGGCGCCAGGGCACCTGGGCCACGTCCCTCACCCCCCCGCATCCTGACACAGCCTGTTGCCCCGCTCCAGCCAGGACTGGCCACCTCGGAGCGAGCCACAGGCCCCGGCTCCGCCGCAGGTCTGGGGAGAGTGTGGGTAGCTCTGGTCAACCCAGCCTGTGACCCCACCACCCGGCTCAGAGTCACCACCCACTCTGTTCTCCAGAAAGCTCTCTCCCTTCTCTACTTGGGGTGGCTTGTCCCAGCGCCTTCCTCACGGTTATAACGACAGTTCTGGAGCCTCACCACAAGTGGGGCCACCTACCTGCGTCAGTTCGCTTCCTCCTGGAACAACAGTGTGAGCCCATAAAACCCTCTTTCCCCAGCGAGGAAGCCGAGGAAGCCGAGGCTCAGAGGGTGAGACCCTTGGATCAGACCACTCAGCTCCGAATGGCAGAGCTGGGATGGAGCGCAGCCCTGCCAGGCCCAGAGCTGTGCCCTTGGCAAGGACCAGGACCAGGGGGCAGCGTGTCCCCGAGGGATCACTGTATACACAAGGAGACCCCGGGTGCCCCCAAGGCGTGTCACCATCTTTGGGGGTCAGCCAGGGCAGCGGGAACAAAGCGCCTCAGCGCAGGTGGCTGTAACAGCCGACGGGTTCCTCAGTCTGGAAGCCAGATGCCCCAGAGGAAGGGGTCAGCAGGGCTGGTTTCTTCCGAGGCCTCTCTCCTTGGCGTGTAGGTGGCTGACCTCCGTGTGTCCTTCCCTTTGCGCGTGTCTTCTTATGAGGACACCAGTCATGACGGATTAGGACCCCCCTAGTGACCTCATGGTAACCTAATCAGCTCCGTAAAGACCCTGTCGCCAACCACAGTCCCGTTCTGAGGTGCCGGGAGCTAGGACCTCATTATATGAATTGGGGTGGGGAAGACAAAGTTCAGCCTGTCACATCCACGAAGGGCTTTCACTGAGGCGCCCCCCTAACCCCAGCACCCAGCACTGTGTGAGGCCCCTACCCCGGGTGCCCAGCACTATGGCATCTGCACAGACCCCATGACAACACCGAAAGGGAGCCCTCGAGATGCCCAATGTTCAGACGAGGAGACTGAGGCCAGGGCCGGCGAGTGACTTGCCCGAGCTGAGTAGCAGAGCTGGGCATCCCAGTCCCGCCCTTCCCCCAGGCTGCAGCCACACTCCCCGCACCGGTGTGTCCCTAAGGCCGGCACTGACCTTTGTGCCACAGAGGTGGACACCCAAGTCCCTGGAAGGGGGAGAACTGGCCGGGGTCAAACGGCCTGAACTACCTTCCCTGCCAACACCCGTGTCTTGGGAAAGCTGCTCCCCAGGGGCTCTCCTACCAACACTCCAAACCAATAAAGTTTTCTATTTTCTTTACTTCAACGACTCCCCTCTGCCGGCAGCCTCGGACTCCCCCACCCTGAACCCCCGCTTGGCTACTTCAGTCTGGGAAAGGAGGGTCCCAAAGAACTGGGGGGTGCCCCCCCACCTCACCGGGCCCAGGGAGGCCTGCCACCCAGTGGACACGGAGAGGACAGCCAGGGTGGGCGGCGGGCGGCAGAGCCGGATCCCAGCCTCAGGCGGTGGGGGGACCACCGGCTCCCTCCAGACTTGGGGCTGAGAGCAGAGCCTGAGCTCAGGAACGTCGGGGGATGGAGGCCCGTTTCCAGATTTGGGGCTGAAAGGACACAGCCCAGACCTCAGGCTGGGGGACAACAGATGGCTGAGGACAGACGAGGGCTGGGGCTTCAGGAAGCCCCCGTGTGGGAAGCCCGAGGGGAGGGTGAGAAAAGGGGGCACCTGGCTCGAGCAGGGGCAGAGACGGAGACCAAGCCCAGAGATGCCCCTTCACCCCGCGCCCCCCGCATGGGGAGCAGCTGGTCGCCCCTGAACCCTGCAGGCCCCTGGCTCTCCTCCCCTCCGGGCCCTCCCGCCGCGGGCCTTTGACCCCTCCCGCCCCCCTCCCCCTCCCCCTCTCCTCCCCGACACCTTTGCCCCCTGACGTCAGTCTCCCCTGCGGACCTGGCCCAGGCTGGGGCAGGATCTGGCTGCCATGTTCTTCCTGCCGTCCCTCCCCTCCTGGCTCCCTGGCCTCTCCTCCCTCGAGTGGGGCTCTGGCCTCCTCCTCAACTCCCTCCTGGAAGGTGAGCTCCTCCTCCCTGCCCCTCGGGGCCTGCTCCCCGCAGTTCAGGGGGGCCCCACCCCGGTCTCCGGGCACCTAGGCTGCCCTCCCCCCCTGCCTAGCCGCCTGCTTTCCCTCCCACCCCTCAGGCCTCATCGGGGCCTGCGGAGTCTCCATCCTGAACAGCCTCCTGAGGGTTTACTTCTTCGTGGGCTGTGCCAAGTGAGTGCCCACCCCCAGCCCCTATGGCCCCTGGGCCCCCAGCTGTGACTCTGGGCTTTGAGGGAGGATTGAGGGCAAGAGACCATCTGTCCTGCCAGGGAGCGTGGCTGGGGGCCCCGGGACCCCATCCAGGGCCCAGGCCGGTGGGGCTGCCCCTCTGCCTACGCCCACTCTGCCCCCACAGCAACCCAGAGCGGCGGCTGGAAAAGGAGCGGCTGCAGGCCCCTTGGGCCCCCCTGGAGACCGTGCACCTGGTTGGGCTGGCCCTGATCCTGACCGTCGTGGGGACCCGGGTGGCCTCCCTGGTGGTGCTGGAGTTCTCCCTCAGGGCCATCTCCACGCTGCTTTCCCAGGGCAAGGTGAGGCCACAGGGAGGCGGTGGGTGCAAACTGCCCGGCCCTGGGCCCCGGTTTCCACCCCGGAACACGGGAAGCTGGGCCCACGGGAAGCATCTCCGCTCCTCACCAGCCCCTCTGTAAGACTGAGTCTAGAGAACAGATTGTTTCCTCGGGCTGTGACCCCCAAGGCCAAGTCTCCACTCAGAGTGAACACAAGCCCAGCCCACAAAGAGCTTCCCACGGGCTAGATCCTTTGAATACGTCCTCCCATTGTCCTCAACCACAGGGGTAAAGATCTGTGTGATCCCCATTTCCCAGATGGGTAAACTGAGGCTCAGAGCAGGGAAGCGGCTTGTCTGTGGTCACCCCGCAGGAAGCAGTCAGGCTTTGGACCCAGGTGTCCCAGGCTCTGAGCCACCCCTGCCCTTCATTAAGCACACGGGTTCCAAGTAATAATCATGATTGAAGTTAAGCGGAAAGAAACCATCCCAGGCGGGCTTGAGGTGAAGGCAACTTCCCGTCTTTGGGGATGATCCTCAGGGTTCCTTTGGGCCCCGGCCGCCTGCAGACTGAAGCCTTTGTGCTTTGACAGCCCCCGGTGTCCCGTGGTGAGGGGAGACCTGAGCCCCACCATCGCTGCCCTTCTGCCATCTCCCTCGCCAGGGCTCCGGGGGCGCCGAGAGGCTGCAGCTGCCCCTGCTGTGCCAGTTCTCGCTGGGCTGCGGGCTGACCTGCGGCCTGAGCTTCCTGCAGGAGGGCGCTGCCCACCGCACCCTGAACCTGCTGCTGAGCCTCGGGCTGGCCACGCTGCTGAGCAGGGCCGCCCGGCGCCTGCGCCACCACGTCTGCCGCCTCTACGAGCTGCACAGCGGCCAGCACCGCTGCGGGGTCTGCCTGGGGCTGCGGGCGGGCGCGCCCGGCCTGCTCCGGCTGCTGGGCCGCGCCCTGGTCGTGGCCTTTGCCGTGGGCGACCTGGCGGCCGTGGCCCTCATCAACCAGGACTTCCTGACCTCCTCGGAGGCCGTGCGCTTCTGGACGCCGCTCACCATCTGCTACACCCTGCTGGTCATCTACATGCAAGGTGAGGGCCACGGGGGGTCCAGGCGTTTGCATCCTGCTGTCTGATGGGCCCCGTGCCGTTCCACGTCCCCGGGAGGCCGACAAGCTAGCCCCAGCCCTCGCCATCCCAGAGCCGGAGCGCTGGGCCTGGTGGCAGAGGCCAGATGGTGGGGCAGCTCGGAGAAGGGTGCGGTGTGCGGGGGGGGTCCCTGAGGAGACGGTGCTGGACTTGGACCTGGAAGGGTAGCAGGAGCCCCTGAGAGAGGCGAGGGGGGACATGACCTGTACGCCAAAGCTCAGGGGTGAGAGCGAGCCTGGCGGCCTCAAACAACTCAGAAAAGCTGAGTGTAGCTTTCAACCCAGGAGAGTCTAAGGAGCTGAGGCTGATGAGGCTCATAGGGGCCTGATGGAGCCCTTGCGGGCCAGGCTGGGCAGTCCGACAAAAACCATTGCAGGGGTTTAAGTGGGGAGAGTGGCCCGGTCAGATCTGGGCTCTAGGAAGAGCCTCCTGGCTGCAGAGAGGGTGGCAGGAAAAGGAAGGGTCGGCAGGCCGAGAGAGCAGCAGGTGCAAAGGCCCTGGGGCAGGAATGAGCTTGGCGTGCTCGCTGAACAGCAAGGACACCGGGATGGCCGGTGGTCTGGGCAAAGGGGAAACAAGTCAGGGACGAGAGGAGGTTGGGAGCAGGCACCGGTCAAATAGAGCAGAGCCTCGTGTCAAGGTGAGGAGTCTGCAGCTTATTTCAAACGCGGTGGGAAGTGCTAATGGATTATAGCAAAGGGAAGATTTCCTCTCACTGGTGTGTGAGTGAGGTCCCGAGCTGCTGAGTAGACACTTGAGTTATAGGGTCAAGAACAGAAGCCAGGAGACCCGTAAGGAGGTTGCTGGGACCAGGGTGGGGCAGTGGAGCGTCCAGATGTGCTTGGGTGGGGATCTGTGTGGCAGGAAGAGTTGACAGGCTTAGTAATGGGCCAGACATAGAGCTGCAGGAGGGGAGTCGGGCAACTCCTGCTGCTGGAGGCTGGCTGCTCTGTCCTGACCACGGGAGGAGCACGCTAGTCTGAGGCCTGCAGTGGGCAGTGAGGCCTGGGAGGCACAAGGGCCGGTGTTCTGGGGGCATGGAGAGTGGGGGTGGGCCCAGGAGCAAGGGAGAGGGGCTGCAAGGGGGGGGGAAGGCTCCGCCTGGGGATGGCAGCTGGGGGAGGGGGAGGTCCAGCCCTGAGCCAGCCGAGCCTCAGTCTGGGGCATCGGTTGGGGCAGGCCTGAGGTGACAGGCGGTGTGCGCCCCACAGAGGAGCAGCAGCAGCACCCTGGCCTGCGGAGCCCGGTCCGGACGGTGCTGGTGCGCATGAGCGGCCTCTGCGTGCTGCTGCTGACCGTGGGCCGCTGGCTGGACCTCCTGGGCGTCTTCACCTCCCTGCTGGGCGAGCTCTGGTGCCTGCTGGGCGCCCGCACCCTGCTTGACCTTTGCCAGTTACAGGTGGGCAGCTCCCGCCCCCGGTGCATCCCCCAGACAGCCCCGGGAGCAGCCTCTCCTGGGGTGGGGGTGTTAACCTTTGACCTGTGCCCCAGAGGCCCTGAATGGGAGGAAGGTCTCAGATAAAGGGAGGCCCGAAGTCCCCTCATGGGCGGGGGGCTGGGGGGTATCTGCCATCCTTTCCTCTCCCCGTCCCCTCAGGACTTTCCATCCCCGAAGCCTTCAGTGTCCGCTCCAAGCCAGCCCGAGCCCTCAGCACCTGCCCCGACCCAGGGGACGGCCGCCTCCTGACCCACCCCACGGAGGACTCTGTCTCGGGCCCACCCAGGCTCATCTGCAGGCCTGACGCCAGCAGGGTGCCTGGAGGCAGGCTGGCAGGGTTGGCCCCACCCGGAACTCAAGGTGGGCACTGGAGCCCCCTGAGATGGAGGGGAGGGTTTGGGGTTAGGGCCCTCAGAAGTGGGGGCACCTGGAGACCATTGGGTGGGCAGTGGACACACAGCCCCCTAGACCTGCCTTCAGAGGATGGAGATGGGGCAGAAGTGCATCTCTGGATGGCTTCCCTCCGCCGGCCTCCCTGTTCTCTTCAAGATAATAAAGACATTTTTCTTATCCTGTGCTCAGAATCATGGCCACATAGAGAGCAAAAGGTTTTTCTGAGGCCACACAGCTCCTCCGGCCGGGGCAGGCTCCTGGGATGTGTCAGGAGTTTACTACTGAGGGGGCTGCGGAGGTGGTGGGAGGCAGTGGGATGGACACGGAATCCAGCACCCACTCCTGTCCCACCCGAGGCTGAGATACAGCTGAAGGGTCACAGTGCTGAAAAAGCCTCTGTAGGTGCTCCTGGGTTCCCACCCTGACCCTGGCTTGTCTAAGACCATGAGGATGCTTCCTGCCTCAGCTCCATTCCTCCCATGTCCTCTGCAGGCCCTGCTCGGGGAGGCCACAGAGTGGACGGAAGAAGGTTGGGTGCCAGCTCCTCTGCTGTGCTGCTGTGTACCCTCGGGTAGGCTGCTGGCCCTCTCTGAGCCTGTCAGAAGAACAGCTATCACGGGTTGGGTGCTCACCGTGTGCTTGGCACCGTGCTGAGCACTTTTATGATTTCATTTCATTCTGACGTCAGCCCCAAGACGTTGGTACTGTTATCCATTTTTACAGATTCAGAAACTGAGGCTCAGAGAGGTTAAGTAACTTTCTCAAGGGTGCACAGCTAGTTAGTGGCAAAGCCATAGTTTGAGTCCAGCTGGCCTACCCCCCAGAGCTCAAGTGCTTTGCATGCTTCCTGCTACCCTCTTCCTATTGAAGAACTGGGGCCAGGAGAGCCAACAGGTGGGCATGAAAAACATGGCGGGTCCATTCCCGGAAGGCTCTGCAGTGTGGTTCTGGCCACCTTTTGTCCAGGGCAGCCTGAGGCTCCGTCACAGTCGTGTTCTCCTGGCCCAGACGCCCAGCCCCACAGGGCAGCTTGGTTCCCTGGGGACTGAGCTGGGGCCCTTTCCCAGCAGGGGCCCCATGGGGGAAAGGAGACGGCCAGGGAGCTGCTAAGGTTTTGTGAGGGTCGTGTGTTGGAGTGGCAGGGGAGGCACCAGGGAGGAAGCGACGGCTGGAAAGGGTTCTTGGAGGCTTCTAGGCTTCTATGGGTCTCGCTTCTCAGTAGAGGCCGCCATGGTCACCCAAAGGCCCCCCTGGAGCAGACAGTCTGGCCTAGGATTTTTCACTCCCCACCTCAAGTGAAGGCTGGCCCCAAGGCAGGCTGGCTCCAAGGCTGGGTGGGGTGGTTCCCACTGACTCCTCCAGGAGTGGCCACCCAGGTGACAGCTTGAGCCCCACCTGTGATCTACCCCCAAGAGGGGCCTGTCGGCCCCAGAGTAGCTGAGGTGGGAGACAAGCCTGTGGGTCCCCCCACCCCCAGTATAGGACCCAGCCCCCTCTGCCTGGGAGTGTGCTCGGCTCCCTCCGGGCAGGAAACCTGCCCCAGTCTAGGAGGAAATGGCTCAGTTAGGGGGGCCCAGGGCCAGCTCCTTGCCAGACCCAGACTGGGCACCAGGTTTCAACCATTCTGATGTTTTTGCTGGAAGCTTCCCCAGCCTCCTGGCCCCCATGTAGCCCTAGCACCCAGTGGGGACAGGGCTGGGAGGGACTAGACTCAGCAGCCCTTTCCTTTTTATGGGCACAGGGACTGTTTTCCAAACAAAAATGGGGGCATGTGGGCGGGAATAGGACTCTTTTCTTATCTACGGAATTATTTTTGTGAAAAGTCCAACAAGGGAATAAACATTAGGTCCCTCTAAGTGAGGCATTTAGCAAACCTCCATGCCAAACAAAGAGCAATGGGCCCGAAGTCCAGCGGGCAGAGGAGATGCAAAAGGTATGGCCTGGAGCTGGGACTTGACTCCACAGAGACCATGAGAGCCCTGGGCCTGGGCCCTGGGCCCTGACCCGCATCCTGCTGAAGAGGTGGGAGACCAGAGTGCCCAGTCCCTGCTAAGAGGACATGATGGGAACCTCAGTGGCAGCTGGGATTGGGGTGAACCGGCCACCTCCCTCCTGAGCTCCCCACTTCTGGCTTTTCTTAGCTATGGCATTGTCCCTCTGGGTGTCCCGTGTTTCTTTCTCCATTCACTCATTCGAGAGTAATTACTGAATATCCAGTAAGGGGGTGGAGTGCCAGGGGTCTACTGAGCTAGGGAGGGCGTTTTTGTTGTTTACAGCTGCGTAACAAATGACCCCAAAAACCTAGCAGCTTAAAATAACAGACATGTATCGTCTCACTTTCTGTGTGGGTTGGGAATCTGCTTGCAGCTTGGCTGGGTCCTCTGGCTTAGGGGTCTCTCAAGATGGCTTAGGGCCCAAGTCGAGATGTTGGCCGAGGCTATGATGTCATCCTAAGGCTCGACCGGGGAAGGATCCAGTTGCAAGCTCACTCCCATGGTTGTTGGCAGGATTCACTTTCTCCTGGGCTGTTGGGCCAAGGGCCGAGGGGCTGTTGGCCAGGGGTCTCCCTTGGTTCTCTGCCACATGAGCCTCTCTGTAGGGCAGCTCACAGCACGACCGCTGGCTGCCCTCGGGCAACCCAGCAAGTGAGGGAGAGAGAGAAGAGCAGTAGGGCAGAAGCCACAGTCTTTGTAACCCAGCATGAAAAGCTACCGCCCACTGTTTCTGCTGTGTTCTGTTGGTTAGAAACAAGTTACCCTTGAGAGGAGGGGATGATTGGAGGGTGTGGCAGAAGGCGGGGGTCCCTGGGAGCCACCTTAGAAGCTGCCTTCTACAGAGGGCTTCACTGAGGAGCCCCGAACGGACGGAGGGAGCAAGCCAAGCAAAGAGCTGAGAGAAGAACCTCCCCGGCTGAGAGAACAGCACAGGCAAAGGCCCTGGGGCGGGAACAAGCTGGGGGAGCGTGAGGAAAGGCAGGACACAGGGAGGCTGGAGCACCGCAGAGAGGGCGGAGTGTCCGTGAGGTCACGGAGGCGGCAGGGCCAGATTGCTCAGGGCCACGGTGGGGGTTGGATCTCCGCCCCCTAGCAGCTGGTGACGGGCAGCCAGCTGAGGGCTTGCGCAGGAGGTGACATAACCTGACTTACATTTTTGAGGAATTCCTCTCCTTGCGGATTTTAGGACAGACAGTGTAGAAACAGCAGTCCAGTCTGGAAACATTTGGAATAACCCGGGTGAGATGATGGGGGCTTGGACCACGGTGGTAGCCGTGGAGGGAGGTGGCCCTAAGGGGTTGGATTCTGGGCATATTTGTGGAGTTTATTGATAGGATTTCCTAATCGATTAGGTTTGGGCCTGAGAGAAAGAGCAGAATCCAGGGGGCTCTTTGGTTTTTGACCTGAATGAGCAGGTGAATGACATAGGAGGCTCCGGGGGTGGAGCGGGTTTGTCGCACACAGGCGGGGGCCACGTCGATGGACGGTCCAGGTGTGGGAGGCGTGTGACGTGGTCTGGGGTCAGGGAGGCCTCTCTGGGAAAGGCCTGAAGGTTGAGGGGCAGTTCCCAGGCCAACGGGGTGGAGGGGAAGCCCAGGCAGGTCTTAAGGCCCCCGAGTGGCCTGAGGGACTGAGGGTCAGTGCGGCTGGAGCAGAGGGTGAAGGGTCACCGCGGAGGACCTGGCCAGGGCCCTGGGAGGAGTTGGCCTCCCTCCAAGCTAGAGCCGTCGGAGCCACAGACGGGCCGGGGCGTGCTGCTTTGCTGAGGTGGTCCGGCCGGTGTGGAGAATGGATGGTAAGGGGTAAGTCAGGGCCAGCCCAATTTTAAGGGCCCCCTTTGGGAGAAAGAACACAATTCATGTGAAGTGGATATTGCCGAGAATGAGAGGGACACGCCCAGTAGATCACAGGAGCCCTGGGGATGTGGGTCCATTCTTCGGACATGTCTCTGGGCAGTTTTCCAGGAACGCTTCATGGAAAATGCCAAGTGCGACCTGGCTGTCCCGCACCCCCCACCCCAGAACACTGCCTGACTCCAGCAGCCCCAGCCCTCACCGTGCGGGGCCAGCGCGAGGCCCGAGCCGAAGTTTCATTAACTCACGGGAAGCCCACCTCTGGCTGAGAGAAGTGGCAGGCCAGCTGGGGGCCCTGGCAGGGTCTAGGCCATGTTATACTTTAGTAAGGGGGCATCTCAGGGATTGGGGGGGCTGGAATAGTGGAGGTTCCCAATGGGGTGGGAGTTTAGGGAGCGAGAGGGGATCAGTGAGGGAACTGGGGCTCAGCCTTGGCAAACAGCCAAGGGCTTGGGGCAAGCTCAGGGACCCTCCAAAGTGAGTGACACCAGGATTTCCTCTGCCCCCAGAAGGGGCTCAGATGTCCAAGGCCCGGGGCCAGGAGGCCCACTGAGCCTCAAATAAGACCTACCCCCCAGTTCCTTTACAGGCTTCTCATGTGATTGGTATATCAGCTGCTTAAGACCTGCTCTTGCATTTTGTAGGAATTACTGAGCCCCTACTACATGCTGAGCACTGTGCTGGGTGCTGGGGACTTGAAAAGTAATAAGTTATAGCCCTGTCCCCATTCTGTAGGGAAAGCAAATCCGTACAACTCCGCAGACTTGGGGCATATCCATGGGGTGCAAATAACTCCTAAGCCTACCTAGAGCAATCAGGGCAGGCTTCTCAAAGGTGGTGACAAAGGTGCAGAGTTTGCCAGGAGAAGGGGGTGCTCCAGGCCCATGGAGTCTCACTAGTCTTCATTATGATTCCTCTTTAAGCAAAAGAAATACACTTTCCACTGGTTGCAGGGGAAAAGCAAGGAAACAGAGAATGCACTGGCTCCAGGCATCCAAGGGAGGAGTTCAGGCATGGCTGAATCCAGCAGCTTCAGTGATAAAGTCAGTTAATCTCTCCTCTTCCATCTTCTTTGCTCTCCTGTCCTCCGTGTGCGTCCAAGTGTTGGCAAAAATGGTACCAAGCTTGCATCCTGACAGCCTGGAAAAATATTGCTCCTTTCCAAATTCTCCCAGCCGGGCACTGAGAGTGGGGGTGAGGTTCCCCGAAGAGAAATTGAATGCTGCTATCAGAATTCGGGAAAGTGATGCCGGCTGGCAGAAACCGTGATATCCCTTAGATTCTCTAGCAGGACCAAGTCTCTTCCTGACCTTCAGCACTTTGTCCATCTCTCTGTAATATCCCGAAATCTCTCTTTTCTATATGATGGGTGAAGGGAGAGGCACACACCCCTGAACACCTAACAAGCACTGGGCATATTTATCTACATTCATCCCACCAAATCCTCACAGCGAAGCCACAGGGAGGCGCTGATACCCCCCAGGTTAGGAGAGGAAACTGAGGCTCAGAGAGAGGTGACTTGCCCACGGTAACAGCTGGCACATGGCAGAGCTGAATTCACTCCAGATACCCAGATACTGATGTTACTCATGTCTGGGCTTGCCCCGCCCCTGCCCCTGCTGCAGCATGTGGGAGGGGGCTCCCACTTCTCTGTACGGATGCACCCCTAGCACAAGGCCCCCCACACAGTAGGTGCTTAAATAAGTGTTGAACTGACCTGACTCCAAGCAAGCAGAGCCAGGGCTGGAGGCCCAGGGTGGGGAGGCTTCTGAGGATGTTTGCTAACAAGCGGGCATCCCCTCCACCCCCGACCTGGATGTAGGACTTCCTGCAGCTGCACATCTGAGCAGCCCCAGGCCGGCTGGACAGTCCTGCTCCGACCCGGCCCAGGCAGAGCCCGTCAAGGGGGAGGAGAGGGCAGCTGGACAGATGCTTCCCTTCCTTGAGGTCTCTGGGCCCCCGGGGACTTCAGCTCGGGGGAGGGGGCGGAGGAGGAAGGGGACCTTGGCCCTGCCCTCAGATTTGGCTGCAGAGCCTACGGACCATGTGAGCGGAGAGCTTGGGACACCAGGTGAGGGTGGTGTGAGAACAGCCCGTGCTAAAATTGATTTAAAATATATATATATCTTGCCCGGCTGGGCATGGCTCAGCGGTTGAGCGTCAACCTAGGATCCAGGCAATCAGGGTTCGATTCCCGGTCAGGGCACATGCCCGGGTTGTGGGCGGCAGCCGATCAATGACTCTCTCATCATTGATGTTTCCAGCTCTCTCTCTCCTTTCCTCTCTCTGGAATCAATAAAGATATATAAAAAAAATTAAAATAAAAAAATAAAAAATATATATCTTTATTGATTTCAGAGAGAGGAAGGGAGAGGGAGAGAGAAACATCAATGATGAGAGAGAGTCATTGATCGGCTGCCTCCTGCACGCCCCCTGCTGGGGATCGAGCCCGAAACCCGGGCCTGTGCGCCGACCGGGAATCGAACCTGGACCTCCTGGATCCTAGGTGGATGCTCCAACGCCAAGCCGCACTGGCCGGGCACTCCCACTCACTTTTAGAGGGGCACCTACCGTGGGGGAGGCCCCGTGCCCAGCAGTTCTGCCGAGAGCCTTCACGTGTTGCAGGGGAGGGAGTGGAGCCTTGGAGCGGGAAGGAACTTCGCCAAGGTCACAACCAGCACCAGAGAGCTGGGAGTTCAGCCTAAGTCTGACCTCAAAGCCGGTGTTTTCCCTACTGCCTCCTCCCCGTCCTTCTCGTGACTCCTCCTCATCTCGGTTTAAATGTCACCCCTCCCCGCAGAGAGGCTGCTCCACCCTCACCCGCACCAAGTCCACGCCTCCCGAGCCCACCTCACCTTGGTAATTGATTTGTATTACGTGTCGGTCGCCCCCACCTCCCTGTAAGCCGCACAGGGACAGGGACTGATTGCGTCTGACCTGAGTCCTGTGAACTCCTCCACCCGTGCCCAGCACATAGTAGGAGCACATAGTAGGTGCCCATAGCAGGCACCCGATCAATGGTTGTTGCATCAAAGCCCTCCCCCTACTGTCACCAGCAGTGCCATGCTCCCCGGCAGACTGGACAGCAGCCAGTGTCACCCCAGCTTTGGATCTTGCCCCTGAACCTCTCTCCTACCCCTCCCCGGCCACCCAGGGTCTCAGCTGCCTGGACCCTACTGGAAGATTGAGCCCCTTGCCCAGCTGCTTGGAAGGAAGCTGGGCTGAGGCTGATGGGGGGGGGGGCGGGCTCTGGGCTCCTGGACAAAGGACGTGTGTTCTCATCAAGCCACTTCCTGGGCTTCCGTGGCAGGAAGCTTGGCACCTGCAGAGGTGACACTGACACCCGGGGCGGTGCCCGAGATCCTTGGCCCGGATGCTCCTCAACACCTGGGAGCAGCGGCAGAGTGAGACAGGTGGCCCGGGGTGCTGGGTGGCAGGTAAGCCGTGGGAGCTGGACCCCCTGTGACTTTTCCCCTCCCCAGCCAGTCTTAGCCCAGAGCCGGTGTGAGGATGCTGGGGTCCCAGAGTCTATGGACCTTGGACAGGCCCGCAAATCAACCCTGAGGTGCCTTATGGTCCCACCCTGGGGTGCACTGAGATGGCTTGGGGGACATTGTGGGGGTGAAGGAAGCAGCTGCACTTTTCTGTTTTAAATAAGCTTTGGGGTCACACAGCCCTTGAAAAGGGGGTTCTACAGCCAAAAGTGTCCCAAAACCCCCAGTGTCACCTTCCCCCTGCAGTCATTCCTGTCTCCGGTGCTCAGCGGTGCCCACCTTCTCCTGGGGGAGGTTGAGGGAGGTCTTGCTCCACAGCGGGGGGCACTGTCACCCAGCGAGGAATGAGCCGGCCAGGGGCGCAGGCAGCCTGAGCGCGGCTCCCCCTCTGCCTCGAGAACTCCGGTGGCCTCTCAGCCCCTGGGACCAGCGGAGCAGTGCACCCAGGGGCTACCGGTCTGGGTTTGAACCCAGCTCTGCCGCTTGCCCCTTGTGTGCCTTGAGCCTCTCTGGGCCTCAGTTTCTTCATCTGTGAGCCGGAATAATCAGTCCCGCCGCACGGGGCTCTCCTGGGGATCAGATGGACGGGGGCCTGCCGGCCAGACACTGGCTGAGAGGAGCCCTAAGAACCACAGCTCCTGTCGCTGCTGTTGCGACTGCAGGGGGCTGTGTTAGGGGAACCCGATGGTTCCTCCTCGAGTCCGCCTGCCCGGCAGGAATTCGCCGGGAGGAAGGAAAACCGCTAACACGGAACTGGCCGAAAGGGGGACGGGAGCTTACGCTCTAAAAACCTGACTCCCCAGAGATGTGGGGGCTACAGAGTCCATCGGGCAAAATCCCAAGACCCCATGGGTTGTGGGTCCGGGGTCTTGCTGGGAGCTAATTGGTCAGAGGCGAGGTCAGGGGACTGGATCATTTCCTCCGGCCTTGAGGACAGTTCTGACATCTTTCCCCAAGTTTCTCTGTCTGGTCTCCTGGGGAAGTAGCCAGGGGTCGGTCCACCTTGGGGCTCAGGAGCAGAAACATAACTGAGGTCAAGAAGTTGTCTTTAGCCCTGGCTGCTTTGGCTTGGTGGTTGGAGTGTCGGCCTGTGGACCAAAGGGTCCCAGGTTCGATTATGGCCAAGGGCAGGTACCTCGGTTGCAGGCTGGATCCCCAGCTCTAGTTGGGGTGTGTGCTGGAGGCAGCCAATTGATGTGTCTCTCTCACATCAATGTTTCTCTCCCTCTCTCTCTCTCCCTTCCACTCTCTCTGAAAAGCAACAGAAACAATATCCTCAGGTGAGAATTAAAAAAATAAAAAGTTGTCTTTATCCTGCAGAGGTCCTGCCTGTGACCCTTAGTCAGGTCCTGGCCACTGTCTTCTGCTGCCTTGGGGGTTGCTGATTATGGGGGGATAGAGCGAGCTAGGCCTCTGAGGAGTGCATATATAGAGGGGGGGATGATTTCTAGAGCTAGTGTTTAAAACTAAATTTGTCAAAGTCATAGGGCCCTCACTTTTAGCTGTGAGGGTCAAATGAAAAAAAGACAAAAGGGGGGGTTGGGGGTGGAGGAGCATGGGACAGTGTTCTCAGCACCCCCTTTACAACCCCCGTGAGTGTGAGCCCCTCAAGAGCAGCCAGAGAGCCACCCTGGCCCGGGGGACTGTAGCTTCAGGCCCGCGGAGCGCGCCAGGCCCTGCCTGGCCTCCCTCCAGATGGCGCTGCGTCCGGCGCTCCTCTGGCCTCAGCCACTGTGGCTTTAATCAAAGAACAATCTGTTTGCCTCTGAATTAGACCCAGATTCCTTTTCCCAGCAGCGTTCCCGAGGCCTCCAGGGACTCAGGCCGCCCATCCCGGCTCCATCTCCGGCCCCCCCACCCCACCCCGGGCCCCAGGCTCAGCTTCCCTCCCCACTCCATTATCTGCCCACTCCAGTTTGGGGGGAGGGGGTCCAGGGCAGGTGATGCCATTGCCAACTGGGCCCTGTATACCGGGCCTCTTAGAGGGGCCTGTGCCCGGGACCCTGGGACCCACCTGCAGAGGGCTTAAGGGTCCAGACAGGTGGTGACAGCTCAGGACAGCAAATCCAGGTGACCTGCTTTCCTGGGGCGCCCTCTAAGAAAAGCCCCAGGCCCAGCATATAGTGACCACCTTCTCTGTTCTCACTGTCATTAGCACCTCTGATCCGCAGGCTGCCCCTGAGGGGAAGGCAGCCACACCCCGGGGTTACAGACAGAGAAACTGGGGCTGGGGGGGAGATGGAGTGACTGCCGGGGGTCCCTGGGGTTAGCCAATGGCGGTGGAACCCAGATCCACCTGACTCTCAGCACCTGGGAGATTCCAGGCCAAGCTGAGCTGTAAGCTCTACCCCGCCCCACCCCCCAGGACAGGGCAGGTAGGGCCCCCAACCCTAGTGGTCTAGGGGAGGGGCGCGTAAAGGCCACTCAGGGTGCACAAAGGGCCCGGGGTGGGCAGCGGGGGGGCCTCCCACCCTGCAGGCCTCGGCCCCGGGAAGGGAGGAGGGGTCGAGGGAACAAAGGGAAGGGGAGAGGGCGGCGGGGGCGCGGCCGGCCAGGTGGGGGGGCAGGTGGGGCGGCTTCCGCGCGGCGGGGATCCCGGGCCCCCTCCCCCGAGCCTCACCTTTTATGGTCAGGCGGCCGGCGGCGGGCGGAGGGAGCCGGGGGGCGGGGAGCCGGGGGCGGGGAGCCGGGGGCGGGGAGCCGGGGGGCGGGGAGCCGGGGGCGGGGAGCCGGGGGCGGGGAGCCCGGGCGGGAGGCGCGCGCTCCTGGGCGCTGCTCGCTCGGCGTCGGACCGGAGCCGGCGGGGCGCGGGCGGCCCAGGTAAGCGGGGCGGCGGGGGGGGCGGGGGTCCGTCCTTCTGTCCCTCCGCCCTGCCCTGGCCACGCACAGGTGACCCCCGGCCCGCAGCCGGGACCCAGCCCCGCGCCCGGAGGGGCGCGCGGAACGGGGGCGGGGTCTGTCCTGACGCCTCGGCGCCCCGGTCCCCGTCCCGGTCCCCGTCCCCGTCCCGGGGGGAGGCCGTGTCCCGCCCCGGGGCCGGCGCCGGGGCAGCGGTGGGCCGGGCGGAAGCTCCCGCACAAAGAGGACCGCGTCCCGCACATGGATCGAATTAAAGCCCCCGGCGGCGCCCCGCGGTGACCCGGCCGCCCCCCCCCCCCGCCTGGGCTGCTCCCGGGGCGCGTCGGGTTTCCGCAGCTCCGGGGACCCCCGGGCCCTTCTCGCAGCCGGGCCGGGCGAGGGGAGGGAGGCGGGGGGGGCTTCAGGACCGCCCCGCTTTGGGCCGGGTCCCGGCCGGGCTGGAGGGGTGCGCCTGGGCGAGCCCCGAGGTGTGTGCCTGTCGGCCCGGGTGCGCCTCCAGCCCGGACCCGGGGACCCCGGGAAGGCTGGGCAGCGCCTAGACGGAGGCGAAGCCCTGGCCCCCCCGGCCCCCCAGGAGCCCAGCCCCAGGGCCCCTCCTCCACCTCCGGGGCTCAATAGCCAGCGGTCCTTCTCTGCGCCCTAAGTCCGGTACCAAGACCCTGAGACCCGCTGGCCCCCTGTCTTCCCGGCCACTCCTTAGGGCAGACCTCACGAGCCTCACTTTTTAAAAAACCTGGAGGCCCAGAGAGGTTCAGGGACCTGCTCAGGGTCACCCAGCAGGAAAGAGGTGGGGCCCCGAGGGAACCCAGCTCTGTGGGACTCGTCCTCCCCCTTTCTGGGGGGGGAGAGAGGGAGGGGGAACCCCTACCCAAGGCTGCGAGGACCCCTGCAGGGGGGTGAGGGGTGCAGTCCCACCCCCACCTCCAGCTAAGTGTCTGAACCAAGCATAGGCTGCTTTATCCGAGTCTCAAAGAACAAAGGGTAGAGGGGGTCCCAGGGTGTGGGGAGGGGGTCAGCAGTAGGATGGGGAGCTGGGCGGGAGCACTACCTGGAGGCCCTGCCCTGGGCTGCGGCCCGAACCCCGGCTGGGTGGGTGGCTGCCTGGCTGGCGGGATCTCAACCTCCTTCCTTCCTCTTGACAGGAAATGACTTTCCTTCCCTTTGTTCCCACTTTCTCCGCTTACCCAACTGGCTCTCAGATGCTCCCTCTGGGGGAGGAAGGGGGGGGGTCCCCTGGGCGGGGCGGGCTGGGACCTGCCCACAGGGAGCTTTCTCCCACGTCCGGGGCTCCAGGCTGCCCTGGGGGCAGTGGGACCGGAGGGAAGGGAGTCTCCTTTTCCCCCGCTGTGGCCTCGCTCACCCAACTGCCCAGGCTTCGGAAGTCCCCGGCTGGGCCCCTTCCCCTGGGGCCTGAAGTCCCTGCAGAAACCGCAGGGAGTGTGTGTGTGTTTGGGGGGGGTGCCCAGCTGTGAACATCTGGCCTCCGCATTGGGGCGTTTGCCTTGGATGTTTTCCGAGAAACCAGCAGATCCAGCTTCCTGGGGTTGAGCGGGGGTCAGAGCAGGGTGGGAAGGAGGCAGACGGGCATCCACAGCCATCTCTGGGGACAGCCCAGGAGGCACTGACCGCAAGGTCATTGGTCCGGATTGGGCCATTCTGGGGTGAGAACAGGCCTGAGATTTTGGGGGCCCCCGTGCCGTCCAGAGAAGAAGTGGTTCTTGGGTCCAAGGACACCCTGTGAACCCATGGCAGATGGTACTCGGTTAGAACTCCGAGCCTGCCCTCGATGGCCTGGGAAAGTCGCTTAACCTTTGGGGCCTCCCTGGCCCAGCTGTGGGGGGGCAGGACGGGCTGTGTGAGAGCCGGTGAGTTGAGGCACGGAAAGCACTGGGCACCGTGGCTGGCACGCAGCGAGCGCTTTATCAGCCAGTGCCCTTGTTGTCGCTTCTTGTATTTAAATCTCAGATGCTCTCTGAAAATTGTTTATAAAAATAGTGAAACTTGTAGCAAAGTACAAAACCAGAGACCGTGACAGCCAATATAAGCAGATACACTTCCAGACATCAGGGACAAAGCAAGAAACAAAGGGCTTTAAAGAACTTTGAAGCTTTCTTCAGATAGTGGTTTCTTTTTTGGAACAGATATTTTATTATCAGGCTGAGCGACACATTTTTAACCAAAATATAAACCAATTTAAGAGGCATTTACAAGCCTATGGTGTTGTTTCTGTTATTATTAGTCTCTCAGTCACCAAGATTGCCCACAGTGGCCGGATGGACTTTATATGGAGGGAAGCCTTTGGGTGGCCACTTGGTCTCCAAGTCCACCCTTAGAGTCCCTCAAGGGGCTCACCCCCCACCTGCCCAGCCCCACTTCTCGAGGTTCACTCTCTGGGTCCCTATTTTGTCTCCTCCCCACGAACCTGTGGGCTGGGCTTTGGGACCGTGTCAGGGTGACCCAGCCGGAGAGAGATAGAAAAGGGGCACGTTTCCCCTGCTGCGTGCCAAGTGCTGGGAGCTGGACTCGGGTGACACAGGAGTCACAGACACAGCCTGTGGCATGCACGGTCATTTATGGGGGGGCAGACGGTGACAGCGAGCCAGCATGCCTGTGAAGGGCTGTCGTCGCCCTGTGGAAGCAGACAGCTGCCCCAGGGGGGAGGTAACCTTTGAGCTGGGCCTGTGAGGAAACCTGCAGTTCACCCTGTGGTGGGGCCGGAGAGGAAAGCAGGAGGTGGGAGAGACTCCCAGCGGAAAAGGGAGAAAGAGTCCAGGAAGGGTGAGAGGCCCGGGGGGTCGAAAAGAGGCTGAGGCCAGGGGAACTGGGGACTTGGTCTTCAGGGTAGTAGGGAGCCATGGGAGTCTCATGAGTAGAGGAGAAGCAGTCAGCCTTACGCTGTAGAAAGATCGCCCCAGGGACAGGGTCGGAGGCAGGGTTGGAGCCCGTTGGGGCGCCCGCAGGAACCAGGGCTGCAGTTTCGGAAATGGGACCGCGTGAGCGATTCCAGCAATAGCATCAAGATTTGATTGGATACGGAGCCCGTGGTGGAGAAGAGAGTGCTGGCCTGGGGCTGGGCCGGAGGGGGCAGCAGAAACAAGTAGCCAAGAGCGTGGGCTCTGGGTTCGAACCCCAGCTCTGCTGCTGCAGGACCCTTTGTCTGAGTTTCCTCTGCTGCACCATGGGGAGGGTGGGGAGGGTGGGGAGGGCCTCGGCGCTGAGAGGGCTCCTGAGTTAAGGGCGGGCGGGAGTGCCGTGGGTCCTGGGAAGCGCAGGCTCTGACCCAGTCCCTCCCCGCTGCCCCCTAGAGGCAGCCCTGACGCTCTGACCCATCCGCCTGGGTCCACCGGCCCACGGAGGAGCTGGCCTGAACCTTGGGGCTTTCGCCTCTCCTGGGAGAATCGGATCCCGGTGAAGGAGGTAACTTGGGTGTGACCCTGGGCGGGGCCGGCAGTCAGCTTGCTCAGGGAGGGGGGAGCTGGAGGTGCTGCTCTCCCCTCACACTTCTCAGTGGAGGAAAATTAATCATTTGCGAGGTGAGCAGGACGGGGTTGCCCTTTGCTCCCCCAGGTGTGCAGGCTCAGGGGAGGGGCAGTCAGCACTGTTGGGTCCCACCCTGTAGCCAAGTCACCTGGTAAAGCACCTGCCTTCCCTCAAAGGACATCCCCAGCCCCTTGCTTAGCCTGCTGGGTCTCTGGCTTGGTGGGGCGGCCGGTGGTGGGGCGGCCGCTCTGTCTTATTAGGAGGGACAAGGCTCCACGGCCCAGGGGAGGGGTCTGTGTCCAGGTGAAGTGCACCCTGTGCCCTGCACCTTCCTGAGCCCTCGGTCCACTCTGCCCCCAGCCCCACCAGGAGCCGAGGCAATGGCCTCAAAGCCTGAAAAGCGAGTCGCCTCATCCGTCTTCATCACCCTGGCACCCCCACGTCGGGGCGAGGCTGTCGCCGAGGAAGTGAGGCGGGTGGCCTGTGAGGCCTGGCCTGGCCGCCCCTGGGAATCTCCTGCCCCCACGAAGGCACCTGGAGCTGGCCCGGCGGGGAGGCCCAGTCCCTGGACACCCTCCTCGAGAGCTGCAGCCACAGGGCCAGCTGGCCCCTCTCAGCTGTCCAATGGAGGTAAGAGGGTGAGGACGGGGCAGGAGACCGGGTCAGAGGCACACTGAGGTGGGGGGGGGAGGCTCTGAGATCATTCATTGGTTCATTCATCCATCGAGCACCTACAATGTGCCAGGCAGACTCTGGAACCCATCTGCCTGGGTTTGAATCCTGGCTTCTCCACTTCTTGAGATGTGATGTTGGCAAGCCACTTAATCTCTCTGCCTCAGTTTCCCAATCTGTAAAATAAGGATGGTAGTACCTTTGCCGAAGGGTTGCTGTGAGGATGAGATGAGTTAATATATATGTTTAGCCCAGCACCTGTCACATAGAAAGTGTTAAATATGCCACCTGCTGTTGTTATTCTGGGTCAGGCACTGGGGACATGAACACAGAGATGTTTTCAGCCTGTTTGAAATGTACGTCCTCGTGGGGGAAACAGAGATAATAAAATATAGAATAAAATGTCGGGAAGACGCAGGTGCTGTAAAGGAGTCGAGCACGGGGAAGAGGTGAGGAGGTGCAGGCTTTTATGGGGCGGTCAGAATGGCATCTCCAAGGAGGTGTGTTCAGCTAAGACCTGAATGACGGGGTGGGGCTGGTGGGGGTGGGGGTGGCTTGGAGGACTGTGGGAATGGCAAGTGCAAAGGCCCTGAGGCAGGAACGAATTTAGCAGGTAGAAGGACCTGAACAGCTCTGCTGTTCTCTCTGGGGCTCTGCTGTTCTCTCGCCGTGTGTTCTTAGGCTGTTTTCTCGCTTAGTGTCCTCTGGCAAATGAAAATGTGGTCGTGTGTGTGATGCATCCATTGCAGAACGGATGTTTCAGAAATGACTGCTCTTTTACCTTGCACGGGGTCTGAGCTGGCCCTGCTGCCTTGCTGGCAAGAGCCCTACAACCCCCTATCGCTGCGACTTCCACGGGAAGTCTCAGCTGTTGGGCAGCAGCAGTGACCGAGGACAAGCCAGGGACCTGAAGCAGCGGACAGCTCACTGTCAGGGCACCGGCTGGAACAAGGAGGCACCGAGACGCCAAGGGTGAGAGGCCCCTCAGGATGGCAGCCGAGCCCCTCAGAATCCCCGAGGGGCCTGGTCGGGTATCCTGCTGGCCGAGGGCAGCCCTGTGTGGCATCACCATGGAAACCACCTAGAGACTAACAGGAAATGCCAGTTAGCGGAGACCAGGAAGGGCGGGGGAAGGGGCCCCACGTGCGTACACAAGGGAGCGCGTGGACATTCACACAGCGTGAGTCTCCGTTATGACGCCACTGCCCACATGGATCTTTCCGCCCTAACGGCACGTCCTGAACCACACCTTGTCCAGCTGCTTTTCCAAGTAGCAGAGCCGGGTCCTTGGTGACCCAGGTTCACACGTCAGGATGCGCGGTCCAGTGGGAAAAATGCATGTCCCTTGCCTGGCCAGTGTGACCAGTGGTTGAGCGTCAACCCATGAACCAAGAGGCCACTGGTTCAATCCCCGGTCAGGGCATGTGCCCAGGTTGCAGGTTCGATCCCCAGTAGGGGGCATATTGGAGGCAGCCGATCAATGACTCTCTCATCAATGTTTCTCTCTCCCTCTCGGTCTAAAAATCAGTAAAAACATACATATTTTTTAAAAAGTATTCCCTTCTGGGTAGGAGAGGAAGATCATTAAATGTCATTTAGATGCCAAATTTTCCTGGACATTTCCCTGGGTTACAGGGATTATAGGCAGAAGATCGGGGAGTGTGATAAAGCCCGACCTTCCCCGAGACAGGTGGCTTCACAGTGACTGCTCAGCTATCTCTTTGCCGGGTGGGTGAACGTGGGGGTCAGTTCTGTGAGCAGCTTGGTCCTGAGTCCCATCTGACTACAGAACACAAAAGTGGACCCTGGGGCCCTGCCAGCTGCCTAAAGCCACCCCTACAGCGGGCTGTCACCTGATGCCTCTGCTGGCACTGTCCCCTCGGGAATCCACCCACAGCTCTTCAGCCCTTCATCCTGGCACCGGTCCCCACCTTTCCCGCACTCCTCCCCCTCCCGGCGCTAGACACTCACCCGGCCCCGCTGATCCCTTGTTCATAAGTCAGTTTTCCTCTTGGCTGCTCCCCCCTCCTGCCCTCGGCCCCCTTTCCACACTCCTGCCCCTGCTCTGAGCCCCTCTCCTGAATTCCCGCTCCGGCCGGCACCTCCCGCCCTCCCCGGCCTGTTGTCTAGAACCTGAGGCAGGTCCCGGGAGAGGCCTCAGCGTTCCTGCTCCTGACTCACGCCGGCTCCTCCGGACTGTGGTTCTCACCCTTTGGCGACATCAGCACTCCCGGGGGCCTGTTCAAACACAGCTGGCCTCACCCTGGGTGTTTCTGATTCAGCAGGGCTGCGATGGGGCCCAAGAATTTACATTTCCTACGTGTTTCCAGGTAACGTGGATGCTGTGGTCTGGGGGCCACACTTTGAGAACTATTTAGTGCACAGGCGTGAAGCAGGTGGGACTTCTCACAGGGCAGCCCTTGAGACAGCGGTGTGGGGAGACTTTGAGAAGATGTCGGTTCTGGGAACTTCCCCCTAAGCTGCTGGTCAGGAGCCCCCTGCCTCTGAACAAGTCCCCAGGTGAGTCCGTGGTGTTGTGCTCCCAGGGCTGGGACAAGCTCCCTATTTGTGCAGCACCCCCAGCCCTGGGACAAAAGAGAGAGAGCATTGTCCACATCGAACGGACGAGAAACCTGAATCCCAGAGAGGTGCCCCAGTGAGTTAGCAGAGAATGGGACAGGAGCCCAGGTCGTTGCAGGGCAGGGCCCTGGGCGCTTTCCGTCCGTTTCCGTGAGTGTCTCGGGCAGGGCTCAGGTCTGCCCGACCTCACTGGAGCTGGCCTGCCTTGTGCCTGGGTCACAGGAGGTGGGCGGAGTGCCTCCGGGTCCTTTCTCCCAGATATTATTTATTTTAGAGAGAGGAAGGTGGAGGGAAGGGGAGAGAGAGAGAGAGGGAGGGAAACATCGATTGGTTGACTCTACAACCCAACCGGGGATGTGCATGTGCCCTGGGCATGTGCCCTGACCCGGGATTGAACTCGCCACCTTTTGGTGTACCTTCTGGTGTACAGGAGGACGTCCGACCCCACCAGGGCCCAGGGCACTATTCATAGTGCTCACCCTGTAGGTGCAGGGACAGGACTTTCATGGGCGCGCTCAACAGCCCCACATTACAGCTTCTCTCCTGCCCCCCAGGCCCCTCTCCGGGCAGCAGGGAGGAGGGGGTTGCTGGATGGGAGGGGCCTGGGGCTGAGGCAGGAGCTCGGTGACCCGCCAGCCCACCTCCTCCCTCCCTGCCAGGAGCTCGGGAAAGGCTGTGGGCAAGGACTGGCAGAAAGGCCTGATGTCACTCCTGTCGTGCGTGTGTGTGTTTGCTATTGGACTGGGGTGTGTGTGTGTGTGTGTGTGTGTGTGTGTGTGTGTGTGTGTTTAATGAGACTTTCAAACATACACAGAAGTAGAGAGAACAGTACAAGGAACCAGGTGCGCTCTACGCCCAGTTTCAACAGTTACTAAGGCTTTGCCACATTTGTTACATTGTTACATGAATCCCTTTCTCCTTCCCCTCCCCCCTTCCCCTCTTCTCCCCTCCCCTCCCCTGAAGTATTTTCAAGGAAATGCCAGTAGCCAGCTCATTTCAGGCCCCGTTCTTGAGGGTGCATCTCTAAATATGGTCTCTCTCTCTCTCGCTTTTTTAAACATAACCACAAAGCCAAACAAAATCAACAAGAATGCCTTCTGATTATCTAGTACGCAATCCCTAATGAATTTACGCCGAATTGTCATAAAAATGCCCTATAACTGTTGGATCGTAGTGGAATGAATGGGTCACGCTATGTCTTGCCTTTCTCTAGAGCTGTGTATAGATCACCCAGTAGGATTTTTAGCGCTGTGAGAATTAAATGAGATGATTCATGCTTCGAATCAGGATCCAATACGGTTGGCACCAGCGCTGTCCAGTCAGCACGTATCGTGAGGCCCACATGCAAGCCTCGTGTGAAGCTTAATAATTTCTAGGATCCACACTGAAAAACGTAAAAGGAATTAAGTGACACTACTTTTCGTAGTATATGTTCTGCAACATATATATATAAAACGGTCATTTCAGCATGTGGCCGTTATAAAGGTGGCGATGAGGGATTTTACGTTCCTCTCTCCATCCCGTCTCTGGGCTTTTCCCGCGCTTCATAGCCACTTGGTGGCGACTGCATAGGACAACCGGACAAATACAAACATTATATGTGGTCGTTTTTCCCAAAGCCTCTTAATCCCGAGGAAGCCCCTCCCTTTTCTCTCCCCGCCACTGACTTGCTGGGACCATGCTGATGGTCTCTTGGCCTCTTTGTGGTCTCAGCCAACGGGCTCCTGGCTCCGTGCTTATTGCGGGTGGGGGTGAAGCCTAGAGCCCCCCGGGGTTGTTCGGTTTTGGTTTACGTTTCGCTCGTTTCGCTGAGAGCACTCGGAGGCAGTGCCTGTCGCTCACCACAGCGAGATGTGAGCCCGAAGAGCCCCCCCAGGTCCACTGAGGTAGACGGTAGCTGCAGGCGGTGGCCCCTGACCCCTCCTTTGGAGAGGTCTACACCCACCTGCCCGACAGTCCTTACCTGTAATGAGGTGGTGGCTCCCACGCCTGCACCTCCTGGGGGGCTTCGTCAAGTCTGGGCCGCACCCCGGGGCTTCTGATTCTGCGGGTCTGGGGCAGGCCCGGGTGCTGCAGGCCCAGGAGCCGCACAGAACCACAGCCTCAGGTTTGGTTTGGTTTCGCTCGTATCCCCCCCAGGGCCTTCTAGCGGGATTCCTGGCCCGCTAGCGCCCAGATTGTGGGGGGCGGGAGGCGGCTTTGACAGCTGCTGTTTTCTGACCTGTGCCAAGTGCCACCCACTGTGCTGAGCCCTTATCTGCATCATCTCAGAATTTTCACAACCATCAAGGCAGCTGATACCATCTTCCAGCTGCGCAAACTGAGACTCAGAGACCAAGCCTCTTGCCTGAGGACACATCAGATGGCGTCAGGGGCGGAGTCTGTGCCGGGCCCCAGGCCTGGGTGACTGGACCTGAGCCCGTGGCCACCAGGCTGTGCAGTGCCCCCTTCCGTTGCAGGAGGCTCCCATTCTCACGGTACCCTGGACGGCGCGGACGTCCTCCCGGACCTGGACCTCCTCCCGCCTCCACCGCCCCCACCCGCGTACCCGCCTCCGCCCGATGAGGAGCCCCCTGCCCTGATGGGGGCGACCCTCGTTTCCGACTTAGAGCAGCTACACCTGCCCCCGCCCCCGCCCCCGCCGCCCCAGGTACCGCGGGCCCCTTGGTCCCCGATGGAGCCCCGTGGGCCGGGGGAGGGAAGAGTCTGAGTTTTCTGGGCCTTTGGGGATTTTAAGCCTGGAGGTTGTTTGGTCCGTGCCCCTGCTTGAGTACTGTCCCTCTGAAGCTCTTTGAGGCTGGTGAAAATCGATGGCGCACCCCCTCTTCCCCATCAGGCACCCCCTTCAGCTCGTAGAAGACATTTCCCTGGGTCTAATCCTGTGCCCTTAATTGAGGCCACTGTAGAAATGGAAGGGACTCCGGGCCTAGGAAAATCCTGCTTCCAGGAGCTTCCTTGTCAGTAGAAGGAAGGCGCTTTGACTGGCCAAGGGCACCCAGACAAGGAACTAGAGGCCCGGGCTCCGGCCACCGCTGTAACCTTCCTGTTGAGTGACCTTAGCTGGGTCACTTGCTTCTCTGTACTGTGGGGCCAAGTGCCCAGTGCCACCAGATGAGGAGCGGAGCTGACAGGGCTATGTGGGGTCCCCACGGGGTGACTGCTCTCCTACCCCCCACCTCCCGTGTCCCCACAGTCCCTGGTGGAGGGGCCTCCGTTCCAGCCTGGGCCCAGTCATCTCAGGCCTGCAGAGGAGGAGCTGCCGCCTCCCCCAGACGAGCCTGTGGGCTTCCCGGAGAGAGAGGCGTCCACAGGTATGGGCACAGGGCTGGGGGGATTCTGGGTGGCCCCCGGAGCCCTCAAGGGGCTGGCGTGAGCTTCCAGGTGGGAACTAGGACAGCAGGGACCACCACTGTCTTCCCAGCTCACGTCAGCTTCTTATTACCTTCACTGTTTTTCCTTTAGCACCAAAATCCACTTAAAATTGATCACTGAATTTGCTGATAGCGAAAAATACCTTGAATTTTTTTCACTACTTAATTTTTTGAATCCATAAGAGCCTCACATAGTATAAAGCGTGAACGGTGCACAGTGCAGTCCTCCCCCTGCCCACCCCGTCTCACCGTTTCCTTCAGGCAGCCTCTGTTGCCAGCGTCCCGTCCCCCTCCCCGATATATTTTACGCATAGGGAGGCAAGTACAAATAAACACGCGCCCACTTCCCCCGCAGCAGGAGCAAGCCCCGCTGTCCTGCGCTCTTCCCTTCCCACGCCGCAGAGCTCATGCACATCAGAGCGGCGCGGCTCCTTGTTTCCACGGCCGCGCAGTGTCCGTGGCACAGCCCCCGGGCGCACCCACCCCGTCGCCCGTGGGCCGGTGCTCAGGCGGCTTCTTGCTGGGACAGACAGGCCGAGATGAACTGTCTCGCCCGTGGGCCGTTTCGCCTGCGTGCAAGTTGGTGAGAGAAATTCCCAGAAGAGGAAACGCTGTGGCCAGAGCGTGGGTGCATCTGTAGCTCGGATGCTTTTGCCAAATCGCCCTTCGCGATGGGCCCGATCCAGACTCCCGCCGGCGGGGTCTGTGTGACCTGCCCGCAGCCCCTCCTGCACCCTGTTCGTTCATTTTATAAACAGTATCAAGTTTGTATCATGCAGCAAAGGCCTTGGCTCCTCCGAGGTGGTAACATAGTTCTCCCCTGGCTCGCAACAGTGCCGTTAGGTTTCCGCTTCCACATCTTCGATACATTTGTAACGATCTGGGTGTAAGGTGTCATGAGGGAGGAGGCCTCCCCCCCACTTCCATTTTTTGGAGATCAGAACCCAGTTGTCCTGACACTGCCTCCCCTGTCAAAGGCCATTCACATGGCTTTTTCTTTTTTTTATCTGAATTTAGGTGATAGGAACATTTTTTTTTTAAATATATTTTTATTGATTTCAGAGAGAGAGGAAGGGAGAGGGAGGGAAAGATAGAAACATCGGTGAGCGAGAAACATCAATTGCACACCCCCTCCTGGGGATGGAGTCCGCACCCCAGGCATGTGCCCTGACTGGAAATCGAACCCGCGACCTCTTGGTTCCTGGGTGGGTGCTCAACCACTGAGCCACACCAGCTGGGCCACATTGCTTTTTGTTGGTCCTCTTGACCCTCCCCAAGAGACGAGGTCACACTACGACCCCCGGGGGTTCGAGGCAGAGACCTGGCACTGGGCATGTTCTGGGGGGTGACCAGGGACAGTATTCCCAGGCTGGGCAGGTCATGGCCTGTGTCCTTTCTACCCCAGACGTCTGCGCCTTCTGCCACAAGACGGTGTCCCCCCGAGAGCTGGCCGTGGAAGCCATGAAGAGGCAATACCACGCCCAGTGCTTCACCTGCCGCACCTGCCGTCGCCAGCTGGCCGGGCAGAGCTTCTACCAGAAGGACGGGAGGCCCCTCTGCGAGCCCTGCTACCAGGTGACCCCCACGGCGGCTCCCCCAGGTGCCGGGCACTGAGTGGGCACTTGGGGAATGTTCTATTATTTCATTCCCCACAACAACCCTGGGAGGTAGGCATCTGCTGACCCATCTCACAGATGAGGAAGCTGAGGCTCGGAGTGGGGAGGAGCTCAGCCAAGGTGTATTCCTTTCCTGTGACAGCTGTAACTCTACCCCAAACTTGGTGGCGCCAAGCAGCACACATTTACCCTCAGAGTTGTGGAGGCCAGAAGTTGAAAATCAGTTTTACTGAGTCAAAATCAAAGTGTTGAGCTCCACCCCCACCCCCGACCTGTACTCCAGGGGAGAATCCGTGTTCTTGCCCTTTCCAGGGTCGAGCTCTGTGTTCCTTGCCTTCCTCTGTCCAGTTTCAAAGCCGTCGGGGTTGCGTCTCCCTCATTTCAGTATCATATTTTCTCCTGTGTCTGGTCTCCCTCTGCCTCCCTCCCTCAGGGACACTTACGATGGCATTTAGGGCCCACCTGGAAATGCAGGATACTCTCCCCATCTCCATGTCCTTAACTCCATCACACTGCCTTTCGGGGTAGTCACAGGCTCCAGGGTTAGGACTCCTGGGGTAGCCACTCACCTTTCATACAAGGTGGTGGAGCTGGGGTTCCACCCCAGGCCATCTGGTTCTGGGGCACGCCTGTCACCTAGAGTCTCGAGGTTCTGACGCATGGTCTAAAGGGGAGTCTGTGTCCCCCCTGGGTACCCCACGCAGTCTGGGGGCACTAGTTTGGGTGTCCAGGTATTGCAGTTGCTGGCTCTGAGATGGTGTGTGGTGGCGTTTTTCGGCATGGTGTACGGACCACCCACGGACGCACCACCTGGACGGACGTAGGCCTCACCTTGTCCTCTTGAATGGGTAGCACCGGGTAATCTGCATTTTAACAAGTCTCTCGGGTGATTCTGGCGTGCACTGAAGTTTGAAAAGCAGTGATTTGAGGACTGAGAATTAGGATTTGGGACTAGCTAGAGAATTCAGAATGATCTGATCCCAGGCAGCGAGGCACTGGAGGAGAGAGAGGCCAGGCTGCCCACCCCCCTCTGACCCATCAGTGTGACAGTGGGGGGCGTCCTACCCTCCTCCCTCGGTGTGGAGCCAGCTAGGGCTGAGGCACTGAGGGGAAGCAAGAGCAGCGGGGAGGGGGCTTCCAGCTGGAAGCAGCCAGGAGGGATTTGAGCAGTGCCATGGGGAGAGAAGGGCTGCCCCAAGACGGGAGGGAAGGGGAAATGGTCTCCCTTCCCTCTAAAAAAACCACTACACCTGTCAGGTGAAGTCAGTGAAATCAGGTTGAAATGAACAGGAACACAGGAAGGGGAGGAGAGATGTCTAGGAGGAAAGATGACATTAGAGGGAGCTTGTTGCTCTGCCTCAGTAACCCCCCCCCCCATCATCCCTCCTCACCCAGTGGATTTGAGGCAGTTTATAAGATGTTAAAGTTGCACATGTAAAAATCTGTTGAGAGGGTAGATCTCATGTTGTGCTCTTACCACATAAAAAAATATTTTTTAAAAAGAATGCATATAATACTATGAAATGTAAACTAAATCAGAACAGAGGAAAATCAAAGTAGAAAGTGAGATGAGACCAAAGGGAAAGTGAGTTCCCCAAAATATATGAATAAAAGACCCCTACAGTTGTTCCTAAAAGTGGAGCATGGAATTTGACTCTGAGCTTCCAACTGGCCAAATGGAAAAGGGAAAGAGTTTCAAGGGTTATTGTCCATAAGATAAAAAGCACACCAGTTTCTCTAGGACTTCCTCTTCATGACCTGGAGATTTAAGAGAAATTTCTTCCATAGGCCCTAGTGCACACTGGCCTCGAGCATTTTCTAGTAACAAAGCACAGTCATCACTTTGTGGACAGATTCCTCACTGTAGGCCAAGCACACAAGGCCAAGCTGGATCTATCTTAAGTAACAGCGGAGGCTTGGGGGCAGTAGTTACAGGCCCATTGCATGAATTGGAGCTCCTCTCCCCTACCCCTGGCCTCCTGGCCCCTTCTGAGCTGGTCAGAAGCCCCTTGTGGCATAGATTGGGCACACAGGTGGGATGGCTCTGAGACAGTGGCCCTCTGTCCCAGGACACCCTGGAGAAGTGTGGCAAGTGTGGCGAGGTGGTCCGAGAACACATCATCAGGGCCCTGGGCCGGGCCTTCCACCCAACCTGTTTCACTTGCGTGACCTGCGCCCGGTGCATCGGAGATGAGAGCTTTGCCCTCGACAGCCAGAATGAAGTGTACTGCCTGGACGACTTCTATAAGTACGAGGGAGCTCCGGGCATGGGGGGGAGGTTTGGGGGGGACACGGGCAGAATTGAGGAGCTGAGCCTGAGTCCTGGGTCCTGGGTTGGAGCTGAGCCCGGGTCCTGAGTCCTGGGGAGGAGCTGAGCTGGGTCCTGGGGAGCTGAGCCTGGGTCCTGGGGGGCAGGGCAAAGCTTTCCTGCAGAAACCAGGCCTTCCTGTTCCACACACCCTCTATCTGACCATGCACATGCTTGCAGCTAACTTTTTGAGCACCTGTACTGTGCCAGGCACTCCACTCGGATTAGGGCCGTTCATCCTCAAAACTAATTTAGTAGTAAATTGAGAATAGAAAACTTAATTGAATCTGTTTTACCAAATGTGGAAACTGAGGCACGAAGCAGATTAGTACCCAGGGTCTCCCCGCTGCTAAGTCTGGAAGCTGCAACTCAAACTCCCCGTCAACCTGAAGTCGGGGCCTTGCTCTCAACTCCCAGACCACAGTGCCTCCCCTCAGAGCTGGAGCCAAAGGAGCAGTAGAGACAGGGATATCCGAGAGGCTCCCCAAAGGGAGAGACAGCTGTGCCTGTTAAAAAGAAAGGAGAGCCGCCCGGCCAGCGTGGCTCAGCGGTTGAGCATCCACCTAGGATCCAGGAGATCTCGGTTTGATTCCGGGTCAGGGCACATGCCCAGGTTGCGGGCTTGATCCCCAGCAGGGGGCGCGCAGGAGGCAGCCGATCCATGACTCTCATCATTGATGTTTCTCTCTCTCTCCCTCTCCCTTCCTCTCTCTGAAATCAATAAAGATATATTCTTTAGGAAAATAAAAACATTTTTAAAGAAAGAAAGGAGAGAGGGAGAAAAAGCAGTGACCTGTGATATAAGACTAATGAAACGGCCCTGCAGCAGCCCCCCCCCCCCCCCCCCCCCCCCCCGGTCCCATTACACAGGCTCCCCATCCGGGAAGAAACAGGCACCTCCAGGCGGGGCCCCAGGTGCAGTCCCAGAGCCCCGGGTCTGAAACAGCTCGGGGAGCCGAGTCAGAGCCAGCCCCGCGGCCGCGGCTAGTTGCTGCGGCTGTCGCGGGACCGCCTCCCGAGCGCGCCCCTGTCCCCGCAGGAAATTCGCCCCGGTGTGCAGCATCTGCGAGAACCCCATCATCCCCCGCGACGGGAAGGATGCCTTCAAAATCGAGTGCATGGGAAGGAACTTCCACGAGAACTGCTACAGGTGCGAGGTGAGTGCAGCGGCGGCCGGGTGACGCCTGCGGGGCGCGTTCGGTCCCCCACCCGCCCCTGCTGGCGCGGGGCCCTGGGCCCGGTAGGGGCTCGGCGGTCAGATGGCCCGCTGCCCACTAGCAGGCGCAGATGAAAACGGAAAGAATTACAAACAGGGCGTATTAGCCAGAATGGAAGTTAAACCTGCTCTCAGCCAGATGCGGAATAGTGGGGAGGCTCGTGGTGACGTCACTGGTGATACCAAGCGACGCCGCTAGGGCGCGCTCCGTTTCTCGGTTCTGCCTCTTTTACGCGCTCGCCTCGCTTCCTCTTCCCGTGGGCTCAGCATCCCCCGTGGGCGGCGGGATGCAGTGCGCGGCCGCCTTCGCGCCAGGTGCGCGGCCACCTTCGCGCCAGGTGCGCATCCTTTCAACGTGGAAACCACATCCAGGGAAATCCCGCTCAGCCCCAAGGGGGCCTCTGATTGGCCCAGTGTGGGTCACGTGCTCATTCTGGACCAATCGCTGGCCAGGGGCTGGGATAAGCCACCCCCGGGGGCCAGGGAGGCAGAAAGAACCACATGAAACAGGAGTGGGCACGACGGATGGACGGACCGAGCGCTGGGCAGACAGACCGACCGACCGACGCCGCAACTGTCCTTTCCTGGCGCTGGGAAAGAGCTGGTATAAATCAGATTTGGAGACTGAAAAGGCAGTGATGGAGGCTAACCAGGGCGGGGGGCTCAAAGGCGCTCTTCTAGAGGAAGTGGCGCTTACCCCCGGGCCTTGCAGGATGAGTAGGAGTTTGGAAGACATTGGCACGAGCAAGCGTGAAGTAATCCGAGGAAGCGGAAGCTCCTAGGTGTGCCTGGAGTGTTGAGTGCGGGAGGGTGTTGGTCAGAGGGAAGGAAAGGGCCCAAGCGAAGGAGTCTGGGCCTGGGGCTGCAGGGACAGGGGAGGCTGCGATGGGGAGGCTGGTTAGAAGCTGGTGCAGTTGTCCCAGCAAGAAATGCCCAGGGAGTCACACAGGTCCCTGCACTCAGAAACTTTGAGATTCTGCTGTTACCACCTGGAAATTATTCATTTTTGAACAAGGGGATCTGAATTTTTATTTTGACCCGGATCCTGCAAATTAATCTCACTGGGGAGGCTCTAAGAGTCCTCCCCTACCTCTTCCATGGTCACCTCCGTGTCACTGATGTGTCTGTCTGCTCTGGTGATGGTGACAAAGGTAGCAACTTGTACGGGTGTCACCCAAGTGGGGACTCCCAGAGCAAACATCAGCCAGTGAGTAATTCTAAACGTTTGTTCACACAGATACAGGGAACCAAGAGGCTGTTTCCGCGGAGTGTGACAGGGAGCTGGGTCAGAGTTGACAGATTGTGCCATAATTATGTTGTCTTTGTTGGTTAGAGTCCAAAGTCGGACTGATAACGCATCTTGAAAGAACAATGACAGAAATCAAGTGCTGTTATCACCGCCGTAGCCCTCATTAGGTTCCGTGGGAATCAGCATTTCCCTGGGCCTGGTAAGCGAGCAGCTGACCCCTCCCTCCCTGCGCGTCCTCGGTCAGCTTGGCCAAGGCCGCCCTGAGCGTTCCCGGGGTTGCCGCAGCAAGTCCGGGTTTGGACTCCAGCAGTTACCTGTCAGATGGCAAGGCTCAGACCACAGCGGCCTGGAGCTGACCTGGTGCTGTTTCTCTAGGAAGGGGGATGGGTTTCAAGGTGCCATCCACACCCCCTAGTCATTCCTGTTCATTGTGGTCTGGGTTGTTTATTACCATTGCTGGAAGGGTAACAATACTTTTTTGTTTTGTTTGTGTGGGTTTTTTTATTGTTGTTAAAAGTATTACCGACGTCCCCTTTCGCCTCTTTGACCCCCTCCTTAGACCTGGTTCGTGTTTTTTAATTTGTATAAAGCCTCCACGTACATTGCCTTAGTTAATCCTATGACGAACTTGCGAGATGGGAGTTACTATCTCCATTTTCGATGAGGAAACAGGCTGAGAAAAATGGTTCCCGCCCTTGTCCATCTGGGCCGGGTCCATCCAGCTTTCTGCCACCCTACAGCTCCGTCCCAGACCGTGTGACTCGGTCATAGTTGAGATGTTTCCTCACTTGATTCTAATTTAGAAGAAGTCACATGCGTCTCTTCAGGACTTCACGTTTGGCACCTGATGCTCTCAGAATGCCAACCGAGTGGCAGGTGGGAGTGACAGTCCTTAAGGGACTGGAGGTGCAGTTGCTGCAAAGAGACTCACGAGGGTGCCCCCTGCTGGCCTTGCTGGGTCAGAATGGCACCCTTGTGTCTGCGGGGACCAGCACCCCTAAACTGATTAATGCGGCTTTCAGAGGACGCCGGCCAAGCCCTGAACCGGGTCTCCTCTGGGCATGGATTGTCTCCATCATCACTCCCCAGCATGTGCCCTGGGGAAGCTCAGATGAGCTGCACGGGCTTGCGGCACAGTGGTGAACTTGGCAGGTCGGCCTCCAGATCCCCGGCCTCCTTGTTCTGAAGTCCTTTGGTGATTTGAAAAGTTGCGATTTTAAAGTTAGTGCCAGTGTTGAAGCTGTGCGGGAAGTGGGGGTGGTAAAGACCTCTGGACCCCGAGTCTGGAGACCTGGGACCGGTTTCCCCACCTGTGAGGTGAAGGCCCAGGCTGGATTCAGGTACGCATTTGGTAGATATTTATTCCCACCCACGGCGCAACAGGCTCTGGTCTGGGTGGGATCCGGCAGGAAGTGGGGTCACCACCTTGCAGAGGTTACATCCTACAGGGCCGCTGGGCGGTTGCTAAACCTCTTGCAGCTCTTTCCGCGGTCCCTCAGGCGACATCTCCCAGTGTCCTTGGCCCTCCCCTCAGCTGACTGCTCTCGTCACTCCCAGTCCCCGTGGATGAAAGCCCCACCCCGAGCCTTGTCTCACCTGATAGACACATGGTGCAGGTGTGCCGGGAGGACCGGCGTGAGGAGCCACCGTTCTCACCCTCAGGGCGTCCTTTGCCCTGTTCCTTTCATCAGCAGGCCCTAAGTGAGCCCCACCCAGGCAGCCTCTGTGCTGCTCTCAGGCCTGCTCTCCACCCTCCTGTCCCTTGTCCCTGCAGGACTGCAGGATCCTCCTGTCTGTGGAGCCCACGGACCAAGGCTGCTACCCACTGAACGACCGTCTGTTCTGCAAGCCGTGCCACGTGAAGCGGAGTGCTGCGGGGTGCTGCTGAGGGCCCCCGCCGGGCCGGGTCCCTCCCCGACTCGGTTTCCCTTTCTGACCCGCTCTCTCACACTTCCCTTCCGAGCCACAATGGGGACCAGCCCATGACATCCGGGCCACAGGGGCTGAGCCACCTGGCCCCCACCTCCTCCCAGCTCAGCGGTGGGCAGCTGGCAGACAGTGCCCTTCAGACATTTGCCTCTTTCCTCCATCCTCTGGGCACTGGATGTCTCCACACCGTGAGCATCACACCCAGGTGCCCGTGTCCCAGGCTCTGGCCCCTCTTGCGCACTGGCCTTGATCCCCAATTCCAGGGGTGCATTGGGGCGAGTCTCTAGGTGGCGCCCTGGTTCCCCAGCAACGACACTAGCTGTCCCGTGAGAGTGCTGAGATCAGCTCTGGCTTGCAGGACTGAGCTGTTTGAGTAAAACTCCAAGGCCCCTTGAAAAGCTCTTTTTAAAAAACTTACATGAGGAGAAACATTCAATTTTGGGGGCAGAATGTGTCTTCATAGGAAATGCCTCGCATTTGTTCATACATGTACAAGAATGTGACCTGGTGCTGGCACGGCCACGGACTTCTCACCAGGGGAACACGGGGCCCAGGCCCAGCTGTGAACCTAGGACAGGGCAGGGGGAAAGGGTGAGATGCTGACACCCAAGGGCATCGGCCGCCCCTCCGCCCTGCCCCTGGTGCTCCTGTGTGCGAGTCAGCTGACATTGACCGGGGAACAGGGTGCAGGTGCCCTGGGTGCTCCTCCTGCAGCCTTGACTGGGGCCAAGCGCACCCCCCCTCACCCACACTCCTTCAGGACAGTGCCAGAGGTGTCCCTTCAGCCCCTTGGTCATCTACCCACATCCCACTCGGACACCCCCGCCCATGCTGCCCTGTGGCCGCTGCCTCTGAAGGGCCACGCCTAGAAGATTCTTTTTCCTTTTTAAGGAAAATCACGTGTATTGCTTCGTAACTTCTAAGGCATTTTTCTGCAGGGCATGAACAAATTAAGTTGTGCTTTCCTCCCGGGGTCTCGCTGATGCCACCACAGGCTCCTGTGAGGGTGCCTCGGGCTCCGATCCGGAGACCTTGTCTGTAGAGCCCCTTAGGGTCTTCGGCGCAGGGCACAGCTTCCTGCCAGCAGCTTAGAGGCTCGAGCCCCAAGCTCCAGGCCTCCGCCTGTCACCTCCACAATCGTCATAATCAAGGGCTTCACGTTCTCTCCTTAATATTTTCTTTAAATCAACATACTTTTTTTTACTCCCGACTTTAGTCTTGTGCTAAACAATGTATCCATACAGTCACACGCTGATGTGCTAGTTATATTTTCTCCTATTACACATGAAAATAAATGCACAACTATTAGAAGTCCCTCTGTGTTGCATCTAAGACTTCACCTAGCTAGACACGAACCTTCGGTAGTAGCCCTGGAAAAATGTTCGCTGGGCGTCCGCTCGCGGTGGCACAAATGTCCGCAAAGTGTACCCCCTTCCCCGCAAAGTGGGGCTCAGTTCAGCAGATCAGGGGACTCATGCCCAGCAATGGAGACTTGCAGCAGCCACCTCCCAGCATGCTGCTCCTGGACATGGGCCGCCGGGAAAGGGGTTGGCTGGCTGCGAGGTGTCCAGAGTGGAGTCTTTGCTGTGGGAAGCCATCGAAGGCCACCAAATCTTTTAGCCGAGTCAACACCCACCCTCAGGATGTGCACGGACAGAACCACCCTCATCCACCCACACTGGGGCTTGCTCGGTGGGCACAGCTCCAGAGAGGAGGGTGCATGGCAGGAAAGAGCACTGGACTTGGGGGACAGGCAACTCAGGTCTCAGACCTGGCACTGCCACTCAGTAATGTGAACTAGCTATTAATCCTCTGAGCCTTGATTTTTCTCATCTGTAAGATGGGCACAACTTTAATATCTACCATATAAGGTTGCTGTGCTGGACAGAAAGGCGGGCTTTGGGGTGGAATGGGGACTTGTTTAATGAGCACAGAGTTGTTCCAGTTTGCAAAATATAAAGTTTGGAGATGAACGGGGAAATGGTTGCACAATAGTGTGAATCTACTTAATGCCATTTTAAAATGGTTACGATGGTACATTTTGTTATGTCTATTTTACCACAGTTAAATACAGAGATATAGGTTTAATGCTCAGAGGCAGAGAGGGGCTGATAAGGGTGTACGCGTCCTGAGGGGGCACGGGTCCCCCCATTGCCTTGTGCAAACCCAGCAAGGCGCTGCTGGCTGGCCTGAGCTCCGGGGCACAGCCAGTAGAGGGCAGCATGGGCTCGCGAACGGGGCCTGGGGCCCCGGGGCAGCGGTGTTCTCAGGCCTCCCCTGGGCCCTCGGCTTCCCCAGATGCGGACGGGAGTCCTTCCTCCCGCCTCCTGTGCCCGGTGCGTGAGGATGAGAGAAAGCAAGCTGGGAAACCGGCCTTGCTGCCACTGGAACGCACCTTCGCGGAGGGAGATCCGCGTCAGGAGACAGTTCCTCACCCGCCCGCACATCTTATCTGCTGGGGGGGCCCAACCTGGGAGCTCCCATGCTGCCTGCAAGCCAGTGCCTGGGAACTGGGCTCGGTAAGCACAGACTCAGGACAAGGCCTGTGGGGCTGCTGGGTGCCCAGAGCTTTTCTGCTTGTCACCCCTCCCCAGGGCCCCCTTACCTGAGACCACACCCAGGTGATCGAAGGTGTGAACTCTGCCCAGCCTGTGACAGCCCCTCCAGGGCAAGTGAATGCCGCTCCCTACACTGCTAGGAACACAAATGGTGGAAAGGAGGAAGAATTTAATGGAGCGGAGACGGAGGCGGGTGAGGGAGTGAGGTGAAGGCTGGGCCGAGAGGAAAGCATCTCAGAGACCACAGGACATTGTCAAAGAAATGGTTTTACCAATTTAAAATACACCTCTCTCAGGCCTGGCCGGGTGTGGCTCGGCGGTTAAGCATCGACCTGGGACCCAGGAGATCAGGGTTTGATTCCCGGTCAGGGCACATGCCCGGGTTGTGGGCTGCAGCCAATCAATGACTCTCTCATCATTGATGTTTCTATCTCTCTCTCTCCCTCTCTTTTCCTCTCTCTGAAATCAATAAAGATATATTTTAAAAAATAATAATAAAAATAAAATACACCTCTCATAAAGTGAATAGCTGCTCATAGGAAATCATCTTAGCCCAGCTGGCGTGGCTCAGTGGTTGAGCGTCCAGCTATGAACCAGGAGGTCACCGGTTCGATTCCCGGTCGGGGCACATGCCCAGGTTGAGGGCTCGATCCCCAGTAGGGGGCGTGCAGGAGGCAGCCAGTCAAGGACTCTCATCATTGTTTCTCTCTCTCCCTCTCCCTTCCTGTCTCTGAAATCAATAAAAACATTTTTAAAAAATCATAATCTATGCTGTAGGTACTATCAATATCCCAATTCAGAGGCAAGGACACTGCACCTCAGAGAGATGCTGTAACTGCCCAGGGCTGCACTCAGGCTTAGGCTCCAACCAGGTCCAGTGAAAACTGCAGGCCTCTGCTACTGACCCAGGTCACAGACACACTCATTCTAGAATGTCCCACATGCCAGAGTCCAGCTTAAAAAGAATCTTATCTGCTTTTAAGGCCTCTTTCTGGCCCGGGAGCCGTGACTTCCCCAGTTCCTTCTGAGTGTGAGTCATACTCTTCTCGGAATGACTGTCAGGTTAGAGACCACGGAGTGCACCCTCTTCACGACCTACCTCCTGCAGAAAAAACGTGCGCTTCAGTGGAAAGCGACGCACCCCCGCTGACCGCACGCCTTCCTGGGCGTTGGAATCCAGCCTTGCGTTGTCCTCGAGCTACTTTACATGTGGAAACCGCAGGCCCCTGATCAATCCGGTCCGGTCGGGGAGAGGGTCGCCTCAGCCCCTTGCGGATTTGCGCACGAAGCGCAATAGTCCTGACCTGTCCACGTGAAGGCTCTTCTGCTGCCCTTTTGAGCTCGTCGGCTATAATATATCCACCCGGTGCCCTTAGGGGTTAAAGAAAATGTTTAGCAAGTGTTGATTTTATATCTGTACGGGATCATGATTTTACCCCTTTTTGGACATTTTAATGCTACCTTCATCGGGAGTGTATGGGTGGCTCCTTTAGGCCAGGAGAGGTGATGTTTAGGGAGCTGTGAGCAGCAGGCAGGTAGCAGCTGCCCCCCCCCCCCAGCTCCTCGAACAGTCTCCAAACGAGGGGGAGGGTGGCTCTGCTCAGGTGGATGGGACAAGGTATTAGCAAGACCTGGGCGCTCCCTCTGGTTGAGCCTCTAACCAGCTGCATGACCTTCAGACAACCTTTAGGCCTGAGGGTGAGGAAGGACAGTAGCGACTGACTGATTTCCTGCGTTTTTGTGTGGGGAGAGGCCAGAGAGGTCGGATGATGGACTGATTACCCTGAGGAAGCAGGTTTCAGCAGGGCTAGATCGCCAGCCTGGGCAGGTAACCACACCCCATACAGCCTGCTTGGGGGCCACAGGAGGGCCCCACGAACAGCTGCTGGGGGGCTGGCCCTGGGCTTCTCCGAGCTTGTCCCATGTATCTTCCCAACAGCTCTGCGTGGAAGGCTTTGACCATCCCCATCTTACAGGTGAGGAAACCGAGGCTCGGAGACGCTGTGACTTACCCAAGGACACACATACCTAGCGTAGGACTACACACTAGGATTTCTAACTCCCAGTCTTTAGGGTCTGGTCAAAGCAAGGTCTGTACCGGACAAGAGGAGGCCACCATATATACTTTATGCAAACGGGGACACGCAGGGCTGGGAGGAGAAAATGTTTAGGAAAGGGGGAGGGGTCCACTGATAGAGGAGAGGGCAGAGAAGGGGAGATGGCGGACCCAAGCTAGTTTCTGTGGATTCCTGACCGTTCCCAGAACTGGAGGAATCCCCGGGTGGCCCGAGATGGCCAAGGTCAGGCTGCCAGCTTTGGGGCTGGTGTTCCCTGAACCTGGGGGCCTCCTGAGCCTGGGTATGGTGGACTGGGGCAGGGTGGGGGACGTGCTGGGACTCTACCCTAGCAACCCCGAGGAAAATGCCAAATTAGGAGGTGGGTGGCGAAGGGTCTCAGAAAACCAGGGTGACTTTTAGCCAGTGCAGGTGGCAACTTCTCTTCCTCAGGAAAACATAGTACAGCCCAGGAATCAGGAGCTGGGCCCTTTAACCAGTGGTGTCTTGGAAACTTCAAGCCCATTGGGAGAGACTGGCCCAGCTGGAGAGAAACCTGAGCGGTATTAGCCTGAAGGCCTGATCAGCTGGCGGAGCAGCAAAGGCCAGGGCGGGTTAGGAAAGCTGTTTGGGGCCTGTGAGTCACGGGCCAGGCAGCTGGGGGCTGGGGCGTGGCGGGGGCCCAGCTGGAACCGCCCTCAAAAGTCGACTCTCGTCCCACCAGCACCGCCTCCTTGGCAGGACGGGCCTCAGGGGTGGTCTGGCACCTGGGCCCAGGTGAGGGAAGCAAACAATGGCTCGCTCCAGCTTGCCTGGGGGCTTCTACCTCATTCATTCGTTCGTTCATTCATTCATTCATTCATTCATTCGTTCATTCATTCATTCATAATGTATTTATTGACCCCTTTTGTGTGCCGGTCACTGCCCTTGGCACGGAGCTTTGTTGATGGCTGGCAGGTCACAAGAGGAAGGCGGTAGGGAAAGTAACGTCCCAGCTGGGTCCCAAATGAGGACAGGGCGCAGCCAGCCGGGGAGCCGTGGGGCGAGCGCTCCAGGCCCGTGCGCTCTGAGCTGGGCCCAGCTGAACGTTGCTGGGGTGTGGGAATCGCCGGGATGGGGTCCAGGTGTGGCAGCTGCAAACCACCAAGGGCGTGAGGCTGCGGGACCGTTTCCCGGAGGGCGGTGTGAGACGCAGGAGCCCCAAGCCCCGGCAGAACTTCAGAGCCGAGGAACAGGTAGGACGTGGGGTCTGACTGCACGTTCTTGCAGAAGGGGAGACTGGAGCCCAGAGAGGGTGTGAAACCTGCCGGGCTCACACAGCTGGTTAGCAACCGTGCCCCAGATGCCCTGCCTTCCCCAGCAGGAGCTTTCCCACCCCTCCCCCGCTCTCTAGTATAGACTCAGGCACCTGCAAGCACCCCGGCACCGGGTGGAGGAGTGGAGGGTGCAGGCAGTCGGGTGAATCAGGTCAGTGTTATGAATAGGTTGACCCGGGTCAGGCCGGAGGATCCTGCCTGGTGGGGAGGCCGGCGGGCGGGCTTCCTGCAGGGGTGAGAGGTGACTTGGCCCAGATGGAAGGAGTGAGTCACTGGGGAGCCAGGCGCACACTTCCTGCCTCCGCTGGGCTTTGATCTCAGCTCCCCGGAGGGAGGTGCAGCCTGGATTCCTGGGGGCGGCCAACCTCCTCGGCCCAGCCTGGGGTGCTGGCTGGCTGCACCCCGCCACTCCCCCACCCTCCCTTTCTGCAGCCCTGGTAACTTTCCGTTTGGGCCCCCGCAGTGTGACTCAGGCGTGACCCATCACATGGGACATTGGCTACAGGAAGTTGTAAGCGTTTCTGTCTGACTGCTGAGCGTAGCCACGCGTCTCACTGCCCTGTGCCACGCTCCCTCCTCTCCCCGGGAGGGGGGGGAATGACCCAATATGGCAAAGAACACATGGCTGCCCAGCCAGGGGAACAAAATAAATGACTGCAGGGTGGGTCTCCTTGGAGACCAGGTCACCAGGGCGCCCCTAGACTGAGGCCCAGAGATGATAACCCCAGGGACTGTCACTGATCAAGGGCCTACTATGCACCGGTGCTAACTGCAGCCAACAGCCCAGAGAGAGCCATCACTGTCCCATTTTATAGGGAGCAGAACGGCATCCCACACGGGGAGAGCTAGTGACGGTGACATCAGCAGCATTAAGGACCCACTGAGACGCGGGCTGTGAATGTAAAGTGAGCGGGCTGGCAGGTGGGGTGTTTTTCCCCAGCCCCAGCCACACCCAGCTGCCCAGGTGCAGGTGCCGAGCAGGCGGGGAGCTGGCTGTGACCAGTTTGGGGTTTCGTCAGGTGAGCCCGTGGAAGCGTAGTGCCACCGGTGGGAAGGGCGGTGAGGGCAGGGACCGGGCTTAGGTAGCAGAGGGAAGGGAGGAGGCAAGGGTCAGAGGTCAGGCTGTGCAGGCACTGGTCGTGGGGCTCTCACTATTGGGGTGCCATTGCTCTTAGCATGTGAGTTGTGGTTTTTTTTGTTAATCCCCACCAGAGGATATTTTTTCCATTGACTTTTAGAGACAGTGGAAGGGAGGGAGGGGGAGAGAGAGAGAGAAACGTCGATGTGATAGAGACACAGCAATTGGTTGCTTCCCACACACGCCCGACCAGGGCCAGGGATTGAACCTGCAACCCCGGTACATGCCCTTGACCGGGAATCGAACCCACCACCCTTTGTGCGAGGGCCGTCGCTCTAACCACTGAGCCACACAGGCCAGGGCAGGATGTTAGTTGTTTCCCGTTGCATCTTCAGTGCATGGGCTGTGCACACGGAGGCCCTGGGTGAATATTCCCCAGCGAATATTCGTGGAGTAAGTGAACGGCCACGTGGGGAAGGCGGGGGTGGGGTGACTTAAAGGACACGTCATTCTCTTTTCTTGTTGTTGTTGTTTTTTAATTAACCTTATGGAGATATAATTCACATACCACAAAATTCAGCCTTTAAAAATTTTTTGTTTTACCAGTAATTTATGGTTTGTTCATAGAGTTGTACAGTCATCACCACATCTGATTTCAGGACAGGCAGGTCAACCCAGTCAGTCACCCCCCAGTTCCCCGCCCCCAGCGCCTGGCAACCGCTCGTCTACTCCCTGTTTCTATGGGTTTGCCTACTCTGGACATTTTTAGAAATGGAATCGTACGCCACCTGGTCTTTCGTGGTTGGCTTCTTTCGATTGATGTTTTCAAGGTCCATGCATGTTGTAACTTGTCCCAGACCTTCATTCCTCTGTGTCTTGAGCGATGCCCCATTGTGTGAATGTGCCGCCTCCCGTTTACCTGCTGGGCGGCTGGGGGGACACTGGGTTGTTTCCACCTGGGGGCTGTTCTGAGTAACTGCTGGAAACATTCACCTGCGGGTTTCCGTGTGGATACATTGTATCTCTTGGGTATGCACCTGAGAGTGGAGTCCTTAGGTCAGTATTCACATTGTTGCGAATTGAAGCGAATTGTTTACAATAAGCACATATGTCTTTTCCAATAGACCCATTTTTTAAAACAAATCATTTTTCTGAAAAGATAAGCCGACTCCATAGAAAAAAAAAAAAAAAGGCCAAAATTTGAGATAGGGCAGAGAGAAAGACCGGTTGGGAGCCAGGACTGAAGGAGGCCAGCGCCTGGTGGTTGGTGTGTGACTTTAAGCAAATTACTACCCTTCTCAGGGCCGCACCTGTGAACCGGGTGGGGCGGAGGGGGCAGGGCAGCTGAGGGCTGAGCTGCAAGGACCTCTCAGCTCCTCCCAGCCCCAGACCGAGACCTTGAGGCAGGCGGGGTTCCCACACCCGGTTAGAAACGCAGATGAAGGAAATGATCTTGTGTTTGAGCTCTCTCCCCAAAGGGTAAATACCATAACATTGGCAGTCTCGGCAACAAGGCCAGATTCAACCCAGAGTGCTTCAGGTCATACCCTCTCCGATCCCTCACAGGGATGAATCTGTATTTAACTCCATCTGCCATTCATCTTTCACTCTCCACCTAACTTCTGTGCACACACAATCCCAGGCACCTAGTGACTGTGCCGATGTTGAATCAAGGGGTGTGAAGTAGTCCCTGAGATTCTGCAATACTGATGAGCTTCCTGGTGGCGGTGGCGTCAGCGCTGCTGGTCCCAGACCAAAATTTTAACAGCAAGGCTCTATCTTTTCTACCTGGGCAATGAACTGGCCCCATACAGTTCTTGCCATTATTTACGAGGGAAACCTGTTCCTCTTGGATGTATTTTGATGGACCTCTCGTAGTTGTTTGATGAGTAGATGAATGAAAAAAACAAAGTGCTTGCCCCAGTTCCAGGAAGCCCGTGAGGAGAAACAGTGTCATTTAATCCTTTCGATAACCCTGTGAGATTAGAAGGTTGTCCCCATTTGGCAAATGGCAGAGTCGTGGTGTGCTCTGCGGTCTGTGGTGTGCTCCCCAAACCCAGCACGGGCGCCCCTGGTGTTCACAGGAGCCGCCCCTCGGCCAGGGCCATGGCCACAGTTGCTAGCCTCAGGTACCGAAAGGGTGTCAGACAGCTAAGCCCTAAGATCTGCTCCTGTAGACACATGCAAATTCATGTGACGGGGATGTTCCTCCAACCCTCATTTATGACAGAAGCTGGAAACCCCATGGCACCCCCTGGGATTGCTAAAAGATGGCCTACAACCATACACACTGCCCTGGCTGGTGTGGCTCAGGGGGTTGGAGCGCTCAGGTTTCCGGTTTGATCCCCAGTGGGGGCGACAACCTATTGATGTTTTGCTCTCTCTCTCTCTCTCTCCCTCCCTCTGAGATTTAAAAAAAAAAAAAAAACATGTTTATTTCAGCACTACTTAGAGTGGCAAAAAAATTAGAGAGTAACATTTGCCTATTTTAAAATGTTTTTACCTTTTAGGCTTGATCCCCAGTTGGGGTGTGTAGTGGGCAGCTGATCGGTGTTTCAGTCTTACATTGATGTTTCTCTCTCCCTCTCCTTTCCTCTTGCTCTAAAAAACAAATCTTAAAAATATATATATATATATATATATGTTTTAATTTCTTACAACGAATGTTGCAGTGGACTGAATGTTTATGTCCCCGATTCATGTGTTAAAATCCAAACGCTGAGATCCTACCCCCCAACGTGATGGTATTTGGAGCGGGGCATTCGGGGCGCGATGAGGACTATGCTCTCCTAAGGCCGACCTCAGAGCGCCCTTACCCCTCCAGCAGGTGAGGATGCGGCAAAAAGACATTTGCCTGTGGGCCAGGAGGCGGCCCTCGCCAGACACCTTGGTCTTGGATTTCTCAGCCTCCAGATCTGCGAGAAAACAAAGTTCTGTTGTTTACAAGCCACCCAGTCCACGGTATGTTGTAACCGCAGCCCGAAGGGACCGAGACAAACATGCGTTTGTATAATTGAAATGCAAACAGCAGGAGGGCGATGTGTAGGCTGGCTGGCTTGCGACACAGAGGGCCAGCTGCGGCCTCCCGCTGGCCCGCAGTCCTGCGGCCTCCGCACCTGGCCAGACCCACTCAGTCGCTCCTCCCGCCTCACATCTGAGCAGCAAGACAGTATTTGGCAGGAGTGGAAAAGAGGTGACCTGATTTAGAGGCCAAAGGCCCACGTCTAGCCCTGGCTGGGTCGCTCAGTTGGTTAGAGCATCAGCCCGAGGACCGAAGGGTTCCAGGTTTGAGTCCAGCCAAGGGCACGCACCTCGGCTGCAGGCTTAATCCTTGGGTCAGGGTGCGAGCGGGAGGCAGCCGAGAGACGTGTCTCAATGTGTCTCTCTCACATTGATCTCTCTCTCTCTCTCCCTCTCTCCCTCTCTCCCCCTTCCACTCTCTCTGAAAAGCAATGGAAAACATTTCCTCAGGTGATCATTTAAAAAAAAAAATCAACCAACGAATGCATAAATAAGTGGACCAGCGCAACAAATTGATGTTTCTCTCCCTTCCCCCTCTCTCCCTTCCTCTCTCTCTAAAATCAATCAATCAATCAAAAATATTTTTAAAAAATGCCCAACTCCATGCTGTCTCCTTAGGGACAAAAGTCAGAAGCCCTGATGACACCAGAGGCTTGTCCTTCAGATCAGGTTGTCACATCCCAGCAGGTGAGCATGAGCGTGTCTCTGGAAGCCAGGTCTCTGGCTCTGGCTCACGGACTCCCAGCTCATCCTGACCACACACTCAGGACAGGAGTGGGGAGCCAGGCGTTTCTGAGCATTGGGGAAATGGGACCCAGGTCCCAAGTCCGGCGCTCTGTTAGGCCACATACCTGCCTCACTATCCCACACGGGCTGGAAGGCGTGGGGGCGGAGCGAGCTCCTCTGGTAATGATCTCCCCACAAACATGGCTGCAGCTGTGGACAGAATATCAGGACTTCCTCCTGCCTTCAGAAAGCTGACAATGTACAGTCACAAGTTTAAAAGACACAAGTACCGCCCTCACCGGGTTGGCTCGGTGGTTAGAGCGTCCAGACCCCAGACTGAAGGGTCTCAGGTTTGATTCCGGCCAAGGTCACGTGCAGGCTCAATCCCCTGGCCCCAGTCGGGATGAGTGCGGGAGGCAACCAATCAATGTGTCTTCTCACATCGATGTTTCTCCCCCCCCACCCCAAAAGCAATGAAAAAAGTGTCCTCCGGTAAGGATTTAAAAAATAAAAATTAGCCCGGCTGGGTGTGGCTCAGAGGTTGAGCATCCATGGTCCAGGAGATCGAGGTTCAATTCCCAGTCGGGGCACATGCCCAGGTTGTGGGCTTCATCCCCGGTCGGGGATGTGCAGGAGGCAGCCGATCAATGACTCTCATCATTGATGTTTCTGTCTCTCTCCCCCTCTCCCTTCCTCTGTGAAATCAATAAAGATATACTTAAAAAAATTTTTTTAAATTGATTTTTAGAGAGAGAGAGACATCGATTTGTTGTTCTACTTATGCATGCATTTATTGTTGTTTTTTAAATGTTTTTATTGATTTTTAGAGAGAGAGGGAGAGGGAGAGGGAGAGACAGATGGGAGAGAAACATTGATCTGGAGATTGAGCCTGCAACCTGGGCATGTGCCCTGACCAGGAATCTAACTGACCTCTTGGTACATGGGCGATGCCCAACCAACTGAGCCACGCAAGTTGTGCCATTGGTTGATTCTCCTATGTTCCCTGACCAGGGATCAAACCTACAACCCTGGCGTATCGGGACGCACTAATCAACTGAGCTACCTGGCTAGGGTGGGGCAAGGTATCTTCCAATGTCCCTCATATCACACTAGATAAGCATGTACTGGGTCATCTGCCAAGAAAAGGAAATGAAAAGGACCTACAGTTAAGTCAGCTTTTAAAATGATAAAAGATTACTTCAGAAGGGCTGAGATGATCCAGCCCAGAAGTGAGCAAACTTCAGCCCTGGGCCATATCCGGCTCGCTGCCTGTTTTTTTCCTATAGTCTGGGAGCTAAAAATAGTTTTTACATTTTTATTATTATTTACTTACTTATTTTTAAATATATCTTTATTGATTTCAGAGACAGGAAGAGAGAGGGAAAGGGAGAGAGAGAAACATCAATGATGAGAGTCATTGATCGGCTGCCTCCTGCATGCCCCCGACTGGGGATCAAGCCCGCAACCCGGGCATGTGCCCTGACCGGGAATCGAACCACAATCTCCTGGATCCTAGGTCAATGCTCAACCTCTGAGCCACGCCCAGCCGGGCGGTTTTTACATTTTTAAATGGTTTTAAAATAAACTGATAGAAGAATACTGCTCCATGACATGTGCTTGCTATATGGAATTCAAAATTCAGTGTCTGTAATAAAATTTTATTGGTTCGCCTCCACATGGGCTTATTCCATTTTGTCTGGGCTGCTTTGGAGCTACAGCCGCAGAACAGTTGCCATAGCGACGATATGGCCCACCAAGGCCAACAGAGTATTTATCGTCTGGCCTCTTAGGGAAAAAAGTTGGCTGAACCCTGGACTAGACCAGTGGCTCCCATTCTATCGGGGAAATTGAAGCACAGAGAGAAAAGTCCTGAGATCACAGTCGGCCCACGGCTGAAACGTGGTTCCTTGTTCGTGCTCTTTTCACTACACCACTGCATAAAAGCAGGTAAGCAGGAGTTTCTCAGTGAGTCACGGCAATGACCCCTCGGTCCCTGAACACGCTTTCCCGGGCTCCCTCTCACACAGGCCTCAGGTAGGTGTTCTTGGGGGCAGCTGCGTCTGCAGCCTCCAGGGGGCAGCAGGGACTCAGGTGACTCCGCAGAGCAAGCTCGTCCCAGAGACGACCAAAACAGAGCCAAAAGAGGGTTGTCCTGTCCTAAAAAAAAGAAAGGGGGAAAAGGGCCTGAATTGTTTTGTTTTTTTTTAAATAAGGGAAAGTTTATTTAGAAAGTCATTGAGGTAGAAGTAGCGAGTCGTATGAGAAAGGGACTCAAGAAACAAGTCACAGAGGCGAAAGAAGGGGCCCTTGGAGCTTAGGGGAGAGAGAGGTGAAGGTAAGGCCCTGGGGGGAGCAGAAGGGGGACAGGAAAGGCAGGGCGTGCTCCCGAGGGCCGCAGCGCGGGGACTGAACGGCTTTTGATGTTTCGATGATATGCATACACTAGTGCAGACCTTAAGACACTTTACATTGGTAGTTTTTTGGATGCCAAAGGTGGATCCAAGCACAAAGGATCCCTGCATCTACCTAGAACGGAAGGTACAGAAGCCAAACCAGCAGCCAAAGAAAGGTGGCCATTTCAGACAGAAGCATGAACACCATTATTATTTTTAAATTTATTATTTTTTAAATCCTCACCTGAGGATATTTTTTCCATTGCTTTTCAGAAAGAGTAGAAGGGGAGGGGGAGAGAGAGAGAGAGAAACATTGATGTGAGAGAGACACTTCGATTGGTTGCCTCCGGCATGCGCCCCAACCAGGGCTGGAGATCGAGCCTGCACCTGAGGTACGTGCCCTTGGCCGGAATTGAACCCAGGACCCTTCAGTCCACGGGCTGATGCTCTAACCACTGAGCCAAACCGGCCAGGGCAGCACAAACATCTTTAAGCACACCCCCGCCTATTTTCTCAGTATTGGGGAACATGGAGAGGAAATTAGTTCTCCGAGAGCCCTCGGGACAGCCTTAAGTAGGTGAACGGAGCTGTGCTCGTGACCCAGATTTGTCCTTGTTCTGTGTGGGCTGGAGAAGGGGGTTCCAGTCCTTCATTTGGGGACATATAATAATAAAATGGGGCTAGTGGAGCTTGCAGCCTAGTATCAGAGAGGCCATTTATAAGCATAATTAATGTTTGCAATGGGCTTGGAGATCCTTCAGATTAAAAGGTGCCCTGTGCAAGAAGCAAGATGGACTGGTGTTACCGTGAGGGCAGATGTATTTTGTGGGTGTCGCCGCTGTTGTTTACTGAGGCAGTGTGTGGGGGGAGGGAAGTAGGTTAACACCAGGTGACACAACCCTTCAAGGTGACCTAGAACTGGGGCCCGGGAAGCCTGTACCGCGGACGCTCACTTCAGATGGTGCAGAGGAATTTCCCTGAGGATGCGCCCCCCCCCCCCCCCCCCCCCCCCCCCGGCAGAATGGGCAGCTTCTGAGTCCTCGCCCCTGGAGGAAATCTGGTGAGGCTGATTCGGGAAACATATGGCACTTCCGGCCTTAAAGGAAGGGGGCCGAGCTGCATTACTCAGCAAATACCTTTCCTCGCTCCAGCCTGACTCCTGAGGTTCTCTGAGGTCTGAGCATTTTTCCCGAGAAACCCTGAAAGGCCCGGCGCTGCCTAATTAAGCATCCCCGCAATGCCGCACTTAAGAACACTTATGGGAATCCCAACGAGTGCCTAATGTCTAATTCCCAGATTTCATCCTAGAGTGCTCTGTCGAACCCTCCTGTACGACCTTGGTTAATTATGCAACATCTAACTGCCGGTGATGATGTAAAATTGAAAATGACGGCGAGGGTGAGGGGATTTGCTTCTTGCAGGTTACCCCATCAGGACCAGAGGGAAAGGCTTCTCGGGGAATACCACCTCAGCACGTTGGAAATTGCTTTCAAACTCCAGCGATTAACTGTATTACTTGCTTGAGGCCCTGGAACGCTAAGAACGTGGGAATGCACCGCCGAATGGGCTTTTGTTTTACTTGGTTATTTTTTTTCAGCCAGAACTTTGGTCCGTAAATGTAGATTTATGGTGAACACGCCCCCTACTAAGGATTCTCAAGGAGATGTGTGAAAAGTCCCACAAAGCAAGATGCAGCAGAATCTCCCGGGCTTCTGATATTCCGGTCCCGGGGGACGGCCTTCCTCAGTCCCCGGGTGCATCGCCACCAGTACAGAGTCACTGAGGGCAGAACAGCCCACGCGGGGCGAGGGGAAAACCGCTGGAGACTCTTCTAAAATAAGCGGGAGAGAGCAACATTTCACGAGTAATTAGAATATACAAACTTAACTCCCTAACGTGCTAGGCTTCATCCAAATGAATAAATATTTCCAAGTATTGTTTTAACTACTGTTTCAGGATAAAGTACACGTGATCCTATCTACCTGTATTTTATCACATGCTCCAGAGGGAATGACTCAATACAACTGAAGATAAAACTTTAACTTCCGTATCAGTACGTAGGATCCAGAGGTGGAGCTTGGACCCAGGGTGATAAGTGCATTTTCAAATGAAGGACAGAGGCAAACCGGTTCACTGCTGTTCACCGGGGATTGGTGGCACTGGAGCAGGTGGGCAGTGACAAGTAACAAAAATCTGTTAAAAGGAAACACCCGGGCACGTCACTCTTAGGTCGTTACCTTTCCTCTTTGTGATGGAGTCAGTATGCCATCTTTGTTATTATATATATATGTATATATATATGTATATAATATTGTTGCTCCACTTACTGACATACTCATTGGTTGACTCTTGTATGTGTCCTGGCCGAGGATCGAACCCGAAGCCTCGCTGTATCAGGACGATGCTCTAACCAACTCAGCTACCGCGCCAGGGCCCGTTGTTCTCGTATTTTCATCGGAAGTCCCACAGAGGCTGCCAAGTCCTCGGTGATTACTGAGGTATACATCTGAGAAACCAGGGCAAAGTCTGCTTTGTTGCATCGCTAAGCACTGCGTGACTGGCTGAATCACCTCAGACCACTGGTGAGCACTGAGGGTTATTTAAATTCCAGAAAAACCTTTGTGCTGGATTCTTTGTCCTACTGACCAAATTCTTCCAAGTCCTGACCAAATTCCACTTTCAGAATCTGCAGATTTTCTAGGAAGTCGCATTCATTTCCAAAGAAACCGTGTATTGTTTGTGTCATTATGGAACCAATACAAGGCTAGAAAGCACTCCATGTCCTGAGGGGGTAACAGTCCTTCCAGGAGCCTGAAGGTTTCGAGTTCCTGATTCTTGCACTCATCCAGGAACTTTTTAAATTTTTTAAAAATTACTTATTTTAGAGAGAGAAAAAGAGAAACATTGATTTGTTGTCCCACCCACTCAAGCACTCGTTGGTTGATTCCTGTGTGTGACCCGACCGGAGATCGAACCCGCAACCTCAGGATAGCCAGGCGATGCTCTAACCAACCAGCTACCGGGCCAGGGGCTGGTCCAGGCACTTTTAAAGTTGAAGGTCCTGGGGGGGCGGGGGCGGATTCAGGGGAAAAAGGAACATCTGTAATACTTTCAACTATAAAGATAATTAAAAAAAAAAACAACCCAAAACGGAAGGCACTTTCTACCATCACAGTCCCTGGCATCTTCCCCTCCAGACTCCACTTTTCCAAAGACTCACTAATTTTCTTCTTCAGTCCAGCTCTTGCCCCGCTGCTCCACCCAAACTGCTCTTGTCCAAGCCGCCCGTGCCCTCCATGCCCTCCAGCAGTCACTCCCCAGGCCCCCTCTGGGCCTCTCAGCAGCACTCCGTGGCGGGTCACTTCCAACCCCGTCGAGCGTTCTCCGCGTGCCTCCAGACCTCCCTGCTACCTGGTTTCCCTCCTGCCTAACCGGCTGGCTCCTCCCGTGGCTTGGCAAGTCCCTGCCTTCTGAGGCCTCCCGAGTGTGAAGCACCCGAGGGCTTTCCTGCTTCTTTCCTTCAGTGTCTACACTGAGCTCCCTGGGTGACTTGGTTCAGTTGCAGACTTTCATATGCTGACCCCCCCCCCCCACACACACACACTTGGGCTCTCTCTATGTGACACAGATTGCATATAGAAACATGTGTCTTCAGTACCTCCTCCTGAACTCAAGACTCAACTCTAACGGCCTACCTAATGAATACCTAATAAATATGTCCATTTGAATATTTACTATCTCAGACTGAACTCCTGATATTACCCTGGAAAACAGTTCCATCCAGTGTTCCCTAAAAACCTTGGGCTCATCCTTGACTCCCCTTTTTTATCAACTCTATGCTCACGCCACCAGAAACGTCCTCTTGGATTCTAGATCCCTTGGTGACGGAAGCCACCTCACTTTTCATCTGGATGACCGAAACGGCTCCCTCACTGGGCTCCTGCCTCTATCCTTGGCCTCTTATGCTCCATACCTCTCAAAACCAAAGTAATCTCATGGAATGCCTCCATGCCAACGGAAAGGCGAAGTCCTCCTGCTGCGGCCTCCCGGTTTCTGGGGAACTGACTCCCACTCCCTCCCCCGACGTCTGTCACCTTCCTGATCTCCCCAATGCTCGATGCTCGTCCTGGTCCCGCCTGGCTACTGGTGTCCTGGCTACTTTCCATGTGCCAGCCACACTTCTGCCTGGGGACCGGTGCACATGCTGTTCCTTCTCCCTGGCACCTCTTCCCTGGATACCCACAGTTTGCTCTCGTAGCTCCTTCAAGTCTTCGAATCTCTTCTTAGGATGCGTACCCTGACCACGCTGTGACACATTTCAGTTTTTTCTGTATTTTTTCAAAATTTTTTTGCTTTGTTAATCTTCACCAGAGGATATATATTTTTTCCATTGCTTTTTAGAGGAAGCGGGGAGCGGGGGGGGGGGGGGGACACACATCAATGTGAGAGAGACATTGATTGGTTGCCTGTAGCACACACCACAACCAGGGGCTGGGGAGCTAACTGACCGGGGATGGGGGAGCAAACTGCAACCCAGGTATGTGCCCTCGATCAGAAATCAAACCCTTGACCCTCGGGTGCTTGGGCGGACGTGCTATAACCACTGAGCAACACTGGCCAGGGCTCTCCTCTGTTTTTTTTTGTAAATATATTTTTATTGATTTCAGAGAGAGGAAAGGAGAGGGAGAGAGAGAGCTAGAAACATCAGTGATGAGAGAGTCATTGATCGGCTGCAGCCCACAACCCGGGCATGTGCCCTGACTGGGAATCGAACCCTGATCGCCTGGATCCTAGGTCGATGCTTAACCACTGAGCCACACGCAGCCAGGCTCTCCTCTGTATTTTCAATGTAGCACTTACTGCTCCTATTGACTTCCTTTTTATTATATTTACTGTCTCTTTTTCCTCCTCCTGTCACAACCCCTGCCCACCCGCCCTCCTCCCACCAGATAAGCCCCATGAGAACAGGGATCTGTCTATTCAGAGATGTATCCTAAGTACTTGGAGTAAGATCTGGCACAAGCTAATAACCTGAAATGAATATCAAATAATACTGAGTGTAAACTGTAATTGGAAAAATAAACTTCAAAGTTCTTTTTCCAAAAAAGAATAAAATTCGCTTTTCCAGAAGGAAAAAAAAAGATCTAGCACGAGGTTGATGCTCAAACATTATTTGTTAAACAAATAAAGATCTTGACTTTATTTTAAAAGGGTTTTTGATGTATCGACTACCTAGGCCACTTAAACCACGATGCCAAAATGATAGACCTACAGGTTTCACATAACCTGCACAATTGTCGGGATAGAATTTGGTTTTAGGGTAGACCATTTGTACTCTGGCTAGACAAACAAATGTTGGGTTGTTCCAGGAATATTTTCTTATTTTTATAGATGTTTCTATTTTTTTAAGAAACATACCCCTGGCTGCAAGGATTTGTTCTTTGAACTCCAATAATCCTGAAGTGCTGAACTTCTGAGTTTGGCTCAAAGGGGAAAAGGCTATTACATATTACAGCATGTGGGAGTGCTTAGCTGCTGCCAAAAATATTTTGAAGGACTTCCCATATGACTAAAGTCTCTAAAGGAGCTCATTTATCTTTACCAGGAAAAGGTTATTATAATCGTTAAATTCCCTTCTAGTTCAGAGTTTGGCATGAAAAACTGTCCTTTCCTGGAACAATGGGTAGAGATATTTATTATTTCTATATGCTGTTTGGAAAAGGTGCATACAAGCTTTATGAAATACCAAAAAAACTAAACAAACATAATTAAAGGCAGTAAGGAAAAAACAATAAAGCAAAAAACCAAATCAAAGGCATGAGTGAAAGGGGCCTAGCACATACCACTTCTATCTACACCGACTGCCTTAAGGGTCTGGGAACAATGATGGGTTTTGGTTAGCACCTAATCTCTCACAGGGAACGCAAACTGGTACAAATTAATTCAGAGCCTCAGTTTTAGGATAAGAAAGACTACAGGAACAATGGATTGCTAATCGTAGAATTCACTAGTCCTGCCTGTCATGACAAACTGGAGAGACCTAGGACTACGCGTACAAAAGCATTTTCACTTCTGGGACAAATCTGAGATTGTGGCTATTTCAAAATCTGTTTATTTGAACATGGCTCTCTGTACATCTAAAGTCCACCTGTTTAAGCATTTGGGCTTTTGGCCTAGAAGTTGGAAAATGTTTTGAGGCCAACATCAGGATGGGGGAGGTGGGTTATTTACAGATTTCTGTTCAACCGCTTTGCAAATGTATGACACTGGTCATAAGGGAGAAGTGAACCATGCAAAATACCACCTACTCTTAGGAAAATACAAATTGCAAAGATTTTTGTGCCAAAAAAAAAAAGGTGTGCTTTTTTTGCATTAAATGTAATAAAGGTGTGACTCAAGTATACATTTTATAGATAAAAACAGACTCTAGTAATTAGAATTGTTTAAATGGCTCCTTCTCCGTCTGTACAAAATGACAAAGATGGGTTGTGCAAATCCTCTGAATTTCAACTGCTTGGCTCCTCAGGGACATCATGTTTTTTGTCTGCAGTAGGATGACACATTCTAATTTCCCAATAACACTAACAGTTTCATACTATTTAACTCTGGCTGCACAGGCGAAAAAGCATTTAAAAATACTTAACGCGTCGCACAAGCTTTCACCACTAGAAGAATGCCCAGTATTTGCGCTTGACAGAGTCTTGAGAGAGTAAAAATATTAAAACGATGCAGAACTAAAACAAAAATTTGGACTCTTAACAGCCACTCCTCAGATGGCCGGTCTTCAAGCCATTAAATCCTGACCTGTGGCCCCCCCACAACAAATGTTTTTACATTTCCTTCCTATCCTAGGAGCGTGACCTCCCCCCATTACCGAGACAACCAACCCCCTATAATGATCCATAGAAAGACCCCCCCAAACCCACACACACACACAAAAGGCTGGCTCGGGGATGAGCTCCTGCTGCTGCGTAAACAAAAAACCAAAAAAAGAAAACAACTTAAAAAACAACACTGCAAACAAAATACCTTGCACAAAAAAAGAAAAAGAAAAAAAAAGCAAGTCTGGAAGACACATTTAGCAGCATTACCCTTGAATTTCCTGGCTTTGTGGCTCCGAGCCGCAAAGTTAACATGAAAATGCCAAGATTCACATTTAACGATTTCCCCCCGAAACCGGGGGAACAATAGCTCTTTGGGGATTTGAAATGACACTGGAAGGCTCCTAAGAGGCATTTTTATGGAGTCAATTTGTTATTTACATAATCATAAAGGGACTTAAAACGGAGGCTCAACGGGAGCCGCCCGCGCCCGGAGGCGACGTTCTCAGCCATTGTTCCGCGCGCGGCTCGGGTATAAATACGCGGCCGTAAAGCCGGGTCTGAAAATCCTGGCGCAGTGCGTGCGGCGCGCCAGCCAATGAGAAGCCGGCGCCCGGTTCTCCGGCGCTGACGGCGCTTCAAAGGCTCCACTTTTTTTTTTTTTTTAAAGAGACAGGCCTCCCGGCTGCACCAGCGTTTAGCACTTTTGTTGGGTCTCCCGCTGGCGAGGCCGTTCGGTGTCACCTTTGGGTACAGAGCGTCACTAGGGCTCCAGGCAGGGGACGCCTACGGGTGCGCTTCTCCCGCTGGCACAGGCCCCCCGAGAGCGCCCTCCTTCTCAGGGTGAAGCCCCAGCTTCCCACGGTGGAGGCCCGCGCACTCCCCCCATAAAATGCATTCCTTCCACACAGCGAGGGTGGGGCGGGGCGGGGCGGAGGAATCCCACTTTGGGAGGGCTGGGAGGGCAGGAAAGATCGGGGCTCTGTGCACGCCTCTCGGGGGTGGGGGTGGGGTGGGGAGCGGCTTTTCTGGGGTTCCCCGAGCGCACCTCTGAGCGGCCCGCGGTGGAGCGCGAGCCCCGAGCCTGCAGCCCAGAGGCGAGGAACAAAGGGGACGCGCTCGCCCCCGCGCTCCGAGGGGGGCGGGGTGCCGCAGCCAACGCGCCCCCCACCCCGCCCCCGCGAGCAGCGCCGCCCCTCCCCCGCCGCCCGGCCCCCCTCCCCCCGGCGGCGCGAAATGGCGGCCACGCCACAAAATGGCAGCCGGGCTCGGTCACGAGCGGGCGGGCGCCGAGACAAAACGGGCGCACGGACCCCTCGCCCCAGCACAGCCGGGCAGTGCGCACCGCCGCCGCCCCACGGCCGTCCTCGGCGTTCCCACGCCGGCCCCTGCAGCCCCTCCATCCACGATCGCGCGGGGCCTTTGTGCAGGCGCTGCCTTCACCCTTCCACATCTCCCCCCTGTCCAGGAGGCGCTCGCGGAAAGGGTGCAACTGTCAAGGGCTGGGCGCGGAACACCTGCCGTCGGGGCGCAAAAGGATGTGTCCCCGTTAGGATCCCCACAGTGGCAGCTTCAGCTCCAGGTCACCAGAGAAAAGACAGGAAAAGGGGGAATCAAGCAAGAGAGGGGACGGGAAACGGGGTTCAGGAGCCTCCAGGCCAGCACTCCGGCAGCCACACTCGACAGCGCAGCCTTAGAGCCCCGGTGGCCCCTGGCGCGCAAGCAGCTCCGAGGGCGGGTGCCGGCTTTACGCCACCACGCAGACCCGCCGCCGTTTTAGGCCTTTCATTCCCCCCTTCCCCCCACATGAGGGGCTTGGGGTGGGCACAGACGGAAGAGGGAACGGCTGCTGCGGCCCCCAAGCTTTTCCCTCTGGCGTGAGGGTCTTGGTGGGCTGGGACTTGGCTATAACCGCGGCTTGATGGACGGAGGCAGGGCGGTGGCGGGTGCACTTTGGGTTTTTCCGCTTTCCTTCGCTCAAACGCCGCTTCCCTGCGCTCCCCACCCCCCAGCTTCCCTAGGGCTCCGTCTTTCTAGAAACTTGTCGGAGACTCAGCAGAAAGCCTCCAGCTCCGCCACCGCGGCCCTCCCCGAGCATGCGCGAGGGGCGGGGCGGCCAGCTCCGCGCGCGGGCGCGGGCGCGGGCGAGCGAGTGTGAGAGTGGTGCGTGCGCGCGCGCGCGTGCGCGCTCGCCGCGGTGGGCGGGGCGGTTCTGTCACAATGCAGGGAACAGGTCTTTTCCTCCCCCTACCCCCACGTTCCGTCGTTGCGCAAGCGCGTTGGCGCAACTCGCGGGGCTTTTGAGAGCCGCCGGGAGGGGCGCGTCCCGAGCGCTGGAGTCGTTTCTCCGCGCGCCTGCGCACTAGCTGGGTCGTCGCCGCCGCGCGGTCTTTTTCCACGGTGCTTGCGGTGGCGTCTTCGACTTGAAGTGCGTGCGAGCGTTGCCCTCCTCCCCCCCACCCCCCACCCCCCACTCGCGGAATCTGCAGCTTCTCGAGGGGGGTTATTCATCCTCCCGCGGGGTTCCTTGGGGCTCCGCCGTCCTCGGTGCCCCCGGGCTGAGGCTGCACCGTGCCTCTCTGGCTGGCCCCCTCCCACTTGTGCCCGCGCCGTGTCTGGGATGGCTCCGGACTGGTTCGGTGCCTGGAGTGTGAAGCAGCTTCCTTCAAACCCCGGGGGACATCCCGGGCCTAAGGCCTGCGTGGTGGCGGGGCGGGCCTTCCCGGGAGGCAGCCCGCAGCCCTTTCTCCCTGAGCCTATCAACAAAGGTGCCCTTTTTTTTTTTTTCTGTTTTCGTTTTTGGAAAGCGGCCCGTGGTCCTCTGCTCGGGCTCGCCGCGAGGCTTGTCCTCCGCGTGTGGACGCGGACAAAGGAAGGGCCTTAGCGACAGTTCTGTCCCCCTGAGCAGAACTGGGCTTGGAGAGGGGTAACCATAGCAACCGCGTCTCCTCTTTCTTAAAGAGCCCTCCCCCTCCTCCCCCTTTCTGCTTCCTTTAGGGAGCGCGGTGGGAATTATTGCCAGGGTTGTGGGCTCTTATAACACTCCCCCCATTCCACCCCCCCTCCAAAAAAAAGCTCTTTTCCTTGCCATGTGACCCACTGCCATCCAACCCCGGATTTGAAACGCAGCAGGTTGGCTAGGGCTCCTCTGCAGGGCACGGAGGCTGGGGCTTTGTTCCCTTGCCACCCTCCCTGGAGTGACTGCCTCCCCGCGTTCTGTAGCGTGTGATGTACCGTCGGATCCTCCTAGAAGTAAGGTTTAAAAGAGGGAGCTTGTTGGCGAAGAAGGCACCTCGGGGGCCCCTGGACCCTGGCGTGGCCGCTGCAGTTGGGGACCCGAGAGTCGCGAGCCGAGTTTTGTCCCTGACGCCCCGCGGCGGTGCTCGCTCGCCCCCGGGGTGCGAAAGCCCCGCGGACGGCGGCGAGCCCGAGGTCAGCCCAGGTCACCCCTCTGGGCGGGGTCGCTCTGGTTCCTGAGGAAGGCAGATCTGTCGTCCTGGTGGGAATTTTGAGTTGGTGCTGGATTCGACGGGAGCTCTCAGTACCTAAAAAGCTGCCTAGAGGCTGTTGAAGTTCTAAGTAGCCAGCGATAGAATTCTCCCCCTGCTAGCAAGGCTGGACTTCGAGGCTTGGAAATGACCAGGTCAGCTGTCCCTTGAAGCCGCAGAATTTTTTTTAGAGATCGTCTTAATATGGTTAGTGAGAGTCTTTAAAGTCAAAGTTCCAACAGCAAGGATAACACTATAAAGTATGGGAAAGAAAATATTGAGTATATTTTATCATCAGAGTTCTCATGTGCTGTCTGATTCTGGAGACTGATCTTGAGGGAAACTAAGTGGGAAATTAGGAAGGACAAAAGTATCCTGGCTTAAAGCCACTTTTTCAGGTGAACTTTTTTAAAAGTAAAAGGTTTGTGCTTGAGTGTTTATCTTGTGGGGGTGGGGAGAACACAAACCCTTTTTATTAGTTCATTTCACCACTACGCCCCTCCCACCAGCTAACATTATACAGTGAAATCTTTAGTTATCACTTGCTGGTGGTTTTCTTAGAAAAACCACTTTAGGTTAATCTAGCATCTTTATAAAGTTATCTTGCAGCATTCTCTCTCTCTCTCTTCTGCCAAAGTATTTTCCAAATAGTGTAAGGGATGGTTCCCAACCCTTTGTAGTATATGGCCTCAAAAAACTCGACCTCACCAATCAAAATACTGAAATTTAATCGTTTAAAGCCTTAAAAATAATTCCAGTATTTAATTCAGAAATGCATCATAACCTACTTAGTCTTTAAATAGAATGTGGTTTTATTTTAAGCCAAAAGGTTTCAAGTGTTTAATTATGGAATATTACATAAAATTAGCAATCATTACTATCCTGAAGATTAATGCCAAATATTGGGGTAGTTATGTGATTTAAAGAAGCGTTACGATTAAATAGCAATAACTGAATTAAAATGGACACAGTTTTAAAGCATATTTCGAATGAGTACGTAAGTAATTTTCTGTTTGCATTATCTACTTCAAAGTAGAGCCAGGCCTTTGAGAGGAGTGGTAGGGGAGCTTAAAACGCTAAATCTGAAAATTTCAATATGTACCTAATGAGTTACCAAGCACATTTCATTTGGTGATATTTTTTTGAGATTCCTTCAAGTGCTCTGTGATAGTCTTCTCTGAATTAATCAGCAGCCTTAATTTATATTATTCATATTCTGCATCCTGATGTTTAAAAATTACAATCTCTGGACCTGGAGTGTTTTGGCTAATCTATATCAATTTAGAGTGAAAAGGTTAAGTTTTTTTCTCACGTGAGGATTAGCAGTAGAGTTTTAAAAGGGTCAGTGAGGTCTCTGAGCTAACATAGAGAATAATATTTTGTTCACATGGGATATGTTAACATAAATGTGTTCATTTAATGTAGTTAAGTATCAACATTTCAAAGGAACCCTTAACTAAAATGACCCAGATGCTGACTCCCAAAAGTCACTTTATTATAATTTTTTCTAATTATAAAAGCAATATATGGTAAAGAAAAGCTTAGATAATATTGATCAATAAAAACTTAAAAAAAAAAATTCTCCTTGGCTGGTATGGCTTAGTTGATTGGCATGCTGTCCCATACACCAAAAGGTGGTGGGTTCGATTCCCAGTGGGGGCACATTCCCAGGTTGTGGTTTCCTTCCTGGTCAGGGTGCTTACAGGGTGTTTCTTTCTCACATCCTCACATTGATGTTTCTCTGTCTCTCCCCTTTCCTCTCTGTAAAAGTCAATTTAAAAAAATTTTTTTAATAGTAAGCATTTACCTTTTTAAAAAAATGTTTTTATTGATTTCAGAGAGAGGAAGGGAGAGATAGAAACATCAATAAGAGAGTCATCAATTGGCTGCCTCCTGCGTGCCCCTCACTGGGGATCGAGCCCTGACTGGGACCTCCTGGTTCATAGGCCAATCCTCAATCATTGAGCCACTGTGGCCGGGCAATAAAATTAAAAAAAAAATTTATATTCTACTACATAGGTACAACCATGATTAATATTTGCAAATATTCTTCTAGTCTATTTTTTATTCAATATCATAAACATTAGTAAATTGTATTCATAATTTTAAATATTATGTACATTAGCAGTATTTCCTCATAGAAGGAAAAAAAAAGTTACTTTTAGCAGCTTTCCAGAGAAATGGGAGAAGCATAACTTCATTTTTTTAAATGAAAATATCAGCTATTACATTCATTTCTAGAAACTAAAAACTACGGAATTATTTAACTTTATTAGAGGGTTCAACAGAAAAGTAGATTATGAAGAGTCAGCTTGCTGAAAAAATTATTTAGAAAAGGGCTAGCCAGCTAATACTGTTCAACTGATTGGCATTCTGATTATTTATGTATATATAATTTCACCGGAGTGAGGTTGCTATATCAAAATAAATGTTAATAGACTGCTCTCATTTACTGCTTGATCCTTAGAACTAAGGAGATGTCAAACACTCTTTAAGAATTTATTTTGTTATTTTAAAAAAGTTATTCTAATAATAGAATTTGTTTTAAGTTCTCACGTGGTTGGGGCTTTGATCATTTTATTTATTTTTATTTTTAAATTTTATTTATTGATTTTAGAGAGAGAAAAACATTGATTCTTGTATGTGCCCCCACTGGGCTTGAACCCAAGATGTTGGTGTGTTGGACGATGCTCCAACTAACTGATCATTTTAGAACTAGCTAATATATTTTTATATGATGTCTTTAAGAACAACTGCTTATATTTTAAGTATATTTTCTCATGAAGCAGTTTAATTTTAGTAGCTTGAGACTTGATCTGTAACCAAATTCTTGTTCAGTATTTGGCAATTAGGCTGTTCTCCTGTTTAAATGGGGATATTAATTTATTTGCTCTATTGGCTGTGTTAGCATTCAAAGCCTGCGCTTGAGGCTCCAATGCTTTCTCCAACTGGGCTCCCATTACGCATGACTGAACTCTTTGATCACATCTAGCATGCTAAATTAAGGAGCTGCTCACAGTCTGAAAACAAGACCTGATTAAAAACACATCTACTTTAATTCTCCTTTGCAAATGGCTCCGCTTTAATGTCACCTTTCTGAATTATCTTAATACTCAAATGAGGAAATTCACTTCAACATCCATTTATCATAGATGAAAAAAGAGATCACACCCTACATTTTGATCTTTTTCAATGAGCCTCAATTATTAATCATTAAAATAAATTTAAAAATCAGAGACTAACAGAGTGGGTTGCCTTTCTATTGAAAACATACAAAGATAAATGCTTATGAAGAAATTCTGTCCTCGTAAATATTTTTGTAACAAGGTCAGAAATAGAAAAATGCTTTCCCAGTGTTTCCTGATACATTGCCAATAAAAATGAAAAGCACTGAGAAAATCAAACACTTGATTTGGGGCTGTAGAAAGGGCATATATTTCATAAACTTGTTGTTAAGATGCACTGATAGCCCTAGCTGCTTTTGCTCAATGGTTAGAGTGTTGGCCCTCAGACTGAAGGGTTCTGGGTTTGATTCTGGCCAAGGGCACATACCTGGACTGCAGGCTCAATCCCTGGCCCCAGTGCCATTCAGGAGGTAACCAATTGATGTTTCTCTCTCTCTCTCTCTCTCTCTCTCCCTCCCTCCTTTCCACTATCTCTGAAAAGCAATGGAAAAAATATCCTCAGGTGAGGATTAAAAAAAAAAAGATGCAGTGATAATTTTTGTTATTAAGAGCTTTTCAATAGAAGCAAGCAAAAATGCAAGGAACTGTATATTTGACATGCAATCATTGCATACTGATTTGACCATAGAAGCTGGTTATAATGGTGAAAATGTTATAAATTGATAATGGTATGTGTTTTTTAAATTTCAACTGATGCTTGCTTTTGATATAAAAATGAAATTAGTGGTCAACTTAATAGTGTAGTATTCATGATATTTTTATGGTGTTACTGCCAAATACTTTTTTATATATTATCTCATTCAATACTCCTAGCAACCATACTAGGTAGAGAAAACAGATTTTTTATTCTCATTTTGCAGATAAGGATACTCCCCAGAGCTACTTCCATTATACTACATGTTTTTCATTCCTATAGTTAAGTGTTTTTCAGTATCCCCAAAGTTCAAGGTCAAGTAGTGTTTATTTTGCTGAAAGAATCAGTAAGGAGCATGGACATTTCTTTCAACCTGCAAATATTATTCTTTATAGAGATGGATAGAATTCCCACCTGAATTGCTTATCTGAACCCAGCATTTGTATGTGAGCTATTTTTCCTTCAAATGAATCAGCTATAAAAATATTAGAGTAATATTTTTGGTGTCATAGGAGTGCATTAAAACTTGAACAGAAAACAATTAAAATTTGTTTTGCTAATTAAGTAATCTCCATGTTTACTTAAGCTGTTGACATTTTATAAACTGAGTATTCTTTTTGTGTGACGTGTATATCAGATTTTTAAAAATGCTTGTTATTTCTGGTGCCCTTCATTCTGAAAATAGGTATAAGAGAATCTCAGTATAAGGTGCTATCAAGTGATGTTAGTGGGATTTTGCTACCCTTAATATTATTAAACAGAGACTGTCTTCTCAGTTTTTTAATAAATCTCTGGTTAGATGAGAAATGGTATTATCTTAATTTGGCATTTGCTCCTTTTTGACGCTTGGTGATCTCTAAAGGTCTGTGGAAGAACTTTAACTCGGCTCTGCTTAACAACTTGTGTGTTAGTAAGCTTCCACCACAATTCTCCTCCTCTCCTTCCCAAAAGGTGGGGATTTGAAAGTACTTGTAAACAGCTCTGCCCATTTCAAATTAAGTTATAAAAATTAGGTACCTTCTCAGTTTCTTACATGGGGAAACAGCACTGCTATAACAAGACCTTTAGGCTAATCTAAGCTACATCTAAAAAGAAATTTTAATTGGTAAACTTACTGCTTTAAATTTTCACTTAATGTCCCCTTCTTGTGCCACGGAGAAAGTATTATAAATACCTCTTAATTGGTTCTTATTTTGTTCTAGCTACTACTTTTCTTGTTCTGCGGGAGTCATAGACAGATACAAAATACCAAATTTAACTATTACTCTAACTAGTCTCTCCTAATGATTTTGCTTCTAAATGACTCCCCCCTTTTTTTCTTCCAGCCCTTGAATTTTTTTCAGCATGATTTTAACTGAAGGCTGCATTCAAGGTGAGATATGCCCTTTATTTCTCTAACTGCAAAATATATTTTCTGAACCCTCTTCCTCAGCTGCCCCTTTTAATGCAATTGAGCTGAGCCTCTTCTGTCCTTCATGGTGACATTTCGGTCTTTCCCAAGTGGTTTCAGCTAATTCAGAGCTATCGTGATTTTAAATGAGTAATTTATATCATATTTTAAAATGTGTTTCATATTGTGGTTGCTTATATTGAGATTCATACAGTCCTGGCCAGGTAGCTCAATTGGTTAGAGCGTCCGTCCTCTGGATACGCCAAGGTTATGGGTTCCATCCCCGGTCAGGGCACATACAAGAAGCCACCGATGATGCTTAAGTAAGCGGAACAACAAATTGATGTCTCTCTTCCTTCCTCTTTCTCTGTAAAACCAATAAATAAAAATTAAAAAAAAAAATCCTGCTTCATGGAAAAATGCACTTCAATTCAATGCTAATTGCAGCCACATACACAGAAATATATTGTTCTTCAGTTTAGGTAATCACATGCTGGCCTGACACCTTATGTTGTTGAGACAGAGAAATGGCCAAATGTAAAATGTCTAATCCTACATTGGAATGTAGGTTGATTTGTTTTTACTTTTACTGAGAAATCAATTCCATTAATATTTTCAAGAACAAAATTCTCCATTTCATTTAATGACTGACTTGTGTGAAGACAAGGTCAGCCTCTGGGGTGGCACGAAATACCTTAACTAAATTATGAATTGAGTGCCACTACTGTGATGCTTTTTCTGTTTCTAGCTTTTCTAGATCTCCTCTTTCGGATTCTGCCTCTTGCTAAAGTTCTCAAACAATTTTTTTAAAAAAGGTGTGTCAAAATAGATCATGTAAACATAAGCCAGGGATATAGCATAGAAAACAAACTAGTTAAATTACTCGGCCTCAGAATCTAGAATTTTTAGAACTTGTCAAAATCCCAAATAGCACTTCAGAGGACGCTAAGGTGACACATTTCCTACCGTAACTATTAGAGCTGCGCAGGCCGGGGCTGGCCCGTCCGAGAGTCCCAGACTTGCCGAGGTCATTAGGTGCAGTGCTGGCGATGAAACCAAACACAAGGACAGTGAGGTGACTCTCAGACTCTGACACAACCCTTGAGAACCTTAAGACAGCCCGGCCGGGTGGCTCGGCGGCTGAGCATCCACCTGGGATCCAGGAGGTCGCGGTTGGACTCCCGTCGGGGCACAGGCCCTGTGCGGGATCCGTCCCCCCAGCAGGGGGCGCGCGGGGGGCAGCCGGCCGGGACGCTCATCACGGTGCTTCTCCCTCCCTCTGCCTCCCTCTCTCTGAAATCAGTAAAGACATGCTTGAAAAAACAAGGCAGACTACAATGGAAAACAAAACAAAATGCTGGCGCTTTACCGCCTGGGGGTCAAAAGGAACGACTTAATTACGCGTGGGTGGCCCCCTGTATTAGTGCTATTGATTATGGTGACCATGTTTTCCAACTCAAGTTTGACAAGTTGGCCCGTATTTAAGGAGACAGTGAATGAGCCCAAATGTTTAAAATGTGGTCGGTACTGGAGGCACCACACCTCTGCTATTTTATTTGTATAGGTAAAAAACGGGAAAGAAAACCGGGTTGCTGACCGTTCTAAACAACTCCATTTTCCGGGACCCAGTACAGTTGTCTTAAGTTTTGCGGGTCCTTCCCGGTCCTGCAAACCACCCTTTAAGGAAAGGCTCCGCTGCGGCTTCCGCGCCCTCGGGCCGGCAGGGCCGGCGGCCGCTCGCCCGCCCGGGGAAGTCACGGCCGCCTCCCGGCCGCGGCGGGCGGCGGGCGAGCTCGCGGAGGTTTCGCAACCTCCCACGTTCGGTGAAGTTGCCCAACGCTCCCAGCGACGGTCTCGGGAGGGACGGGTTTCTGAAGCCGTCACGGCCCCGCTGGGCGGCGAGGAGGCGGCCTTGTGACACTTTCCCAAGCGGGCGGGGACCCGGGGCCGGAAACGGCCGCAGCCGGCCGCTCGCGGGAGAGAGGCCTCGGCGGCCCTTTCGCACCCGGGCCGTCAGAACCAACCCCCTTCTCTCTCTTCTTCCCGCAGGCCGGCGCCCGGGACCTCGGCCCGCGCGGCGGGAGGCGGCCCGCGCGCCCGCAGAAGCGGCGCCCCCCGCCTGAGCGCCCGCCCCGCCGCGGCTCCCCGCGCCTGCGCGCCGGGACCGGGCGCGAGCGCCCTCCCCGCCCCTCCCCCGCGCGCCTGCGCGCCGGCTGAGAGGAGCGCGGCGTCGCGGCTGCGGCGGGCGGACGGAGGCGCGCGCCCGCGGTGAGGAGGCGGGCTGCGCGCGCCGGTGGGAAGCGTCCGGCCGCCACAGCGCCAGCTCCGTCGTCGTCGCAGCCGCCCGGGTCCCGCTCGCCCCTCCTCCAGCTCCCCCGCCCGCCGCCGCCCGGGCGCATGCGCCGCCGGAGCGCGAGGGTCGGCTTCGGGTGTGTGGTGGCGGCAGAGCGGAGCTGCGAGCCCGGAGAGTCAGAACCTGGGGGAGAGGGATGGTCTCTGCACGGGGGGGAGCCGGAGGAGCCGCCGCCGCTGCCGACGCCACCGCCGCAGCCGCCGCCGCCGCCGCCTCGGCGCCCGCCTCCCGGCGCTGACGGGCTCCCGCGAAGCCGGCGAGGGAGAACCCGCACCAGCGGCCGCCGGCACACCGCCCAGCATGGTCCGGGAAACCAGGCACCTCTGGGTGGGCAACTTACCGGAGAACGTGCGGGAGGAGAAGATCATCGAGCATTTCAAACGGTGAGTGACGCGAGGCCCGGGGCCGCGCTCCCTCCTCGGGCGCCGCCGCCCGCTCCGGCCCGTTGCCGGCCCCTCCTCGTGCGCGGAACCGGTGAGGGGACCTGGGCCGGGCTCACGGACGGGCGCGGGTCGCGCGGATGCCCGCCCCTCTCGGCCGGCGTCGCGGCGTCGGGCCTCGGCGGGGCGGGCGCGGCTGCTGCCTCGTCCCTTCCCAGAAGGAGGCGGCTGTCGCTCGGCCTCCGCGAAGCCGGCGCCGGGAAGGTGCCCTCGCGCGGGCCGGGCAGCGGCGGGTCGCGCCCTTGCGTGCGGCTGCCCCGGCTCCTAGCGGCGGCCGGGCCCCGAGTCCTCCCGCCCGCCGGCCCGCACGGCCAGCCCCGGAGCCCGCAGCCAGCCCCGCTCCGCGGACGCGCGGCTATGTCGGAGAGGGCTTTGTGCGAAAGGGCAGGTTCCGCAGGCGCGAGAGCCTCGGTGGGTGGTGTCGGGACCTCTCGGAACCGGGGCGACGCCGGGTTCCAGGACCCCTCGCGGGAGCGGGGCGCGCGGCGTCCGTGCTGAGGGGTGGGCTCAGGAGGGCGCTGGAAATTAGCGGGGCGCCCGCTCGGCTCCTTCCCTCCTTCAGCCTCGGGTCCCGGGAGGAGGAGGCTGGTGGGGACGAGCGTGTGCGGGGCCGGACCCGCCTCCCGGCGCCCGCGGCCCGGGTCCCGCCGGAGCCGCCTCGGAAGGGATGTTTCCCTCCAGCCTGAATCCTCTAGTCAGTGGCTAGGAAAATGCGAGGTTTCAGAATTAGAAGGCGGCTTAAAAAACAAAACTCCCCAGAACATACGTACATGTGCGTGCCTGTGGAATGCCGGAGCGGGCGCTGCCGGACCCTCCTTCCCGCTCGGTGGCGTTCAGCTTGTTCTCTTTGTGAAACGCTTGCGCACCGTGCAGCCGCCCGTGCAGGACGCGGCCCGCGGCGGCTCCCTCCGCCTGGGGCGCGTCGCCGGGGCCCCGCCGCTGCGATGTGCGCGGCCCTGGGAGGTTTAGTCCGCCGTCCCCTGGTCGGGGGCTCGGGCAGCCCCGCCGGCGAGTCACACGGGGGGCGCGGGCTGCGGGCTGCTCTGCGGCGGCCGCGAGCCCCGTGCTTTCAAATGGAGGCCCATTGATTGTGGTGGTTGCGGTGCCCGGGGCACTCAGTCCTCACCTCCGGAGCGCGCGTGTGCGCGTGTCCGCGTGTGAAAGGAGCCGGGCACAGTGCGGCCATTCATAACCTGCCGCGCTCGCCCGCGGCGCCGGGAGGCGCGCTTCCGGGGACTCCCGGTGTTTACTACGCGGGCTGGGCACGCGGGCGAGGGCCAGGCCGGAGGGCGCGCCTCCGTCCCCGGCGGTAGAGAAGGGAGCGCGGGCCCCACCGAGCAGCAGATGGGAACTTTCCCCGCGCTGCTCCACCCCTCGTCCCTTCACTGTTTGCTAGAAAAACAATTTAGGTGCAGTCTGGCGTGGAAAAGGCACTTAGATGTGGTCACCGTCGCCTGAGGACGGTCTCCGCCTGGGAAGTGTGGGTGCACCGACGTGCAGACACGTGCACGCCGCGCCCCTGGCTCCTCCGGGTCCCGCGCCAGACGTGTCACTTTGCATCGTGCAGGTCCTGGGGACACGGCACGCCCGCCGCGGGCGTTGGGCCCCTCTGCCGGAGGAGACGAGAGGGAGAGGAGAAGCCGTCCGGGGAGCCTGGGAGGCTCTCGCTGGACGGGGCTGCGGCCCGGGCTTGAGTGAATGACTCTAAAATGGCGGCCGGGACCCGCTTCTTGTGGGAATCCGCGGGGCCGAGCTCGCCGCGCCGCGGGGCGGGGGCCGGGGAGCGGGGCGGCGGGAACGTTCCCGCACCGAGGGCCCGCGGGCGCCGCGCAGCTGCAGTTAAAGGCGTATTTTCCCTTTCGCAGAGCTAAAGCAGATGCCACTGATAAAAGCGGATTATCTTAAAACTAAGCAGACTGTGTGTCCCTGAAACTCCTTTATTTTAAAAGCGACTTAAAAATTGTTAAACAAATTTACGGAGTTCTTTGAGTAAGTAGCACATTCTTATGGGTTAAAACAGTAGCCCCGACACTGGGATTTCCAGTTCCCACCCTCCCCTTCCCACCCCCAGCACCCCTAACAGGTAATCTCTATTTCTGGCTTCTTGTTTATCCTTAAACATGAACAAGAAATGTTTTTGCTGATCCAGCTGTGGAGCTAAATGGACCTTGTGTGTAGGAATTCATGGCCTTTTATCTCTGTTGTAGAAAATGCTTTGTAAAACGTGTGGTTGTTACCGGGAGGGCAGCTAAATCTGAATAATTTAAGTGAGAGGGATAAAAATGTACCTGTACCAGAATGATAGCTCTGCAAGAGCGTGAAAGGGTATTCACTCCTGGCATCTTCTAGAAATCCGAATGAGAAAAAACGTGCAATACCTAAACTAAAACTGAGGTTATATCGCCCACTTTTACCCTTTCCCTAGTTGATTACGGCATTAACTAATAACTGTTTCACAGGATTAGGAGGTGTACAGTGGGAATACATTATGTAGAACGTTTGTAACAGTGATTAGGCTTTTGTAGTAAGTGTTTGGATTAAAAAAAAAAAAAAAAAAGGTTAAACCAGACAGCTTTGGGAGCAGCGGCAGCTTAGAGGCATTTTATGGTTGGGAGGGGCGTGGAAGGTCAGGCCAATTTTTTTTTTTTTTTTTTTTTTTTACGATTTCTATTTTGATCCATGTTTTTGGTAGAAAATAGATTGAGGGAAGGATGCTGATTTGGCTTTTTCCTCTGTGCCAGAGAAAGACCAAACCTTTAAAGCGTAATCAGAGCATTTTCAAAATTTGGTTTTACCTTCTTGTAATAAGAATACATCTATTGTGTTCATTACCTTTACAGCTTTCAGTATGCTGGTTGAAAAAAATTAAATGACGACTATTTCTGAATCAGATTTTAGTTAACAAAGATCCATTTCAGGGACTGGATTTGCACAATAGAGAAAGCCCTTTCCTTTGTATGTTAGCAGGGTTGAAGGGGGAAGGGAGGAGTTATACAACAATTGCTTGCTGTCTTTTAGTTGTAAGAGGGAGAGAGGTGTGTGCGAAGGCGACTCCCCGAATTAGAATGAGCAAATGAGTAGAACCCTTCAAAGGATATAAAATTGTCTGTATCTTATTTCCAGATTTTAAGTAAATCACATATTTAGGTTTTTCCCATCCACTCCCTAGTTTAGAGAATAGGTTAAAGATTATGCAGAGGTTGAGCAAGGTAGCAGCTTGTATGAAAATTTTGTCAAAGAATGAGACCCATTTAAAAAATGTATTTTGTTTTTGCAAATTTTCAATTTCTTATCACAGTGGTTTTCCTGAGTTTAAGTAACTGGAATACAACTTGTGTGTTACATGTGTCTGGATATCTTTACTTCTGGAACACAATATAAAATATTATGGAAGAGTTTCCTTGTCCTTGCATACTCTATAGCCAGAGATATTTTTAGACTTAAACAAAATTGACTCACAGTAGCCTACATCATTGCCACATCATTTCTTTTGAGCCCAGCCAGTTTTCTATGTTTTGAAACCTCTGATTTTGAATGTTATATAATTTTGAATGTTTTCATGGTAGGCTTTTGTGCATTTCAATAATGAAATTAAAAAAAATTCAGAGTTACCTTGAAAAATAGCATTAAAAAATTAAAACAGAATGCTTGAAATGTTATTTTATTTCCTGAGTAGAATGCCTCTGGCAGGCAGATTGGAGGAAAACATAGGGCTCAGTGCCAGGAAGAATGATGGTGTTTGACTTGTGTAGAGGCCACCTTTTCCCAACTTACCTTTATTGTAGATTCTTAATTGTTCAAGCGTTATATTGTTTGATATGCTTATGAAGAGATTTCAGGCTTGATTTATGAAACATTTTAAATCCTGTGAGCACTAGTGCTTTGGAATATTTATTTAGAAATTGTAAAGATAGCAGTATTGTGAAAGTTCTTTCAAATATCCCAAGTCTCACTTTCCCCTTAGTTTGAAATTTTGCTTAAATTAAAAAAAAAAAATACTTGAAATATTTTGTGAAAACTAGCATATTTGAGACTTTAGTTCTCTGCTTTTACATTTAAGAAAGTATCTGTAGTGTTTGATCTGTAGTTAACTAGTACACAGTATTTAAAGTAAACATTGTAGTCGGAAAATGCCTTCAGTTTTATTATAACTGAGCTCCTAAATTTTATTATTGGATGATTTGGAGTAAATGTTAGCACCTTGAAACAGACATGTATTATAATACCTGGTGAACAGGGAGACTAAATACAGTAACATTTTTCTGTAGTTAAATTTCTAACCTTTAATATTTGTTTTCTTTATTTTTATGTTTAACTTATTATTATTATTTGCCTTACAGCTACTCATAATTTGAATGAGAATAGCATACTTTATTGTGGAAACAAATTAGAATGTTTAATTATTTTATTAGAAACCATATAAATTTTGTGTGATATCCAGCTGGTTTTAGTGTGTGGAAATATGCTTTGCAGTATTTTCTTGGTGTAATTTTAAAGTTGCAATATTCAGATTTTCCCTTCTACACGTGTCTCTGTGTGCCAAGTTGAAAATTATAAACATCTAAAAAATCTCACAATGGAATGTCTCTATAAAACTAACTTAAATTTAGTGAATTTTTAGATTCGATTACTTAAGGTTTTTATTTTGAGTATAGAGATGAATTGAAATCTAGCATATTTAAAGGTCAGTTAAGGAATATTTGAGGGAAAATTCAAATGGAAAACAGTTATTGCTTGTCCTCTATACCTGGTGCTAGGTTTTTAGTCCAGCATTAAACTCAGGGGGTATGTGTATGTCTCTGTGTCTTATGTATTAGATGCTGAGTTTGGGATAATTGAGAACATTGACAAATGAAATGAAGATTTTCTCATTGTACCTTATATTGACTTTGTTACATTTCTATCATGTTTACATGTAGTATATATACTTTTATATGTAATGCATTTATAGTTTCTTTGATTCTTAAAACAGACTCAGCGATTTTTTTTTTTTAAACCTTCACCCCATCATTTTATTCCTTTGATTTAAAAAACTAGGACATTTGTATTCCTCTTAAAAACATTTTGTATTTTACAAAACTACATTTGGCATATAGTGATTTGCGTCTTTTATAAGTCAATAAATTGATAGATGGTAGATTTTTTAAATCTCAACCATTAATTACTATTTTTTTAATCCTCACCCAAGGATATTTTTTCCACTGATCTTTTTTTTAGAGAGAGTAGAAGGAGTGAGGAGAAAGAACAAAAGAGAAAGAGAGAGAGAAACATTGACTGGTTGCCTCCCGCACTTGCCCTGACCTGGCTGTGAATCGAACCACAGACCCTTTTGTTGTGTGGGCTGGTCTTCTAACCACTTAGCCACACCTGCCAGGGATCAACCATTAATTTTTAAAAATTATGCTGTCTGCAGTAAAGGCTCTTTTATGCTCAAGATTATTTAAAAGTCACCTTGGATTAAAATAAAGATAAAGAAGTTTATCACTTTATTATATCCAAGGATGTTAGAATCATCAATGAAAAGTATTACCATTTAGACCAGAATTTAGGAGGAGGTACTTAAACTTGGATAGGGAAATATTATGTCATTATTTTTACTGACCTGTCATCAGAATTTAGAATTTCCTTAGATTTATAAAATAGTAGTATCATGGTAGTAGCAACGTGGTAGTATGAGTAGTACCTGTGATTTCATCATCAACACAAATCCAGATGTATTTTTATATTTCAAATTACAGTTGTTGCAGATCTCATTTGTGCTCACCACAACTTGGAAATTGCAGTAACTTTTAGACCTGCTGCTAGATACTTTAACTTAATGCATTAATAAAGATGCACATACATATGTTACTATGTAACTGATATGTGTTGTAGATATATTTTTAAAATTCTACCTTGGAGAATTCACAAACTTAGAGAAAAATAGTAAGTGAATCCCTTGTACCTACCCATCAGTCAGCCCCAACAACCATCAACCATAGCCGATCCTGCATTATGGGAAAAAATAAAGCAAAGGATTGGGTAGAGAGTAATGGGGGTAGGGGTGGTGAGGAAGCTTCTTTGAAAAGATGGCATTTGCTACACCAGAATGAAAGCCTCTTCACACCTCTTCCACTTCTCTCCTTCCCACTTTTTTTTCCCCATTTAATTTTAATTTTGAAATAGTTCAGGAATAGTGCAAAGAGTTCCCACATTCCCTTCACTGAAATTCCCCTTTGTTAACATTTTGTCATATTTGCTCCCATTACTCTGTTTTGTCTTTTTCCAGCATGGTGTCCTATTACCCTTAAAATTCCTAATGTATACCTCCCCAAAACAAGCACCCTCTCCTGCATCGCATCATACAGTCTTCTCAGTCAGGAAATCAGCATTGGCGCAACATTACTACCCAATCCATAGACCCCATTCAGACGATGCCAGCCATCCCAACAATGTCTCTTTTTCCTTTTTGGTCTAGGATCCTAGCCAGCACCACGTGTTGCCTTTGGTTGTTGTGTTTCATCAGTCTGGAACAGTTTTTCATTCTTACCCTAATTCTTATGCATGTGCCTGATAAACTTAAAGAGCATAGGTCCTTCATTCTGCAGGATGAAAGTGTTACCTCATGACTAGATGAGGTTGTATATTCTTGGCAGGAATACCACAGAAGTGATTCTGTGCCCATCTCAGAGTATAACTAAGGAGGCAAACACTATCGATGTATCCTCCTACTGGTGAGGTTAACTTTGATCACTTAGTCAAGTTTGTTTTCACCATTTCCCTCTTTGATTTGATTAGCATTTTATGGGGAGATATTTTAATATTACCCTGATAATCTCTTCCATCATCAAGCCTACACCCACCAGCTTTAGCATCCATTGATAACCCTTGCCTGATTGACCAGTCATTGCCAAATGATTGTCTACTACTGTGATTCCTTCTACATTTTTTCTACTGTAGATAAGAAATCTCATGATTTTTAAAGGAAGAAACATCTTTCTTTAAAAAAAAAAAGTGTTTTTTTTTTTTAAATCGTCACCTGAGGATGTGTTTTTATTGATTTAAGAGAGAAAAGAAGGGGGGGCGAGAGAGAGAGGGAGAGAGAGAGGGAGGGAGGGAGGGAGGGAGGGAGGGAGGGAGGGAGGGAAACAACAGTGTGAGAGAGACACGTCGATCGGCTGTCTCCTGCACCTACCCGGACCGGTATCAAACTCACAACCTGGGCATGTGCCCTGACTGGGAATTGAACCTGAGACCCTTTGGTGTATGGGATGATGCTCCAACCAACTGAGACATACCAGCCAGGGCTTTATTTTTTCTTTCTTTTAAATTTATTGATTGATTTTAGAGAGAGAAAGAGAAACATCGACTTGTTCCACCTATCCATGCACTCATTGGGTGCTTCTTGGATATGCCCTGACTGGAGATGCAACTTGCAACCTTAGCATATCAGGATGATGCTCTAACCAACTGAGCTACCTGGCCAGGGGATTCTGTTTTTTTTAATGAGCTTTAGTCCAGGCCTTATTTACTTTGAAACTCAGATCACCCTCGATTTAACCAGTGGGCGGGAACTTGCTGCTTTGGTGTCTCCCCATCATTCTTTAAGCAGTTCCTTCTTTATGGCGCAGGATAGGCTCGTCTTGTGCTTTCCTTGCCCCAGTCCTGGAACCAGCAATTTCTCTAAGAAGTTCTGGTTCCTTTTATTATAGGATGGTATTTACAAACCAAAATCCGGGTGCTCAGTTTACTCATTGCTACAGAGCTAAGAAGATGTGTGCATGCACTTGTATGTATATATGTTTATACGTATACACAATACACATACCTCTGCATCATCTATTTAAGACCTCAGGGTTTACACTCGTTTCAATACACAAAGATTCTTTCTAACTTCTCCATTTGCGTGTTTGTAAATCCCTTCTCACACTGAGAATCCCAACTCTCGTTATTTTCAATATACTTACTCATTTGCCCATTCAGTTATGTTCCCAATGTAACAAATGCCAACCACTCTGCCACCGTGCGACCTCTGCGCACATTGTCCTTGCTGCCTCTCAACTACTCTCTTATTTGGAAATCAACATTTTAGGGAGGGAGAGCAGGCAGGCAAGGAAAGGAAGGTGAGACTGGAAGTGATTTATTTACATGTTTTTGCCTTCAATTTTTTTCTCTCACAGGAGACAACTCGTGGATAAATTATCACTTGCTTCTGGTGCCATTTTAAGCAGATTAGAGCTGCCCAACTCTTAATATTTTAGTTTTGGTTTTACTTCTACCACTGACTGTTGTGATGTGAGCTTAATACTGGATCATTGTGAGCTTAATTGTCTGCTGAGTCACACAGAGGAGAGAGTAGTGAGAAGGGAGTTTGTTTCTTAGGAATAATATTAGGAATCATCATTGCTCCATTTATTTGGGTTTCCATCACTTACTTAGTGTGGTATCTCAGCAAAATTTTGCTCTGGCTCTACCTCCCCCCAAACCTTATTGATCTCAAACTTATTTCTTTTACTTTTTAGTTTATTTTTTATATTGATGTATAATTGACATATTAGCTTCAGTTGTACAACATAATGATTTGATATTTGTATATATTGCATAGTGTTCTCCATAATAAGTCTAGTTAACATTCATTACCATACATAGTTAAAAAAATTTTTTTCTTATAATGAGGACTTTTTAAGATTTATTCTCAGCAACTTTCAGATATGCAATACAGTATTATTAACTATAGTCACCATGCTGTACATTACATCCCATGACTTATTGATTGTATTACTGGAAGTTTACATGTTTTGACTCTCTTTCACCCATTTCACCCTCCCCCATCTCCAATCTGTTCTATGAGCTTGTTTTTATTTATTTTTTAAAAGAGTTCATATGTAAGTGAGATCATATGATAATTGTTTTTCTCTGCCTGACTTATTTCACTTAGCATAATGCCCTCAAGGTCTGTCCATGTCTTCACAAAGGACAAGATTTCCTTCTTTTTTATGGCCGAATAGTATTCCATTATGTATCACATCTTCATTCATTCATAAGTAGGTGGACACTTAGGCTGTTTTCATATCTTGACTAGTGTAAATACTGCTGCAGTGAATGAGCATGGGATGCACATATTTTTTCAAAGTAGTGTTTTTGTTTTATTTGGATACTCAAGTGGCATTGCTGGGTCACACGGTAGTTCTAGTTCTGATTTTTTTTTTTTAAAAAAATATCTTTATTGATTTCAGAGAGAGGAAAGGAGAGGGAGAGAGATAGAAACATCAGTGATGAGAGAGTCATTGATCGGCTGCCTAGCCCGCGCAACCCGGGCATGTGCCCTGACTGGGAATCGAACCCCGATTGCCTGGATCCTAGGTCGACGCTCAACTGCTGAGCCAGGCCCGGCCAGGCTAGTTCTGATTTTTTGAGGAGCCTCCATGTTGTTTTCCGCAGTGGCTGCACTCAACCTTTTTTCCCCCTCCTGCACTGCTCTTGGCCCCCATCCGAGGGGTTCCTTGATGTATTAAGACCCTTTATTCCTTGGCACAAGCTCCAGAATGTTGGAGTTTTGTATAGTTTGTATTATTTCAAACTAGTTAGATCCCAGACATCTTACGTTATCCATAAATACGTCAGTATTTATCTCTAGAAGAGAAGCACTTTTTAAAGATGTACTACAATACTGTGGTGTATCCATATTTCAAATACCTAGTCAGTATTCAAGTTTGTACTTATTTTAAGAATTTTTTTTAACTCAGGCTCTAAATAAGATACACAAATTATAACTGGTGATACATGTTAAAGTTTTTATTGAGGCATATTTTCCATACAATGAAATGCACCTATTTTAAGTTAGAATTCGTTGAATTTTAAGAAATGTAGGTATCTGCTTGACTGGAGTGGCTCAGTTGGTTGAGGGTTGTCCTGTGCACCGAAAGGTTGCCAGTTAGATTCCTGGTCAGGGCAAATACTTGGGTTTCGGGTTTGATCCCTGGTTGGGGCGAGTATAGAAGGCAACTGATTGGTGTTTCTCTCTCTCCCTCTCTTTCCTTTCCTCTCTCTGAAATCAATAAAGATATATTTGGGGGGGAAAAAACTATTGAAGAGAGTCTTCATTGATTGGCTGCCTCCTGCACACCCCGACTGCAACCTGGATCATGTGCCCTGAGGGAATTGAATGGTGATCTCCTGGATCCTAGGTCGATGCTCAACTGTTGAGCCATGCCCAGCCGGGCTAAATCGATAGGTTTAATCTCTCTTCTTACAAATTAATTTGTTGGAAACCAGGTTGATTGTTCTGTAGAGTTTCTTATAGTGTGGGTTTTGCTGATGACACTATTGTCCTGTGGTATATTGCCTTTTTTTAAAAAAAATATATCTTTATTGATTTCAGAGAGAGGAAGAGAGAGAGAGAGAGAGAGAGAGAGAGAGAAACAGAAACATCAGTGATGAGAGAGTCATTGATCGGCTGCCTCCTGCATGCCCCCGACTGGGGATCGAGCCCACAACCCGGGCCTGTGCCCTGACCGGGAATCGAACCCTGATCGCCTGGATCCTAGGTCGATGCTCAACCCCTGAGCCACGCCCGGCTGGGCGTTTATTGCCTTTTGTCTTCTGTATTTCCTCTAAGTTCATAAGTGGACCTATTTTTAAATATTTAAATTTTTTTTTAAATTTATTGTTGAGAAAGAGAGAGAGAGAAACAATCGATTTGTTGTTCCACTTATTAAGCACTCATTGGTTGATTCTTGTATGTGTCCTGATTGGAGATCAAACCTGCAACCTCGGCATATCTGGACAATGCTCTAACCAACTGAGCTACCTGGCCAGGGCTCTATATTTAAATATTTTGATAATTGTATTTCAACAATATTGTTTTTCTTTGTAATTCTATTAATATTCTGACAAAGGGTTATAGATTTCATCAGACTGTCATAGCAGTCTGTGGCATAAAAGGTTAAGAACCATTGGTTTAGACCAACCCTTAGGTTAAGAATAGAATGCTAGCAGCATATTTAAGTACTAATTTTATCTTTGACATAAAAAGGTTGAGGTGAAAAAGTTAAAATTACCAAAAATCTTTAAGACTTAGAAAATGCAACAAAGGCAGTGTCCTGTGGTTCCCTCCCCTTTTCTGTATTGTAAACTTACATGATGAGAACTGCTGTTTTTGTCATGGGGATTTTTTTCTGTTTTTACATTCCTCCCCTTCCCCCAGCTTTATCCTAGAAATCATGGAATATTTAGACTTTAAGGTTGTTCTTTTTAGTCAGCTTGAATTCTTTCAATGAAATGAATTTCAAGCACATCCATAATTAGAATGAAATGCCATATACATAGGTGGGCCCAGCTTTAATCAAAGAAAACAGGATTTGTGAAAATCTCAAGTTTATAGGGAGCTCCTAAAATTCAAATACTGTGTGATGCTGTGTATAAAATATGACACTCAAACTCTTCAGTAATACATTTATTATCTACGTGAGTACATTTAACTTCTCCCGTAAATTGGGTTGGATTATAAGATTTCTAAGGTCTTTTCAGTTTAAGAAATCTTATTATAGCTGTCATTCTTCATAGCACATAAAGGTGGTGGGAATGCTGCCAAGATTTAAAAGGTATATATTAATGACCAGTTGGGTTATAAAAGAGCTTAATATCTTGACATACCGTGTGGCCATTATACAAAACATTGGTGTATCAGTTACTTTGAAATGAATCCTTCTAACCAGCTATGGTCTTCAATGAAAAATAACCTTCCTGGGTCAATACTTACATGTCATTTGTAAAGTTTCAAATAGTTTTAAATTATATTGCAGTTAATTTTTAAAAATGGTGTGTGTGCTTTGTTATAGTAATTTAAGGTGTATAAGAATCTTACTCTAGTTTTTCTTGTCACTTACACCTCCACTTTTATTATGAGGTAACCCTTTCCATAGTGGTTTTTGACACAGATCATTCCTTTTCGGCATAAGTTTGCTTTGCTATCCTAAAAGTAGATGTATAAAAGGAACTTGCATCACAGCTTTGAGTCTCAGGGTTATGACACTTGATTTTTTTTGTGGTGGTGTTTTTTGTTTTTTTTAATATATCTTTATTGATTTCAGAGAGAGGAAGGGAGAGAGAGAGAGAGAGAGAGAAACATCATTGATGAGAGAGACATTGATCGGCTGCCTCCTGCACACCCCCAACTGGGGATGGAGCCTGCAACCCCGGCATGTGCCCTGATCAGGAATCCAAACCGCGATCTTCTGGATCCTAGGTTGATCTTCTGGATCCTAGGTCAATGCTCCACCGCTGAGCCAGCGGGCCCTGCAAGAACCCATTTTCTTAATCTGGAAGTAAAGGTGGTTTTCAAAGGTTTTACAAAAATACTCATAGTGGTGTATGGAAAGAATATGGAATTCATATTACAAAAAGGTGGGATCACATTTTTGTCTTCATTCTAAGCAACACTATATTATAAAATGAGTCAGTAGTCAAGTGAAATATTAGAAGTATTCATAAATTTCCCAAAATCTTTAAAAAAACTTTTAGTAAGAAATAAGTCTTGAGGTTAGAAGCTAATTTCCTTTTCAGCAATTGTACTGTAAGTAATAGTCCTATTAAGCCAGGTAGGTAGCACACTTCCAAAGAGTCCTTCACACCAGGGATTCTTGGTGTAGATTTTTGCTAATTTTTTATCTAATCTCTTGGCCTCTGCTACTTTCACTTTGTTCTCTCCAGCCTTCCCGTTTGATCAGCTTGCCTCGCTCCTTTTTACTTCATCTAACTGCTTTATTTACTGCCATTATTTTAAGAAATGGTTAGGCCCCGGCCAGGCGTGACTCAGAGGTTGAGCGTCAACGTAGGATCCAGGTGATCAGGGTTGGGTCAGGGCACATGCTCGGGTTGTGGGCTATATCCCCAGTCGGGGGCGTTCAGGAGGCAGCGGGTCAATGACTCTCTCATCATTGATGTTTCGTTCAGGAGGCAGCGGGTCAGTGACTCTCTCATCATTGATGTTTCTGTCTCTCTCTCTCCCTCTCCTTTCCTCTCTCTGAAATCAATAATAAAAATATATTTAAAAAATAAAATAAAGAAATGGTTAGTCATGATCATTTGCATTCTATTTAAAATTTTTCTTGAGCTTTTCCCAGAAAAGTACTATGTGAATCAGGTATGTTTATGAAGTTATTCATGAATTATTGTGAGAACAAATGTCCAAATATTAACTTCGTGGCCATCATGATTATCTATATGCCTGCACTGTATATTTTGATTCTTGCAGTATAGATTTCTCCTTCCTATTCTCTGGAAAAGTACATTATATGAGTTCTTTCTAAGGTGGTCGAAAAGATTCAGGCATCCTATTTGATCTAACCAGTAGGATCTAAAGATTATAGAATTTTGAAATTTTTTCTCCTTATTATTGGAGAAAACCTTTCAGAGGTTTAAAATATCACTTGAGCACTATTCTTTTGTTAAAAATTAATTTCACTTAGTAAGTAGTATCTCACTAGATTGTTGTAAAATAATGTCGTTCTCCCCCCCCCCCCCACTGGTGCTTGTTATAGTTCTGAAGAATTTTGTCATTTAAGGCTTTACTGAAAACATTGCCTTTTCTGAAGAGCTATCTATAGTCATCAAGTTTTCATGTACAGGAATCTAAGCGCTCACCATGGATTCAGTAAACAAATGAGTATAGTTTTGTTGGTTCAATTAATCTGTCCTCAGTCTTCAAGTTTTCTTAAACCCATTCTAATTAGAACAATAAGTAGTAGTAGTTTTGTTGTGTTTTAACAGTTTTAGGACTTTTTAAAAAATTGATTTCAGAGAGAGGAGGGGAGAGATAGAAACATTGATGATGAGAGAGAATCATCCATCAGCTGCCTCCTGCATTCCCCCTACTGGGTATGTGCCCTCACCAGGAATGGAATCTGCAACCTTTCGGTATATGGGACAATGTGCCAACCAACCAACCCACCCACCCTCCCACCCACCCACCCACCCAGCCTGCTGACCAGGGCAATAAGTAGTGTGTGTGTGTGTGTGTGTAATAATCTAGCCCTGGCCAGTATGGCTTGGTTGGGTGTTGTCTTGTGCACCAAAAGGTTGCTGGTTTGATTCACAGTCAAGGCACATGCCCTGGTTTTGGGCTCAATCCCTTGTAGGGGGTGGGCAGGAGGCAGCTGATTGATGTTCTGTTCTCACATGGATGTTTCTCTCCCTCTCCCTCTCTAAAAAATCAGTTTAAAAAAATACACACACACATTTTAGATCCTCACCAGAGGATATTTTTTCCAATGCTTTTCAGAGAGAGTGGCAGGGAGAGTGTGGACGAGAGAGAGGGAGAGAAACATTGATGTGAGAGAGATACTCGAATGGTGGCCTCCCGCACATGCCCGGACCGGAGCCAGGGATCAAGCCTGCAACCAAAGTACTTGCCCTTGACTGGAATCGAACCCAAGATCCTTCAGTCCGAGGCCTGACGCTCTAACCACCGAGCCAAGCCAACTAGGGCATTAGGGTATTAGCTTTTTCTAAAATGAGACTAGGGCTCTGTGGTTGACTGCCTTTTGCTGGCTTTAGGGATTTTGAGGCTGTTTTTTGCCATCTTTAGGAATTATTTGTACTTAAAAGAGGAATATATTAATTATTTAATAATAGTTTATAAATCTATTTTATACATAAATTTATTTCACAACAGATTTTCTGAAAGAATTCTGTATCACCATGAAGAAGCAGGTTTTGGCTGTTATCGTTAATGGCTTACTTACCTTCCCAGTCAGGCATCTTGAACTAGAAAATATCTTCCAAGTGTGCCCAGTTACAGGAAATGTGGCAAAAAGTTTATTTATATTGAGATAATGTAGATGCTTGTGACTGAAGGAGAGATAAAATCTTTTTGTATTGGAGGACAGTGACAGGCACTATTTTATGTCTTTTTCTTTTAATAACTTTTATTGAAGTATAGTTCGCATGGCATAAAATTTATCCTTTTAAAGTGTACAGTTCAGCTGTTTTTAGTATATTCACAGAGTTTTGCAACCATCACCACTAATTTCAGAACATTTTCATCACTGTAGAATGAAACCCCATACCCATTAGTTCTCCATTCTCCCCAGCCTGTAGCAACCAGTAATTTACTTTCTATTTCTGTGAATTTGCCTGTTTTAAACCTTTCATACATATGGCCTTATACAACATGTGACTGGCTTCTTTCACTTAGCATAATGTTTTCAAGGTTTATTCATGTTGTATAGGATGTGTTAGAACTTCATTCCTTTTTATTGCTGAACATTTCCATTATATGGACATACCTCAGTTTTAAAATCCATTCATCAGTTATTGGCCATTTGGATTGTTTCCTTTTTTGGCTATTATGAGTATTGCTACTATGAACATTTCGTACCTGACCTGTTTTTATGTAGACGTACATTTTTGTTCTCTTGGGAATATATCCAGGAGTTGGAGTTGCTAGGTTCTATGGTAATTCCAAGTTGAACAGTTTGAGGGGTTGCTAAACTGTTTTCTCTAGTGGCTGTACCACTTTTCAGTCTCACCAGCATTGTATTAGGGTTTAGGTTTTTTCCGTGTCCCCATCATCACTTGCTATTACCTTTTTTATTTTAGCTATCCTCGTGGATGTTAGTGGATTTTAGTGGTATCTCATTGTGGTTTTGGTTCATAATTCCCTAAAGACTAAGTTGTTTAGCAAATTTTCATATGCTAATTGGCCATTTATATATCTTTGGAGAAATGTGTACTTATATCTTTTGTTTATTTTTAAATTGCATTATGTCTTTTTCATGGTTGAGTTGTAAGAGTTTCTTATTATATTTCCCCCTGTTTTCCTTGGGTTTATATCAATTTTTGATATTTTTCTTTGGATAGAATAAAACCGTTAACTTTTTTTTTTTATATATATCTTTTATGGATTTCAGAGAGGGGGAGAGAGAGAGAGAAACATCAGTGATGAGAGAGTCATTGATCGGCTGCCTCCTGCACGCCCCGGACTGTGGACAGAGCCCACAACCCTGACAGATGCCCTGACTGGGAATCCAACCTCGATCTCCTGGATCCTAGGTTGATGCTTATCCGCTGAGCCACTCTGGTTGGACAAAACTGTTAACTTTTAATTTATCATTGTCATGCTAACAATTTAAATTTTAAAATTATCTTTGTCATTTTATTTTATTATTATTATTATTAAAAAATATATATATCTTTATTGATTTCAGAGAGAGGAAAGGAGAGGGAGAGAGACAGAAACATCATTGATCGAGCCCACAACTGGGGCATGTGCCCTGACCCGGAATCAAACCCCAATCTCCTGGATCCTAGGTCGACGCTCAGCCGCTGAGCCACGCCCAGCTGGGCTATCTTTGTCATTTTAGATCAGCAATTTTCACCTGGTGTGCTGGGGTGCAAGAATTTTAAAAACGTACAGAACCTGACTATTTAGTCAGGGGTGCTGACCTCTTTTCTCTTAGATAATCAAATAAAAAAATGACAACCACCAACACAACAATAGCCATCTGGTGTGAATGAATCAAAATTATACCTTATTTTTTTGTCACATCAGCAAAAAAATACAGTTTTTCATGTGTTGCAGAATTTTAGTAATTAGTTTATGTGCCATGAGATGAAAAAGGTTGAAAATCGCTGTTTCAGATTATAGTTAAAACTGAAGTTTAACTTTTGGTTTTAACATTTTAACAGTTGTATTGAGACATATGACATATTACAAATACCACCATCTTATTTGGTTATGTCCAAATTGTGGTAGTTTTGCAATCTAAGTATCTCATTCTGCGTTTTAGCATATTTGAAGTATTTTCAGTCACTGGTATAGAAAATAAAATAAAGGTCTGACACAGAGCGGAAACCAGTCTGTTGGTCTAAATATAATGAGTTGATTTATACATTAGTAATTCCTTCATGAAAAATTTTTGTATAAAAAGGTAATATAAGTGTTAATGTTACTGCATTATTCCAGATAGTTTAGTGGTTGTAATGGGTATATTTATGGTCCAACTCTCTGATTTCAAAAGTGGAATGATTTTAAGTGCGTAACTCATTGGTATTAAGTATATTTACAGTGTTAATATAACTATCACTAATACCTATTTCTAGAATGTTTTCATCTCATACAGAAGTTCTGTACTCATTAAGCAGTAACTCCTCATTTCTCCCTACCCCAGCCGCTGGTAACCTATATTCTACTTAATGTCTCTATGAATTTGTCTATTCCAGATATAAGTGAAATCATAAACTGTCCTTTTATGTCTGGCTTTTTGAAATTTAGTATGATGTTTTCAAAGTTTATTCATGTTGTAGCAGGTATCAAAACTTCATTTCTATGTCTTAATATAACATTCCGTTGTATGTACATACCACATTTTGTTTATCTGTTGATGGACACTTGGGGTCTACACCTTTTGGCAATTGGGACTAATGCTGCCACGAGCATGGTGTTACACATATGTGTTGGAACCCCAATTTTCTGTCCTTTTGGGTATATGCCTATGATTGGAGTTGCTGGGTCATATGGTAATTCTATGCTTAACTTTCTGAGAAAATGCCAAACCTTTCCACAGCGGCTGTACCATTTTACAGTTCCACCAGCTATCCACAAGGTTTCAGATTTCTCCACATCCTTGCCAACACTTGTTCTTTTCTTTGTGTTCTTAAATACTAGCCATCCTAGTGGGTGTGAAGTGGTATGTCATCTTGGTTTTGACTTGCATTTCCCTAATAGCGAATAGATTTTGAATATCTTTTCCTGTGCTTTTTCTGCCATCTGTACATCTTTGGTGAAGTGTTTTTCCTGTAAAAAAAAAAAATATAGGTTGAGTTGTAAGATTTCTTGTATTCTAGATACAAGTCCTTTGTCAGATACATTGGAAGGTATTTTTTAATGTTTGTATGGAAAGAACGATTTCAATTTCTGTCATTCCCCCCTAAGTTAAAAAGATCCTTTCATCAATTCATTTACCCCAAATAATTTGTTCCTTCTAGTTCAGTTGCCTTTTGAAACTGGATTTTATGATTGTGTTTCCCCTGTGAGAGGTAATAACTTAAACTCTACTAGAGGATATAAAAAGAAAAGTTCTGCTTTCTGATAATGTTGTCAGCTTCTTCAGTGTAAAATTACGATCTTTGATTGTCAGCAAATAAGAGGACTATATTTAAAAGTGCTGTGCCTGCCTTTCTAAAAGGCCAAATTGCAAGTACATAAAATATAATTCACTCCTACTGAAACTTGTAGAATTTTCATAAATTTTTAATTCCAAATAATGATATTTCTTACATAATATATGTGCTTCAAGATACAAAAGGTGCTCTAAAATTTTTCTTTACGCACATAGTAAACAGGTTTTTTTTTTGTTTTGTTTTTTTGTAAACAGGTTTTTGGAATAAAAATGAGAATATATGGTTTATCAAAAGATTTTCTTAGATTTATTAACTTACATGAAAAACAGGTTTAATTAATACCTAAATTATAAATTTTAGCAGTTTTCTTTTAACCCCCTTGAAAAGAAAATTAAATAGGAAAAAATGACATTAAAAAAATTAGACTGTCATATGTAAATGGACACAAAATATCTGGTGTTATTTTGCCTTCAAGTAAGGAATATTTGAAATCATCTCATTTTTTAGTAAGATTATTTCACTTAATGAATTAAATTAAAATGAAATATGTAGAATAGCTATTTTTAGTTACAGTTTTTAACAAAAATCTTTTTAAGATTTCTAAGTTACCTTGATCAAGCTTTGGTTCAATATCCCATTTTAGAATGTACAACTTCCTAAAACTTCTGAGAGATTTATTTCAGCTAAGTGTTTGAGAAAGGTAAAAGGTAGTTTAGTAAATATTATATTTAAGAAATGAGAGTAATAAAATAATGTGTAAATATTTGCCCTAAGGAAGAAAAATGTGAGTGTAAAAGCATCTAAAATGTCACTTTGTAACCCCTTCCCCATACATACTTACTGGAAATTATCTAAAAACAAGAAGAAAATTTTGAAAAACTATTTTTGGAAAATTTTTTATGCGCAACAATAATGTTGACTGTATTTTTTCCAGATATGGCCGCGTGGAAAGTGTCAAAATTCTCCCTAAGAGGGGATCTGAAGGAGGAGTGGCCGCCTTTGTGGATTTTGTGGACATCAAAAGTGCACAGAAAGCTCACAACTCAGTCAACAAAATGGGAGATAGAGACCTACGCACGGATTATAATGAACCAGGCACCATTCCAAGTGCTGCTCGGGGATTGGATGATACAGTTTCCATAACATCTCGTAGTAGAGAGGTTTCTGGGTTCAGAGGAGGTGGTGGAGGGCCTGCTTATGGCCCCCCACCATCACTTCATGCACGAGAAGGACGTTATGAGCGGAGACTTGATGGGTAAGTTCCAAGGTTTCTGTAGGCAGGTATTTTGTATTTGATATGGTGAGAAACAGAAACTCATATTTAGGGGCCCCAGATGGATTTAAAGTTTTGGGCATTCTCAATGTTTCCTATTTTGGGTTGGAAACGGAAGTGATTTCTATCTCAGTGGCTGGTGTCTTATGGAATCGTAGAGGATATTTCCTGCAGCTGGTTGGATATCTACTCCTGATATATAAAGTGGTGGAAGATTTTGTATGGCAGCATCATTTTTGGAGTTACCTGTCTTCTAAAATTAATTATTTCTTCTCTTGGATGATGTTAAGGCCTTCCTTGGATATATCCCTTTTACCTGTGGAGCTATTTGGCTACAGATTTTGTGGTTATACTATATGGAATATTTCTGGAATATTAGAGCCTACAGATTCTTTTAGAAGTTAATATCTGCTGCTCAGTTTTCACTACATAAAGTGTACAAATGAACTGGATTGTCACCAAAAAACCTAGCAGATCATAATGATTCAGCCGCTTGGATTCTACAAACAATACTTTAACCTGGAAATGCGTACTTGGAGGAAGAAGAATGAAGGCAATGTTTGCTCTTCCCATTTGGATCTACACAATTTCCATGTTGGAATTATACTGCTTGATGGGATGGGGAATGTTTGAGATGATGGACCTTCCTAAATCCTGGAATATAGCCATTCTTTTCTAATTTCTGGAATGTATGGGATGTCATGCACTCAAGATTCCATTAGCCCAGGAGAAGAGGATTATTATCTCCTTTCTTAAGCAGGTTGCTGCCCAGTTAAAGGTACTTTAGCTTTGAACACATGGTGACCATCAGTTGTGGATACAGCAATCAGAGTTGACTGTGCTGGATGGCTACAACGGTGAACTGTTGGCGAGCAGCTGTGCCTTCCTCATGTGGTGGAATCATAGGGAATATTTCCTCCTCTGTCAGCTGCCTGATTCATACTTAGGGTGGAAATTTTATGAATGTGGATCAATTTATAATTGTCTGCTATCTCAAGAAAGAAGTCTGGGGGTTTGAGAGTTACAGTCTGTCTGGGACTACTTGCTTCCGGTGGAATTATTTTATCTGATCACTAAGATTTTTTTTTTCTTGTGGTTCATCTAAATATCATTTGACACCCTTGCCCATTAAGAAGGTGGATTACCCCCATAAGAGGGGCCAAAATTGGGGAAGTTATGTTCACAATTCTCTCCCTAGATTTAATTGGGATTATAGGTCGTGTTTCCACACTTGGAAAAGGTTGGTATGTCCTGACCTGTGTATATTAGCCCCTCTCCTAACCCAAGTCAAACTCTCTCTTTTCCTCCCCACTAACTCTAGAAGTACTTAGTACTAATAGATGAATCAGAGAATAGCTATTAGATTTCAGCTCTGCTAGTTCTTGTGCCTGCCTTCTGTATCTTCCTAATGGATAAGAACTTTGCATAGTTATAAAATACCAGCTGTAGCAGGAATTCTCCTAGAGCTATTGGCTATTGCTTGTTAGATCATTAATAACTGCTTTCACTGATTAATATTTGATAGGGTGCTAATAGATTTACGAAATTTTCTAAGTCTCAAAGAAAATCCTCATTTGTTAGACTTTGAAATATCTATTCAAGTTCCAGAAATGTAGTGAATAAAAAAGGAGAAAGTCATTTAATACATTTAAGTAGGAAAGATGTTATTACTGAATTTTTTGTCATTTCATCATAGCTGCAAAAACCAAAAACAGCATAGGAAGGTATGTTTGCTACTAAGTGATATGGGTGAGAGTGAAGATTAGTGGAGAGATTTGGAATCTAGGAATGTATTGGGGACATGGTATTATAAGATTTTTGCAAGATACTCTTCATTGGAGAGATTCTGATTCCTCTATGTCTTTCATGATTCCTTAATCTCCTTTGATAGAAGATAATTCCAAAGATAATGTTGAGAAGAAACTCAACCTTAAGTGGAAATTTAAGTGAAATGGTCTTTTTAGGGACTCAGGAAATGAGTTCTGGTTTCCTATCAAAGTAGGGAATTTAAGATTTTTTTTGTAGGATTAGACTTAGTTTTAAATACTAACACTTAATTGCATGTGTATAATTGTACATGCAACGATTTTTGTACTCTTAGGTTGGCAGATACGTCCTATGGAAATTTTTTTTTAAGTTAAACCATTGCAAATAGCAACCTTAATCTTAACTGTTCTCAAAGTTGCCTAATTTCATCATAGGCAGCTTGAGTGTAGATAAAACCTAAGTGAACGTATTTCCTGTACACATTAAGTATATATGTTAAGTTGAATCATGGAATAGGCATTCTAAAAATTACGTGGCATTTGATAGCACAAAGAGGTAAAATAACCCATATCCTTTATTTAGTTAAATTTACCATAGAACAGCAAGTGGCGACCCAGGACTTTGATATCCTAAGTGGTTTTATTGTTTGTTTTTCTTTTTAAGATTCCATTTTTATTATTAAATGTGATTGTTTGGGCACAGCAGTTTACATAATCTTGTCATTTTTATAATTACCTAAGAAGTCAAAAGTTAATGAGAAGAAGTTACACTTAAAAGTTTTCTCCTGGACTTCTTTGAAAATGCCCTCCTACAGCTGGGACATACATCACAATAGGGCTTTCATGACTATGTGAAAAATGCATTGTGGAAATTTTGCCTAAAATAAATTTGCAAAGTATATGAAAGTTTGGCATGTATTTAAATGAGATGAAAGTGTAGAAGACTTTCATATTAAAATGATACTCTGTTCTTGTTCCATTAAACTTAAAATGTAAAGGAGAGGGCATACGTATATTTCTGTATATAAGCCAGAAAATCCCTATTCAGAAGAGTAACTGACTTGCAGAACACTAGTCATGAAAGCCCAATATACAATTAAAACAATGATTGCTCAGCTGTGAAAATAAGTTTTGGAGTCAAGTAAAATGTTAAGCTTGTTAGTGTTTGCTTACTAAGTAGGTTAATGCTCTTTAGAAAATGGCCAGTTGCAAAGACAGACAATGCTGAAGTGAATGTTTGCATGACTTGCTTTTAGTTTTGCTTGCCCCTTTCTGATTGATTAAATATTTTTCCCCCTCCTAAAATGCAGGGCTTCAGATAACAGGGAGCGTGCTTATGAACATAGTGCCTATGGACACCATGAACGGGGGACGGGAGGATTTGATCGGACGAGACATTACGATCAGGATTACTATAGAGATCCTCGCGAACGGACTTTACAGCACGGGCTCTATTACTCTTCTCGGAGTCGAAGTCCAAACCGTTTTGATGCTCATGACCCCCGATACGAACCTAGGGCGCGGGAGCAGTTTACACTGCCCAGTGTGGTACACAGGGATATCTACAGGGATGATGTTACCCGGGAGGTACGAGGCAGAAGGCCAGAGCGGAATTACCAGCACAGCAGGAGTCGGTCACCACATTCGTCCCAGTCTAGAAATCAGTCTCCGCAGAGGCTGGCTAGCCAAGCGTCTAGACTCACTCGGTCCCCCAGCGGCAGCGGCTCTAGGAGTAGATCCTCCAGTAGCGATTCAATCAGCAGCAGCAGCAGTACCAGCAGTGACAGGTAGGTTAACAGCCTTTTGTTACAACAGATAAGCTGTTGAATAAATTGTCACAAATTCTCGATGATCAGTGGGTAATGACTTTTAGAATAGTAATATTTTTAAAAGAGAGTAATCTTGGATCATGTATATCGTGAGTGAAGAAACCGACCAGTCTGTGGCCATTGAATTAAGCGGTCTGTGAAGTACCTGAAGCTAAGTGATGATTCGCAAATACTGTTTCACCCTCCAGATGTTCAATATTAAAATTGCCAGAAAGGAAGAAAAGTGGCATCTTTAGCTATGTGAAGCATATCTTGTGCCACTGAAAATGTGGTATTTGTTCTAAGTTTTTAATTTCCTAGGTTTATAATACTAACTTATTTCTGTTGTTCTGGTTCAAAATTTGTAAAGACTGTTTTGTTAAAGGTGTATTGGTGAAGTAATGTTGTTGGCACATTTTTTATTAATGACTAAATTTAAGAACACATTTTAACTAATTTTAACATAGAGTGGTAGCTAATTTATAAACTCAAGTAGAAAAGCTCTTTAAATGCAGATTGTAAGGTGGCTGATCATAGGCAGAGTAAGCTGATTTCATTAGTTGGGATTTTTTTTTACAAAGGCATTTTATTTTAAAGATGAAAATAATATAGGCAGTCTTAACAGGAAATAGCTTAGAGGGTTAGGTATTTGGGTTTTGAAATCACAGGTCTGGGTAGATGGTATAGTTTACTACTTTTATAATCTTGGACGAGTTATTTCAGCTGTCTACGCCTCATCTTTCTCTTCTTTTTTAAGACCATGATTTATAAAGTTACTGTTGAAGATCAAAATGAAAAACAAGTATGTAAAGTGCTAAGCTTGATACCCAGATATGTTAAATAAAGTCCTTAATAACTGATAGCTATTATTATTACTACCTCAAACGCTGATAGTCTCAGCATTTCCCATTTCCAGTTACTGTTATCCCACCTGTTAATCCTAGATATCCCAGGTTTTTTTGCTTTTTTTTTTTATCCTCACCAGAGTATATTTTTTCCATTGCTTTTCAGAGAGTGGGGGGAGAGAGACACACACATCGATGTGAGGGAGACACATCTGTTGGTTACCTCCCACATACCCCCCCACCGGGGCCAGGGATCGAGCCTGCATCGAGGTACATGCCCTTGGCTGGAATAGAACCTGGGAGCCTTCAGTCTGTAGGCCGATACTCATGGAGCCAAACTGGCTAGAAGCCCTAGTTTTTTGTGTGTGTGGTTTTTTTTTTTTTTTTTAAACATATCTTTATTGATTTCAGAGAGAGGAAAGGAGAGGGGGGAGAGAGATAGAAACATCAATGATGAGAGAGTCATGGACCGGCTGCCTAGCCCACAACCCAGGCATGTGCCCTGACCGGGAATCGAACCCCGATCTCCTGGATCCTAGGTCGATGCTCAACCGCTGAGCCACGCTAGAGGCCCTAGTTTTAAATTTAGATGGTGTGTATTTAAATTTATAGGATACAAATTACTTGACCTGATTAAAATGCTCAGATTAGTTATTTTTCTTTTAGTATTGCCTGCTTAGAATAAATTTAAGAAAAGTGAGTAATGGCTCCTTTTAGGCCTCCTAAGTGTTCTGATTCAAAATAGTAAATGGAAACATTTTATACATCTATCTAGATATAATTAAAGCATTTTGAAAGGTGTAGCATGTTACAAGGAAGCAAGCACTTAGTTTAGGAAATCAGGAGAGTTAGGTTCTGGCTCTAACTTGTAGCTCTGTGACATGGGTGAGAATCCTTAACTTCTTTTGATTTCATTCGGTATATTGTCGAGATAAATGATTGACAAACTCTATAAACTGATTATAAAGCCTTGTTATGCTCCATTTTCTCCTACATAGAATTGTCTAAGATAGTTAAGTTTTAGTAATTTCCCCCAGTTATACCTCATTAAAGGGATGCCATTGCATTCCATTGGCTCAAAACTTGACTGAAAAGCCAACCACTTGTGGAGGGGTTGAAGTTAGAGGAGAAACATGCTGCAGGCATTCAGGATGGCATTGTGCTTGGGTGGGGAAGTTACAGCACTTTGGGATTTGGCCCTTAGCATTCCAGGCGCAAAAGTTTGAACCCAGAGGTGATATGATGAATTGAATATGTCCTGTTTACATAATCAAGAGAATATTTACAGCCAGAAAGATAACTGCCATGAAGGCAGAGGCAGAATGAGCTTAGAAAATCTGCATGGAGACTAGAGTACAGTCATAGAGGATATTTCCTTTTCTTTCAGCTGCCTGATTCATACTTAGATCTGGAAATTTTTGTGATTTAGGGCTATGAAGCATATGTACGACTTTAGCAAAAAGAGGAGTTTTAGGCTAGACATGGGAACATGATGGGTAGAAGGAACAACTTGAAGAGATACAAGTGGGTGGAAGAATGTTTTGAGAATAGCAGATAATTTAGAATGACTTCGCCACACTAATGATTATGGGTTTTATTTTTTATGCAGAGATGAATCGTTGAGGGATTTTTGAGAAGGGAGAGGTAGCTTATTGAGATCTGTGTTTTAGAAAAGGCATCTGGTGATTTAGAATAGGAAAGAGAGATTCTGGTTAGGAGGCTATTTCAGTAGCTTGGAGAAGGAAAACTCGGACCATGAGAGTGCCTAACTAGGGACAAGTGGAGAGACGTATTAAGAATTTTATTATGTTGATTTATGAAAACCAGAATGAACTTTAACATTACTGTTCTATAACAACAGGACCAGGTCTTCCTTTGCACACTGCAGAGCTAGTATATTGTCTTTCTAAGAGTACATGTTATACTGAGATATACTTCTTAGTTAACATGAGGGATAAAGCAAAATTGATGTAAATAGCTAAAAGATTTGGTCATTATGTAGTGATTAAAGCAAGTGCACAGAAATAACATTCTTTGGCGTTCAGAGCATATCCATTATCCTTGGGTTCAGCCTCCCTTTTATGAGATGTCCTCATTTCCTCTATAATTATGTTGACTTAAAAGTATAGTATTTTGAGATGTCACGTAGATTAAGAATGTTCAGTATCCTTTTGGAAGTAATAAGTTCCTTTTGTAATCTTTAAAACTTTATGATTGTGAAACTGTGACATTCTAAGTCCTTTAAAAATGTTTAAAATTTACATCTTATAGTAGACAAAATATAGCTTGGTTGTATCTGTATAAATAAGTTTCTATTCTGTCTGCATGACTGAATGGGAAATTAATCACCCTCCACCCCCCTTAATTGTTAACAGCTTTGGTGACTAGAATCCTACCAGTGCATTTCAGATGAGTAAACATGGGATTAATGGCAGTCTAGTTGCGAAGTTCTTATAAATTATACACCTACTGTTTCTGCAAAACTATTCGCAGTATTTGGTGAGAACTAGGGCTTTATGGTATAAACTTTCCTGTGTGCAGCCCTATGCTGCTATATGTCTCTTTCTCTGTCATGGTCATTTAGGGAGTCACGTTTCCTTTCAACAGAAAAATTTATATACATAAATTTCACAAAAGCATTTATCTTAAAAGCCCTTGGTTGAAGTTACATGTACTTTATTACTGTAGTGGTCTATCATTGGACCCCCTCCCTCCATTATGTTGTAAGAATTTTCTTTAATACAGGCCAAGCCCAGCTGGGCGTGGCTCAGCGGTTGAGCATCGACCTAGGATCCAGGAGATTAGGGTTCGATTCCCGGTCAGGGCACATGCCCGGGTTGTGGGCTGCAGCCGATCAATGACTCTGTCATTACTGATGTTTCTCTCTCTCTCTCTCCTTCTCCTTTTCTCTCTCTGAAATCAATAAAGATATAGTTTTAAAAAAACCACAAAAACAGGCCAAAAGAATTGAAGAATTTGTTGGAATTAAATTAGTTTATAAACTTTCCTATTATCTCAAAGTATTTTTTTTTTTTTTTTTTTATGATTTGAGAGAGAGAGAGAAAGAAAGAGAAACATTGACTTGCTGTTTCACCCACCCATTCACTCATTGGTTGCTTCTTGTATGTGCCCTGACCAGGGTGACCAGCGACCTTGGTGTATCAGGGGGATGTTGTAACCAACTGAGCTACCTGGCAAGGGCTGTATATTTCATTTATTTATTTATTTACTAAATTTATTGAGATGATATTGGTTCATGTTTTGAGTAAATTATATCAACAGTTGTGTACAACCCTATTCATTTTTACTAATGTTAGAAATTTTAAGATTATTTTGCCTGAATTATAAATAGTAATTAGAACATTGAAAAACAACAACATTGAACAGATTCTGGATTTTAAAAAAAATATATATCTATTGGTTTCAGAGAGAGGAAAGGAGAGGGAAAGAGAGAGATAGAAACATCAGTGATGAGAGAGTCATTGATCGGCTGCCTCCTGCACGCCCCCTGACTGGGGATGGAGTCTGCAACCCAGGCATGTGCCCTGACTGACCGGGAATCGAACCCCAGTTGTCTGGATCCTAGGTCAATGCTCAACTGCTGAGCCATGCCCTGCCGGGCAGATTCTGGATTTTTACAGCAGATACAGTTAAAAGGAATATGAACCTTTTAACCAATAAAGTGTTAGCATGAAAGTCTCTAATCTAACAAGCATTTAAAAAGTTTTTTTTTAGAGAGAGAGGAAGGGAGAGGGAGAAGAGAGAGAGAAAAATCCATGAGAGAGAAGCATTAGCATGGATTGGCTGCCTCCTGCACTCCCCCTGCTGGGGACTGAGCTCAAAACCCAGGCATGTGTCCTGGCTGGGAGTCGAACTGGTGACCTCTTGGTGTGTGGGGTTGACGCTCAACCACAGCCACACTGGCTGGGCTAATACGCAATTTTTTTAAATTTTATTTTTTATAAAGACCAGTTCTGCTAATCATTTTGTGAACAATCTATATGTTATAGATTATAGTTTCCCAGAAGGGGAATTTTATTAAAACGTTCTTTGTCTGTGATTTGATAGAGAACTTTTGCAGTTTGTTTATTTTAGTTATGAGAGAGAATTCCCTTTCGGGTTCATGTAGGAAATTTTTCAAAATTGCTGTCATCTTGCAGCCTTGTGAAAAATATGATGAGGCTGAAAAGGTGAGAGGGAAACCACTGGGGATGGTGCCATGGTGTGTATCAAAGCAACATTGACTGTGTACTTTTTTTCTCTTATTTTACAAGTGTGCTTATCTAGAATGTTGACTGAAGGAAGGAATTTTCATTTTATTAACTGGCTAAACAACTTCCTGTTGAAACTGTCACACATGGCAACAGTTTAAATACATATGTGAAGTAAAAAGTTAGTTTCTTAAAATGTTAAAGTAATTAATAATTAGCAGTTTTTCACGATTATTAACAATGTTTAATCATAAAAACACATTGGTCTAAATTTTATCATCAGCGATCGTATCTATAATAATGAGTAGATAGGTAATTTCTGGGTTCAATTGGAGATCATATTTTGTTGCACTATGCTTCCTTGTTCTCAGGTATATTTTGTGAGGACAAAATGGTTTGTATTTTATTTTTTTATCAGAAGAAAGTCACTATGACCAAAATAATGCTTTTTAGTCTTAGAAAAAAATTTTATAAGTGATAATAAACCACATATGGGAAATTGGTGATTAGAAACCATGACACCCCCTCCCCCCCCTTGGCTCTTCTGTTTGTAGTTGCATAGGATTGAAGTGAGAGTAGAAATTAATTAAATTGGTTTTATTACATGATACCAACCTTTCTCCTCTTTGCTACTCTGTTTATTCTTGTCATTTGAGATGAATCACTTAAATTGAAATGGGATTTTTTGGTACTCTGAGTGTGTAAAGAGAAGATATCTGTGTTCAGAGACCGTTGAAACATAAATTAGGCAAACTAAAATGTGAGAATCAATGATTAGATGTTTATTGGTTTTGGGGGGGATAACAAGTGAAGTCTGTTCTGGGAGTATTCAGAGGACTTTCAAGGAGAAACAGTAAAGATTTATCTAAGCCTTTAAGAAACCAAAGTTAAGGATAATAAATATTCTTAGGAGGGCTGTTTCTTACTTTATCTTTTGCTCCTTATTTTCATTTAAAATGAAAACATTTGCACTCCTATTTTAAACCTAAGTAAAATACCATATATTGCTTTAAATAGCTGATTTATTTTTTGATTTTTACAACCATTCTTTGCCTGTTTTATTAAATTTTTGTCCTGCCTCACTTTTACTTTTTTAGATAGTTAAAATTATCTGAGATTTCAAAATTGAGAATGTCTTGCTGAAAATCAGTGTTATGAGTAAAATGTATTCATTGTTCTGGACCTTTCCGGCTACTAAATGAAGTTTTTATCTTGACGTTTACAACTCTTATTTGTGATGGAAATCAGTGAAAGCCATCTAGTGGTTTTATTGATTATGTGATTAACTGTTTTCTCTCTTTGAAATATTGGTGTCTAAGTTCTTTAAAAAGTTACCTACTTGAAGGGAGAAGGGCTGGTGGAAAAAAGAGAACAGCAGACATATCATTGTGTCTGCAATCCTGGAGAAAATTAGACTTAAAATGCACATTAAGCTCTGACAAGTTTGGCTCAATGGCCAGAGTGTAGGCCCCTGGACCAAAGGGTCTTGGGTTCGATTTTCGGTCAAGGGCATGTACCTGGGTTGTGCAGGTTCAATCCCCGGCCTCGGTTGGGGGCATGTGTGGAAGGCAACCAATCGGTGTTACTCTCTCATATTGATGTTTCTTTCTCTCCCTCTCTCCTCCCTCCCACTCTTTCTCAAAAATCAATGGAAAAAATATCCTCAGGTGAGGGTTAACAACAAAAAATGCACATTAAGTCTTACCTCCCTTTGAGTAGCTGCCTTATTAAATACCTATTACTGTCCCCCCAAATAAGCATTTGCTCATCCCCTCCTTAATGCAGTTTTGGCCTGTTTAGGAGCATGGAATAACTCTTTAACAGTGTGTGCTTTGGAGAGAAGTATACCAGTTACAAAAATGTGTATATTTTACATTTTATTAATATTCTTTCCATTTCTATCAGTAGCAGGCAAACTGCAGCGATCACTTGTAGAGCCTACATTTTTGAAAACACATTTCTTTCTAGGCTGCTGTATGGTTTGTTATTGGGCAATAAGCTATACACAACCTTCTCCCTTTTAGGGTCATATTAGCCAGATAAGCCGTTTTGTTCTAAATATGGAAAATGGAAGTGTTTGCTTCTAATTGCTCTGGTGGGTTTAACTTCTATTACGGAGATCTATAAATAGATCAGTTTCCTTTCTGGTTTTCCCTTCTTGTCAAGTATAGCGCTTCAGTAAGGCTTTCTAGAGGTATAGGTGTCATTGTTAGGGTTATAGGGAACAGGCAGCCAGTTTTTTGGAAACAAGCGTTGGGCTCACCCATAGTTGCTCTATATTAGGAACCTTGCTTTCATTTAAGATCCTCTCCTGCTAGGGAAATGAGATCAAGGTAGATTTAGCTCTGAGAGCAAATGAGGAGAGTTCATTGTGTGCTGCCTGGGCAGCCAATGTGTCTAAATATTGTGGGGAAAGCTAGGAACTGCTTGTTTGTGACTCAAACCAGCCTAAACTGGATTCATCCAGTTTGAGTTGGCTCCTTGCCACCTCCCAGAGGCTTCCTTATTCTGCCAGAGTTTCTGCCCGGCTTCAGCTTCTGCGCTGTGACTGGGCAGCCTGCAGGGAGGAGCAGCTGGAAGTGGCTGCCAGTTAACCCAGGTTTGTTCCTAGGGAGGAGGCATCTCAGACACAGCAGGGAGCTGAAGGCTAGAAGCTGGTGTGAATTCTCATCACTTTCAATACGTCTGTCCATTTTTAGTTCCTTGCTTTAACTGTAACTTTTTATCTTCAGCCTTTTGGCACCTAAGGCTTGAAAAACAGCTTCAGCCATACCACTGTTTGGGTATATCACGACATGGTCTACATTTGGTGATACAGAATTTGACTAAAATGTTATTTTATTAATTAATTACCAAAGTTCCCCAGGAACTTTGCTTTTAGTTAAGTTAGTCTGAAGTGAAGAACTGTCTCTTGGCTCTGGCCGGTTTGGCTTAGTGGTTAGAGTGTCTGACCTTGGACTGAAGGGTCCCGGGTTCGATTCCATACCTTTATAAGCTCGGTCCCGGCCCTGGTGTGGACTCCTGTGGGAGGCAACCAATAGATGTGTCTCTCTCACATCAGTGTTTCTCTCTCTCCTTCTACTCTCTCTGAAAAGCACTGGAAAAAATATCCTTGGGTGAGGGTTAAGAAAAAGAAAACAGGAAAAAGAACTGTCTCTTAACCCCTTTTCTTTCTTCCTTCCTTCCTTCCTTCCTTCCTTCCTTCCTTCCTTCCTTCCTTCCTTCCTTCCTTCCTTCCTTCCTTCCTTCCTTCCTTCCTTCCTTCCTCCTTTTTTCCTTTTCCTTTCTCTCTCTCTCTCTCTCTCTCTCTCTTTCTTCTTTCTTTCGTTGTGGTGGGTTTATTTGGTTTGGTTGATTGGTGGAAGGAATGAAAATAGATTTAAAGCAAACTTGTGACCTGTTATCTTGTGAATTTTAATTTAGTTTTTAAAAAAAAAAAGTTTATTGATTTCAGAGAGAGGAAGAGAGAGAGGTAGAAACAACAGTGATGAGAGTCATTGATCGGCTGCCTCCTGCTCGCTCCCTACTGGGGATCAAGCAGGTAGCCCAGGCATGTGTCCTGACTTGAAATCAAACCATGACCACCTGGTTCCTAGGTTGATGCTCAACCACTGAGCCACACTGGCTGGGCTTAACCTTTTTTTTTTAAATAAAAATTTAAAAAATTTATTTTAGAGGAAGGGGGAGGAGAGAGAGAGAAATATTGATTGGTTGCCTCCTGCACGCGCCTGGACCAGGATTGAACCCTTAACCTGGGTATGCATCCTGGGAATGGAACCAGCCACATTTTGGTTTATGGGACGACATTCTAACCAACTGAGACACATGGGCCAGGGCTAATTTAATCTTGATGTAACTTTTTAAAATGTTGCTTTAAAAATTAACAAAAAGTAATTCAAGTTAAAAAAATTAAAAATGCTATGCCAAATTGCATTTGTTTGACTTGGAAGCGAACTTAAAAACAAACAGCCCAGCTGGGTGTGGCTCAGCTGTTGAGCATCAACCTAGGATCCAGGAGATCGAGGTTCAATTCCCAGTCATCAGGGCACATGCCCAGGTTGCAGGCTCGATCCCGAGTCGGGGGTGTGCAGGAGGCAGCGGATCAGTGACTCTCATCATTGATGTTTCTATCTCTCTCTCTCTCCCCCCCCCTTTCTCTCTCTGAAATCAATAAAGATATATTAAAAACCAATAATAATAAAATAAACAACTTTAAAAAAACAAACAAAAACCCCCCAAACTATTCTATCTTCAATTACAAATTTTTAGTGTCATGACTACTTTGTGCATAATGAGCCTCTTCCGCAGACCCTCTTTGAAAAATAAGAAATAAAGGAGTTAAGGATTAAACATGGCCTAATACCTGATCAGAGAACATCCAGAAATCACTAAGAAATGTTAAAGCCACAAATAAAATAGTATATTTATTTTTTGTCTTTCTGGATGCCAGGGTAATACAGAAAATGTAAATTTCCATAGCCTTGCTTATGTTTTGAACTTCTGGTATGAGGTTGAAACCTCTATGTTTTACTTATGGTGAGAGTTTATGCGGCAGTTTGGGTGATGATGTCCTCTTTTATCCTTCTTGAGTTGTTTTCACTTGGAGGCTTTCTGTGGTCATTGTCAGAAGCCCTGGTATAATTTCACTTTACCCTGAGCAAGGGATCATCTATACACAGAGAGAAAGGAACATGTGGTCTTTTCTGAAGCTCAGAATTTTATTACAGGCATCCTCCTCTTAATTTTTTAAATTTTAAATCTGTGTCTTAGAGTACAAACTGAGTGATTGCCTTTATTTATAAAGGTTAGTTTTGTGATTGCTTCTCCTGTGAGAAATGGAAAGAACACCATCTAGTAATTTATTTACTTAAATTATTAGTCATCCATTAAATTATATGCTATTAGAGTTTGCTGCTGGCAGTAATATAAAGTCACCTCTATAGAACATCTTCCTAAAATCACTTTGTGTGATAAGTGAACTTCCTTTTTCCAGGTAGACAAAATAGTAAGTGAAATGTATTTTAAAATTAAGAGTTGGTTTCTCCTAAGAATCTGTCATACTCTAAAAACTTCTTTTGGTGTAGAGAGTGTGTATTTCTAATAAATATACACTAAGGTGCCCGGCCGGGCATGGCTCAGAGGCTGAGCGTCGACCTGGGATCCAGGCGATTGGGGTTTGATTCCCGGTCAGGGCACATGCCCGGGTTGCGGGCTGCAGCCGATCAGTGACCCTCTCATCATTGATGTTTCTATCTCTGTCCTTCTCCTTTCCTCTCTCTGAAATCAATAAAGATATATTTAAATATATATATATACACACACACACACACACACACACACACTAAAGTGAGGGTAATAAAATATATTCTTAGAATCAGGTGGGAAAACATTACACATAGCTCAATAAAGTTTGGCTTAGCTAATAACCCTTCTAGTTTTTCTTAATGACATTAACTTTAAATAAACCTTGAATTGTTAGTGTGATCCTGAACAAGGGATGGTGGGGTTTTTGTTTGTTTTTTAAATCATCAGCAAAGATAGTTTTTGTTGTTTTTTGTTAATTCTCACCTGAGGATATTTTTTTCATTGCTTTTTCAGAAAGAGTGGAAGGGTGGGAGGGGGTAGAGAGAGAGAGGGAGAAACATTGATGTTTGTCTCTTACATGGACTGGTTGCCTCCTCCGGGCACCCCGGCTGGGGTTGGGGGACAGGGAGCAAACCCGCAAGTCAGATACATGCCCTTGACCAGGAATCAAACCCGTTACTCTTGGATGCGGGTGGTGATGCTCTAACCACTGAGCAAAACCGGCCAAGGAATGAATGTTACTTTCAGTGGTGACTGGATGGTCAAACTAGCCTTGTGACTGTTCTGTGTCATATGGTAGGTAGAGCCATTTATTGTAGCTTTGTGTTTGTTTCCTCTGGAAGCAACTGCAAAAGAGTTAAGCAGAAGGATTTTAGACTGGAGTTTCTTAGTAATTTGGAGTCATTTATAAATAAATAAGTTCACTAAATAGTAGATGGCTTTAGACTTGTAGGGAGTCAGGTGCCCTTATAACCTCTTGGTTCTGACACTTCCTTAATGGAGAGTTCAGAAGTGGAAAATGGCAAACTTTTTAAAAATTCTGGATAGGAAGGAGATGAATTAGCACTAAAGTTAAATTGGAAAAAGGCAAAACCCAAAGTTCAAATTTACTCGTGGGTTTGGTAAAGGCTACAGTAGTTGTATGTAATGGTTTGGAATAAAAATACGTTTTTACTTGATATGTGTGCTTTCTTGGTTTAAGCCTTTTGAAACATTTTAGTTGTTCATACAAGAAATACATCTGATTTTGCATACTGTGTTCAGTTAAGGGAATGAGAAAATCTCATTGTTATAACTGACCAGTTTAGTTTTCTCCTTAGTTTGTCCCTCGAGTAAGGCATCCCATGGACGTGCTAAAGGCTGTGCTGCCGCACAGAAGGGTGTCTTGTTCCTTAGGCAGACATGTTATGTCTGCTAATTACTTTCACGGAGCATGCGTGTTGGATGCTTTTTGCTTTGAGTTACTTGAATAGCAGGTTTTCTGAGTCTTAAGAGATTGCTAAGAATGCAGTGACTCTGTGGGCCCAGGCTCTTTGGAATTTATACTAAAAGTACTCTGGGCTGTGCTCACTTCAGCAGCACATATACAACTATTGGAACAATACAGAGAAGATTAGCATGGCCCCTGTGCAAGGATGACACGCAAATATGTGAAGCTTCCATATTTAAAAAATCGAAATACACTGGGCCAAGGTTCTTCTGGCTACAGTGAGAATATGTAGAAAAATGATTTTTTCACTGTGAATTTTGTACTTAGTAGATCTGCCTGTAGTAGAATCTGGTCACATATCTGCCCCCCTGAAATCTGAACATAAAGTGATAAGTCTCACTTTGTGACTAGGTCTTTGTTAGTTCCTTATCAACTTTCCATTCTCCTGTCCCCCAGTCCCTGGAAGCCACCCTTTCTACTTTCTGCCTCTATGAACTTGACTACTCTAAGTACCTCATAAATGGAATCATACAGTATTTGCCCTTTTGTGTCTGGCTTATTTCACTTAGCATAATCTTTTAAAGATTCATCTGTGTTGTAGCAAATGTCAGAATTTTTTTCCTTTTTAAAACTGAATGATACTCCTTCAGGTTTTGGAGGGTAAGCTTTAATTATCCAGCCAGTCAACTATTTCCATATTCCTTTTATTTAACCCCACCCAAAGAGTAATAAGCTTAAAAACATTAACTGGAGCTGTAATTGCATCCCCAAGAGTTATTTGTACTTAGTCTTTTGTGAGTAACTAAACCTCATATAGCATATTTAAGCTCAATTTTAAATGGCTATTTTCTGTCCAAATAAGACCCTTTAAAAAGCAGTCTTTAATAATTTTGTTTTTTCTTATTTATGTAAACTATTAGACTTCAGAACAGGAAGAGAAATAAAACCAACTATTAATTATTGTTGAATTTATCACCACTTTAGTGACCATGAACACTAACCCTGTTTTCTCTTAATCTTACCTACCTGTAAAGTAGAAACAGTACCTGTGTCTAAGGTTTAGACATGCTTGGTAATTATAAATGCTCATAGGTGAGAGCTAGATGAAAACTATAACTCAAGAAAAGTTAGTTTCTGAAGTCTCGATATTCTATTGTATTTAGAAATCCTTAGGAAATAAATTATTTTGTATATCAGCAATAAAAGCTGATGACAGTAAAAAGAAAAATTACTGCTGATGGATTATGGTTTTCTTTCTGCCTTTACCTTTGTCTAATAAGAGAAAGCTTTTCTCTTTTGTCAGTTTCACAGTGTTCATTCAGTTAACCATTATTACTTTTTTTTTAAGGTTTTTTATTGATTTTTAGAGAGGAAGGGAGAGGGAGGGAAAGAGAGACAATGAACATCGATGTGGGAGCGAAGCATTGATTGGTTGGCTGCCTCTTGCATGCTCCCTACTGGGGACCGAGCCCTAAACCTGGGCATGTGCCCTGACTGGAAATTGAACCGACAGTCTTACGGTGCACAGGACCATACCCAGCCAACTGAGCCACACCAGCCAGGGCCATTATTTTTTTTAAAAAAAATCAGGTTTTCTTCTATTAGAAGTCTTTGTTGTTTCTAATGATAGAGGAAATCTGTGGACCAAAACAAAATAGAAGTTAAAATATTGGTTCTATAATAAACACATTTTTGCTCTTTAATATATCAATACAGTTTTTCTCAATAAGTATACTAAATATGAAGAATTTAGACAAGTTTTCATTAACTTTGGCTCTAAAGAGCTAATTTGTCATTCATACAGTTGAGTCCTATAGTGCTTTCCCATTTCTTTTGCAGTCATTGCTGAATCACCAGTTAGAGCTGCCTCATTTCTGAGGAACTTTACCCAGATAAATAGGGTTGAGAGACCCCTTGATTCAGCAGAGCCTTATTGACAGAAAGCAGCAGGTAGCCTGTTACGTTGACTGGATTGGAATCTCACCTTTTTCTAAGGAACAAAGAGAAGAATCACTCACTTTATATTTTCCTTCTTAGGTCATCTTTGTGTGTGTGTGTGTGTGTGTGTGTTAAAATAACATAAAATTATCACTGTAAACATTTTTAAGTGTACAGTTCAGTGACTTTAAGCACATTGACATTATTGGGCAGCCACCTCCGTTCATCTCCAGAACATTTCATCTTCCTGAACTGCCCCACAGTCTACCCCTTCAACAGCTCCTCATTCTCTTCCCCAGTCCTCTGGCGCCAGCATTCAACTTTCTGTCTCTGTGATCTCACTGTTTAGTCACCTCACATAAATGGAATCATACAGCATTTGTCCTTTTGTGATGGGTTTATTTCACTTAGCATAGTGTACTCAAGATTCGTCCAAGTTGTAGTGTATGTCAGGATTTCCGTCTACTTTTAAAGGCCGAATAATATTCCACTGTATGTCAGTACCACATTTGTTTATGCAGGCATCTGTTCGACACTTGGGTTGCTTCTACCTTTTGGCCGTTAAACATGCTATGAATGTGGGTGTATAGCTGTCTATTTTAGAGTCCCTGCTTTCAGTTATTTTTGTTATGTACCCAGAAGTGGAATTACTGAATCATCTCGAACTTCTAATTTTTTGAGGAACTGCCATACTGTTTCCATTTTACCAATATTTTTACATCCTTGCCAACTCTTTTATATTCTGTTTTTTTTATAATAGCCACCCTGAATGTGAAATGATATCTCATTGTGGTTTTGATTTGAATTTCCCTAACAATTAGTCATGGTGAGCATCTTTTTATGTGCTTTTTGGCTATTTATGTATCTTCTTTGGAGAAACGTCTGTTCAAGTTCAAAGGTGCCCATTTTTCTGCATTTGGTTGTTTTTTTTTGCTGTTGAGTTAATATCGTTATTTTTTTGCTGTTGATTTAATATTGTCATTTTTTTAATCCTTACCCAAGGATGGAGAGAGAAACATCGATATGAGAAACGTCAGTCGGTTGCCTCCCATACATGAAGTGGTGCATTTCTAATAAGAACAGTCACTTTAAGGTTCTCATGTTTGCATTGCCGCTTAAAATTAGCATGTTGGGTGCCCTGGCTGGTTTGGCTCAGTGGTTAGAGTGTCGATCTGAGGACTGAGGGGTTCGGGGTTCAATACTGGCCAAGGGCGCGTATCTTGGTTGCAGGCTCCATCCCCGACCACAGTTGGGGTATACGGGAGGCAACCAATTGATGCGTTTCTCTCACTATGATGTTTCTCTCCCCCTCTCCCCCCCTCCCCCTCCCCCTCCCCCCTCCCCCTCCCTCCCTCTCTCTCTCTGCCCCCCCCCCCCCCCCCCGCCCTCTCCCATTCTCTCTGAAAAGCAGTGGAAAAAGTATCCTCGGGTGAGGATTAAAAAAAAATTAGCATGTTGGGTTTTCAAAGAAGTAATGTGGGTCTCAACTTTGGTACTAATTGTCATTCGAGGCCAGGTAATTCTTTGTTGTGGGGACTGTCCAGTACATTATAGGATGTTTAGCAGCACCCCTGGCCACTGTTCTCTAGATGGCAGTAAGCCTCATCCCCACTCACAGTTGTGACAGCCAAAAATGTCCCTTTGGGGGCAAAAGCACCCCCATTGAGAGCCGCTGATGTAGGTATTCCAGTGATAGGGTTTGTGAGTGAGAGAATAGTGCATGCAAAGACTCTGGACTTTGTTAGACATTTAATTATTTTTTTGGTGTATATTTTAACTGCTTTCTTTTGCTTTCATCCTAGAAAATGAATAATCTTCCACAAAGTTCTCTATAACAGGATCCATGAAATGGGGTTTTTTGAATAGATACCAGTGATTTTCCAGTCAGGTTATTAATGTGTCAGTTGCAGTTCTAGAACACCCGTTATATTTCGTGAATAATTAATAATTGAAAAAAGACTTTGCAGTTTGCAAAAAAGAAATTTTCATTTCATTCTTAGATACTGAGTTTAGTTAATACCTTCGTTTTACTGAGCTTGGTGTACTTTCCTGGGCATTAATTTCAATTGCTTGCACAATTCGTCAGTAATTTCTTGGCGGCACATCCATTACTTATTGGGCACCATACTAGGCTCTGTGTTTAGAAAGATAAATTCAGTGTTGGATTTTCAAATGAGTAGTTATGATACAGAATGAAGAGATTTGAGATGGACTTTGTAGCAAATGAGGCTCAGGAACATATAGCTAAGAAACCAATGAATGCCATAGGGTGGGGTGTGGATGTCAGGATCAGCTCAGAGCAGGAGGTTAACATTAGAGCAAGGATGGACAGAAAGGTACCTTCGCCCTGACTGGTGTGGCTCAGTGGATAGAGTGTCGGCTGAACACCAAAGGGTCGCAGGTTCAATTCCCTGTCAAAGGGCACATACCTGGGTTGCAGGTTCGATCCCCGGCCCAGTCAGGGCGTGTGTGTGTGTGTGTGTGTGTGTGTGTGTGTGTGTTTGTGTGTGTGAGAGAGAGAGAGAGGGAGGTAGCCAGCTGATGTCTGTCTCTGTCTCCATCTGTCTGTCTGTCTCTTGATTTCTCTCTCCTCCCCCCCCTTCCCTATATGCTAGGCAGAGTGCTAAGCATTGTTTAAAATTTATTATTTTTTTAATCCTTACCTGAGGATATTTTTTCATTGCTTTTCAGAGAGAGTGGAAGGGAGAGAGAGATCTTTTTAGGGGGTCTGTAAGGTCCTTCCTATTTCAGTTACATATCTGTGTGAGGTCAGATTTTCTGCGTAGACTTCACACACACATGTATAATCACAATTTGAATACAGAAGGAGTTATGAGAAGCTAGCTATCTTATTAAGTCAGACATTAGAGAGTTTTGCAAAAAAGATAAAACAGTGCCATTCATGCCATTATCTTTTGTTTTAAAAAATAGCTATATATGTGCCTTGGCCGGCGCTGCTTAGTTGATGGGATGTCATCCCATGCACCAGAAGGTTGCTGGTTCTTTTCCCAGTCAGGGCACATGCCTGGGTTGTGGGCTCAGTCCCTGGTAGGGGGCAAGCAGGAGGCAGCCAGTTTTTTTCCTTTGTTTAGAAAATTTGTCTTTTTTCTTTTTAAAAAATGTGTCTTTATTGATATCAGAGAGGAAGGGAGAGAGAGCGCTAGAAACATCAATGATGAGAGAGTCATTGATCAGCTGCCTCCTGCACGCCCCCGACTGGGGATAGAGCTCTCCACCTGGGCATGTGCCCTGACCTGGGCATGTGCCCTGACCTGGAATCGAGTCCCTATCTCCTGGATCCTAGGTCAATGTTCAACCGCTGAGTCATGCCCAACCGGGTGAGGCAGCTGACTGAAGTTCCACTCCCACATCGCTGTTTCTCTTTTTCCCTTCCTCTCTAAAATCAATAACATATCTTCAAATGAGGATAAAATAAAAGAAGTAATTCAGCTTTAATTGTCTTATGTGCTTAGAGGAAAGTGTAAGTAGATTCTTGTAAATCATAGTTCTTTCAGGTTCTTTTATGATTTAGAACTTTAAGTTGATATTGAAAATGTAATATTGATATGTCCAGGTAAATTTAAAGTCTACTTATTAGTTGATGAACCATCATGAGTACTTCAGGACAATTTAGATTGGCATAGCTTTTGATTAACTACTTTTGACTTTTTTAAAAAAAAAGTCTTTATTGATTTCAGAGGGAGGGAGGGAGAGAGCGAGAGAGAGAGAGAGAGAAACATCAATGATGAGAAAGTCATCGATCTGCTGCCTCCTGCACGCCTCCCACTGGGGTTTGAGCCCACAGCCCAGGCATGTGCCCTGACTGGGAATTGAACCTCGATCTCCTGGATCATAGTTGATGCTCAAATGTTGAGCCATGCCGGCCGGGCTACTTTTGACTTTTAAGAAACAGCTAGCCTGGCCGGGCGTGGCTCAGCGGTTGAGCGTCGACCTGGGATCCAGGCGATCGGGGTTCGATTCCCGGTCAGGGCACATGCCTGGTTGTGGGCTTGATCAATGACTCTCTCATCATTGATGTTTCTATCTCTCTCTCCCCCTCTCTGTTCCTCTCTCTGAAATCAATAAAGATATATTTAAAAAAAAAAAAAGAAACAGCTAAATATAGTATTGTAGATCATATGCTTTGATTAATTATTGTGATTCTTTAGTGAATATGAAAATAAGAATTTTAAAAAGTAGAAATTGGCACAGATATTCTGAGCATTTATTTGGGCTTTATGTCAGTTTAATGGGACTGAAAATTACTTGGGGAGAAGGGGTCTAAATTTTTGCCCCCATGTTGATTTAGGATCTTAAAATCCCTAGTACATTTAATAGACTATACTGAAAATGTACATCGCAGTTTAGGTTAGCATATCAAAATGTGAACTCAAAAGTTGTATCATTTTATTTTCATTTATTAATTGATATGAGAGAGAGAGATAAACATGGATTTGGTGTTCCACTTATTTTTGCATTCATTGGTTGCTTCTTGTATGTGCCCTGATGGGAGATCGAACCTGCAACCTGGGCATATTGGGATGATGCTATAACCAACTGAACTTACCTGGCTGGCCAGGGCTCAAAAATTGTGTCATTTTATCACTTGATAATTCATTTTAAAACCTTCCACCTTTCTAGTTATTCACTTCAGATTGGTCAGCAGATTAAATCATCTATCTTGTTTCAAAATTGGTGTGGTAGCAGGGAATTCACCAAGATTATTATCACATTTATAACAAATCTAATTTCTATGACTGTTTTGTACTTTAAAGTTATTGTTAACATTCATTGATCACCTTCCTCCATTTTTATAATACAGACTTTTACTGAACTTTGTTTTTGTTGCCTCGTTGATCATATCAAAAGCCAGAAATTCTGCTCTTGCTATATATGTTTATTTCTTTACCCACTATCGCCAAGTAATTCTGATATAAGTCACATAACATTTTATACTGTAGTCATTTGGTGGCCTTGTGAATAATCTTGTATTGCTTGGTGTACGTAGTACATATAACAGACGTTTTTCTCCTGTGCTGAAAGAGGAGATAACTTTTGTTAACCCTTAATTTGAATGAAAATATAGTATCCTGTTCACTGAGTACTAGTGACACTGCTTTTGTTGAATGACCCAGAAAAAAAATTTTTGTATAGAGATGGGAAAATTGAAGCCCTGTTATTTATAGGAAGCCTGGCAATGGTGATTTGTTTAACTTGGAGGCTTTTATCCCTGGTAGCTTGTATTTTGTAACTCACATATCTCCTTTTGGCTCTCATTGGCACAGGTTTATTTCCCTATGTTTCAAACTGCAGAAAGATCTCATAACCTCATGAAGTTTTTATTTTTTGTCTTAGTAGGTAAAAGCTAAATAAAAATGCTGTGTGAGTTCTAAGTTATAACACCCTGTTTTCGTATAGTATTTTCTTCATTATTATTATTAGTTTTTTTACAAAAAAGCAATAGCAGATTTGTCTCCGATCCTGGGGTTGGATTTATTAATCAGACTGGTTTAAAGATTGTCTTGGATATGAGAGCTGTAGTCTTAGTGCACATGACAAAAACTATCGGGTCTTTCCTCTAGTGAGTGTGCATAAGATGGGTTAGCCTCCGCAGTTCTGGAGAAACAAGGCTTCCACAGCAGGGAGGTGTGACTAGGAAGCAACACTTCAGAAACCTGTAAGTAGCTTTTCATTAGTCTGTCTGGGAAAGCTGCGAAAGAGCTTAGACACACAGCAGTCTCGCACACCAAGTACTGAGGATACTTTTATATTCTCACGGAGTTCTGAGGCATAATAAGCTTGTTTAAATCTCTCTCTCTTGATCTGACCATGTTGGTAATATTTTCTCCTTGTCTTTCAACTGTCTCTGCATTTGAGGGTTGTAGTAAACTGAAGAGTCATCAATTTCATTGACTCATTTCCCACATTAGTCACAAAGCGCCTAATCCAGTAAGACTCAAGGAAACTCACATGCTATTTCTTTATTACACCTTCACAATTTTTTAAAATTAAAATTACCTAGGAAATTAGTTTGGATGTTTCTATTTTCCTAAAAATTAATTTTTCCATGAGGGTTGTAGTAGTAATAATAATAGTAACAGAGCAGTGCTACTTCACTTATTGAATGCTGTCACATTCCAAACTCTGTAAACCTGTGCATTTTCTTTCTTTCTTTTTTTTTTTTTTTAAATATATCTTTATTGATTTCAGAGAGAGGAAGGGAGAGGGGGAGAGAGAGATAGAAATATCAGTGATGAGAGAGTCATTGATCAGCTGCCTCCTGCATGCCTCCGACTGGGGACCGAGCCCACAACCCAGGCATGTGCCCTGACTGGGAATCGAACCGCTATCTCCTGGATCCTAGGTCGATGCTAAATGGCTGAGCCACTCCCATCCGGGCTTATTTAATTCTTAACCTATGTAATAGATACCGTTGTTATTTCTGTTTTACAGATGTATAAACTGAGACTTTATAAGAGGTTAAGTGACTTGTCCAAGAATATATGCTTTATGTCTAAGCTAAGATTTGAATTGATATCTCTGAATCAAAACCCCATATATCCACTGTTCTGTTATTATCATTACCCTTAAGTGAATTGTGTTTATTAAAGTCTTACTCTACTTGGAAAAAAGTATTCAGATTTTGCACAGAATGAAACATTTGTCTTTAGGCGGCATGTGGTAGGGTAGCGTAAAAGATAGTTATTTTGCCTCCACTTCCTCAGGCCACTGTTTGCTGTTGTCTGCTATCTCTGAAGGTACAGTATGACATAGATGTGGAGGAGGTAGGGCGTCCTGAAATCTCAGACCTACAGTTTAGGCCTTTTAATTATTGCCACTTGTTGATCCTAAGAAGTTTTATATGCTACAAGTATTTTGTTTGTCTTTTCACTAAAGTTTTCTTGCCCTTCTGCAGCACTGATTCTAGCAGTAGTTCAAGTGATGACTCTCCAGCCCGGTCAGTTCAATCTGCAGCAGTCCCCGCACCCACTTCCCAGTTGCTTTCATCCCTGGAAAAAGACGAGCCCCGTAAAAGTTTTGGGATCAAGGTTCAGAATCTTCCAGTACGCTCTACAGGTAAGTACTGTCCTTTCCTCTCTGCCTTTGGAGAATGAGAGACTGAGCAGCTTGAATTTTATACTTTGTAGTGACAACAGGCTTTGTTGTTTTTTATTTTATTTTATGCTTTCCATCACCATTTATCCCCTCTATGCCCTCTTCCACCCCACCCCCACATTCACCACACTGTTGTCCATGCCCATGAGTTCTCTCTTTTTTCTTTTTTGCACAACCCCCCTCCCCCCAACAAGCTTTGTTTTTATGGTTCATTAATATTTAATGCCATGTAAGAAAAAGCAGGTGATTATTATAATTTTATGTAGTGTCTAGCTTGTTATGTATATAAAGATTGCATGTATTCTGCTTGTAGTTATTGTATAAAAGTATACATATATGTTATGCACATATGCATATACATATACATACATAAAGATTGGTGCATATAATATAAAGAAAGGGTGGTTTCTCTTTGAATAAATATACTTTCTGGATTAAATATTTTGATATTAGGGAAAATTTGGATTTATTTTATTGCTCTGGAGTTCTATGTTATGCGAAATAAGTTTGGACATAAAATTATGATAGGAAACCCATTTCAAAATATTAAGAGTTTAAGTGAGGAAAGTCATGAACAATGGAAAAGTCTAGTAAAAAGTTCTCCTGTAGTCTTTAATTTACTCCTGATATTTTTAATTGACAATTGACCATAATACACTGATATTCCTACATTAGACATACTATGTATGTAAACAAATGGATGGTCAAACCTAAAAAGATCACACTAAGTATTTCTTAGCTAAGTGCATTTCAGTGATTGCTTAAATTCTTTATTAAAACAGCCTATAAAATATACATACCAGGTTTGTGAATAGAGATATTGAGACACAAATGTTGATGAGCTTTTGATTTAGATTACTTGGTGATTTAGGAATGACGGGGGTAAAATTGGCCTGTCTTTCTATATAATTTCAATTTTTCTTTATGTCTTTATTGGTTTCAGAGAGAGGTAGGGAGAGAGAGCTAGAAACATCAATGATGAGAGAGTCGTTGATCAGCTGCCTCCTGCGTGCCCCTCACTGGGGATTGAGCCACGCTGGCCAGGCTAATTTTGATTTTTATAACGAAGCAAATTAATACAGGACCCTCAGATGGTATGATTCATCTGTAAAAGGCCTCAAAGTTGCTTAGGATGTTTCATGTCACTTCCCACACATTTTTATCATTGACATGATGCTTGGAAAGCCAGAAGTATAGTTTTCTTTCTAAAATCTTATATGTTTCCATGTATGTAAAGTTTTTATTAGGAAAGTTTTAAACATAACCAAAAATAGGAGTAGCAAAATGAACTCCCCTTACACTATACTCCACATTAAAAAAAAATCAGTAAATCTTCTAATACTCAGCTTATTTCAGAATTGAACAGTATTCTCAAATGCTTTTTTGAGTTATTTTATTTGAAAACATAATTTTTATGTTTTTAAAATATATCTTTATTAATTTCAGAGAGAGGAAGGGAGAGGGGGGAGAGAGAGACAGAAACATCAGTGATGAGAGAATCGTCATTCATCAGCTGCCTCCTGCACGCCCCCGACTGGGGATTGAGCCCTGACTGGGAATCAAACCACGATCTCCTGGGTCCTAGGTTGACGCTCAACCACTGAGCCACACTCGCTGGGCAGAAACATAATGTTTTAATGCTAACAAAACTTAGGTCAAAAATCAGGATAATGATTTAGTAGCTTACTTACTGAGTTGTAACTACATTAGAAATATAAGTAACTTGTTTTTATTTGGGGATTTAGATACAAGCCTTAAAGATGGCCTTTTCCATGAATTTAAGAAATTTGGAAAGGTGACTTCAGTGCAGATACATGGAGCTTCAGAAGAGCGGTATGGTCTGGTGTTCTTTCGTCAGCAAGAGGACCAAGAAAAAGCACTGACTGCATCAAAAGGAAAACTTTTCTTTGGCATGCAGATTGAAGTGACAGCATGGATAGGGCCAGGTAAGAGACATGGGAGCTGAGATTCGTGTACTTTGTATTCCAGCCTGTGAAAGGGTAGCAGAGTATCCTGAATGTGGACACTATTCCAGCTTTATTTTTTGGTATACTTCCAGTCTATTTTATTTTATTTTATTTTACTTTATTTATTTTTTAAGTCCTCAGCTGAGGATATTTTTTCCATTGCTTTTCAGAGAGAGTGGAAGGGAGGGAGGGAGAAAGCGAGAGAAACATTGACGTGAGAGAGACATCGATTGGTTGCCTCCTCCTGCACTCGCCCCACAGGGATCGAGCCTGCAACCGGGGTACGTGCCCTTGGCCCGAATCAAACCCGGACCCTTCTGTCCTTGTGCCAGCGCTCTAACCACTGAGCCAAACCGGCTAGGTCCAGTCTCTTCTATTTTAAAGAGCGTTACCTTTATTGTTCAGCTTAACTTACTATTTTTGTTTTGGTTAGGGAGGGTAAAAATTGCTTTGTTTCTATAAGGGAAAAATGCTGACTAAAAAAAAATTATTGATTTATTTTGAGAGAGAGAAGAAGGGAGATAGAAACATGGATTTGTTGTTCCACTTACTTATGCCTTCATTGGTTGCTTCTTGTATGTGCTTTGACCAGGGATTGAACCTGCAACCTTGGCATATCAAGACAACTCTAACCAACTAGCTACTGGGCCAGGGCAGGGATGCTAACTTTTAACAGGAATCTGAAAGGCAGTTTATTCCCCTGTTGAGTCCTGCCTTCCCAAAAGGATTAACTTGATTGAGATAAGGAGATAGTTCCTAGGAGAATGACAACAGAATTATCCTGAATTAAATTAGAAAATAAATTGCTTGTTATATGAACTTGAGGGACTAGTTAGACCAGTTTTATTTCCATTATGCCCGCACAATTGGGTCTGTTGTTCTAGCTTCCACAACCTTAAAGATAGTGACAAAGAAGCAGGGCTGAGTCTTCTGAGTGTGACCCATTGAGAATTTCAAGGGGACATTTTATTACCTTGAACCTACCTGAAAGACCTATTGTAAGGCAGAAAGTCTTCTGCTTGGGGGCCAGTGTTTCTCCTATTTAGAATCACATGCGGTGCTAGTTTAAAATGTGGACTCTTGGACCCGAACCCAGCTTGCTGGTTCAGAATTCACAGACTCAAGTTTTGGAACCCCTAATTTAAGGCAACTTGTGAGTAAATTTGTAAAGTAATGAATAGAAATGTTAAAATTATACAGTTCCATTATGTAGCTGAGACAATTGAACTTTTAAGACTAAGACTTTGAGTGGAATTTATAAGATAAACATAGCTCATTTTCTTGGTATATTCATTTTATTTGACAAGAGGAAAAATAGAATTTCCCTGATCAGAATGTTATTTGTGTATTAAAACTGGCACAGATGTGTTACAGTGAATTCTGTAAAATGTGCATAATTTTGTGATAAAACACGAGAATTCAAAGGAATATCATCTTTTCAAAGGAATTATAGACTGTGTCTTTGTGTTCCCACCTCTCTGCCAGATTTGAGATGTACTGCCCTAAGTTATACGGGGCTAAGAGCAGTTCTTATTTAACACATTCAGAATTACATTTAGAATGTCATAATCTTGAGGAATTGACTTGAGGAATATTTAGAATATTATATAATCTACATAAGTTTTTAGAGCCACATATAATTACTAGGTAATAAGAATCTAATTTAGGATCATTGATAGCTGACCCTTTGATCTCCAACTGAAGGGGCTAGCTTGAGATTTTTGCTGTAAAAAAATATTTTACTTAAAACCCAGGATGTAATTGGGTTTTAACCACATACCAGTGAAGATTTTGAGAAGTTTGGTTGGTTCCAGCATAGGAAAGCTGAAGCTACCTTTTCAAGATGGGACAACACGAAACACCTGTGCAGTGGGCTGTTTGAAAGCAATCAGAGTTGAGTATAGAGACTTGGTTGGAATTCTTCTGTTGGATTACAATACATAAATGTCACGTATTGTAATGTATGGAGCTGGTTGTAATGTATGGAGCTGGTTGCTTCCTTAGGTCAAGGGCCTCTTAGAATTAAAAAGACCCAAATCCAGGAAGCCCAGCTCTGCACATAGACCCTTGGTGGCCTCTGAGATGTGCTTTCTTACTCCTTGCACACCATCACCACCCCCTAAACAGGAAATTGCAGGATAAAAGTCTTTCAGTGATGTGTAGGAATTAAGACTTTAAATTGGTGATGAAGATTAAATTTTTGGTTTTGAAATTTTTACTGAGCTATTTGGTGGAAATGAACCTGTTACAGATTTTAATGGTTGCAAATCATACTTTATTCTTCAGATTCTGCCTTTTGGAGTACAAACCTCAAGATGTGTCTGAACTTTTTTTTTTCTTTTTAATTTTTTCTCCCTTTTAAAATGCAATATTCCTGCCCTGGCTGGTTTGGCTCAGTGGTTAGAGTGTCTGCCTGAAGACTGAAGGGTCCTGGGTTTGACTGTGGCCAAGGGCACATACCTAGCTAGGTTGCAGGCTCGATCCCCGGCCCTGGTTGGGGCACGTTGGGGAGGAAGCCCATCAGTGTGTCTCTCTCACATTGATGCTTCTCTCTGTCTCCCTTCTACTCTTCCACACTCTCTGAAAAGCAATGGAAAAAAATATCCTTGGGCGAGGATTTAAAAAAAAAAAAAAAAAGCAATATTCCTAAATATTTCCCTGTATTAGTTAGATCATTTCAAGAAGACCTAGTCAAGCTGGAAATGAGCTATATCCCTGTGAGATCATGATAAAGATATAGATTCAGGCATGTGTATGAGCCCTGGGCAGTTCCTGGGTCCCCGTGACTTCGAAATTACATGCTCTTTGATGATAGTGGTAAGATTAAGTTGAGCTACCGTGAGAGCTATCAAACGAATCAGGAATGAGATGTATTCTGGCATAGTTCACTCAACAACTCAGAAGTTGAGCTTCTTTTATAGTAGTTTTATCGTTGATACGTTCAGTGACTGGCACAGAACACTTTGTTTCAGTCGAGTTGATTAATATTAACTTTTTGGATGGCTGTGTTTTACATTAAAAAGGGAAAACTTACAGGCTGCATTGAAATTACCAACAAAACATTGAATGTCCCTGCCTCAGACCAAGTTAATAAATGGAAGCGTCAGAGAAAGCCTGTCATTTGAATTAGACATTAAACCAGGGCTTTTGATCATAAATAGAAACCTTAAGAGTCAGTCTTTTTCTAGTTGTCATTGGGGGGGGGGGGGAGTAACACCAAAAGAAGATATTTCTTAAGTGTTGCTTCAATCACTGTTCATACAATTTTTGTTCTTATATCTAAAAATTGCTGCATTTAGACAGGCATTTGGGTTATGTTGATTAGAAGGACAAGTGTAAAGTCTATTTTATAAAATGTTGAAAGCAAAATAATGAAGCTGGACTGTTTTCAGCAGAGTTTTATATATAGTTTTATACTCCATATTGAGAGCTTACTACTTAATTTTGGAACTTAAGATTAGGCTAAAATAATTACCATTTTGCTAGAGTTTAAAATCTATTTCTGTGTTAGTGATTATCTTTTAAACAAATCAACTCAAGTGGAAATTCAGTCCGCTTTTCTATTTTAAAGATCAAAGTGTTACTTCCCCCTACTTTTTGGGACAAGTTCGTTAGCCTTTATATTCCTCTTTTGCTTTGGAGTTAACAAGAGGTAGCTTATTTCTGAAGGTGTGTATAATTTTTCAGATTGTATGAGTACTCAAGCCCAGTGTTTCAGAGACTTATTTTCTTAAATGTAGATTTCCCCCCATGATATATAAATACACATCAAAACACTCTCTTCTCTTTTTACTCTGCCCCCATCCCACTTACAGAGACAGAAAGTGAAAATGAATTTCGCCCTTTGGATGAAAGGATAGATGAATTTCACCCCAAAGCAACAAGAACACTTTTTATTGGCAACCTTGAAAAAACCACTACTTACCATGACCTTCGCAACATCTTCCAGCGCTTTGGTGAAATTGTGGTATGTTGCTTTTTACAATAAAAAGTTTTAGATCTTTTTCATAGGACACAGCATTGTACAGATGATATTTGGAAAGATGATGTTGAGATGGTGTAATGAATGTTTTTCTCATTTGTCCTTTGTGTTTTTAACTCCTGCTAAAAGATGGTCTAGCGAAAACCCATTGGAGAGTATTTATGTATGTGAAAACATCTATTTGTCTTTAGTTTGTTTACACATGTATTTTCCTATTCAGTTTTCCATCTTCCTTTTCCTGTCGGGTGCTGTTTCAGTGCCATCTCTCGTCCTGTGGGTTGAAAGGGAATCTGGAGGAGAACGCATGCTTGTAAGGGAGGAGCAGCAGATCAGGGTACGACTGTGCTGCCCTGGTGCGCATCGGAAAGCACCTTGGGGAAAACGAACGTGGGTGTCATTCTGGAAGCTCAGTTCTGTTTTGAAATTTTAATTAGAATCCCTTTTTATATTATGCAAGTCATAGTTAGATTTAGGAGTAGAAGGATTTTTCTGTTCCCTGTGACTCAAAACTTGAGTCAATTTATAGTGAAAAGAAAGAGTTCGGTCGCAGCCCTTGGGATATACCATTTTGTTTTGTGTTTGAAAAAAATGGGGAAATTATTTCTTGCTTTTCTAGACTTTGCTGACCAGTCACGAGTATACATGTGTTTCCGTGTCTGAATGTTGTTGACCCGTCACAAGTTATCTTGTGTCTGCACTTACATTAAGTAATTTTAAACACCTTGCTAACTGGTCACGAGTGTTCAAGTGCGGGAAAGTAGCTGGCCGCACGGGTGAGTTCTGGCTTGAAATGGCTGGTCAGCAAGGTGTTTACTGACAGTAAAGAAATCTTTCCAGTACATTTGTGCTTTGGGGAGTTAAAAATGTTTTGGGTAGGACTAGCTGTTAGTAATATTTTAGGAGTGTGTGTATGTCCTTTTGTCTATCCATCTATCTTATACACCAGCAATCTTCAACCTTTTTCATCTCATGACACACACAGACTAATTAATTACTAGACTTCTGTGGCACACCAAAAAATATATATTTTTGCTAATCTGAGGAAAAAATAGGTATAATTTTGATTCATTCACACCAGACTGCTATTGTTGTGTTGGTTGTTGTCAGTTTTTTATTTGACAGTCTAAGGGAAAAGAGGTTAGTGCCCCTGACTAAACAGTCAGGTATCGCATGTTTTAAGGATCCTTGCCGCAGCCCTGGCCAGCATGACTCACTTCTTTGAGCACCCTCCCATGCACCAAAAGATCACTGGTTCCATTCCCGGTCAGGGCACATGCCTGGGTTTCCAGATTGATACCCAGAAGGGGGCGGGTGTGTAGGAGGCAGCCAACTGATATTTCTCTCACACATTGATGTTTCTCTCTCTCCCTCTTCCTTCCCTGCTCTCTAAAATCAATAAAAACATGAAAAAAAATTCCTGTGGCACACCAGTGTGCCTCCTGTGACACACCAGTTGAAAATCGCTATTATATACTAATGCTCTAAGCAGAAGAACCTTTTTTTTTTTTTAAATGACATAATCTAGTTTTGTGAATAAAACATATATTTGTGCCTATAGATGACCTAAAACCTCATCTTACAGGGATTGGGGGCAAGAGATAGAAGTGGTTGGTAGAAAGTAAAGAAAAAAAATAGAGAAGATATATATTTAGAGAAACACAGCAGCAAAACATTCATCTTATTTTGATTTTTCGAAGTTCTTTTATTTTTTTAGTGTAGCAGTATACTCTTAATTCTAGCTCTACTGCCTACCCAGATGAGTGACTTGGAGTTCACATTTCTATCTGAACTTCTGCTTTTTCTGTCTTGGCATTCATGAGTCAGATATACTTTTATTCTAATGTAGCTGCTACTTTACACTTTGGAGGAGTATAAAAGTTGTATTTGGGTACATGGATACATTTTTATCACCAGGGTTGCTAAAAATCAAATAATTGAGTTTGAGGGCTGTGGTTCTCAGTAAGGTGGACACATCAGTATTCTTTTTGGAAACCATAACCTTGTCATGTTTGCAATTTGCTTGTGGTTGTCACTATTTTACTGAAACACAAACTTTGGGAGAATGGTCTGATAACAGATTATGTAGCCAGAAAGAACCTAGTTAGTGAGTCTGCCCACCAATATTCTTTGGAGATTGCTTCTCTTCAGTAGTTATCTTGGATTATTACATTTTACCTAATAGTGAAAGTCAAAGTGAATGTTTACCGTTACAACAATTTTGAGTATAAATTGCCTTTTCAAAGGAGCCATCAAACAGCTTTTAAATGCATTATTTACTTTGCTGTTTCAGGTTTTGATTATTGGCTTGTGACCCTTAGGAGGCTTAGATAATCATAATACTTACTCTGCAATATGTGGCCCAGGTGATTATTGTTTCAGTTAGAGCTTTGCCCTCCAAGTCCCTGGCTTCTCTGTACCACTGTCTTCTGTAAGCTACATGTTTTCACCACCTCCTCTAACTAGGCAGGACCAAGTGTCAGGTGTAACTGCAGGTTTCAAGCATTCCAAAGACATGGTGGTCCTCCTTTATAGAACTTTTCTTTAATCCAGGGATGGTGTTCTGATGCATTTTCACTGAGTAGTTTAGATATTTATTTATGTATCCATTCATACTGGATATGAGAGATTATTACCATATTTATCAGTCACTGCCCGGGCTTGGTTCAGTGAGATATACTGATAGAATGAGCCTTCTCATTTAGGATTGCATACTTTAAGTCACTTTTCAAAAACTTGGTTTCTTTGTTATTCTTACTGTTCTCAGATATATATTTTTTTAGCTTTTATTATTTCCATCACCATTTATCCCCTCTATGCCGTCTTCCACCTCTATCCCACCCCAACACAGATACTATATTTTAAATGACCTGTCCCTAGTAGGGATTTAGATACTGCAGAAGTGAATTGTTTTTAAGTTTTCATTAAATAAGCTGCCTTTTTAAAATTACCATAAATTTTTCAATCTGCAGGTATTGTAGATTGTAAATTTAAATTTTGAGTTGCAGTGCAATTGCTTTTCTGCAGAGAGCTTCATATGAGAAAGATTTCATGCTGTTGTATATTTTTTAGACTAATTTACAGTTTTATGAAGATGTACAATTTTAACTTAAGAAAATGATTTTTGGTAATATGACTATTTTGAGAAATTTATACCTCATATGGACTTGGTTTATTCTGATTTATTTTCTTGTTGGAAATAAATTTCTGATTTTCTTATATCACTAAGTGGTATCCATTGGCCTTTTCAGGACATTGATATTAAGAAAGTAAATGGAGTTCCTCAGTATGCGTTCTTGCAGTACTGTGATATTGCCAGTGTTTGTAAGGCTATTAAGAAGATGGATGGGGAATACCTTGGAAATAATCGCCTCAAGGTAAAGGAATTTGCATAAGTTCTTGTCCTGTTATGATTTGTGAGATTTGGAGGGTTTGTTGGCATACGTCTTGATTATTTAAAATTTCGGTGATACAGTTAGATAACCATAAAGGTGGCACACACCTTCTGCAGCCTCGTCCTGTTTTGTTATAATCTGAATTAAGACTTGTTTATTCAGGCAGGATTACCTTTTTTGATTTAACCAAATGGTTTCTACTTGAGACTTTGGTTTGACAAGATTCCTGCAGAAGACAGGTTTTCTCAGAATTCTGTAGTTGAATAATTGGTGACTTTACTGACAGAATTTCGCCTTTTATATTCAGCTGGGTTTTGGAAAGAGCATGCCTACAAACTGCGTGTGGTTAGACGGGCTTTCTGCAAATGTGTCGGATCAATATTTAACACGACATTTCTGCCGATACGGGCCTGTGATAAAGGTAGGTGGGAGGCTTTGGCGTGTAGTTTAAAGCTACTTCTCACCCCCTTTTCTTCATATTCTGTCCTTTCCATCTCAATTTCTAGTGCCAACTTTTTCTTTTCTTTAATAACTCATACATTAAAGTTCTCTTTTCCAAAATCTGTCCTAGGAGGGCATTTACTTCTCATCTGTATTAGCTTGTGATAGGAGTATTTTGAAAACTATTGTGAACCAGCCAAGATTATTAATTTTGAAATTAATATGCATAATACTGTTAAATAAATGTTTCTCAGAGATTGTTATAATTTTATCTCACTTTAAAATTAGTCTAATTATATAATTGTGCATGTTCACCCTAATATATAATTAGACTTGACTTGTGAAAAATGATGAGAACTTTAAAGGGACAGTCACACAACAGAATAATCATCTAATCAGTGTTTATGAAATACACCCACAAACGTAACAGGAAAAGGGTCTCTGGCCCCATTCCATTATGCAAAGGTAAAGCTTTTAACTCATTGAAAGCAGAGTTACACTGTGGTGGACATGTTGCATTATTTTAATTTTTATTTTTTTGGTTAATCCTCACCCAAGGATATTTTTCCATTGATTTTTAGAGAGTGGAAGGGAAATGGGGGGAGAGAGAGAAACATCAATGTGAGAGAGACAGATTGATTGGTTCCCGCCTGCACGAGCCCCAACTGGGGCTAGGGAACAAACCTGCAGCCGAGGCACGTGCCCTTGACCGGTAATTGAGTCCGTGACCCTTCGTTTTGAGGGCCAACACTCTACCACTGAGGCACACCAGCCAGGGCATGTTGCATAATTTTGACATTTCTTTAAATGTAGATTTTGTTCTTTGGAGAAATACACGTGCTAAAGACTGCTAGTGTAAATAAAAATCCAGCAGCTTTAAGATGGTAGTACCACTGAACGCCCAAGAATCACTAAAATTTTTTGTTGATTCAGTACTCTACATTTTTTTTTCTCTGCCAAGGGTATTGATTTATTTGAGCCCAGAGTAGAATGCTTACTTAAATATAGCAGGTCCTCAAGTAGCATTGTTTTGTTCAAAGTTATTTTATTATAATGTTGATGAGATGCCTTAGGAGCTTTATTTATTTATTTATTTATTTATTTGGTGATAGCCAAAGAAAGGCTAACTTTTTAAAATATATGTTTTTATTGATTTCAGAGAGAGAGAGAAACATCAATGATGAGAGTCATTGGTCGGCTACCTCCTGCACACCCCCTACTGGGGATGGGGCCCACAACCCCGGGCATGTGCCCTGACCAGGAATCGAACTGTGATCTCCTGGTTCATGGGTCGATGCTCAACCACTGAGCCATGGTGACTGGGTAGGAACTTAACTCTTGTTTCTAGGAGTTAGCCTGTGGAAAATTAGTTTTATTTTACATCATTTTGCTTAAAGTCACAGAACCTATCAATGACATTGAGGACTTACTGTATAGTATAGTATTCAGTCAATGTGGAAAATAAAGTAAAATACATAACAAAATAAAGGCATAATATATATACCTCAAGCCACAATTCTAAACAGTCTCTACATATTTTATTGTTTTCACTATAATATGCATCATCAGGAAAAGCCTAAATTTTTTTTCTAGAATAAAATGTATGTAAGTGTGTTTTTTCTTGGCAGTGTCCTTGTGACTTAGGATTTTGTTGGGACTGACGCTAAGTCTAGTTGATGAGGCTCTTACTTTTTTTGTTGTTGTTTTTTACAGGTGGTGTTTGACCGCTTAAAAGGCATGGCCCTGGTTATCTACAATGAAATTGAATATGCGCAAGCAGCTGTAAAAGAGACCAAGGGGAGGAAAATCGGTGGGAATAAAATTAAGGTGCGCAGAATGACTTCCGACAGAATCAAGACAAAATCGTATTCAGATTCCGCCCTTTTAATCACTGGCATTTTGTAGGTGGCCAGTAAGCGGAGTGGTTTACATGATACGCATGTATGCCCTCAATTTTTAAGAAGGATATTATAATTTTTATACTTGGCTAGCTGAGGGCATAGTCTTTTAAACTGTTCGGCACAGAACATCCCCTAAAAATCTTCTCATTCAAGAAATTGTGCTTCTCTTGGTCCTGGGTACCTGGTGCCCATGGTGCTCACGTGTATACTCTTGGTGCAGCGTGGTCCACAGTCACCTGTGGGTATCTGCACACCCAGGAGCTAGAAGTGTCAGTCAGTTCAGCTTCCTGAATGATCCTCTCTCCCTCTTTTTTCCTCCTCTCCTAGAGAGTGGGTAAACACAGAAAGTAAGATATTTCGTCTGGCGTTTTTGTTTTAAAACTTGTTCATGATAGCTTGAAAGAATTTATCAGTTAAATAACTATGATGGCTAGATTGAAATAAGTCTTTTTGAAATAGGATATTGATAGGAAAAAAAAAAAAGATAGATGATGGGTTCTTTGTTTTTTAGTGACTCTGAGGCCCAGCTGTGAGTAAAGTTTAAATGTTCTTCCATAGTTAAGTGTATGTTCTAACTATGGTTTCAGCAAATTCATGCACAACAGAGATTGCTGGATTTAGTTGCTCTGGTTACTTAATTGATAGCCTAGAGTCCTGCTAGGTAGCGTTTCAGTTTTCCATTTGCTTTTCCTACTCCTTCAGGATTGGGTTCTAGAACTTTATCATTCTTTATCAAGATTTGTGTAGAATTTGAGAGAGATTTCAGATTAACATAATATAGTTTTAGTTATAAGGGCTATTTCACTTAATTGAGAAAGATTGCTCTTTCTAGAGATTTATCCAGAGGGCTGTGTTGGGAAGAACTTAAAAATTTGGTAACACTTTTCATTATTTAAATCTGAAATTTGCAGCAAACACCTGCTATTCTTTCTTTTTTTTTAGGTGGATTTTGCAAATCGGGAAAGTCAGCTGGCATTTTATCACTGTATGGAAAAATCTGGTCAAGATATCAGAGACTTTTATGAAATGTTAATGGAAAGAAGGTATGTATTTTAAAGCTATCAGTATAGCTTGATTTTTAAAACTTCCAATACTTAAAATTTAGATGGGATTAAATTTTATTTTTCATCCCTTATTTCTACTCCTATTCTAAAAAACTCTTCCCTGCTAGTTCTTCATACAGAAACACAGGTTCATTTTTATGACTTCAGTTTTCATGTGGCTCACAGGAGTTGGGGTAACCTATCTACATTTCTCACCTATGACTCTTGCAGTTTGAAAAAGATACTATTTTGCCACATTATATGTAGAGATCATCCTGCTGTACAGTTTTAAATTAAATAACATTAAAGTACATTATAAACTATTAAGTACGCTATGTATTTAGTAATGACAACATCCAGGTTGTCAACATGCATGTGCTCATGCAATTAAATTTTTTTTTTTTTTTTTAAATATATCTTTATTGATTTCAGAGAGAGGAAAGGAGAGGGAGAGATAGAAACATCAGTGATGAGAGAGTCATTGATTGGCTGCTTCCTGCACGCCCCCGACTGGGGATCAAGCCCGCAACCCGGGCATGTGCCCTGACCAGGAATCAAACCCTGATCGCTTGGATCCTAGGTCGACGCTCAACCACTGAGCCCCATCCCGCCGGGCTCATGCAATTAATTTAAAAAAACAACAGACTTTCAAAAGACTATCAAGAGCTTTGTTTTAAATTCAGATCTCTTAATTTGTGACTCAGTAAGCCAAAATATATATAAATTGCTAACTTTAGCAATGTAAAAAGTAAACCTTATTTCCCCTTGTTAATTTTTTCAGTCAGTCATGATATGTAGTATTTGCTATTTTTTCTGCTGCTTGTAAGAATCAATACAGTTTAGAATCATTTAAGATCTCACGATCTGAATCATGCTCTTTCTGTTAGCTTAAAACCGCCCCCAACCTGATGATTGATTCTTTTTTAGACTGAGTGTATTAAAACATCCTGACATAATGTCACCAGTAGCTGATCATATTTGAAATTGGAAACCATCATCCATATGATCAAGCTGTTTGTCCAAACATGTCTGTGAGATTAAATCTTCTGGAATGTTCCCACTAGATCTCTACCCCTGTACATATGTGTTAGAGAAAAGCTGTGTGTGAAAAGTGCCTTTAGACATTCAGGTTCAAGTATAAAAGGCTCTTTGACAAAGATGAGCCAGATCCTGATCAGGCTGCCAGAATCCTGTTGAATGCATTCTCCTTTTAGTGCTCTTCTTACAACTTCATTTTTATTTAAGCCATAGAAGGTATATATTTCTTTGAGTCATTTCCATGTTGAATATTGTGTAGTGGTTATTGAATAACTTGGAAGGTTTTTAATCCTCACCTTAGGATATGTTTTTTTATAGATTTGAGAGAGAGAGAGAAACATTGATTGGTTGTCTCCTATATGCTCCCCAACTGGGGATCGAACCTGCAGCCTAGGTATAGGCTCTGATTGGGAATCAGTCCCGAAACCTTTGGTGTATGGGACAATGTTCCAACCAACTCAACCACCCAGCCAGAAACTTGGAAGGTTTTTAAATGAAAAATGTCCTCACAGCCAAATTTCCAAAAGCTCAACCTTTTTTAAAAAACAATGTTTTTATTGATTTTTTTGAAAGAGAGAGTAAAGGAAAAGGGAGAGAGAGAAACATGGATGTGAGAGCACAACATCATTCGGCTGCCTCCTTCACACCCCCTACCGGGGAATCAAACCCACAACCCTGGCATGGAATTGAACTTGCCACATTTTGTTGCACGGGATGACACCCAGCCAACCTGAGCCACACCAGCCAGGGCAAAGCTCAACCTTGATGGTTTTTCACTAGTAGTTTGGAATCCACATTTCCAAAGGTCAAAAATCAACAGTCCACCTGGCCAGTGTTGTTCAGTTGGTTGGAGCATCCTCCCATGCTCCAAAGGTCACTGGTTCAATTACTGGTCAGGGCACATACCCAGGTTGTGGGTTCAATCTCTGGTCAAGGTGCATATAGGAGGCAACCAATTGATGTCTCTCTCACATCAATGTTTCTCTCCCTCCCCTTCCCCTCTAAAATAAATAAAAACATATTTAAAAAAAAAATCAGCAGTCCTCCAGAAAGTTAGTCTTGATACAAGGCTTTTCTTGAGAGGGAGGGAGGGGAGGAGTGAGCATGTGCACACACATGCGCACGCATACGCACACATACATACGCAAGAGAATATATCTGGAGAGAGAGAGAGAAAAGTTCTTGATCCTGGCTCAGTTTGAAGTTATTTTTAATAGTTTAGGTGCTCACAGGAATTCTTACCCATAATTGAGTGGAAAGTGTTGGCAATCTACTGGTACCTAAGACATAAAAAATCCATTAAGATCCTTTGTGTGTACATTAAATATTTTTCAAAGTGTCTTGTGAGGGTTGGATAATGTATGGATATTAATTTTTATATATTACTACTTAAATTCACTCATTTTACTGATGATCTGGCTCCCGCTTTGTTCTCTGGTTCTTGCCCATGGTTATTTAATCCCTGTTGAATGGCATATATCTCCCGAAGTAGGAAGTGGGACCCAGTTTTGCTCATTTGGTTTCAGGTGGCAGTGCTTATGGAAAATCAGAAGTCAGTAAAAGTAATACAGAGAGGGAAGGTGCTTAAGTAGAATTTAAGGGTCTTTTTTTCCCATAGAGTGGAAGGACGTCATCTCACTGAATAGTTGGTGCATGAATGAAGGCAATTGCTCTACCTGACAATCTGAAAAAAATTATTGAAGTATCTTCTTTTTTAAAAAACTAAATCTACCAAATCCAGTGTGTATTTTACACTCACATGTGAATTCAGGCTAGCCAGATTTCAGGTTCTCAGTAGCCACACGTGGCTAGTGCCTACAGTATTGGACAATACAGGTCTAACTAATGACTAAAGAATGGCAAAGATTTTTGAAGGACTTTATAATCTTATATGTATGATTTGATGTATAAATGATGAAGAAACAAAAGAACTAGTATATTTTTGTGTGTTTTTTTTGGCAGAGAGGAACGAAGGGGATCTTATGACTATAGCCAAGATCGCACGTATTATGAGACTGTTCGTACTCCAGGCACATATGCTGAGGATTCCAGACGGGACTATGCAGCTCGAGGGAGAGAATTTTATTCAGAATGGGAAACTTACCAAGGAGACTATTATGAATCTCGATACTATGATGATCCTCGGGAATACAGGGATTATAGAAGTGATCCTTATGAACAAGACATTCGGGAATACAGTTACAGGCAACGGGAGAGAGAGAGAGAACGGGAAAGATTTGACTCTGACCGGGACAGAGACCATGAGAGGAGGCCAATCGAACGAAGTCAGAGCCCGGTGCACTTGCGACGTCCGCAGAGTCCCGGGACGTCTCCCTCACAGTCGGAGAGGTTAGCGAGCGACTCTGAGAGGAGGGTTTACAGCCGGTCCTCAGACCGCAGCGGAAGCTGCAGCTCACTCTCTCCGCCAAGGTATGAGAAGCTTGACAAATCGCGTTTGGAACGCTATACAAAAAATGAAAAGACAGATAAAGAACGAACTTTTGATCCTGAGAGAGTGGAAAGGGAGAGACGCTTAGTAAGGAAGGAGAAAGTGGAAAAAGACAAAACCGACAAGCAGAAGCGGAAAGGAAAAGTTCACTCTCCTAGTTCTCAGTCTTCTGAGACAGACCAAGAGAACGGCAGAGGACAGAGCCCCGAACAATCCAGGACTTCTAATAAACTGGGCAGAGAGAAAGCTGACAAAGAAGGAGTAGCAAAAAACCGCTTAGAACTCATGCCTTGTGTGGTTTTGACTCGAGTGAAAGAAAAGGAGGGGAAGGTGGTTGACCACGCTCCTTTGGAAAAGCTGAAAACGAAGCTTGATAATGACACTGTTAAGTCTTCTGCCCTAGATCAGAAACTTCAGGTCTCTCACGTGGAGACTGCAAAATCAGACTTGTCTAAACTGGAGTCTGTCAGAACGAAAGCACCAAAGGAAAAGACACTTTCCAGCCACGTAGAAGTGTCAGATAAGGAAGCCAGGCTGAAACCCAGGAAGCACCCAAAACCCGAGCAGCCTGCTGACGGCGTGAGCGCCGTGGACCTGGAGAGGCTGGAAGCAAGGAAAAGGCGTTTTGCAGATTCCAATTTGAAAGCAGAAAGGCAGAAGTCAGAAGTCAAGAAAAGTAGTCCAGAGATGGAGGATGCTCGGGTGGTTTTAAAAAAGCAGCCTGACATACCATCTCGGGATGGCATTCTGCTGAGGGAAGGAGAGCCTGAGAAAAAGCCTGTGAGGAAAGAAGTTCTTAAACGAGACTCTAAAAAGATCAAACTAGACAGACTTAATGCTGTTCCCAGCCCCAAAGACTGTCAGGAGCTTGTCAGTACTTCTGTTGGGACTGGCTCAAGGCCCATCTCAGACCTACAAGCAAGGCTGGCAGAACCAGTAGGTGAATCTGTGGAAAATCAAGAAACGCAGTCAAAAAAACTAACTCCCTCAAAGCCACAGCTCAAACAGCTGCAGCTAGTAGATGATGAAGGACCAGAGCGGGAAGACATTAGGAAGCACTACTGCAGTCTTCGTGATGAAGCACTGGAATGTAAAACCGGCCAAGAGAAGCCACATTCAGTAAATACTGAAGAAAAAATTGGCATCGATATCGATTACACGCAGAGTTACCGAAAACAAATGGAGCAGAGTCGCAGGAAACAGCAGATGGAGATGGAAATAGCCAAGTCTGAGAAGTTTGGCAGCCCTAAAAAAGATGTAGACGACTATGAAAGACGTAGTCTCGTTCACGAGGTAGGTAAGCCCCCTCAAGATGTCACTGATGACTCTCCTCCCAGCAAAAAGAAAAGGGTGGATCACATTGATTTTGATGTCTGCACCAAGAGAGAGAGGAATTACAGAAGTTCACGCCACGTCAGCGAAGATTCCGAAAGGGCTGGCTGCTCTCCTGGCGTCCGACACGGTTCCCTCCATGAGGAAGACGACCCTGTGGGCTCTCCTAGGCTAATGTCAGTGAAAGGGTCTCCTAAAGTCGATGACAAGGGCCTCCCTTATTCTCATATAACAGTCAGAGAAGAATCCTTAAAATTCAACCCTTACGATTCCAGCAAGAGAGAGCAGATGGCAGACATGGCCAAAATAAAGCTGTCTGTCTGGAATTCTGAAGATGAGCTAAATCGGTGGGACCCTCAAATGAAGCAAGACGCTAGCAGATGCGATGTGAGTTTCCCAAACAGCACCGTTAAGAGAGACAGCCTTCGAAAGAGGTCTGTGCGTGACTTGGAGCCTGGTGAGGTGCCTTCTGATTCTGACGAGGACGGTGAACACAAGTCCCACTCCCCCAGAGCCTCTGCATTGTATGAAAGTTCTCGGTTATCTTTTTTATTGAGGGACAGAGAAGACAAACTTCGTGAGCGAGATGACAGACTCTCCAGTTGTTTAGAAAGGAACAGGTTTTATTCTTTTGCACTGGATAAGACCATCACCCCGGACACCAAGGCTTTGCTGGAAAGAGCTAAATCCCTCTCCTCATCTCGAGAAGAAAACTGGTCTTTTCTCGATTGGGACTCTCGATTTGCTAACTTTCGAAACAACAAAGATAAAGAAAAGGTTGACTCTGCTCCAAGACCTATTCCATCCTGGTACATGAAAAAGAAGAAGATTCGGACTGATTCAGAAGGAAAAATGGGTGATAAAAAAGATGATCATAAAGAAGAAGACCAGGAAAGGCAGGAGTTATTTGCTTCTCGCTTTTTACACAGCTCAATCTTTGAACAAGACTCCAAGCGCTTGCAGCACCTCGAGAGAAAAGACGAGGAGTCTGACTTCATTTCCGGTAGGTTGTATGGGAGGCAGACATCTGATGGAGTGAACAGCACAACTGATTCAATTCAAGAACCAGTAGTTCTTTTCCATAGCAGATTTATGGAACTCACACGAATGCAACAGAAAGAGAAAGAAAAAGACCAAAAACCCAAAGAGAGACAGGAAGATACAGAGGATCATCCCAGGACCCCAGAATCTGCTTCTGAGAACAAAGAGTCAGAGCTGAAAACCCCATCTTCGATTGGGCCTCCTTGTGTCACCGTTGTAACTCCAGAACCAGCATCGTCATCACTGGAGAAGACAGCTGGTGATAAAACAGGAGAGCTGCCTTCAGTGACAGCAGAGAAGACCATGGAGCCAGCCTCCGTCCCAGAAGAAGCAAAGCCTGCATTGGAACTGGCTCCTGTTGCTGTGGAACAGCCTGAACAGACAGACTTGCCCCCAGGAGTGGACGCAGAGAAGGGTGCTGCCGGGACTCCTTCCGCTGTTGGAGAAAGTTCATCAGTTGACCAACTGCCTTATCTGGATGCCAAGCCTCCAACTCCTGGGGCCTCGTTTTCCCACGTGGAGACCAGTGGAGACCCAGAGCCTGACAAGACCCAGCCACTTTCAGAACTGACACAGAAGCCTAAGGACGCTGATGAGCCCAAAGTGGAAAAGCCAGACTCAGCTGCTAGTGTTGAGCCCATTGCAGATCAGAAAGCTGAAGTTGTTCCTGAGGTGCAGCCTCAAGCCTCTGAAGATGTAGAGGTTGGTCCTCCAGTTGCTACTAAAGATAAAAGGCCAAACAAAAGTAAACGTTCTAAGACCCCCGTCCAGGCAGCCGCTGCAAGCGTGGAGAAGCCCGTCACAAGGAAGAGCGAGAGGATAGACCGGGAAAAACTAAAGCGGTCCCATTCTCCTCGGGGAGAAGCCCAGAAGCTCCTAGAGTTGAAGATGGAGGCCGAGAAGATCACGAGGACTGCCTCTAAAAACTCAGCCACAGACACCGAGCACCCCGAGCCAAGCTTGCCCATCAGCCGGACACGGCGCCGGAATGTAAGGAGTGTCTATGCAACCATGGGTGACCATGAAAGCCGCTCTCCAGTCAAGGAGCCTGTTGAGCAACCAAGAGTCACCAGAAAGAGACTGGAGCGGGAGCATCAGGAGGCCGTGGCAGTGCCTACTACCCCCCGGAGGGGAAGGCCCCCAAAAACACGCCGTCGGGCTGAAGAAGATGATGAGACTGAGGCGAAAGAGCCAGTTGAAACACTTAAGCCAGCGGAGGGATGGAGATCCCCGCGGTCCCAAAAGGCAGTAGCTGCTGGTGGCCCACAAGGGAAAAGGGGGAAAAATGAACCTAAAGTTGATGCTGAACGTCCTGAGGCCACCACTGAGGTGAGTCTCCAAGTAAATGTGAAAGAAAATAACACAAAATCTAAGCCTGATAAAGAAGCAGCAGGAAGTGAACAGAAACGTGACAAAAAAGAAATTGGCACAGACAAAAATCCACCTGAAACCCCCCGAGTTGAAGTAGTAGAGAAAAAGACAGCCCCTGAAAAAAACTCCAAGGCTAAGAGAGGGAGATCTCGAAACTCGAGGTCAGCAGTGGACAAATCTGCGCATCTGAAAGCTGTGGATGCCAGTGGCAGTCCCACTGTGGCTGTGGGCCCTGCAGGGCTCGCTGTGGAGAAGGAAGCTGGGGTTGTTGCAGTCTCCCCCGAGAAGAGTGGGAGTCCCCCGAAGGAGGGTCCTTCATCCCAGGTGAGCAGTGATTCAGCTGGTCCAGACAAGGAGCCGGAGAAGGAAGATCTGTCTGCCTCTAAGCCGTCCCCAGAAGCAAATCAGTTAGCCAAGCAGATGGAGCTGGAGCAGGCTGTGGAGAACATCGAGAAGCTCACTGAAACCTCCGCCCCCACGGCTTTCAAGGCGGCAGCCACAGGTGCACCAGAGGGCCTCTCCACACAGGACAAGGACAAGCCTGCACCCCAAGCCAGTGAAACAGAACTGGCTGCGGCCATCGGCTCCATCATCAATGACATTTCTGGGGAGCCAGAAAACTTCCCAGCACCTCCACCTTACCCTGCAGAATCTCAGACAGACCTGCAGCCCCATTCACAAGAGCTGCAGACTCCTGAGGAGGGAATGGAGCCTGAGACTGATGAGGCTGTGTCTGGCATCTTGGAGACTGAGGCTACTGCAGAATCTTCTGGGCCACCAGTCAGTGCCCCTGACCCCCCAGCAGGCCCAACTGATACCAAGGAGGCTGGAGGAAACAGCAGCGGAACCTCTCAGCCAGTGCCTGAAGCCAAGGGACCAAAAGAAGCTGAAGTTACTCTCCCGGTCCCCCGGAAGGACAAAGGACGCCAGAAAACTCGGTCACGCCGCAAACGGAATACAAACAAGAAAACGGGGGCTTCGGCAACAGGGGCTACTGCAGAGGCCCGTGTCTCAGAACCCAACCAGGTTCAAAGCAGTTGTCCTGCCACAGATGACGGGACAACGGCACAGCTCTCAGAAACTCCACAGGAAGAAGAGCAGAGTGAAAAGCCTCAGGCCACTCCTCCAGAGACATGTGCTTCTGACCCAGGCGAAACTCCTGGGGAAAATTTGTCCCAAGAAAGCAGCGTTGAAGAAAAGACTCCAACCAAAATGACTGCGCTCCCAGACCCCCTTCCTTCCTCCCAGCCAGCACTAGTGGACAGTGAGCCCCAAGCCAGATTCAAGGTGCATTCCATCATTGAAAGTGACCCAGTGACCCCTCCCAGTGATTCAAGCATACCCACCCCCACAATTCCTTCTGTAACTGCAGCCAAGCTCCCACCCCCTATGACCTCCATGGGCATCCCCCACCAGAGTCCCCCTAGTAAGGTGACAGAGTGGATCACAAGGCAGGAAGAACCTCGGGCTCAGTCCACCCCATCTCCAGCTCTTCCCCCAGATACAAAAGCCTCTGACATTGACACCAGCTCCAGTACGCTGAGAAAGATTCTCATGGACCCCAAATATGTATCAGCCACAGGCGTCACTTCCACAAGTGTCACGGCTTCCATTGCAGAGCCTGTCAGTGCTGCCCCTTGTCTGCATGAGGCTCCACCTCCTCCAGTTGAATCTAAAAAGCCTCTTTTAGAAGAAAAACCAGCAGCTTCAGTAACGAATGCTTCCGACACACAGGCCGCAGAGGTTCCAGTAGCCACTGACAAAGAAAAGGTGGCTCCAGTCATTGCTCCCAAAATCACTTCTGTTATTAGCCGGATGCCTGTCAGCATTGATTTGGAGAATTCGCAAAAGATAACTCTGGCAAAACCAGCTCCTCAAACCCTTACTGGCCTGGTGAGTGCCCTGACCGGCCTGGTGAATGTGTCCTTGGTCCCAGTGAATGCGTTGACTGGCCCAGTGAACGCCCTGAAGGGCCCCGTGAAGGGTTCAGTGACGACACTGAAGGGTTTGGTGAACACTCCTGCTGGCCCTGTCAACGTCCTCAAGGGGCCGGTGAATGTTCTGACGGGGCCGGTGAACGTTCTCACCACTCCTGTGAATGCCACTGTGGGCACGGTGAATGCTGCCACGGGTGCGGTGAGCTCTCCAGCGGGCACAGCGAGCACTCCAGCAGGTGCAGTGACAGTCACAGCAGGTGCAGCGACGGCTGCATCTGGTGGTGTGACGGCCACAACAGCAGGTGCAGTGACTGTGACAGGTGCCATGATTGCTCCACCAGCAAAGTGCAAGCAGAGACCGAGCACTAACGAAAACAGTCGGTTCCACCCGGGGTCTATGTCTGTGATTGATGAACGTCCGGCGGACTCAGGCTCTGGAGCAGGGCTGCGTGTGAACACTTCCGAAGGGGTTGTGCTCCTGAGCTATTCGGGGCAGAAGACTGAAGGCCCACAGCGGATCAGCGCCAAGATTAGCCAGATCCCCCCTGCGAGCGCCATGGACATTGAATTCCAGCAGTCGGTGTCAAAATCCCAGGTCAAACCTGATGCTGTCCCACCGTCACAGCCACAGCCCAAAGGCCCTCAGGCTCCTTCTGGCTATGCAAATGTGGCCACCCACTCTACTCTGGTGCTCACTGCCCAGACATACAATGCATCTCCGGTGATTTCATCTGTTAAAGCTGATCGTCCATCCTTGGAGAAGCCTGAACCCATTCACCTCTCAGTGTCCACACCTGTCACCCAGGGTGGCACCGTGAAGGTTCTCACCCAGGGCATAAACACCCCCCCAGTGCTGGTTCACAATCAATTGGTTCTCACCCCAAGCATAGTTACCACTAATAAAAAGCTTGCTGACCCCGTCACCCTCAAAATAGAGACCAAGGTTCTTCAGCCAGCTAACCTGGGGTCTACTCTCACTCCTCACCACCCTCCCACTCTGCCCAGCAAACTGCCTGCAGAAGCAAACCACATCACCTCAGGGCCCAGCACCCCAACAGATCGAACTGTCTCCCATTTGGCAGCCACAAAGCCAGATGCGCATTCCCCACGACCCAGTGGGCCTGCTCCATCTCCATTCCCGAGGGCCTGCCACCCCAGCAGCACCACGTCCACCGCGCTCCCCACCAATGCCACGGTCATGCTGGCGGCAGGCATCCCCGTGCCTCAGTTCATCTCCAGCATACACCCAGAGCAGTCTGTCATCATGCCTCCCCACAGCATCACCCAGACTGTGTCCCTCAGCCATCTGTCCCAGGGGGAAGTGAGAATGAACACGCCCACACTGCCCAGCATCACCTACAGCATCCGCCCAGAGACGCTGCACTCTCCGCGGGCGCCCCTGCAGCCCCAGCAGATAGAGGTCAGGGCCCCACAGCGGGCGGGCACCCCACAGCCAGCCACAGCTGGTGTGTCCACACTGGCCTCCCAGCACCCTCCCGAGGAGGAAGTGCATTATCACCTCCCAGTTGCTCGAGCCGCAGCCCCCGTGCAGTCAGAAGTGCTGGTCATGCAGTCTGAGTACCGACTACACCCATACACTGTGCCCCGAGACGTGAGGATCATGGTGCATCCCCATGTGACAGCAGTCAGCGAGCAGCCCCGGGTGGCAGATGGTGTAGTGAAGGTGCCACCAGCCAGCAAGGCCCCTCAGCAGCCAGGGAAAGAAGCTCCCAAGACAGATGCCAAAGCAGCCCCTGCGCCTCACAGCGAGGCCCGAATCCTCACAGTCACCCCCAGCAACCAGCTCCAGGGGCTGCCTCTGAGTCCACCTGTGGTGGTGACCCATGGGGTGCAGATCGTACACTCCAGTGGCGGGGAGCTGTTTCAGGAGTACAGATACGGGGACATCCGCACCTACCACGGCCCAGCTCAGCTCACGCACACTCAGTTTCCTGCCACCGCCTCCATCGGCCTGCCTTCCCGGACCAAGGCCCCCACTCAGGTAAGAGCACTGCAAGTCAGCCTTCTGGTGCAGACAGTGAGGTGCCAGTGTGGTCCCTCAAGTACGTCACTCTTAGTGGGTTTAAAGAGAAACTTTATAAATTTCAGGATGAAGGGATCAGATCACAGCACAGAGCGTAGGGACACAAGGGAGGAGCTCTTTCTGGGGACGGGTGGAGTGGAGTCTTCTGCCTGTGTGGGTGGGGAGGGAGGGAACGTTACCGCCTCTTACCAGAGCCTTCAATCCTGAGACCCCGAGAGCATCACTGACTGGTTAAAGCCCCTCCTGTGGGCCTAGCTGAGAGGAGATGCCCACAGCTGACCCTGCCTGGGGCGCAGGGGTCGGTAGGTTGGGGGCTGGGTGTTGCGCATGACTCTTACCTTGTCCCTTTCTCTTCCCTCCCAACTCCAGGGTCCCCCTCCTGAAGGTGAGCCCTTGCAGTCCACACAGCCTGCTCAGCAGCCTGTGCAGTCCACACAGTCTGCCCAGCCCATGCAGCCCTGCCAGCCCTCACAGCTTAGCCAGCAGCCACCAAGCAGCAAAATGCCTCAGGTCTCCCAGGAGGCGAAGGGGACCCAGACAGGCATAGAGCAGCCTCGCCTCCCAACCATACCTGCAAACAGACCAGCTGAGCCTCATGTCCAGGTTCAGAGGACCCAGGCAGAAACAAGCCAGATCTACTCCTCCCCTGTGTCTGTCTCCATGAAGCCTGACCTTCCGGGCCCTCTCCCTGCTCAGGCTGCCCCTAAGCAGCCATTGTTTGTCCCCACAACCTCAGGCCCTAGCACCCCTCCAGGACTGGCTCTGCTGCACACTGAAGCCCAGCCTTCCCCCAAACAAGATTCTTCTCCACACTTGACTTCCCAGAGGCCTGTGGATATGGTCCAGCTTCTGAAGGTAAGCCTGGGAGGGGTCCCCCACTCCTCCCCTCCAAGCTTTGTGTTGTATTAAAATGTCCTAAGATCCCCACGTAGCCCAGCAAGCTGCTGCCTAGGGCCATGTCCGGCCATGAGCTCACTTCCTGTGTTTCCCCATGCACAGAAGTACCCCATCGTGTGGCAGGGCCTCCTGGCCCTCAAGAATGACACAGCTGCTGTGCAGCTCCACTTTGTCTCTGGCAACAACGTCCTGGCCCATCGGTCTCTGCCCCTCTCTGAAGGAGGCCCCCCCCTGAGGATTGCCCAGAGGATGCGGCTGGAGGCCTCACAGCTGGAAACGGTTGCCCGAAAAATGACGGTAAGACGGGGCCCAGGTGAACAACTGCCCCACCGCAGGGATATAAGGTGTGGGTGGACCAGTCTGCCTGGCCTATCGTGGGTGCAGCAATGGTGTTCTTCGAGTGGATGACGGTGGGCATGTTGTGTCCTCTGGGGGTGTAAAATGCCTCGACATAAAGTGGCTTTTTTTTTTTTTTCCCCATATAACAAATTGAGGTGGACTTTAAGGTCCCTTCAGAGGTGGGGGCTTTTGTGGACACGGGAGCCAAATCCCCTGGCTGTGTGTTTTGTGAGGAGGCCCTGATCACTGACAGCCTTCTCTGTCCCAGGTGGAGTCAGAGTACTGTCTGCTGCTGGCTCTGCCCTGTGGCCGTGACCAAGAGGATGTCGTGAGCCAGACTGAGTCCCTCAAGGCTGCCTTCATCACCTATCTGCAGGCCAAGCAGGCGGCCGGAATCATCAATGTTCCCAACCCAGGCTCTAATCAGGTGAGCCCCATGTCCTGTGCTCCCTCTGCGCGCAGGCGGGCTGGGCCGGGCCCGTCACGCAGTCTGACTGATCGGGTGGGTGGGCCGCTCGTGCCAGCTAGAGTCGCTCGGGAGTTTCTCAGATGAGGTGGGCAGTGGGCATTCTGGGTAAAGGACAGAGTACACGGGTGGGGCCACCACTGCCCATCGCGGAGACCATCCCGGGACAGCTTAGACAGTTTTTCTTTAGCTTAATGACAGGGAAGAGGGCCACAGAAGTAGCTCATGTTAGTGCCCTGGCCCCCAGCTTGCTTCTGGCGGACAGAGCCTGGACACCTTAGCTGGTCAGGAAGCTGACCCACCTGGCGCGCGCTCCGTGTTGGCCTCCAGGTGGAGATGTTTAAAGGAGTGGCAGTGGGTGGGTGATGTGAGGTAGGGGTCCCACTTATCTCTCTGTCCCCCTCTCCAGCCCGCCTTCGTGCTGCAGATCTTCCCACCCTGCGAGTTCTCTGAGAGTCACCTGTCCCGCCTGGCCCCTGACCTTCTTGCCAGCATCTCCAACATTTCTCCCCACCTCATGATTGTCATTGCCTCTGTGTGAGCCCCTGGTCGGTCACCACTCGGTGTATTTTCCTGAGGCTCTGCAGCAAAAAACACAGGACAACCCAGCCAAGTGGAGGAAGACGCTGCCGAAGGGGACAGACTCCACTGCCGGACGGCCAGCAGCGCCCTCCCGCCTGCCTGCCGCTCAGGCTCCTGCGGACAGACCCTCTGGGCAGTGGTGCTGCTACTCTGTATGTTTACAAGATATTAGCCCAAGGACAGACCACCAACCGATGGACTCGCAGACACCTTGGGGCTGGGTTTCTCTCTTTTTGGAGATAAGGAACAGGGCAGTGGAATTAATTTTTTTTTGTTTTTGTTTTTAAGAAACAAGAAATTAGAACTGCCTTTGCACTAAATTAGTGACTTGGACTTTTGCATAGTGAAGACAGGCTGTGGCACTCGATGTCTTGGTGTACGTGACCACGTCACAGACTCAACGCAGGACTTCAAACTGCTGCTGAAACCTTGGGGTCAAGGAACATTTCATCGGGTTGTTTTGTCCCTGCCCACTCCCTTCCCCTTGCTCATTGCTGTCACCTCTCTCAACTCTCTTGCCACCACCACGTGACTCACCCGGGATGTACAGCTTACAGTTGAAAACGAGCAGACCGAAGGATTTTCTCTCTTGGTGGGATATGCAGAACTTGGGATGTGTGTATATATAAATATATATAATATATATAAATATATATAATACTGACTTAAAAAATCAAATTCCCGACATACATTTTTTTTAATCTGTGCCAAAAATGTGTTTTCAGAGAAAATCTTATTTTCATACTCAGACTTTGTATTGTCACTCATTTGTATAAGTGCGCTTCGTGACAGCTGGGCCCTGCCCCGCGACCTGAAGTGTCACACACAGACTACGAAAAGACTGGCTGCCCTCTTCCTACGTGACCTTGACCTCTCCCCACGACTTCCTAACACTTATTAATTTATGAAACTGTTTTTCTCAGCGCAGTTCTGTTTTGTGTGTCCATTGGATTACAAACTTTATTAAAAAATACAAAACATGTCGAGTGTGGGTGTGATTGTCACTCGGGCGGGAGGGCCCAGTAAGTCCTTGGCTTATGGGGATAGCTGGCCCTCATCCCACTGGCACTTTCATTCTGTGTAGGAACCTATTTCCTTCGGCCACTATACCCTTCCAAGGGTCACTTTATCTCGTTCGGGGTCTTCCTCACAGACGGGACTTGTACCGTCCTCAGTGCTGTGGTGTGTGTGACACCTCAAGGCTCTGGTCGGCTCCTGGAGAACCGAAGGCACTACAGGCGGGCCCAGCCCCCTGCACGCTCGGACTTCTCGCGAGCTTTGGCGCCCGGGCGCTTGGCCCTTCCTCGGGGTGTGGCGCAGGCCGGCCCTGAGGCTGTGCCGTGTTCCTGACAGGAGGCCGGGGCGGGGCCAGGCTTCCCCAGCAGCTGCACTACAGGCTGAGGAACGGGGCAGGGAGGGAACGGCCGCGGAGCTGGTGGTCTCTCTTGAAATATCCGCCGGGCTCCTCCAAACAGACCTATACTTTTGGTGCAAGAAGCTGCCATCTCCAAGTAGGGGGTTGCAGCTGCTGGGGACACACTATGGAGAAGGGGCAGAGGCGGCACCTGCTTCCCTGCTCCTGCTCCGAGTCTAGGCAGTGCTGCGTCTCCCGTCTCCCCATCAGGCTCCTAGCTGCTCACTGTCCCCCAGGCCCTCACCTCGTGGAAGAGACCAGTGATTCAGGGCAAGTCAGTTTTCCCAAAAGACAGCGCTGGCTCGGCCACGATCCTCAGGCCAGGGTTCCCGGGAAGTCAGTGTAGAGCCCTCCCGCTCCCCAGAGCCAGCAGGACCGGGCCGTGGCCTCTCGGGCCTGGCTCTCCCTGCCTGCCTTGCTGCTCTGGCTGAATGGCCCCCGAGCTGGGCTCCCTGGGTGGCCTGGATCCTGGTGGGCAGAGTGGCCAGGCCCTGCTGGCCCAGCTCCCAGCCCCCAGGCAGAGGGGGCGCTCCATGGCAGAGGGGAGGTGGGGTCCTCAAGGTGTACAGGTGAGAGGCCCCCGAAGAGAAGACCGGCTGAGGAGATGGGGCACATGCTCTGGCCCCGAGTGCTGCCTACATTCCAGCTCGGGCAAAGCAGCCAGCTTGCTTCCAGACGGGTCCCAGGGCTCCAATCCCAGTCCCATTCTGCAGAAGGGACAGCCTGGCCTTCCCAAGAAGCAGGTCCCTGCCAACTGGCCCCTGGGTGGAGCAGCTCTCTGTGGCATCGGCCAGCTCCCCATCCCCCACCCCCACAGGGAGCTGTAGGCAGCATTAGAAAATAATGAAATTTATTCTCTAGGGGAGCGGGCCACCCATCCTTAAATAAACAGTCAGGAAGAGGGACGCCTGCTCACTCAGCAGGCGGTGGACATTCTGGGGCTGTGGGGGGCGTCTCGGCCAGGGCGGGCTGGCCGTCGGCCCCATCCCGAGGGCGGAAGACCAGCTCCCCGGCCTGCAGCACCTGCCCGGCCGGCCACGTGCTGCCGGGCCCGTAGTGCTGGTAGAAGTCCGCGTCTGTCTGGAACATGACCAGCGCCTGTGCTGTGTGGATCCGCACGTGCTGGGCCAGGCTGTTGGCGTCTAGGAACTTGTCCCCACAGGAGTCACAGGCATAGAGGATATGGGTGTTGGGGTCTGTGGAGATGGGGCCACAGTCAGGATGGGAAGGACCCTTGGGGCACACCGGCCTTTGCACCCTGGGCACCCCTCTCACTCACCTTCTTCCTGCACTTGCTGCACAGCTTTGCTGATCTCGGCTTTAAGCACTTCTGTCTCGTCAGCGGTCACTGCTGCCCCCACTGGTAGCACTGTGGGCAGAATCAGAAGGGCCTAAGGCCAGAGGCACCTGCCCCTTCACTGCCACCCCAGAGGCAAGCTGCCCGTGACCACCCTCTGCTGCCCACAGCCCGCACCTGTGAGCTGAGTGACGGCCGTGGCTGCCAGTGCCTCGGTGGCCAGCGTGACCATGTCATCAACAGTGACCACGCTGACCTCGCCGCCCTCCTCTGGCTCCAGGATCTTGATGCCCGCCTTGCCCTGGTGCACGGTTTTCACGTGGGAACGGAGGTTGTCCACCCGGTTGAAGCCGCGACCACACTTGTCACACAGGTACGGCTTCTCTCCTGGGGGGGGAGGCAAGGTTCTCTCCTGCCATTGGGGGAGGGGGGAGGACCTCAGTGGCCTCCAGCTTCCCCAGCAGCCCTGTCTTTTCCAGAAGGAAGTGCTCTGGGGCAGCCACCCGAGCTGCCAGCACCCGGGCCGCGATCTGGGGTGCCCCCCCCGCAGGTGTGGGACAGGTGGCGCACGCACCGGTGTGAATGATGATGTGCTTGGACAGGTCCCCCACGTTCACGAAGGCCTTGCTGCACACGCTGCACTTGTGGGGGCGGATGTTGTCATGGTGGCGAATGTGATTGGCCAACTGGCTGGACTGGACGAATCTGCAGGGCCACAGGAGGGGCTGGCACCCAGCTGGGCTGGGCCTCCTACCTCCCCTTCTAGACTGGAGGGCCCACGGGACCTACAGCAGGGCTCAGGCAGCCGGCAGCCGTTCCCAGCTGAGCCCTAGCTTGTTTCCTGAATCCCTTCCCGTACAGAGTGTGGGGACCCCCTGGCACCCCGGGCGCGCTGGGATGGGGTGGGGCGTGGGGGCAGGACCTCTTGCCGCAGCGCTCGCAGACATAGGGCTTCTCCCCCGTGTGCTGGCGCACGTGGGCGATGAGCGAGCTGGCCTGGGTGAAGGCTTTGCCACACATCACACACTGGCACGGCTTCTCGCCTGGGGGCGGGGCAGCAGGTGTTGGTGCCTCCCCCTCCCTCCCTGCGCCCTCCCCACCCGCCCCCGCTGGGCTCTCACCCACCCGTGTGGATGCGGACGTGCCGCTGCAGAGCCCCGGGGTCCGCGAACTGCCGCTGGCAGTGGACGCACACGTAGGGCTTCTCCCCGCTGTGGATCCGCAGGTGCCGCTTCAGGTTCCCTGTGGAGACGGACCGAGGGCCTGGGTGGGCGCCAGGAGGGGGCCGAGGGTGGAGGGCATGGGCAGCCGGGCAGCGGGCCTACCTGAGGTGGTGAACTGCTTCCCACACTCGCGGCACTTGAGGGGCCCGTCTGCGATGTGGATCTTCAGGTGGGCCTTCAGGTTCCCCACCTGTGCCGGGCAGGGGTCAGAGGGCCACCCCGCACCACGTGGCCTGGGCCCCTCTGCAGCCCCTCTGCCAGGGAACAGCTGATTCTGGGTCCCCCCAGGGGCTGTGGGTGGCTCCATCTTTGCTCAAGGCCGGTGGGATGTTCCGGGTCCCAGCAGTGAGAGGGAAGCCACCCCACTTCTTTCTGGTCCCAGCCCCACCCCGACTTCACCTGCCTTCCCACCTTCCCCGGCAGAGCTGTCCCGGGGGAGGGTCCTGTTCCACTGGGCCGCCTGCTGCCCCCCCCCCCCCCCCCCCCCCCCCCCCGTGTGCTCAGAGCCGGGGCAGGGCCCCTCGGCCCAGGGTCCCCGCCGGCCGGCCGCGGCCAGGGAGCGCCCCGCACCTGGTTGAACTTCTTGTCGCAGTGGGGACACTTGTGCTCCTTGTCCGTGTCGTGAGTCTCCAGGTGGCGCATCTTGGAGGTGGGGTCGGAGAAGGAGCGGCCGCAGTAGTCGCACTGGTAGGGCTTCTCGCCGCTGTGCACCAGCTGGTGCCGCTTGAGGTTGCCCGACGTGGTGAAGAGCTTGCCGCAGTCCTCGCAGCGGTAGCGCGCCTCGCCCGAGTGCCGCTTCTTGTGCAGGTTCAGCAGGCTGATGAGCCGGTAGCTCTTGCCGCACTCCTCGCAGCCGTAGGGCTTCAGCGGGCTGGGGGCAGAGGGACAGGGGTCGCTGGGGTCCGGCGGCGGGCGGGCCGGGCCGGGCGGGCGGGCGGCGCGGGGCCGGGCGCACCTGTGCGTCTTCTCGTGGGCCTTGCAGGCGGCCGGGTCCGAGAAGGCCTTGCTGCACTCGCGGCAGGAGAAGGGCTTCTCGCCTGTGTGGATGCGGATGTGCCGCTTGAAGTTCCCCGTGTGCGTGAACTCCTTCCCGCAGTCCTGCGGGCGCGAAGCGGGTGTGAGGGGTGCGGGCGGGGGGCGGGGCTGGGGGGGTGGGCGGTGCCGCCGTGGCCGCACCTCGCATTTGTGGATGACGGAGCCGTAGGCCTTGGACTCGGTGCGGTCGCCGTAGGTGCCGGGGCGCAGGCCACGGGCCTCGGCGCCCAGCTCCTGGCCTGAGTCCGTGCTGGCCGACTCCTCGCTCTCCTCGGGGGCGTCTCCCTTGTCCAGCTGCGGCCCCTCCACCTTCACAGCGGGCGCGGGGTCCTCGCCGGGCCCTTCCCCTTTGCGGGCTGGCTCCACCTGCATTTCTGAGATGGGAGGGCGGGTACTGAGGAGTCGGCTGCCGGGAAGCCCACCAGGCCCTGGCCCCATGCGGCCCGGGCTGTCTCATCTCCACGCGCCCTCTCCGTGCGGGCACCTAGCAGAGCCTGGTAATGTCTGCTGACCAGGGCTTTTGCTGCCCGGAAAACGGTGGCAGCCTCGGCGCGGGGTCCCTGGGGGCTGTCAGCCACCAAGCACCGGGTGCACTGGGCCGCAGGGCTCTGGGAGGTGGGCACTGGGCACTGCGCCAGCACCGCCTCAGGACACCGTGTGCTGGCAGGCGGCACGGCCAGCTGCACAGCGAGACTCTGACGCCCAGATTCAGAAATGAGAAAAGACGTCGGCCCCAAAGCTGAGGTGAGAGGGTGGCTCCCAGAGGGATGAGCTGTAGGTGGGAGGCCAGGGACCTGGGGGGACGCGTGAGAGGGAGATGCGTGAGAGGGAGACCGTGCGTGCAGGCCGGCACCGGCTGCGAGGTGGTACCTTGCTCCGCGCTCTCTGACAAGGCGGCCTCGGCCTCTGCAGCAGCCATGCCACTGGTGGGGTCGGGCTTGGGCTCCACCGGCGGGGGCTCCCGGGGGGCATCGGCCTTCTCCGTCTGCTCCGCACCTGGTGTGGGGAGACCGGAATGAGACCCCGATGGCTCTCCTGGACCAGGCCCCTGGGAGAGGGTGTGGCTTGGGGGCTGGGCTGGGGCCGGCACATCCAAGCTCAGGCTGTGTGGGCCTCTGCTCTGTCTGAAAGACACCCCAGAACCACAGTGGGTCCTTCCAGGTAACCTGAGCTCAAGGGGGCCACCAACCTCCCAGCCAGGAGCCGCCCCAGGAAGCCCTCACCGCACTGGGCCGTCACACTCACCGCTGGCTGCACTCTCAGCCTGTCCCCCTCGCTCCTCCTTGGGCTCCCTGCCGGAGCCCCTGAGTGGGCTGCCTCCAGCAGGGTCCAGCGCACTCAGCGTGGTGGCCGCAGCCCTCTCCTCTTTGGCTCTCCTGGCCCCTCCTGGAGATGGAACAGGACAGACCTGCCGTTTCCCATCAAGTGCTCACCGCGTGGGGCGGGCAGTGAGGCTGCTCCTCCATCCCGGGGGGGGGGACATTAATAGAGGTTTCTTGCTGGGCAGCTGCTCTGGGCCTGGAATACCAGCCGTGGCTGCTGCTCCCAGGGGCTCACAGACCGGCCGGGGACACCAGCCTCACACATGAAGTACCAATGCTGGTCAGAGGTCAGCGCTTAGGAGAGGAGGGGTTCTCTGAGAGTGTACCCCAAGGGACCTGGCCCACACCAGGCGTCGGCTGTTCTGAGACGCTGAGGGGACAGAGGAAGGGCTCGGGACAGGAGTGTGCAGGAGCGAGCCGTGTGCAAAGGCCTTGAACCAGGCCCACCGCACTGCCCAGGGAAGCTGATGAGTGGGGGGAAGAGGCAGACAAAGGGCCCCTCCGAGAGGCCTTTCTGACTTTACTGTGGCTGACCCTCTCCAGCACCCCACAACACAGGCAAGGCCAGAAGAGGAAACTGAGGCCCAGAGGCAGAAGCAGAGCCCCCACCAAAAGCCATCTGCCCAGGAAAGCCTATCAGGAATCTTTTTTTAAAAAAATATCTTTATTGATTTCAGAGAGAGGAAGGGAGAGGGAAACAGAGAGAAACATCAATGATGAGAGAGTCATTGATCGGATGCCTCCTGCAAGCCCCCAACTGGGGACCAAGCCCTCAACCTGGGCGTGCGCCCCGACCAGGAATTGAACCTCAATCTCCTGGATCCTAGGCTGATGCTCAACCGCTGAGCCATGCCCAGCCGGGCAAGGAATCTTACCTTCCAAGGCCAAGGCCTCTGTGCTCTCCCCTGGGCTGGCAGCCGGCTCAGCGAGCGACTTGAGGGCGTGGCAGGCTGTGATGATGTCCTGTATCTGCAGGAAGCTGGCCACGGCCAGCACATCGTCCACGTTGTCGGAGCTCAGGCTCAGCTTGGCCGTGTACATGAACTCCAGCACCTGCCCCAGGCCTGCGAGGACACAGCCATCACGGGCTCACTCAAGGCCTGGCACCGGTGCCTGCCCAGTCGCTCCACTTGGCAGCAGGGCCCAGTGGTTTGTGAAAAACGAGGTGACAGGCCGTCCTCTCCCACCTCCTATGCTGCAGAGAGCAGGGCAACTGGGGGTACTCAGTCCAGAAGGTGCACCCACAGCCTAGAGGTGCTGCTCCCAGGGGGGCAGGGGCTCCCAAGTAGGCTTGGCAGGCACAGGGCCAGCCAGAGCTCCTGGCCCTCAGTAAGCTTGGCCCTGGGCCCGACGGGGTGGGGTACCTGCTGCGTTGCTGATGTCCAGGTGCACCACATCCTTCTGGTCCACGAAGAGCATCTTGAAGTACTCACTGCAGGCCGCCAGCACTGCTTTGTGGGCCTTAAAATCCACACCATCCACCACGAAAGTGCAGTCACACAGAAGCCCCAGCTGCCGCTGCTGGTTCAGCTGCTCTAAGACATGCTGGCTGTGCTGCGGGAAGTCCATGGCTGGGAGAGGCAAGGGCCCCGTGTTAGCTCGGAGAGGACTCGGCACTTAATGCTCCACCCCAAACTCCAGGGAGAGATGTGGGGAGACGGGGAGAGTTTAAACAAGTCCACGGAGGGCCAACGACTCGATACCCTCTGCAGGCTGAGACTGACAGGGACTCCTAATTCCTGGGTTTCCTGGCCAGGAAAGTTCTAAACCCCAAGAAGCATCAAGGGATCAACAAGAAACAGCTACCGTTGTGTCCTGCCAGGTAACAGCATTAAAAAGTAAACAGGCAGACACAAAACGCTGATGACTGTCAGCTCAAAAAGGGACAGGGTCAGCTTAACATTCTTTACAAAAAAAGGTGTAGGACAATCTCAGACTAAAGGACAGACCCATCCACGGGACACACTGGCTGGATGAGACCTTCCATTCTGTTCCGTTTTCTCATCTGTTACGCAGGCGAACTGTGCACCTGGGGAGGCAGACGCCTCATCACCGGGTTTCAGGATGGGCCCCGTTCCTGCTGCATCCACATGGTGCTGTGCAGGTTCCCTCTGGGCCGATGTCTCTGTCTCTCTCTCACTCATGGGCTCAGGGACATGAAGCTGGGGAGCCCTCTGCCTCCCGAAACCTCCCTAGGCCGTCCCTGAGAAAAACAAACCCTGGCCCTGACCCCAAGAGCCCTGGCTTGGGCGCAGTTTCTCTGTCACAGGCTGCACTGAGTGCCTGGAAATCCCACTGCTGTCTCTGGTAAAAAAGCTCAGAGAAATTCCATGGCCTGGTGCCCAGTGACCCTGCAGCGCACGAGCCAGGCCTAAATAAGTATGTAAACTCGCTCTCTTCTCCCTGGACTCCACACCAGCTGGTCTCGAGATCTGCATTTTCTAGGGAAAGTGAGCAGGTCCCCCTTTCAAGAAAGAACCAACTTCAAACTAAAGTCCATGCCCACCCCTGGGACCACACTGCAGAGATGTAACAGGGCCACACTGGCCCATCCAGGCCCAGAGACTGAGAAGGGGCAGCGGCCGCTCTTCCAGCTCTCCTGGGACCTCTTCTCCGAGGTGGGGCTGCTCAGAGCCACCCAGGCTGTTTCTGGGCAGGTGACAGCACCATACTGGGGCTTCCAGCCCCCCGGTTCCAGCTGCCCTCCACGAGCTCTGCCCGTTCCCGTTACATCAGCCTCCCGGGGTGAGTCAGAGTGGAGCTGCAGTGACCATGTACGGCGGTCTGGCTGTGATGAGCCACAACGAAAGCCACGCCCCCCGCCCTTCACCCACGGCCTAACCCGCACCGATCAGCTCTGAGCGACGCGAAGCCAGTCCACCCACTCCCTGATGTCTGGAAAGTTTTCAAAAGTGGGGCTATGTATTTGCTGAGCTGGGGGAGTCACCCGGCAGGTGGGCAGGCCACGTGCCACAGGGTGCCAGCCTCTAAGCTGCAAGTTCAGAGTTGCTGCTGGAGACCCGGCAACACCCTCTCTCCCCTTCCCTCCACCATCCCCAGGACTGTCCTTTGGTCCCAGTTTCCACCTACAAGCTCACAGAGCCACAGCCTCTCGTACCTCTCGGTAATGTCATAACTGCCTGTGGCCAGAGGTCCTTAGTGTGAGCAGGGAAGAGCCAGGAGCCAGCCTCCGAGTCAAGAGTAACACTTGGCTCCTGGGCCAGACCAGCTGCAGCAGCTCGGAGCCACCAGCGCAAAGGCTGCCACTGACACAGGACACCTCCTCGAGGTCTTCACTCCGGGGAAAAGCAAGCTCCCATGTGTGACCTGAGGACTGCACGAGGGAATTCCGGCTGCTCTGTCCTGAGCAGGGAAAAGCTAAAGCAGAGACATGATGCAGAACACGGAAAACTAATGTTCTGTCCACGGGTTAGACGCCCAGTGGGCTTGGGACCTGAAGGGGGCGCGCACCAGGCATGGCGCCGATGGGACCAAAGGCAGGCGGCAAGGAGAGGCTGGGCCACATCGCCCCAGAGCTGTCTTCTCTCTGCTGTGGAAAAAGCCACGCGAACAAACAGGTGTGTACAGCCGAGTCCCAGCCACCCTCCACGTCCTCAGGAGCCCCAGGAGCCCCAGGTGAGATACCTCCCAAGTGCAGAGAGGGAGGAACCGGGAGGCCCAGAGGGCCAAATCCTCCCTCGGCTTGGCTTCCGAATGAGCTTTCGCAAGAGTCCAAACCCTCCCCTCCTGGCAGGGGCCTGGCGCCCTCACCTCCACCAGGAGCCAACCCGAAAAATGAGGTGGGGGTGGTGAGTATCTTCCAGCTCAGAAACAACCAGGGAGCACCCACTGAACCCCCAAGGTGCAGAGTTGCTCCTGTCCCCCTAGCTGGAGCCTCCTGAAAGCAGGACCCTCCCTCCAGGAAGCAGCCTGACTGGCTGGGGAGACAAACATGAGAAGACCCCAGGTCAGCAGGTGGAGGGGGCTGCCAGCCCAAAGTTCAGGTGATGACTGGCCTTGCCCGGGACCCAAGGCCCTACCCCAGAGCCTCCAGAGAAGGGCAGCAAGCCCAGCTCTCCTGGGCCGGACACATTGTGTGTGCACACGTGTGTGTGTGCGCGCACATGCGTGAACACTCTCATGTTCTGAGGCCTTGCAGGAGGGCTGGCGAAGGTCCCTGGGAGGGGGTAGAGGTGGCCAGCACCTCTGGGCTCCCGCCCGCCCCCACACAGAGGACAGCAGCCATGGGCCATGAGTAATGCTGGCCACCCAATGCAAAGATGCCCGCCCACACTGGCCGCTCCCCAAAGGTGGGTGTTGTAGGAGAAAACCAGAGGCCTCTGAATTCCTCCGAGGCAGCCTGCAAGGCTGCTCCAACAGAGAAATACTCCTAAGAGCATCTGTTCTGACAAAACCGAAGACAGAAATGGGAGAGAAAACGGGGAGAGGCTGGAGGGAGGGAGGGAGGAAGCAGCCAAGGGGAAGGGGAGGGGAAGGAAAAGGCCGAGCCTCTGGGCAGCCCGTGAGCACCTGCTCAGGGACCGGGTCCCTCGGGCGGCCCCAGGGAGAGGGAGCGGGAGCGGGAGCGCAGCCCGCGGGGGGCTTGCCAAGCCCTAAATGGTGTCACCCACAGAAACGCTGGCAGTGTCGCTGTGGATCTGTGACCGCGCACGGCAGGTGCGGGAGGCCGGCGGCTGCTAGCCTTCAGCTCACCAGCGGGCTGCTGGCGAAAGCGCCCAGACGGCCCTTCTCTCCGGGCCCATGTGCAAAGCAGGGGAGCGGCGGCCGGCTGGTCCTGTCCTCAGAGGGCTGAGTACAACTAGGCAGTGTCCCGCCTCCAAACCCACGCAAAATGCTCTGGAATGATCATGGCAAAGAGACTCCAGCCGTCTCCTGTTCCCTCTTGTACAGTCTACGGTGACAGGAACCCACCAGGATCTGCTGAGCCCAGGAGAATGCTGACAAAAAATGGTTTCTCCTTGGGCCATAAAATCCACTGCTCAGTTCAACAAAACCCGAATCCCAGGTCCCCCAGTAACAGTGAAATGGCATCTAGAGTGTCTTCAATACACCAAGTGACATGGAGCCAGACATGCCAGGCACAGCCCAGTCCTCTAAACACCGAGAACACGGTTACTCCAGGTGGCCAGTCCCACACGGCTGCTTCTGAGATTCCGGGACCCAAGAGGTCACTCTGCACTGTGGGGACAGCAGGACCTTGGAGGCCAGGCCAGGGGGACCTGAATCCAGCTCCGCCGCCTCCCAGGCTGGCAGGCGAGCCCAGCAAAGCCTCTCCTCTCAGCATTAGAGAGCTCGTTCCCCGGCACACGTCATTAGTTTGGCTCTAATAAACTCTGATAAAAACTTAAAAACAACAAAAAACAGCTCTCCTCTGGCAAAACGGGGCCAGTGGCCCACATCCCACACAGGCGACCGGCGGAGGAAAGGGCCTGCATGGTCCTGGCAGGTGGGAAGCGCTCAGCGCTGCTCCTACCAGGAGGCTGAGACGCAGATCAGGGTGTTGTTTTCTCAGGCTAAAGACCCTTTCGGACGACTTCTAATATCCTTTTGTGCTGGGCACCTGGGTGCACTCAGCCATTTGGTGACTTGACCTCGTTACTAAGTTGTAACCATAACCCATTATTTCTTCTAAATGCAACCTGGAAAAATCCCAGGGCCCATTAACATGCTGCGAGGCAGAGTGCAGGGCGGGGGCCTAGGAGAGAATCAATCAGCAATTCTGTCTGTCCGGAAGCACTTTACATCGAACCACTGTTCAGTCAAACCCCAAGGGGGCTCCTGGGTGAGAGCCGGGGCTCCTGGTGAGGACTGGCGCCCGCCCAGAGCTCCGAGTGGGCCCGCAGAGCCCGCTCCTTCCGAGTGGAACAGGCACTTGTCGAAGGTGAAACATTCATCACCCAGGTTCTCAGTGAGCACCCACGGCAGGCATTTCCAAACCGCCAAGAGGGGAGCAGAGGTCGGAACGAGGGGTCTACCCCAAGGAGACGCTGAGGAAGACGAGTACCCGTCCCGGGCCACAGAGCATGCTGCGCCCCCTGCGCCCCTGGATGTCGCACAGCATCGCGTGTCCAGGCTCCTGTGTAACCTGAAGCAGGGAGAGGGACACCATTTGGCTCCCAGCTGCTCAGAGTTCCTGACTGTCTAGAAACGCAGGTGGCTCTTGCACGGCTCAGCACACACAGCTCAGCCAAGGAGATGGAGGATCACAGCAGGAGGCCCTGCAAACAGGAAACCTAGGACCCCACCCCACCCCACCCTCCGCTCAGCCCGCCCCTCTCCAGCGCTGCACCCACGTGGCAGAGGCAAACATCAAGACCAGCGTCCTGGCACTGTCCTCCCTGCCCAAAAAACACAGCTTTTCCACAAAGCTTGGGTTTCCCCAACCTTTAAGATCAACTTCCCTTCTAGATAAACACACAAATCTCACTCGGCCGTTCTCAACAGCCCCAAACTCTGACTTAACCTTTTTTTAATGGATTTGAGAGACACTGATTTATTGTTCCACCTATCTGTGCATCACTGATCGATTCTTGTATGTGCCAGGACCAGGGATCGAACCCACAACCTTGGTGAACCCACAACGCTCCAACCGAGCTACCCAGCCGGGGCTTCCGACTTCATCCTGTACTGGATGGTACCCCACCCTGAAAGGCACAGCTACCGTCTGTATATTCCCACTGGCAAGATTCGAGTAGCATCAGCTCAAGGTCAAAACATTCTGCGGACCTTATGAAATGGTAACTGTACTTGGTGCTTAGTAACTGAGAAAATGAGACAGAAGCCCCTGTGGAAAATGCACTTCATTCCATCAATCACAAGAGCATCTGTATTTATTTGAGAAGCAATTCTGTGTACATGAAGGAGGAACCTCCCCCGATAACAGAACTCCGGTGGCGACAGGGCACAGCTCCTCACGACTGTGTCCCCCTGAGGGTCTCGGCCCTGGAGTCAGGAGCAGGCAGAGGAAGGACGGAAGAGCTTCCCGACCAGCGAGTGGGCGCCTTCTGTGCTGTCTCAGCACGGAATCAGGGCCTTGAGCAAGTGGAGAAGGCAGGTAGTAAATCGATATAATACATAATGTCATGTGATGGGACTGTGAAGAAAACTAAAGTACCTGGGAGACGGAGAGAGAGGCGGAGGAGACTCCTGACCCCAATACAAAACAACGCTGAAAGTAAACGGTAACTGGGGGAAAGGTAGGGAAAAGGTACAGGAGAAGGGCCAGGGAGCACCCATCCTAGGGGACCTGTAATGCCACCATAAGCCCAGGGACCACTGCAGACACAGGGACGAGCAGGTGCAAAGGCCCAGAGACCGCTGACCTTGGCGAAGGGGCAGAGCCCCCCAGAGGAGGAAACGCGTGTCGGGGGGAAGTTGGCAGCAGCAGTGCCAGGGCTCCGAGGCCAGAGAGGCTCTGGAGTTTCTCCTGAGTGCGCTGGGGCGCCCAGGAGAGTGGAGGCAGGGCATAAGGGCGACCGCGAGGGGCAAGAGTGGACCCGGGGGCACCAGCAGAGACGCAGAGGAGGAGTGGCCTCCACGGGGCGGGCGCAGGAAGGCATCAGGTAGGGCGAGCTCTGGCAGGGCCGACATCGCCAGCGACCCAGCAGGTGTGGGCCGTGGGGACAGGAAGGAGCCAAGGACGACCCTAAAATCTTTTGCCTGGAAAACAGGCCGGGAGCGGTGGTGTTATTCATTTTCACCCAGGTGAGAACTGATGGGGGGCAGAGATCAGTGTGGGGGAGCAGGAGCTCTGCTTGGCCTGTGACAGCGGCAGAGACGGGATGAGAGCCGCAGAGGAGCGGGGCCTCCCTGGGAGAGTACAGGGTAGAGGAGACCAGACCAGTGGACTCGGGTTCAAAGAACCTGCGCTTGACTCCTGGCTCCCATCTCCCTGGGCGGCCCCAGCAAGTTTCTCTGAGCCCAGACTGCTCACCCATTAAACAGGAAAACCTCCGAGTAAACAATGACGGTGCGGATTAAAGAAGGTGAGTGACAGGAAGCGTCGCACAAACACTGGCAAAACTGGAATCAGCCATCACCCCCTAACACAGTCCCTGACCGACACTCGGTTAAATAAAAAGGGGGAACTCAGGCAATGAGACCGGGACAGAGAGGTCATCTGTCCCAGGCGAGCGCCCTCCACCACGAAGCACAGGGGGCGGCAGGTGACCAAGGGCCACAGCCTGGTCCCAGGTGACAGAAGCGCATGGACTTCGTCCCCATAGGTTTTTGTGCTTCTGCTGTCAGCCTTGGCCACTGTGCGGCTGGGGGCGCAGAGCCCGGGAAGAATCGCCCACTTGAGTCCAACACGAAAGGACCCGGGGATCTAATCTCCACGTGTGGCAGGCTGGGGGTGCCCTGCTGGGGGCGCCTCTGGGAGCTGGGCAGGCCTGTCTGAGCGCCCAGCCCCGAGAAGGGTGCAGACTCTGGCCCCCCCATGAGCAAGGCAGCCGGGCCAGGCGTGTGGGCCCCGCCCCGCCAGGACCCGTCCATCCTCCGCAGGCTCAGGTTCTGAACGGCGCTAAGTATGGAGGACAGGCCGAAGGGGCAAGTTAGAAGTGCCACAGCTGTGGCCCTCGGGACATGGAAAACGGGGCAATGTCACCCTAGCTGGCACCGGGAGGGTTTAGCTGGTGCCCAGAATCCAACACACAGGATGTTTCTGTGCGAGGGGCCCTCCCACTAAATGCGATGCCGGCCTCTGAAAGCTTCAAGTGCCTCTGGCCGGCGGGCTCAGCCCCTTGACACTTGGCACCCGCCCCGCCCTGAGGGAAGCTGGGCTGAGCTTTGTCCAAAGCCACAGGCCCAGCTGGAATTCCCAGTCCCCAGTTAAGGAAACTCGAGGTCTCCGGAGGGAGGAACGAGACGCCGGGAGGGGCCCTGGGGGGGGGGGGGAGGACTTGTACTCTGTACTGTAAATCCTTTCTGTGTCTTTTTGTTTTACCATTTGTAAATATTATGTATTAAAAAATTAAAACTGAGAAATAACAGGAAGGAAGGAAGGGAACGTCCACCAAGTCAGAGCCCCTTTGGTCCTATTTTACCATAAAACCTTTGAGACGTTTTCCACAGGCCTGGTGACTAAGAACGCCTCACAGGAAAAAACCCAACTCATGAGGGAAATGGAAAATTATGGTAATTTCCACAAAGAATGTGTCACTGGGGAGAACTTTGTGAGCAAAAATTCCTTAAGGGGATAAAGCTGAAAATCCCCTAGAAGAGCAGCCGGGGAGACAAACCATGGACGCTGGGGGGGGCTGACGAGGCCCCGAGAGTGAGAGTCCTGGGGAGTCACACCCACCCCTGCAGGTGCCTCCGGGAGCTGACTGACTCCTGGGCCTGCAGAAAGCTCCAGTCCTGGAACAGAGCCAAGCTGGTTAAGCACCTCGGCGAGAATACTTAATCTCGGCACCTCCACCCCCTTTCGCTTCCCTGTCAGTTGCTGTGGCCGTCACCGTTACGATGACACACTTGCCCGAGCCGGCAGCAAGGATACGTTAGCGAGGAAAAGGGGAACCTAACACTCTGGCCCTCGCCCTATCTTCTAAAAACAGATGTAAAACCTCACCGGTCACCTGGGCGCCCAGCGCAGATGAAGTTTCAACCTGACAAGAGACCAGGAAAAGGCCCGCGAACTGCAGGCCTCCAGAGTGCAGGCGTAGGTCTCACCCCTGATGGCAGGGCCGCCTGCCTTCCACCAGGAACACGGTGACTTTGAGGGGCCATGGGAACAAAGAGTTCGCTGTCGCATGACCCAAGCTGAGAGAAAGGCCGGTGACACCAGCCGTCTGCAGGTGGCCGCATTCTGACTTCAGAGCAGCATGTGCTTTTCCCGTGACCTTTTCTAGGTTTGTCTCCTCACAAAGACTGGTGACTGCTGGGGTCCCTTCTAGTGCTAAGATTTAATAAATGCTGAGTTTAATTAATAAGATTGCCAATTACAAACACATGCCCTTGACGTACAACAGAGACCGTGTGAGCGACAATAAAAATGAGATATTCATCTAGCATATAGCAGATTATTATTATTTTTTAAATTTTTCTCCTGCACGCCCCCTACTAGAGATCGAGCCCAAAACTGCCCTGACCGGGAATTGAACCGTGACCTCCAGGTTCGTGGGTCAACACCCAGCCACTGAGCCACACGGGTCAGGCAGTAGATTATTTTTTCATTTAAAACTTTCCCTATGTTGAAAATCTTAAGATTCGCAAGTATGAACACGAACTACATAGAACATGAACATCAACTATGAGCTGTATATGGACATACATACACAGCATAAGCCAACATCGAGTTGTATATTAACTATCCCAAATAGAATTAAGCTGAAGTTAATATTTTGTAAAACTTGACCGGGAAAAACCATGAGTAAGAGGAAATTTTAGAGGAATATTTTGGGGGTCGAGATAAAGCGTGCTCAGGAATGCAGGTCTCAGTCTCCACTGGTTTTAAGACCGCCGGCTCCGAGTGTGAGCCCGAGTGCCGCTCTGGAGGACGGCTGGACGGCAGCCGAGGGTCAGGACAGGCCTGAGCCCCGGCTCGCGCTGAAGAAAGTGCTGCCAACCTCCTGCCCCTCAAATCCCCTCCGCCAGCAGTGCAGCGAGGATGGATCAGCAAAGCTGATGAAACGGATTACTTGCAGGCCTGGCGGTTTTGCAGCCACTTTGAAGTGCGAGTTTAGCTTCAGAGAGAAACTTAGAAACCACCCCAAGTGCTGGTCCTGAGGCAGGCAGGGAGCCTGGGAGAGGAGAGGCAGAGACACAGGGAGACAGACAGAGACACAGAGACAGACAAAGAGACAGACACAGACACAGGGACCGCACTTGCGGCCCCATGACTGCTCTGTCGGGTGTGCAGCCCGGTGCCAGGGGCCAGTTAGGTGGGTGAGAGTGGGGAAGGAAGGCACACAAACTTAATCTTAGGGGTGGGAAAGACTGGTCAGAAATCTCGGTGTTCTGTTTCACCCTTACTGCCCTTACCTTCTCAACGTCCCAAATGCAAAGATAACCCAGGGGAGAATATTTACAACCCAAATGGTAAGAGCTAGCAGTCCTGATTCACAAAAGGCTCTTGGAAATTAACCCACAATGAAAGTGCGTCCACACGAAAGCATGTACACAAACTTTCACAGCAGCGCTGTTCATAACAGCTGGAAGGGGGAAACGACCCAACTGTCCATCAACGGATGGATGGATGGACGGACGGACGGATGGATAGATGGATAAATAAAATGTGCTATGTCCATACAACGGAATATTATTTGACAATAAAAAAGTGCTGATACACGCGACACCACGAATGAACCTTGAAAATACTACACCAAGTGAAACAAGTCAGTCACGAGAGACAAGCTGCATGATTCCCTTTAAACGAAATGCCCAGAATAGGCCAATCCATGAAGACAGAGAGATCGTCCAGGGCTGGCAGAGACAGAGGTAAGTGGGGGACTGCAAATGGTGGTGGGTTTCTTTTGGGGGTAACGAAAATGTTCTGAAGTCAGATATGGTGATGGCTGCCCAACTCTGTGCATATACGAAAAGCCACTGCATTATAAACCTTAAAAGGTGAGTTGTATGGTAAGTGAAAATCTTACCAAAGCTATTATAAAAATAAAAAAGAAAGCCTCCCAACAGAGTGAGTCACAGAAATGAGCGAGCGATTCCCAAAAGAAGAAATGCAAGAAGTGGGAGACTCTACACAGAAAAAAAGCTTCCCCTGGCCGGGCAGCCCAGTCGGCTAGAGCGTCACCCCGATACGGCCAGGTTGCGGGTCCAACCCCCAGTCAGAGCCAGCCAGTGAATGCAGGAATAAGCGGTGCTGCGAATCGATGTCTCTCTCTCGTTCCTATAAATGAGCAGAAGACGCCAGTATCAGACTGAAAAGAGGCCGGTTCCAGAGCTGGGGCGTGTTCCCGGGGAGCGGGAGCGGGAGGGCCCACTGTCCCCACCAGCTGCGGGGGGAGCAGATGTCAGCGCACTCGCCAGGCGGGGAAACCAGGGTCTGGATGTCAGTGATCAGAGCCGGTGGCGCAGATGCTGCGAGTTCCCGCTCTGCCGGGGACATCGCCCAGCCGTAAGGAAACGGTGGGGCTGGCAGAGCCCTGTGCCCAGGGAAGCCCAGCCTTGCCAACAGTAAGCTCCACCGCGCTAAGCTCGCAGGGGAGTGACCGGCAAGAGAAACTGTGGGTGGCGCAGGACACGAGCACCACCAGCAGAGGCATGAAGGGACTGACCGGAGAAGCCTCTGTGGCAACTCCCCGCAGGCGATGCCATCGTCGGCAGGATGTAAAGCAACCGCTGAAGTGTACACTGGGGAAACCACTCTGGAAGCGGCTTGGTCTTATTTGGTAAAAATGAAAATGCACACACCCTGTGACTCAGCCCCACACCTCGGGGGTACCAGTGTGTCCTCACAAACGTTCATGGCAGTACCGTTTGTCTCAGCAAAGTGCTGGAAACGAACCAAATGTCCACTATCAACAGAAAGGACCAGTGAGTTCTCGTGCAATGGAACACAAATCATCAATGAAAAGGAGGCACAAGTACACGCACCGTGGGCCAGCCTCTGCACCCATGCTGAGCCAAAGCTTCAGGTCCCGAAGAAAACAACATCAGGTTCAAAAACCCGAAAAATGAGACACTGCGTGTTGTTTAGCAACACAAACACAGGAGGCGAAACTACAAAGAAAGGCAAGAGCACGACAAGAGCAAAATTCAGTGATTACTTGGGGGGAGGGGGAGGCGGGGTCAGGGAGGGGCGGGGCAGGGGGGTCAGGGGCAGGGTCAGAGAGGGTGAGGGTCAGGTAGAGTCAGGGTGAGGGGCAGGGAGGGTGAGGGGCAGGGAGGGGCAGGGGCAGGGTCAGAGAGGGTGAGGGTCAGGTAGAGTCAGGGTCAGGGTCAGGGAGGGTGAGGGTCAGGTAGAGTCAGGGTCAGGGTCAGGGAGGGTCAGGGTCAGGGAGGGTGAGGGGCAGGGAGGGGCAGGGGCAGGGAGGGGCAGGGGCATGGGCAGGGAGGGGCAGGGGCACGGGCAGGGAGGGGCAGGGGCACGGGCAGGGAGGGGCAGGGGCAGGCAGGGGCACTCTAGAGGTCCAGGTAACATTTCCTTGGTAAACAGAGTAATGGGTACAGGGTGTCCCTTGTATCTTATTCTCTGTACTGTATACTGTGTATCTACTCAACACTTAACAAATAAAATTTTACAAATTTCAACAGTGTTCATTCTGACCTGGAACAATGATTTGAGGCATTAACGTGGGCAGCTGACTGAATGACAGGAAACCAGGAAAGTCCCGGCAGGGCCCCTCGCCCCGAGACTACAGAAATGAGAAGTGCTTCGCCCACCTGGCCCTGAGCTCGGCCCGCTCGCCGGGCGGGGAGCCTTCCACGCGGGACAGGAAAGGCGCAGGAAAGAGGCCGCTGGGACTAAGAGCTGCAGCATAGGAAGAGCCCAGGGTGGGGCGAGGAGAACAGGCCCTGCGGCCAGGCCGTGGCAGGGTCGGGAAGACCCGAGGCTGAGTGTTTTTGATGTTACAAAGCAGCCCCCACGGTGCCCCCTTGGTGCCCCCACGGCTCTCAATTCTACCCAGGCCCTCTGCCTCCCTCCTCTGAAGCTCACGGCCTCTCTCTCCAATCTGCTAACAAGCAGGTTTGAATTCAAGAACCCAAGCCCTGGTTTTCTGTGTGTTGAGGTGATTACATGACTGAGGTCGACCTTAACTGGCTATTGATACCCAGGAGGACGTCAGGGTGCCAGGTACCTGAGCTGACACTCAGCGCCTAGGGGCGCACACATGCGCGTGCGCGCGCGCACACACACACACACACACACACACACACACACACACCCCCCACCAAAGGCTGAACCACTCAGCGCTGAGCCGCTTCCTCTTCGACCTCTATTGTTTCAATCATTTTAAAACTGTGGCCCACAGCACATGGCCCCGCCCTCCCAGCACCCCCACGCCTTCCCTCCCCTCTTCTTCCCCCAAGGCCCATTCCCTTTACCTCTCTCCTAAGCTCCAAGGGCCCCTTCTTTTGCCTCTGTAACTTTCTAAGTACACTTTCTCTTACCAAAAAAATAAATATAAAATTGCGGCCAGTAAAAGAAGCAGATGTGGCCTTCAGGACAATATGCTTTGTGCACATAATGTAGTTGCAGTTTTTCGCTTTCTCTAAGGTTGGGGGTCCCTCCCCTTTGTGGTGTCCATCACCCAATGACGCGCCACCCTGCCAGACCCGCATCTGAGGACCTCTGCCACCCACGCAGGCACCATCCTTTGGGACACTCCGGGGGAGCTCGGTCCGCCTGGCCTTGCATTCCCACACCGAGCATTCCTTCTTCCTCAAGTACACACTTTCTCTCTTGACCCTCTCAAGGGTCTTTTCCTCACAAACATAATAACACGAGCTACCCACTATGGAGTCAGGGCCCCAGCTCCGCACCCTACACGCACCGCCTCGTCAATCATCCCACCCAGTGAGCTTTGTGGGAGGTCAGCAGTCTCCCCGTTTCACAGCTGAGGAAACTGAGGCGTAAGGAGGCCGAGCCCTCGCCCAGAGGCAGACAGCAGGTCAGCATGAGGAAGCCCGGTCCGTCCGACCTAGCTCTTGCTTCTCTGTGGTGCCCTTCACAGGACTTCTTAACTGGGGCGACTCTGCCCCAGATGTTTGGCAATGTCTGGAGATGTTTTCAGCTGTCACAGCTGGAGTCAGGTGGGTACTACTGGCATCTACGTGTTGAGGCAGGGTTGCTACTAAGCATCCAAAACAGCCCCCCCACAAACGTACCCAGCCCCAAATGTCAATAACATCAAGGCTGAGAAACCCTGCTCTGCTGGGAAAAGGCAGACAGGCAGAGAAACTAGCTTCTGCCCTGAACTCTCGTCGCTTAGGTCCGAGTTCTCCACGTCTACCTCCCATAGGACAGCCAGACACCAAACACACCACCAGGTCCTCCTCTCTTCCATCGACAGCACGCCAACACCACATCACACACCACACTGCAGTCCCCTCCAGCCCCAGCTGCCAGTCCCTCCCCAGCCAATCAAAGCTGATCATCCATCCGCCCAACAACGTTTACAGAGCGCCCGCGGTGTGCCAGGAAAGGAGCCACACAGGGGGGACACCAGGAGAAACCGGGCTCTGTCCCCCCATGCAAGGTGCTGGGGGTCTAGCAGGGAGACAGACAAGCAAGCCTATGATTATAATATGAGGATACTAAGAAATCACAGAGGAGGGGCTCCAGACTCAGCTGTGGTGGGGGCTGGGCAGGGCTCAGAGAAGGCTTCCTAGAAGCCTTCGAGTTGGGAAGGGAGCCCTTCCCTTCCAAAGGACTCCTCGCCAGACTTTGCAGAGTATGGTCTCTGAGAAACACCAGTCGGTTGCTTCCTGCACGCACCCTGACCAGGGATTGAGCCCGCAACCTGGGAATGTGCCCTGACCGGGAATCGAACCCGCCACCTTTTGGTGCATGGGATGACACGCCAACCAACTAGGGCACCCGGCCAGGACCGGACACCAACTTTAATTAGGAAGTCGGTGGCACTCCTGAGGAAGACAGGGAAGGCACAGAGCAGTCCTGTACCCCCGGGCAACCCCGCCTCGAGGGAGGACAGCCACCTGGCTGCCCCCAGGTTTAGGTCTCTGCAGGTGCAATCCTCACTGGCTTCTCCCGCCTGAAACCATCCTGCACCTTGCAGTGGGAGGTACTGACGTGCACATCAGACCCTGCAAATTACGTGCTTGATGCCCACATGATCCCCAAAACAACCCTGTGCGATGGGGTTGTTACCCCCATTTTACAGATACAGAAACTGAGGTGCAGCAACGCAGGAGCTGGACCTCAGGACACGGCGCCACTAAAGAGGGAAGCAGGGATCCACACCCGATACCAGGGTCCCTGTGGCCTCTACGTGAGGGGACCTCTGTGGTTATTCACCCTAAGTCTTCACCGCCTCAGCAGAGCACCCCAATGTCCATCTCCCTTCTGGGCACCACGCACTTCTGAACACGTGCTGTGATCATCTATATGGCTAAGAGTTCCGGCCTCACATCCACATCCCTGGCACCTGGCACAGTGTCTGACATGCACAGAAAATGCTAAATGCAGAAACGGGCCTGGATTCCCTGGGCACAAGCAACACAAACCTACCCAAGCCCGAGCAGCCTGCCCTGGAGAGATGGGGGCCTGGGAAGCAGCATGCCCAGCCCTCTGTGACCAACGCGGCAGACTTCCCCTCAGGCTGGGCCCAAGCCCTAGAGTCAGCAATCCCGTTCCGTAGGGGACCAAGCAGGTTGTCTCAGCCAGCTTTCCCTCCAGCACTGGTACAGTCGTGATTGCTTCTTTGTTTGTACCCAGATGCTTATATTTGGGGACATGTTGTACAAAAACAGGTATCTTTAAACATTAGGACTGTAAAAGGAATGAGTGTGTGCTTCCCGCTCAGTCCTTCCCTTTCTGCCAACTGGAGTGCACACATGATGGCAGGAGCCGAAGCAGCCAGCTTGGACCATGAGGGAGAAGCTTAGCTTTGAGCAAGGAGAGCCACATGTTCGGTGGAACCCAGCCCCTGGATGACCTCACAAAACAGAGCGAGATGCGCTGCCAGCTCTGGGCCGCCTACTTCTGGACTAACAAGGGGCAAGAAATAAACTTCTATTTTGTTTCAGCCACCAGATTTTGGGATTGCTTTGTTGGAGCATTTTAAGATTGTACTTAATTAAAACAATGTGTGAGCTCTGCCCAGGGATTAACTTAGTCCAGTCTTTGTTGGTAAAACAACAATAATATCAATAATTTCCCCTAAACTAGGATTTTTGTCATTTGTGTAATTTTAAAGAAAAATCTATCCTAAAGGGGTGATCTGAATCACACAGAGCCCTGAGTAGGAGAAACAAACTGACCTGCTGGTTCGTCTCATTCTTGATTATTACAGACATACCTCAGGTTTCCAAGGAGCCCAGGGTACCCTTTTCTGACAGTTTGGGTAAACTCCAGCTTGGCTCTCCTCCTCCCACTCATTACCTGAATCAAAGACACCCAAGTGGAAAATGTGATGAGAACCCAAAGGGTACCTACTGGCTTCCCTCAGGGATGACCTTCTATTCATCCTCAAACACAAGCAAATGCAGAGCACCAAGCACGGAGCCTGGCGCGGAGCACGTGCTTAATTAATGGTAAACTGGACCATTGTGGGTCTGCTGGGGCCACCCTCATTTCTCACCTGAAATACTCTAGCAGAATCTAACTGACCTCCAGGTCACTCCCTCGAAGACATTTTGCACACAGCCAGAGTGATCTTTCTCATCCAAGAACCTGCCTCTTAAGTGACTTCCCATTAATCTAAGATTTAAACTCCACAGATAGATTTAAAAGGCCCCCAAGGACCGGACCACAGCCTGCTTCCTTAGTCTTAACTCTCACCTCTGAGAGGAAGAACCCAAGGTGCCTAAGGACACAGTTGGCAAGCACAGGGCGGAAGCCAAGCTGGGCTCTATGGTTCACTTTTTTTTTAATTTAATTTTTTAATTTATTGATTGATTTGAGAGAGACAGAGGAAGGGGAGAGAGAGAAACACAGGTTTTGTTGTTCCCCTTACTGATGCATTTGTTGGTTGATTCTTACATGTGCCCTGACTGGGGATTGAACCCACAACCTTGGTGTATGGGGACGACTCTCTAACCAATTGGGCTACCCAGCCAGGGCTCCCTGGTTCACTTTTAACCACTGTGCCAGTATTGGATCATTTGCTCTGGCATCAGAACCCATCAGGTGATGAACCACCAGCTGTGAAAAGAATGAGGGACTGAATGAGTGACTGAGTGAATTAGTGATTGAGTGAATGGGTGAGTGACTTGAGTGACTGAGTGAATAGGTGAGTCACTGAGTGAATAAATGCGTGAAGGGATGAGTGAGTGAGTGAGTGAATGAATGAGTGAAGGGGTGAGTGAATGAATGAATGAATGAGTGAATGAATGAATGAATGAATGAGTGAATGGGTGAGTGAGTGAAGGGATGAGTGAAGGGATGAGTGAGTGAATGAGTGAGTGAGTGAATGAATGTATGAGTGAGTGAATGAATGAGTGAAGGGATGAGTGGGTGAGTGAATGGGTGAGTGAGTGGGTGAGTGAGTGAATGAATGAGTAAATGAATGAGTGAAAGGATGGGTGAGTGAAGAGGTGAGTGGAGGGATGGATGGGTGAGTGGGCGGGTGAAGGGATGGGTGGGTGAGTGGGTGGGTGAAGGGACAGATGGGTGAGTGGAGGGACGGATGGGTGAGTGGGTGGGTGAGTGGAGGGATGGATGGGTGAGTGGGCAGGTGAAGGGATGGGTGGGTGAGTGGGTGGGTGGGTGAAGGGACAGATGGGTGAGTGGAGGGATGGGTGGGTAAGTGGGTGGGTGAGTGGGTGGGTGGGTGAAGGGACAGATGGGTGAGTGAAGGGATAGGTGAGTGAAGGAGTGAGTGAAGGGATGGGTGGGTGGGTGAAGGGATGGGTGAGTGGGTGGGTGAGTGGGTGGGTGAGTGGAGGGATGGATGGGTGAGTGGGTGAGTGGGTGGGTGGGTGAGTGGAGGGATGGGTGAGTGAAGGAGTGAGTGAAGGGATGGATGGGTGAGTGGGTGGGTGAGTGGAGGGATGGGTGAGTGAAGGAGTGAGTGAAGGGATGGATGGGCGAGTGGGTGGGTGAGTGGAGGGCTGGGTGAAGGGATGGGTGGGTGAGTGGAGGGATGGGTGGGTGAGTAGGTGGGTGAGTGGAGGGATGGGTGAGTGAAGGAGTGGAGGGATGGATGGGTGAGTGGGTGGGTGGGTGGGTGAAGGGATGGGTGGGTGAGTGGGTGGGTGAGTGGAGGGGTGGGTGAAGGGATGGGTGGGTGAGTGGAGGGATGGGTGGGTGAGTGGGTGGGTGAGTGGAGGGGTGGGTGAAGGGATGGGTGGGTGAGTGGAGGGATGGGTGGGTGAGTGGGTGGGTGAGTGAAGGGGTGGGTGAAGGGATGGGTGGGTGAGTGGAGGGGTGGGTGAAGGGATGGGTGGGTGAGTGGAGGGGTGGGTGAAGGGATGGGTGGGTGAGTGGAGGGGCGGGTGACTGGCTGACTGAGTGACATAACTGTGTGAGGGGCAGTGTGGGCTGCGACTCGCCCAGACCTCCTAGGCCCCGCCGGGCCCTTGCGGAGCAGCGAGGCGAGCGCCCCGCCCCGCCCCTCGCGGCCACAGGGCGCCCACCGCGGCGGCGCCGGGGTCAGGGGGCGGTGACAGCCGGCGGCGGGGGCGGAGAGGCTGCCAGCTGGGGTGTCACCCCGCCGAGCGGCGACTCGCGCTCGGCCCCCGCCCCGGGCTGCGGGGCTGCCCCTCCGCTGCCCGCCCGCTCCCTCCGCGGCGCGCCCCCCCGGCTGCCCCGCACCCCTGCCCCGCGGGGCCCCCGAGTCCGGGTTTCCCTTCCCGGCCCATGGCCTCCCCTCCCCCACACAACCGTCCCGGCCCCGCGGCGCCGCATCCTCCGCCGCTTCCGCCCGGATCGCGGGGCGCCCCCGGCCCCCGGCGCCTGCCCGCCCTCACCTGCCATGTCCCGGACCCCGGCGCCGAGGGAGGGGCATCACGGCCGCGAGAGGGCCGGGGACGGCACTTCCCAGCAGACAAAGGGCGCCGCCATGTTGGAGTCGGGCGGAACCGGCCTCGCGGGCTTCCCGGCGGCCACTTCCGCCGCATGCGCAGTGCCCGCGCCCGACGGGGACCGCGCGTGCGCGCAGCCGCCCAGAAGTTCTGCCCAAACTTCTGCGCTGGGGCCGCGCTCGGTGTCACAGCCTTTCCCCGGGTCCCTCCACCGCCGGCGGAACCGCCGGGGTCCGGCGCCTGCGGGGTGCCGCGCACCAGTCCCTCCTCCACCCTCGCACCAGCCTTAAGTAGCGTTAGTCCCCCCGTGGAGAAGGGGCGCCGCGCAGAAAGGGCGGGGGCATCGCGCTCGGCGCGCGTTTTGCAAGAGGTGGAGCGAAGGTTGAACTTGGCGATGCCGAAGCTGCGGATTCCGGCCCAGGCGTCCCTGCCTTCGGAGCCAGCCACTCCCCCGCCCCTGTTTAGGGCACTTCCAGGATTTGCCCGGGTGTGAAGGGGGTGCTGGCTGGACCCTCCCTCTGCGAATGGGGTGCTGGCTGGAGCCCCCTCTGCGAATAGGGTGCTGGCTGGAGCCTCCCTCTGCGAATGGGGTGCTGGCTGGAGCCTCCCTCTGCGAATGGGGTGCTGGCTGGAGCCCCCTCTGCGAAGGGGGTGCTGGCTGGAGCCCCCTCTGCGAAGGGGGTGCTGGCTGGAGCCTCCCTCTGCGAAGGGGGTGCTGGCTGGAGCCTCCCTCTGTGAATGGGGTGCTGGCTGGAGCCCCCTCTGCGAAGGGCGTGCTGGCTGGAGCCCCCTCTGCGAAGGGCGTGCTGGCTGGAGCCCCCTCTGCGAAGGGCGTGCTGGCTGGAGCCCCCTCTGTGAATGGGGTGCTGGCTGGAGCCTCCCTCTGCGGCCTCTTCACAACCTCCAGCACCCCCAGGCCGCTGCCCCCCTCCCCGTTCCTGGGCTTGCTCCCTCTTTCACTTCTGATCCCATGTATTTTCCATGGTCCTTAATTTTTCTTTTTTAACCCTCACCCAAGGATATTTTTTCCATAGCTTTTCAGAAAGAGTGGAAGGGGGAGAGAGAGAAACATGGATGTGAGAGAGACACATTGATTAGTTGCCTCCCACTTGCGCCCTAACTGAGGCCAGGGATCAAGCCTGCAACCAAGGTGCATGCCCTGGGCCGGAATTGAACCCAGGACCCTTCAGTCTGCAGACCGACACTCTAACCACTGAGCAAAACTGACTGGGGCAGTGATCCATTATTTTTTTTAATTTTTAAAATATATGTCTTTATTGATTTCAGGGAGAGAGAGAGAAACATCAATGATGAGAGTCATTGATTGGCTGCCTTCTGCTCACCCCCTACTGGGGATCAAGCCCACCACCCGGGCATGTGCCCTGACTGGGAATCAAACCGCGATCTCCTGGATCCTAGGTCCACTCTGGGCTGCTGAGCCGTGCCGGCCACTCAGGCCAGGGCCCTCACCACATCTTGTCCTACCCCAGCCAGGACTAGTGGGATTAGATTGTGCTCACTCAGATACTCCAGGATGGCCTGTCCATCTCAGAGTGCAAAACCGTGACACTGATTTGTGATGCATATAAATATACATTTTTGGTTCTTAGCCCTGGTTCCTGGCACAGAGCTTCCAGCACCCAAGGGATTTCCGAGTGAGAAATGGAGAAAAGTGCCTTTGTTATGTTAATAGTGATCTTTGGAGGCCCTTAGGTTACCTGAGGACTGGGGGGGGGGGGGGCGGCGGGGGGGGGGGCAGGGGCGGGACAACTAGTCCAGGAATTCCGGAGTTGGAACACTCCTCCCAGAGGAGGGAGGGGCTGGAGATGGAGTTCAATCACCAAGGGCCAATAATTTAATCAGTCACGGCTCTGTAATGAAGCGTCCACGAGCACCGGGAAGAATGGGGATCTGAGAGCATCTGGTTGGGGAACACCTGGAGATCTGGGGAGAGCGGTGTGCTCGGGGAGCCTGGGAGCTCCTTGCCCTTCCCACAGACCTCGCCCTGTGCATCTCTCCCATCTGGCTGGTCCCGAGCTGTATCCTTTGTCAGACCAATCGGGAGGCTGTGGCTAGAAATAAATGACAAAGACTTATTTATGCTAGGGCTTTGCAAATAGGAAACACAACTGGGCAAGGCCCAGGGTGTTCCAAAGAGGAAAGAAAAGCTGAGAGTTCTTATAGTAAAAAGCCCATCAGTCCTGCGTTCTGAGCCTCCAGACTGGTCTGAGACCGTGACCTTCCAGATGTCGCTGGTCTGAATAATAGGTGTGGATGGAAAAAAGGGATCTGTGGAAAGTAGCCTCGCTCTGCCGGCATGGCTCAGCCGTCGAACATCGACCTAGGATCCAGGAGATCGAGGTTCGATTCCCAAGCAGCGCATATGCCTGGGTTGTGGGCTCGACCCCCAGTGGGGGGGCGTGCAGGAGGCAGCCGATCAATGACTCTCTCATCATTGATGTTTCTATCTATCTCTTTCCCTTCCTTTCTCTGAAGTCAATAAAAACATATTTAAAAATAAATAAATAAAAGAAAGTAGCCTCACAAGGTGAGCTGATGATAAATTCCTAACTGGGCAGGTCCTGCGGGAAGTCACGCCCCAGGCCTCTAACTTTGTAGTAAAAGGTTAGTCTTGCCTTCAGCAAGCCCTCTTGCCCATTGTTTCTGTGCATCTAGATGAACACTTCTTTGAAATAAACCCGGAGCACGGGAAGAGGGCCAGAGAGCCGAGAATCTTGTCAACTACCCTGGAATCCAATCCCCACCTTGCCCTGGGCCCCCTCGCGGGACCCTCCCTTCCTTCCCCTCTGAATCTCAAGAAGACACTGCAAAACCGTGGTCCTGGGGAGCGTCTGAGACCTCGCCCCCCGGCACATGTTGTCAGTTTGTCTCAAATAAACTCTTAGAAAAATTCTCTGCAGGGTTGGACCTTTCTGGCGTCGGCATGGACGTCCGGTGGCGTGGACAGGAGAACTCTTTTCTGAGTCCTTCAGAGGGCCATCTATAGGATTTACATATTTCTCCAGGCATGAGGCACAGCCCAGGGACAGGGCTGTGGGAACCCCCAATCTGTAAAAGTGCGATGACACCCTTTTTTCTAGTTTTCACAAACTACAAAGGGGGAGAGAGAGAGAAACGTTGGGGTGAGAGAGACGCATCCATTGGTTGCCTCGTGCACGCGCCCCGATCAGGGCCAAGGATCGAACCTGCCACCCAGGTCCACCCAGGTCCCTGCGCTTGACTGGGAATCAAACCTGAGGCCCTTCGGTCCACAGGCCGATGCTCTAGCCACTGAGCCAAAACCAGCCAGGGCAGCTACGAGCTTTTTTTACAATCAAATATCAATATTGGGTACGTCGAACGGTGGTGGTTGATGCCAATTCATCCTCAATTTGGGGGTGCGGTGAAGAAGTTAACTTTATGCAAAAACAGCTCAACCGTGATACAGCCCGGCTGAGAGGCAGCCCCTGTCCGGCTACGCGGCTCTGCTGGGCCCCTGGGCCGTCTGCTCTGCCCTGGGACCCCCAGCGTTTCAGCGCAGCCAGAGCGATGCGGCTTTAGCTTGGGTAGAGCACAACCCGGACTTGCGACTGGCACCGTCTGTTGGGGCGGGAGGGCGGGTGGTAGCTGTCTCCTAGGACCGAGCCCTTAACCTGTGGGAATTGCTCGGTTAACAGAGTTAATTGCTCGGTTGAGTGGGAAAAAACACACACCTGGGGACTGACGTCAGCATCAGAGCCTCTTACTCACGCGGGCCAAGTCCCCTTTGCTGGGCAAGGAAACACAGTGGCGGGCTCTGGGGATTCGGCGCGGATGCCTTTAGAGGGCCCTTCTACCATACACAGTTCTCATGCCTAGTAGTAACACTTTCCATTTAATGAAACGATAGCAATTGTCTTTTTAAAGTATTTTTTTCTTTTTCCGTAAAACAAGTGGATTCGACTTAAAGGATGCCCCAGACCGTGTCCTTCCCAAATGCATATTTCAAAACCTGACCCCCAGTGCGATGGTCTTAGGGGGTGGGGGGGTCTTTGGGAGGTGATTGGATCATGAGGGTGGAGCCTGTGTAAAAGAGACCCCCAGAGAGCCCTCTAGTCCCGGAAAGAAGACAGACGCCTACGAACCAGTGGCAGGTCTTCGCCCCAAATCCAAATCCGCAGGCGCCTTGACCTTGGACTTTCCAATATCCAGAGCTGTGAGAAATAAATGTTGTTTAGGTCTCCCAGACAAGGACACGTTACGTAAACAGCATTCCGTAAATTCTTAGGTAGGAAAAAAACATAACAAAAACAAACCCGGTGACGCAGCCAGATAATGACCGAGGTCTGGGAAACTGAGGCCTGGGCTGGGAGGCTCCAGGGCCTGTCCCAAATCGGGAAGCGGCTGAAGTGGGAAGAGACGGGTCTGTTTGGTAGGTAGAAAGCCGGCCTCCCGAAGACCCATCAACAACCTTGTTGACATAACTCCGTGGAGTGGATCAAAGTAATCCCCTGACTGCCCCGGGTCAGTTCCCCTAGCTCCCGGGGGAGGTCACTCAGTGGATCCGGATCCTGTCAGCATGAAAGGCCTGGGGCTTGGGTGGGGGCTGCATCCTGGAAGCGGCTGCCCAAAACTGCTCCTCCCGCCAGCCAGGCCGGACCAGGTGCCGCGGCGGAGCCATGGCCCCGGCGGAAGACCCCAGGGCCCAGAGAGCCAGCCCGCAAATCGTGGGCCTCGGGACAGATCTGGGCACCAGCTCAGGTAAGAGGGGGCCGAGGGCACCTCGGCCCTGAAGACAGACCTGCCCAGGGGGCAGGGGACAGCTACCCTCCCTTGGGCGTGCCGGGATTTGCGAGCCCGGGGTGGGCTTCACTTTTATTTCTTGTACTAACCAACCTAACGGGACATAGACTTCCTCCTGGGCCTGTGTTGCTTAGTATTTGGGTAACTCGAAAAGTTACTTTTGTTGTTGCTGTTAATCCTTACCTGAGGACATTTTTCCATCGATTGTTAGATTTTTAGAGAGAGAGGGAGGGAGGAAAGGAAGGGGGAGAGAGAAATAGAAACATCCATGTGAGTCATTGATCAGCTGCCTCCTGCAGGCCCCCTACTGGGGATCGAGCCTGAAACCCGGGCACGTGCCCTGCCCAGGAATTGAACCGTGATCTCCTGGTTCATAGGCTGACGCTCAACCACTGAGCCACACCGGCTGGCAGGCGGAGGTCTTCATAGGGAGGGAGAGGCAAAGCGGAACCAAGAAATCAAGGGCAGGGGGTTGAAAAGCTCTCTACGTGCAGGCGGCACAGCCCATTCCCGGAAGGACCTCGGAACCGGCCGAGTGACGTCCGGCCTGCGTCAGCCTGGTTCTGCGGCTGAAGGTCAGAGCATCTGGAGCTGGGGTGAGGAAGGTCAGAGTCTGCATCTTCTGAACTTAGTTCCTAAGTTAGATTTTTTTTTTAATCCCCACCTGAGGATATTTTTTCCATTGCTTTTCGGAGAGAGTGGAAGGGAGAGAGAAACATCCATGTGTGAGAGACACATCGATGGGTTGCCTCCCGAGTAAGCCCCGACCGGGGCCGGGGATCGAGCCTGCCACCGAGGTATGTGCCCTTGGTTGGAATCGAACCCAGGACCCTTCTGTCCGATGGCCGGCTCTCTAACCGCTGAGCCTCACCGGCCAGGGCAGTTCCTAGGATTCTTCTAGGAACATGCTGTTTGTCTACAGGCTACGTATTAGCCAGAGTCGGCACTTACAGAACCATATCAAATGGACAGGGGGGTGGGTTCCAGTTTTTTGCTATCACACAAAGAGGAGCTGCTCTGAGGTCTCTGCGCCCCTGGGGGCAGATGGCTGATCGAGGGAAGCAGGATTGAAAGCCAGGTCTCTCTGAGGCTGAAGTCATGTTCTTAGTCTCCCCTCTTCCCCTCCATGTGTGTCAACCAGCACACAGTCAGCCCCTGTGGACTGAACGAGCTACTGAATCAACAGATAAGCTAACAGGGCCACATTCCCTGTGCTAACGCGACCTTTGGTCCTTTCCTTCCTTCTAGGTGGGGAGCGGGCCCCCAATCTACAGGCCATCCCCACAGCTCACCTGACTTTCATCGTCGACTGTGCTCGTGGGAAACAGCTCTCCCTGGCGGCACCCTCAGTGCCACCCCCGGCCCCCAGGCCCAAACTGGAACCTGTCACCCCTCCAGTGAAGACCTATATCTTGTTCTGTGGGGACAGCCAGCCCCATCTGACTCAGGAGGCCTCCCTGGGTGGGGGGCACCTTGCTCAGGCCAGGGGCACCCTGCCACCCTGCAGAGGGACTATTGCCCCAGCTTCCTCCCCAGTCAGCCCACGGTGGCCCCAGGAGGCTCCTGAAGCCAAGGGGAGCCCCTTGAAGACGGTGCTCACAAGGTCGGCTTGGGAGAGAGTCACGGGCTCCCTCAGAGCTGCCTCCTCCTGTGTCCGTGGGCAGGCAGGTTAACCGAGGAGCCTGGCCGTGGGAGGAGGGGCCCCACGCCGGGCTCAGTGTCCGGGGGCTGCAAGTCCCAGGGCCCCCTGCCGCTTCCCAGGGTCTGCAAAACGCCAGGGAAAACACTGCAGCGTTCCTGGAACTGACATTCTTGGGGTGGGGGGAGGGGAGGCAAGTGGGTTCAACAGACAAATAAGTAAAGATGACTCTTAGCAGTGACAAAGCGAGCGCTGTGCAGAAATGGAGTCTGGGCGCCGGGACCGAAGTGATTGGGGGGCACAGAGCTTTCCTGGTGCGGTGGTTGGGAAAGGCCTCTCCGAGTGCGTGGCAGTTAAAGTGTGATCTGAACAGTGAGAAGGAGCCAGCTCTGCGAACCACCCTCTCAGGGCCATTGGCTGGCATCTCGTCCCAGGGAGGCCCGAGCGGGGTCAGGATGCCCAGCACCACCAGCAGGGGCAGCACGCTGGCTGCTGCCCTCTTGGCTCACCTGCGAGTATATAGGTCACCCAAGGGCACGAGACACAAAACGGGGAGAGTCAAGAACTTAGGTGGGACCCAGCGGCCTGAAAGGAAGTAAAGGGAACCGGCTTCTCAAGAGGGAATGGAGTCTCCTGTTTGAACAAGTAAAATAAGAGAGATTATTTATTGAGCATCTACTGCATACCAGTCTCATGCTGCACCCCAGAGATAGAGAAAAAAGAGGGGGGGATTCTGCTCCATGGGCCGTCCTGTTCCCCAGCAGGAAGTGTGGCCGCGTGTGTGTGCGAGGGCGTGTGTGGGCCCAAGAGATGCGCAGCACTGTGCGTGTCACAGTGTCAAGGCTCTCAGGTTAAAACTGCTGAGTGCTCACTTATTTATTCAGTGACCACTTTTACTAGATTCCTACAAACATTAGGAGCTGACGTGTATCCACCACTTGCTCTGTGCCAGGGAAACCATCCTTGCTGTGCCAGTATGGTGATGCACTATTTTTGTGCCCATTTCACAGATCAGGGAACTGAGGCACAGAGAGGTTGAGGGACCCACTCCAGTCCCCATGGACTGGTACAGTTCGAATTAGAGCCTGGGGAAGCCTGGTGCTCAAGTTCTTGCTCCTAACTGTAGGGCCAATGGCCTCTCATCCTAGGAAGTTCTCTCAGGCAGAGGGATCCAGAGAGAACAGACGTAACCCTGTCCCCCAGGAGCTCACAGCCTGGTGGGGGAGCAAGAAAGGTAACTGTTGATTGCCATGGCATCTCATAAATGCAATAATAAGGGCAGACAGAAAGTGGTTGGGCCTGGAGGAGGGTACCGAGCCCATTCTGGGAGAGGAAATCCGGGAGGGCTTCCTGCAGGAAGTGACATCTAAGCTAAGATCTGACCAGTGAGTGAAACAAAGTCAAGGAGGCAGGGGTGGGTAGTATTCCAGGAAGGACCAGAGTCATTCAGTCTGGCTGGAGTACCCATTCATTCACTCACCAAGTGTTTAGTGGGTGCCCACTGTGTGCCAGGCTCTGGGCTAGACGCTGGGATGGAGCAGTGATAAGACAGATGGACCCCACCATGAAGGTGCTTATTCTCTGGCACAGCACACAGGGGAAACAAAGATGGGTGGGGGGCGCCAGAGGGGTGGTGGGGCTGAATCATGGGAGGCCTTCGGGCCACAGTGAGGTCTTTTGAGTTTATTCTGAGATGGGAACCTCTGGAAATTGTGAGCAGAGTGACACAACCAGACCTACCTTTTAAAAAACTTCCTTGTGCTGGGATCAGAAGTTTAGGGGGCTGCACCTGAATTCAGGCAATGGGGGGATAGTTTGAACTAGAGGGGTGGTGACAGAATAATCTGGACCATGTCGGGCCCTTCCTCTCTTCTCTTGGGTAAGAATCACTGGACTAGGGAAGCTGGAAGACAACTGGCGAGGAAACCGGTGAGGCCTGTGGCCGCATGTGTATCTTTTCACCAGCAGGTGTCGCCCTATCATCAGACTGGAGGACACCCCGGTCCCACCTTGGGGGGTGGAAGGTGGAAATCTGCTGAGCAGGGAGCCAGAGCCCTGGGGCCAGCGGCTCAGGGGGGGGTCCATGTTCTCAAAATCCAAACTTCCATTCTAATCAGCACCCCTTTCATCTACAATCACGAGTACTGATGTTTTTCTGTGCACCACAGGCCACCTCAACTTCCTTTCATACCAGACCTCTGGGGTGGGTACGATTTTTATTGCCATTTTACAGATGAGAAAACAGGCACAGAGGGATGAAGTGATGTGCCCAAGGCCACCAACTACACACCTGCAGTCACAGCATCTGCCCCGAGCTGTGCTGGAGGCACTCTGGTCACACCTGTTGAATGAATGGAGCCAGCCTAGAGCCTGGCAGCGAGTGGGGAGTGTCTGGGGGACTGAGCAGGTGAGCGGGCCCTCACTGAGATGGGGCACGTGTTTAGAGCATTTGTATAGCAGTTTTATTTGAGCCAAACGGATGACATTGCCGGGAAGCAAGCTCTCAATGCTCCAGTGAGGCCGTTTTCACCTGGAGCCAGAGCTGCCATGCAGAGCCTCAGGCAGGTTAAAACAAGGCAAACTAACCTTGGGATGGAGCCAAAAGCAAACCTATGCCCCAAAGAACTGTTTGCAGACAAGAAAGCCGATGTTATTGGTAGCGGGCTGAAAATTAAAACATTCTTTAGAATTAACATCTCTATGTTTTCTGCCCGTATAGAAATGCCTTCCTTCTACTGATGTAATTGTTCCCTTCCCTTCTCATAAAAAACAACCCTGCCTTTGTTTCTTAATCAGAACATTATTTGGGTTTCTGCCTGAATCAATGCTTCATGAATAACTATTTGTTTTTTAAATAAAAAAAAAGGTATAATTTTTTTGGGTTTGTTTAGAGAGAAATATCCTCCTGCACACACCCTGACGGGGGATCAAGCCCATAACCCGGGCATGTGCCCTGACTGGGAATTGAACCTGTGACCATTTGGTGTAGGGGATGCTGCTCAACCAACTGAGCCACACCAGCCAGGGCCTGAGTAGATATTCTTGTTGATCTCAGATAAATGCCTGTTGCCTTTCACTTCGAAAGGCCTTTTTAGTTTTAAGTTAGTCCCCAGTGCCTTCAAGTGCCTGGCGTAGGAGGTGGTCAAGAATTGTGTGAGAGGGGAGGGAGGGAGGAAGGGCCAGATTGACCATCCTGCCCTCTCCCCTCTGGCTCCCTGGGGCCAGCAGCTCTGTTTGTTGCCCTTTGGGGAGGCACCCAGAGGGCTTCCACCCGGTCTAGTAGCCCCTAGACTCCCCTGGAAGGCTGTCCCTGGTCCAGGCCCTGAGGGGACCGGCCTGGCCGGCCCTGGCAGTGAGCCCCAGGCCAGCTGTGCTGACAGTAAACACACCCCGGCCCTGCTCAGAGGCTCCCGCCTTGGTTACCCATCCAGCCCACTAAAGTCACCGGGCCCCTCAGGACCCTGCCTTGTTTGAGGGCAGAGCCCGGTGGGTAGAACCTTGGTTTTCTTTGTTCAGAAAACAAGAGCTGAGCATTTATTGAGCTTATACTAAAACATCACCTCTCCTAGGTTCCTCACAGCTGCCTGGGAGGGTGCCACCTGGGAGGGTGCCCCACCTGGGAGGGTGCCGCCTGTCTTTGTTTATGGATGAGGGAACCAAGGCTTCCGAGGCCTCCCTCCCCGCGTCCACCCCTGGCCCGCACAGGCTCCTCTGGGAGGCCAGGGAACCTTCTAGCTCTGCCCTCACCTGCTTTTCCTGGAGAGAAGACCCCAGGTTCCAGGGCAGCCCCTCCGGCCCTCCGGCCCACATCTTGGTCTTGATGGCAGCAGGGAGAGCGTGGGGGAAGCTGGGGGTGTCGGGGCCCAAATCTGTGTGAAACTTCAGCATCGGAGCCCCAGGGGCCTCCCAGGGCACGGCGTCCGTGGGCTGCGTCACTGCCGAGCGCCGAGGTTTTCACGCGCGTTACGAAACAACTCGAGAGAAAAACACACCGCAACCCGAGCAGGTAGATCCTATTAGCACCACTGACCGTGGCACAGAGAGGTTAAGACACTTGCTCAAGATCACACAGTGCAGAAGCCGCGGAGCCAAGATTTGAACCCAGGTCCTGTGGCTCCAGAGTTTGCGAAGGACCCTCCTCTCTTTACTGAGGCTTGTTAGCGTTTTCAAAAAACTCCTGCAAACATATACTTAGCTGCTCTCCCAGGCTGGGCTTGGGAGCGAGAGGAAAGAATAGGGGCTATTCTTCTGCTCCCGCAGAACTGGGATCCAAGGCCGGCAGGAGAGTGGGCGGGTGGAGAGGGGAGCTGTGGGGTGCAGTGTGGAGGCGGGGCTTGCCTCTGGCCAGGGAAGGGGGCCGTGAGGAAAGGGGAGTTGGTCTGGTAGAGGGTAGAGAAGCCCTGGCCTGAGGTCATCATTCCATCTCTGCCACTGACTTGCTGTGTGACCCCGGGCATAGCCCTCCCCCTCCCTGGGCCTCAGTCTCCCCATGGTACCATAAGGCATTTGAACTGACTCCCCAAGGGGGCAGGGCTGGCCAACCAAGTGGGTGAGGCCCCAGGGTCTGCCCCTCTACCCCCAAGTGCTCTTGTTATCTGAGTCTGAGTTTCTGTTGAAGACAAGGTGTGGGTCTAGGGTTCTTTGGGTCCTGTCTGTGACTCTGACCTGGTAGCTCTGGAAGGCTTTCTGGGGGAGGAGGCTTGTGGACTGGGCGAGGTCTTTAAAAGCAAGGGAACCTCCTGGGTCCTCTGCACCCCTCGGGGTCCGACAGCGCCCACCCTGGATCTTCTCACGGGTCTCTAGCTCTGGAGGGTGCCATCTTTTCCTCTGCCTCCTGCCCAGACCCCACTCCAAAAACTATAAGATGTACAAGCCCCCTTTGCTACACAGGAGGCCAGGAGGGGGCAGGGGAGTTGCCTTGGTAGGACCCCTGGTGGTGGGGGTACTGATCTGGGGCTGACCCTGCACACGGCTGTCTAGAGCCACAGCCGAGGACTCAGATCCCAGCCAAGCCACTTCCAAGCTGGGTGACCTTGGGTGTGCTGCTTGACCTCTCTGAACCTAAATGTCTTCCTCGGTACCCACCTCCCGGGATTGCTGTGGGATGAGCAGTGTGCCTGGCACACTCAGGGCTCTCAATGAATGGGCTGCTATAATTATTCTGCACAGGGTGGGGGCAGGGCCCAGGGCCCCCAGCCAGGCCTATATTTAGCCTGGAGAGGGTGGGGGGCCCTAGGAGACAAAGCCCAGCAGCGAGTCCGGGCCCGGGGCGGAGTCAGTGAGAGAGCCTGCCTCCCCTCATCCCCGCCCATCCTTCCACAGGGTCACCTTGGCTGGAAGGCTCAGCCTGGACGCATCCAGTCCCAGCAGCCGCTCTGTCTGTCCTCTGTGCGACCCTCATCCCTCAAACCTCCGTCTGGGGAGGGGGCTGCTGGGGCCCGGGGGTTGGGGGTGGAAAGTATTCGGGCCCCATTGGCCACGTGGGGAGCTGACCCTTTTCCCAGCCGGGGCTGCCAGAGGCCTAGCTCACTTCAGCCCGGCCCAAGGTGGGGGGGCTTTGCTGGGGTCCCCAAGCCAAGGTGAGCCTGACCCCGCAGGTGGGAGTGGAGGAAGAGTGGGGGCTGGCCGGGCTCCTCCCCCGGACCCCGGGCTGATGAGTGTTGGGCTGCAAATAGCCCAGTGGAATCAGTGAGTCACAGCAGCTGGAAATACTGCCCACTCTCCCTCCTCCTGCTCAGCTCGAGCTGCAGGCCCAGCGCCCAGCCCCATGATTTCAGGAGCACCTGGTGGGTGTGGAGTGTGCGTGTGTGGGGTTCCTCCAGAGGGCACCCTGACTCCCTGGACTAGCCAACACCCCAGCTAGGTTCCAGTCCGGCTCTGCCCCAGGGCCTGTGTGACCCTGGGCCAATCACTCAGCCTCTCTGGTCCTCACTGGCCATCTGGTGCAAGGAGGCAGGGACGTGGTGCAGCGGACCCACCCTTGGCGTTCCTGTGCCCGCCTAGTAGCAGGTGATGGCTGGCAGTGGGAAGAGAGGGCACTGTGAGTTTCCTCACGGGCATACTTCTGAGTCCTGCCTCTGGGAGCCAAGGGAGGAGGCCAGAGGATGCCCACATTTCTGTGAGGTCGCGAGCTCTGCTGGAGCTATCACCCACCCCCGAGTCTCAGGGAAGGCACGTCTGCTTATCCTGGGGTTTCCCACCAGACCCACCCCAAGTCTGAGAACTGCAGGCAGGTGGGCTCCAGAAGTCTGTGACTGTCATTTATTATGTGTGCAGGGTACAATGCGAGGACCCTCCCATGCCCTCCTCCCCCCAGTTATCCCCTAAGGGCCCCAGAGTGGCAGGGGTGAGAGGCTACCCCACAGAGAGCAGGGACTGGCTCTGCCATTTGCCCCAGGGGACCCCCCTGACTCAGTGGGAACCACCCCTCCCCTTACCCCTGTTTTTGGATGTGGAGACTGGGCCAGGATCATTTTGGGCAGCTGAGGCTCCCCAGAATGAAGGCTGCTTGGAGGTCCCTGCGCTGGCCTGGGGACTGGGAGGGAACTGGGTTGGGGGGCAGTCTCCTGCAGAAAGATGTGGGGACAGGGGGCAGTGGGCAAGAGAGGAGAGAGGGGAACTACTTCCCAGCGCACAGAGGGGCGGGGGCGGTTTGAGGGCAGCTGCCGGCTCCCTGGGTTCATGTCCACCCTTCAGTGAGCAAGTGGGGCGCTCAGAGACACAGTGGCCCCACTGATAAAAACAAAGATTGAAATCTGATTTTAGAACGTTCTGAATTTGGACTCAACCAATGGCAGTGCTTAGGATCTGAAGGACGGGGTGTGTGCCCAGGTGGTCCACACACCGGACCCTCAGGTGCAGGGATTGGGGGGGAGGATGGCGGAGGCGGCTGCCACCGGGAAGGTTGTCCCGACGCCGGTCTGACCTTGAGACCCAGAGCCCCACCCATGCTCTCTCCCCCTTCTGCTGGGTGATCCGTCTGCGTGGAGGCAGCCCCGGGAACCCAGGGCTGGGGCGGGGTGGGGGCGGGGAGGACCAGCCCTACCTCCGCCTGGCCGTGCCTGGGGGCGTGAGCAGGTGACAGGTGGCCGGAGTTTCACACAGTGTATCACCAACCAGTTGCACTGGAAAAACCCATCTATACACACACGACGTGACCCTGCCCTGGCGCAGCTGGGGGGCTGGGGGCACCCGGGGGGCAGGCAGCTGGTTTGGGGCTTAGAGAGTGGAAGAGGGGAGGTTTCCCTCAGGACTGTCTCCTGGCCCCCCTGTACCCCTGGGTCTGCCTGTGCCTCTCTTGCTCCCCTCAGCCAAGGGGGATCCAGGTCCCCTTCCCCACTCATGCCCTGCAGAGACTCCATAGAGCAAAAGATCTGTTTGTCTGTCTGTCCTGCAGATTGTTTGCCCAGAGACCCGTTCTCGGGGTCTTTCCTTCCCCTCGCAATCCCTTCATTCTGGATTAAGTGAGAGGACACACCTGGAATCTGGGGCTGCAGGTGGGCAAGGGGTCCCTGTCCTGGCAGAGCAGAGGCCTCCGTTTGGGGTGGGGTTGACCCACCTGGGGTCCCGGGGTCGTCAGGGCTAGGGCCTGGGCTGAGATGTCCTGGCAGCTGTCATGGGGAGTCAGGGAAACTCTGGCAGGCCAGTGGGGAGAAGGTGGGGTCGGGGGAGGGCGGGGGGCGGGAGGCCTCAGATTTTTATCTCTGTCCGGAAGGTCTGCTGGACGTGCTCTGTGTGGGGGTGTCGCCGCGCCCGGATGGTGAGGCTGCCGTCCTCCCTCAGGGCCGAGGTCACGGATGTGGGGTCCACGTCCTCGGGCAGCTGGCACTTGTGTGCAAAGGTGTTCATGACCGTGCCATCCGCCGCCAGCTGGGGAAGAGGGCTGGGTCAGGGCAGCCTGCCCTCCACCCCTGCCCGGCTCCTGTCGAGCCACAGTCCCTCCCCGGTCTGAGCCCAGCCGGCCCCCCCCCCCCAGCCAGGGGGCTCTGCTCTCAGGTGTGGAGGAGGGGCTGGCCAGGGCCATAAGTTCCAACGGTCCCCACGGGTAGGTGAGAGGCTTGGGGTGAGGGCTCGGAAACAGAGGAGGCCTGGTGGCAGAACCCGGGGCTCCTGAGCAACGGGGAGAAAGCGGCATAGGGCAGAGCCCAGCCCTCTTGGACACCCAGACACAGTGGGTGTCCACAGTCAGACTGGGCCGGTGGCCCTTCCCCCACGGCTTGGTCAGCACATAGTGTCCAGAGGAGCCTGGGGTGGCTGAGTCACTGGCGGGAGTGGCAGGGCTGGCACATGCTGCCCACTGGTCCCAGTGCCCACAGTCCTTGGCTTCCCTGACAGGGTGCCCAGGCATCTAGCATCCTGTGCTCAGGGAGGGAGCTGGGTCTGGCAGAAGCCTCAGGCACCCCTCTCCTCTGACAGGCACCTGGGGCCCTGGCCCACTGGGGGCAGCATCCCGGTTCAGGCTGGGCCACACCCTCCTCCAGGTGGAGGCTCCTGGGAGCTGCTACTCAGAGACCCTAGTGACCCAGTGACCCTGAGAGCCGTGGGCGGAGGGAGTGTGGGGTTTGGAGTGTGTGATCCTGAGCAGCAGGGGCTCTAATCCAGGGGTCCCAGGATGGGGGCTGGGCCCCTGGATTTCAGAAGAAAGAGGCTTGAGGGGTATCGTGGGAGGAGCTCCTTCCCACACCTGCCCAGGTGGGCCCCGACCTACCCGCATGCCTGCCAGGAGAGCTGTCCTCACCCACCCACTATCTCCCTCCTCTCATCCCCCCTCTCACCTCACCTGCCGGTATCCCTCTACCCCTCCCGTTTGTTCCCCTGTGGCTCTCTTAGCTGCCCTGGCTCCTGCAAAAAGGATCTTGGGGCAGAGAGAGGCCCTAATGGGGATCCCGAGGCCTATGAGCTACAAGAGCAGGGTCTCCCCTTTGCCTTGGGGGTCTGGGGGGACATTGGATAGGGTCTGGGGTCCCAGGATGAGACACGGGCATGGGGACACTGGGCAAAGGGTACAGGTGCAGAACCTGGGGTGCGGTGGGGTGGGCTGGCTCACCTTCTCAGCTTTCACCTCGATGTGGTTGTTGGACGTGGTGACGATGATGTCCTCCGGGGAGAAGTCACTCACGTCCACTGCGAATTCATAGGCATCTCTGAGGGTCTTGATGTTGCCCGGCCCCCCAGTGCGGGCTGTGGGAAGGGTGGCCGTGAGCTGAGCGCAGAGCAGGCTTGCACCCAGAACTCAAGTTTCTGGGTCCTTCTTCTGGGGAGTGGGGTGGCCCCCCAGGCCTGACTTCCCTTCCAGTTACTGCTCCCAACCACCCTGTCCATCCCTCCTCACCCCTTGCAGCCTGCCTTTTCCACAGCGGGGATGGGGCCTCACCAGGCACGGGGAGGGGTGCCAGGCGTGTGTGTGTGTGTGTGTGACCCTTTCTGTAGCAACCCACCCCAAGCCTGGAGTGGGGGGATGTGTCCCACCCTCAGCCTCCTGCAGCCCACCAAAGACCCAGCCAGGCCCTGGCCCCAGGCCCTGTGTGGCCACTGACACCACAGCTGACTCCTGGTCACGACTCTTCCTCGGAGGCCTGCCTGCTCCCATGGCCACATCTGTCTCTGTGGCCACATCTGCCCTGGTGGCCACATGTTGCTGCAGCCCCGAGGCACCTGCTCCCAGCAGCGCCAGCTCGGCAGCCGGAGCCACAGCCGCAGTCCGAGGTGCCCAAGCAGGTGTCCCCTCCCCAGCCGTTTCCCCTCCCTCAGCCCCAAGCACTTGCCTGGGAAGGTTAGGGGCTCCGAGTGGGGCCGCATGAAGCTGCCAAAATCCTCAGAAAACATGCTCAGGGCCTTCTCCATGGGTGGGTCCTGGGCTGGGAGGGCTCGGGCGGCCGAGGAGGAGGAGGAGGAGGAGGAGGAGGAGTGGAAGCTTCTCTCCGCTCTGAAGCTGGAGGAGGTCCTGTGGCTCATCCACGGGGCGGCCGGCCCTGGCCAGGCGGGCAGGGCGCACAGCAGAGGGTGCGGGCTGTGGGCTCGGGGGAGCGTGCCGGGCCCCCGGCTGCCGGCGCTTTATAAGGCCCGGGCGCCCGGGCTCAGGGCCAGCCCCTTGTCTACTGGCTAAATTTAGGCCTCGCCGTGGCCCAGAGGGGCTGGAAATCCTCTCCAGTGAGCCAGCCCTGCTGACAGTCCGAGGCACGCAGGCCCGTGGGGCTGAGCTCATCGCCTGGCATTCCAGCCGATAACTCCAGCCCGGCCTCGGCTGCGGAGCGCCAGCCAGAGCTGTCCCCTTGCCACTCAGACCCCTGCCCAGGACCTGGGGGGGAGGTGGCCTGTGTCCCTGTCTTCCCCATCAGCCTGGGGCTCTAGGACTGTGCCTCCCCCCTCAGATGGCAAACTCCTTGTGGCCAAACCAACCTTTTCTATTTCCTGTCCCCTCTCCCCCAAAGTCCCAGCCCTTGGTAAGAGGGGAGCTGGGTGGTGGGGATCAGGGCAGAGGGGCCCAAGCCACGGCTCTGGGGACAGTATGAGATGCCAGGTCAGGAGGTCAGGGGTGGGTGGAGGACCCCCCACCTGCTGGGCTCCTATGTGAGGTGAAGGGCTCCTTCCCGGGGGGCAGATAATGCTCATAGGCATCTCTTAGGAAGGACTGAGACAGCGGAGGGGGGGTAGAATGTGCAGCTGTCCCCCTGCCAGCTCCCACTGGGACCCAGATTCCGTGCTTGCCTCCCCCCCACACACACTGTGGAACATTTCGGGGGCCCCAAGAGGAGGAAGCAGCCTGAGGCAGGGCTGGGGGCTGGGCCTCAGCTCAGGTAATTTGGTAATTGCCCGTAAAGACCCAGGAGGTTACATTTCTGGGAACTGTGTGTTTGGTCTCCGGGTTGGAGGAGACGCCCGCCCGGGACTGCAGCGGGCAGGAGGCAGGCGAGAGGCAGAGAATTCGGAAGACAACTGTCCCCGCTCTGGTGTGTGGGCGCCTGCGGGGCTCCTGGCTGTGAGCTTCCGGGCACTGTCCATTCAATCCCCGCACAGCCCTGAAGGAGGCGCCATTCCCATTTTACAGGCAGGGACGCAGAGCCTCCCAGGGAGGGGGGCTCGCACCCAGATGTATCTCACCAACCCAAAGCCCTCCAGGGGGCCGGGTGACCTGTGTGGAGATGCCCCCGAGAAGCCCCTGTCTGCTCACCCCCAGCTCGGCAGAGCCAGGGCTGACTCAGGTGATGCCAGGGACAGGCCACTGTGGGAGGAGAGGGGGCCCTTCGCTGCTGCCCAGGCTGTGGTGTGGGCCTCTGTTCTCCTCTCCAATCCTGCCTTCCTCCCCCAGGAAGGCCTCTCTGATTGCTGCAGTCCGTGCAAGGGGCGCCTGGCCCGATGCCCACAGTACCGCCTGTCCTTGCCCCTTGCCCACCTGGTACCTGGCAGTGTAACCTGGTCCTCCTGTGTCTATGATCTCCTCGCTGTCCTCTCATCGATCAGACAGGGGATCACCTGTGTCCCGTTAGGCTGGGAGCTCTGAAGGTGGGGAGTGTTTCTCCTTTCTCTGGCTCCCACAGAGCTTCATTCTTGGGGGCTCCATCTATGGGGCTAGTAACTGGTGCTGGGGGTCCCTGAAGGGGGCCTAGGGCAGTGGCTGGAGGAAGAGGGGTCTGTCATTCCAGTGGAGGTTCCTGCCTGGCCCATGTCACTCGTCCTGGCCCAGGGGGCTGCCAGGAGGTTACCAGCACGGAGGCAAGATGGACAGAGGGTGGGGGAGGGGTGGGGGGGCCCAGAAGCCTGCCGCGGGCCAGGGAAACAGGAGCCAGTGGCTAAATGCAGACACACTGTCATGGGCCGAGGGCCTGAGTCACTGCTCCTGGACGTCGGATCTCATTCCCCGCCCCTGCCCCCCATTCCCCCTCCCCTTCCCCCACCCCTACGTGTCACCCACACATTTACTGCATCACTGGCTCCAGTGGCCAGGAGGGACCCTGAAGGTCATCGAGGCCACTGCCCTATCTCTGGTCCTGCCTCTCCTTTCAGATCATGGGGATAGAAGGAGCTTTAGAGATCACCAGATGCCTTGATACCAACCACCTGAGGGGATTTTAGCAAACACAGTCTTACCCTGCACCCCAAGATTCTAATTCGGGTTCCTGGGAAAGGACCAGGAATTGTTCTCATCAGTTCCCCATGCAAGAAGCCCACAGGCAAGAGTTTGGAAACCACCCATCACTAAGCAGTTATTTACTGAGCACCTACTATGTGCCAGGTGCTGTCCCAGGTTCTGGGGGACTAGTGTGAATGAGGCAGAGCTAGGCCTCTGCCACCATGGCTCCCAGGCTCCCCTTACTAGATGGAAGGGGAAACCGAGGCTCCGAGTGGTGGAAGACCAGTTGGGGGTGGCAGAGCTGCTCTGGCTTCAAGCCCGTTCCCCCCTCCACTGTTACTGGGGCTCGATGAAGATGGGGAGATGTGGAGGGGCTGGCATGTGGGGGAAACGGCTTGGGGAGGGAGTTGCCACCCCCTTGCTACCTTTTTCCCAGTCTCCCGGTGCTCACGGGGGGGGGTGAGGGGGTGGGCACTGAGGATGTGGACACGCCGTGCCTGCTGGCTGACTGGTGCGGGCTGGCCAGCAGCTACTGGAGGCCAGAGATGGGTTTGGGATGTTAACAGGGCGGCCCTTTGATAGGTTGCGGTGGCCAAGGCGATGGAGGGCCCCAGTCCATGCAGAGCAGCAAGCCCGCGCCTCACCTCCCACACACAACACACACATGCTGCTATTTGGGACTGACTTGGCCTGGCATCTGCGGGCAGAGGGTGGCTCAGGGTCCCAGGATGTTAACGTCATTGATTTTCAGAGGCGGCGGGGAACTTTGTTTGTGGGAGGTGGGGAGGGCAGTTTTCCCTGATCTCTTGCCCAAATCTTTCAAAAGTGGCATCAGACAAAAATCCTCTGCTTTGTGCCTGAAACTTGCCCTGGCTGATTCAGCCACAGGAGCTCAAGGAGATCCGGGCAGGCAAAAAGCCACACAGTCTGGGTCTGGGTTCAGCCTCTGCTGTGTGACTTCAGGTGAGTGACCGCACCTCTCTGATCCTCCATTTATCATCTACTAAATGGTGATGCTGTCCCGAACTCACAGGGTGCTGGGAGGATGGGTGAACTGAGTCACAGACTTAAAGGGCCCGGCACGTAGCCAGGGTGCAACACGCTTATTTCCTCAACATGCCTCCCCTGCCCCCCCTGTGCCCTGGCTCCTACCCTCTGTTTGGGGTGCAACAGAGTCTGGGCATTTACCTAGAAGCCTTGTGGTTTGAGAGGCAGTTTTCTGAGGCTGGAGAGGCTGGACACAGGATCAAGTCTAAGTTCCTCCCCAGGCCCTGGGCCTCGGATTCCCTGCCTCTGCCCTCCCCGTCGGCCTGCGCCCCGCCTCTGAGCGGGGTGGGCTGTCAGCGCTGTGCAGGCTTGGCGCCAGGCAAACCTGGTGGGCGTCCCAGCTCTGCCCCTTGGCCTCTGTGACCTTGGACAAGCAGCCTCCCCTCTTTGAGACTTCATTTCTTTGCATGGGAATCATGCTGCCTTTGGGGTCTGTGAGCACTCACTGATTGGGGGGTTGTTGGCACACAGCAAGGGGGCAGTAGTGGCAGTTCCCTTGCCTTTGCCCCAGGCCTTCCTCCCCTCTCCCTTCTCTGCTTTTTCAAACCCATCCACACCCAGCACCGAGAGCCCAGGGCCCTGACCCTCGGCCCCTGCGGCGGACCTGACCCCTCACCATCTACGGGTGTATGATTTCCGCCGCCAACGCCCCGGGGCCCAGCCTGCGGCGCGGGCTTCGTGGCTCTGGTGGCTGCTCTGGGCTGCATGGCTCAGTGGGCCCGGGCGGCTCCGGTCGGTTTGTCAAGGACACTCTTAATGGCCACAGTGAACCCCGGCGGGGCGGGCGGGGGGAGGAGGGGCAGGATGCTGATTGGTGGAGCACGTACCTGTGCAGGTACACCCGCTGCAGGCACAGGAGCCTCTGTCAGAGGACAGGCTGGGCCACTGCAGGGCGCCGGACACAGGTGAGGGGCCTGCCTGCAGGGCCGGGGTGGACCTGGGTGGACCTTGCCAGGGCCAGGTCAAGCAGGGTGGGAGCAGGAGGGTGGGGGGCAGGGAGCCAGCCCCTCATTTCCACCGCCACAGGCTCTCCTTAGGGACCTGGGGTTTTCCTGCCTCTGGGGCCTGAGCTGAGGGGGAGGGGGCTCGGGGACCAGCAGGAGGAGTCGGAGCCATCCTTGGGGACCAGCAGTGAGAGAGAGTGACTTGCTGGGCGAGGAGGCTTCTCTGAGCACTGGCGGCAGACAAGTGTCCGGGATGGTGGGAGCGGAGGCCTCAGGAGGGGGAGGGAGCTCTGAGGCTTGGGGACCTGTTTTGACCAATTTGCTGCTGGACACGAAGGGCACAGATGGGAACCCCCAGCCCACCCCACCCATCACACGCACCCTCAGTGACGCCCCAAGGCGCACCAGGCTTATGACCCTCCCGATAACTTTACACGAGCCCGCATGCCCACACCCCGCACACACGTGCACAGGATCTGGGAGCAGCAGCATTGGACGGACCAAGGGCTGGTGTGAGGGCCTCGGAGCTGCTCACCACAGTCGCCCGCCTGTAGCTGCACCAGGGACCAGATGGAGGAGCTGGTTGGGCTGCGAGAGGGCTCCCCGGGGAACCCCGTGACTCTTCAGGAGCTATGGGGCCCGTGTCCCCGCGTCCGCAGGCGCATCCGAGGTGAGGGCCCGTCCCCTTCCCCTCCCAATGGAAGACCCCGCGGGGCATCACCCCCCACCATGAGCTGCCCTCCCCCTTTTATCTGCCCTCGGACATCACTGCCCAGTCTCCTGGTGACCCGGAGGGAAGGGATCTGTCTGTCTGTCCATCTGTTTATGGGTCAGACATGCCAGGCGCCTGCCCCCGAGGCCTGATCGCTGTGTAGGGGCCACGCTAGGGGCCCAGTGGGTGCTCTCTGGCCCGACACCAGCCCCATGGGTCCTGGGACCGCATGGGAGTTTGCTGGAGGCTCACGTTAAGCCACGGGCCCTGTGGGGATAAGGAGAGGGCTGTGGCTCCCAGCACGCCCTCCACACCCCTGCCCCTTGGCCATTCTTCCAGAGGTACCCCAGTCTGCAGCAGGGGTGGGGGAGGGCAGACCTGTCAAAGCCCCCTGGGCTGGCCCTCCTGCCCGAGCAGAGGCCAGCCTCCAGGGGAGGGGCTGTCTGTGCCCCACCCGGCCCTGGGCTGTGACCCCACGCCCCTGGCCAGGTGGCCTGGAGTGGCTGAAGCAGAAGCTGTTCCGCGTGGGTGAGGACTGGTACTTCCTGGCCACCCTTGGGGTGCTCATGGCCCTAATCAGCTATACCATGAGCTTCACCGTGGGGCGCGTGGCCCGAGGTAAGCCCTCCCCACCCAGGGCTTGTGGGCTCGCTCTCGGGATGCCAGAGGCACCACCAGGTGCAGCGGGGTGGGGGAGGGGTCCGGGCGGGAGGAGGCCTGGGTCTGGTCCTGGCAATGCTCTTGACTTGCTGTGTGACCCTCCATAGGCTCCTGCCCCTCTCTGGGCCTCAGTCCCCTCATCTGCACAATGAACGAGAGAGACCTGAGTGTTCCCAAGAGCCCCTTTCCTCTGAGCTCTATGTTCCTCTCCTCCTGCCGCTGGACTCCCGCCCCACCTCCCCACACACCCTCCTTGCTCTCAAGTCCCGTGGCTCCGGGGAAGGGCACTTGCCTGGACCACTAGGCCTCAGCAGGCTCTCTCCACTCCGAGGTCTCCCTGGAAGAGGGGGTGTGGGGCAGGAAGGGTGTGACCTGCCTTCTCTGGGAGACTTGCTCAGGTGGCATCATGAGGACCAGCTGTGCGCCGGACACTGTCCGAGGCGTTTCGCACGCGGTCTTATTTCTCACCGTGAGCCTGTGAGGGAGGTACCGGCACTAGCCCATTTGACAGACAGGGAAACAGAGGCCCTGAGAGCTTGAGCTGCTGGCCCAAGGTTCCTCAGCTAGGGAGTGGCAGCACTGGGTAGGGACCCAGGGTCCTGCTCCTGCCTCTCTTGGGGATCTGCCCCTCCCTGGGGGGCCCGGGCCTCCCCTCCCCAAGCCTGTGTTTCCTGGTCAGTAAGTGGGCACCCGAGGGCTGTGGAGTCTGTGGGTGGTCCCTGATTCCTGGTTGTCCCCAGCACACAAGTGGCTGTACCGGGAGATTGGCGACAGCCACCTGCTCCGGTATCTCTCCTGGTCCGTGTACCCCATGGCCTTGGTCTCCTTTTCCTCGGGCTTCTCACAGAGCATCACGCCCTTCTCAGGAGGTGAGCCCAGTCACCACGCCCTTTGCCTGGGTGCCTTGCATTGCAGTCCCCACCGGCCCAGACCTTTTCCTATCCCTCGAACGACTCACGGGTGGAGGCAGGAAGCAGTATCCCTATTTCAGTCACAGAAGCCAGGCTCAGAGGAGTTATGTCACTTCCCCAAAGTCACACAGCAAGAAGGCCAGAGCTTGACTCCTGGGTTGATGATGGCCCGGCCCCTTTCAGAGAGCTCTACTGGGCCGTGACAGGGAGAACTGGTGGCAGGTTCCCCTGCAGGGCCAGTGCCAAGAGTGTTCCCAGGGAGGGGCTGATGGGGGTCATGGCTCTCCCCAGGCCTCTCAGCTCTGCCCCCAGCTCCAGGTCAGCAGATGGGAACCCCAGGGGTGGGTCTAGGATGGCCTGAGATTCTATCCTGGGCTCCCCCCAGTCTGCCAGGCCCAGCTGGAAGGACATGGGACAACTCACGTCCCCTTTCTGACCCTCGGCTTGATCGCCTGAAAAATGGGTGGATGGGTCTTAATTCCTAGGGTTTAAAAGGACCCGACGGAGGGTGGTGTGGAACACTCTTTGCAGGGTAAGGTGTTAGGAGTTTCATCCAGAGCGTGTCCCTCCCCCTGCCAAGGGTCTGGCCTCCCGGAGCTGAAGACCATCCTGTCCGGGGTGGTCTTGGAGGACTACCTGGACATCAAGAACTTCGGGGCCAAGGTGGCGGGCCTCACCTGCACCCTGGCCACCGGCAGCACCATCTTCCTGGGCAAAGTGGTAGGTGCCGGCGGAAGAGCACCTCACCCCCCTGCCCTGCTGTCCCCCACTTCTGCCTTTCCCCTGTCGCCCCACCCAAGCTTGGTCAGATGGGGCTCAGGCCAATGCCCGCCTTCTGGGGCTGGGTCTTGGAGGGGAGGCAGGACAGGTCCCCAGAGTGTGAGGAAGGGGCTGGGGAGATGGAAGAGGCGGGTGTGGGGGGTGACCATGCTGTGTCTGGGGGAGGCCCCCTCTGCCCTCCAAGCCTGGGCCCTGAGGGGGAGGAGCGAGGGCCCAGCGCCCCCCCAGGTCCAGCGGCGAGCTCCATGGGCACCTCCCCTGGCAGGGCCCCTTTGTGCACCTGTCGGTGATGATCGCCGCCTACCTGGGCCGCGTGCGCACCAAGACCATCGGGGAGTCCGAGGTAAGGGGCTCAGGGAGGGCCCCCCGGGGAGGAGAGAGAGGGAGGGGAGGGGGGGCTGACTCTGAGCCCAGGACCCGGATCCCCCAGAACAAGAGCAAACAAAACGAGATGCTGGTGGCGGCAGCGGCGGTGGGTGTGGCCACGGTGTTCGCGGCTCCCTTCAGCGGTGAGACCCCCCTTGCACCCCTCTCCTTGCACCCCCTTCCCATCCCCTGCAGGGGCCAGGCTGGCCAGCTCGCCCCTCTGCCAGCTGAGGGCCTGGAGGAGGGAGGAGGTCCTCAGGGTGGGGTGAGTGAGTGGGTGTCCAGGCACTTCGGGGTTCACTCAGACAGACTCGGGGGTGAGACCCGGCTCTTTGTGGCCCTAGACCAGGGCGTTCGCCTCTCAGCCTCATCTCATCTGTGCAATGGGGTCACAGCGGTCCCCACCCCACAGGGCTGCCGTGAGGACTGGGTGGCTGAGGGTGCACAGGGGCAGGTTCCCTGGACAGCGGAGTCCCCTCCCTACCCGGCCCTCAGCTCAGGACCAAGGAGAAGGGCGGCCCTGTCTGCAGCCCCAGGGGAGCGGGAGGGGACAGGAGGGGCCGGGGCACCGGGATGGGCACGCTCGGGGCTCTGCCCAAACACAGCGTCGCCCCCAGGCGTCCTGTTCAGCATCGAGGTCATGTCCTCCCACTTCTCGGTCTGGGATTACTGGCGGGGCTTCTTTGCGGCCACCTGCGGGGCCTTCATGTTCCGCCTGCTGGCCGTCTTCAACAGCGAGCAGGGTGAGTCCCCCCCACCCCGATCCCCCACACCTCCCCTCCCTCTCCCCTGCCCCCCTCCTCTCCTTCCTCTCCCATCCCCATCTTCTAGGAGGACAGATCCCGGAGGGTAGAAGCAACAAAGCCAGGCAGGGAGCAGGGCCAGGGCCAGGGCCAGGGCCAGGGCTAGAGCCGGTGGGAGTGTGACCCCCACTCCCCTCCCTGCCCAGAGACCATCACCTCCCTCTTCAAGACCAGCTTCCGCGTGGACGTCCCCTTCGACCTGCCGGAGATCTTTTTCTTTGTGGCGCTGGGGTGAGCGGGTGCCTCGGCCCCTCGAGCCCGACCTGGGCCTCCCCTGGCCTGAACTGCCACCCCTGGTCCGGGCGGCTCGGGACTCCCCTCCCCTCCGCAGGGCCATCTGCGGCGTCCTGAGCAGCGCCTACCTCTTCTGTCAGCGGACCTTTCTCATCTTCGTGAGGACAAACCCGCTCACCTCCAAACTCCTGGCCACCAGGTGGGCTCTGGGCTGGGCTGGGACCTCCCGGGGAGGCCCCCAGGGACTCAGCCTCCCGAGCCCTCAACTCCTTTATACAGGGAGCCCCACCCCCCACTGCATGCCATCTTCCCACTGAGTCCCCCAGACCTCCCTGGCCCACACCCCGCTTATGGAGCCCTTGTTCCCTCTGACACCCCTGTCCAGGCCCCCACAGTTCCAGTTCCCTGCCGACTGAGCTAGCAGCTCTTCCGTGTGACCCCCTCCCCTCCTGAGTCCTCCCCCAACTCCCCCGCCGACCCCACGCCCCTTACTGAGCTCCCTCTCCTCCCAAACCTCGTCCGCCCCCTGGCACTGGCACCTCAGGGTCAGCCCTTGACCTGCGTGCACGGCCCCGCCCGGCCTGGCTGGGCTCTGTCCTGGCCCAGCTGCCCCATCAGCTCTGCCCTGCTACACGGGTGGGCGAATCCCACACCCTCCTGCCCTGGAGAGGGCCGGCCCATGTCCTTGCTTCAGTCCCTCCTCCTCCTGCTCCCTGGGGGGCTGGGGCCGTGAGGTGGGGACAAAGGGGGGAGTGACCCTGGAGCCTTCCACCCCACCCTCCACAGCAAGCCTCTCTACTCCGCCCTGGCCGCCTTGGTTCTCGCCTCCATCACCTACCCCCCGGGCGTGGGCCGCTTCATGGCTTCTCGGGTAAGGGGCCCTGAGCTGGGGCGGCGGGAGCGGGGAACCCCAATCTCCCGTCACCTCCAGGACACCTAGGAGAGGAGGCTCCGAGCAGTCCCCCAGCCCCCCACCCTGATGGGGAGTGGCGAGGGGCTGGGAGGCCAGGCCAGGCAGTGGGGGGGGGGACTGTGGCCTGGGGCGGGGGGCCTCATGCGGGCTCCGGCCTGCCCCGCGCCAGCTGTCCATGAGGCAGCACCTGGACACACTGTTTGACAACAACTCGTGGGCGCTGATGACCCGGAACGCGTCCCCACCCTGGCCCGCCGAGCCCGACCCCCAGAACCTGTGGTTCGAGTGGTACCACCCGCGGTTCACCATCTTTGGGACCCTTGCCTTCTTCCTGGTTATGAAGGTGGGCGCCCGGGGCCCCCCGGGGGTGTGCCTAGAGCCGAGCCCAGTCAGGGGTGGGGTGGGGGTGCCCCCCACGGCCTGTAGCATGGCGCTGGGGCCTCCCACCCAGACTCCCTGGCCTGCCCCCGCCCCCTGTGGGGTCCCCGCCTAGTTGCTCCAGCACTCTGAGCCTCGGTTTTCTTATCTTTAAAATGGGATAGCTAGTTACTGAGCTACCTCAAGATGAGGTTGAGAGGGAAGGAAGGAGAGCCCCGGGCACACAGTAGGCACTTGGCCAGGGTGAGGTTCCTTCTCTGACACCAGACCCTGGCGATGCGCATGCCCCAGGGCATCCTTTCTCCCTGGGACATGCCCCGTCCCCTTCCCCTGTGCTGTCCTTCCCTTGCCCTCTCTTGCCCAGTTGCCTCCAGCCTCTGCCCCTCTGGGCTCACCCCCCGCAGTTCTGGATGCTGATCCTGGCCACCACGATCCCCATGCCCGCTGGCTACTTTATGCCCATATTCATCTTCGGTGAGTCTTAGAGGTTCGGGGTGATTGGGGCAGGGCCAGGGCACCTGGTCTGTCCCCTCCCTCCCCAGGATGGTGCTGAGGGAGGGCTGTGGGGTCGGGTCAGCCGGGCTCACCCCGAGTCTGTGGCTAGGAGCTGCTGTGGGGCGTCTCATCGGGGAGGCCCTCTCTTTGGCCTTCCCTGAGGGCATCGTGGCCGGAGGGGTCACCAACCCCATCATGCCTGGGGGCTATGCCCTGGCAGGTAAGTGGGCCAGGTCCCCACTGGGTGGGCTGGGCCTGGAGAGCCAGCCAGTGGTTCCGCAGGGCATGGGGTGGCCGCCGAGCCCCGCAATGAGCTCCCACCCTCCCCTGTGCCCCCATTGCCCCCTCCAGCTCCTGTCTAGTCCCTGGCCCCATCCCCTCCCTCACTGCCCCCCCACCAAGCCCAGGCGTCAGGCACTCCAACAGCGGCCAGGCCCCCTCCCCTCCCCTCTCCCCTCTCCTTCCTCCTGCCTTTTCTCCCCTCTCCCCTCTCCCTGGACACTTTTCTCCCCTCTGCCCCCGACAATTCCCACCCAGCCCAGGGCCGTAGCCACACCAGCCTGGCCCTCGGCACCCGGGAAGCGGGCCCGGCCTGAGCCGCCCGCCCCGTCCCCGCAGGGGCTGCGGCCTTCTCCGGGGCCGTGACGCACACCATCTCCACGGCGCTGCTGGCCTTCGAGCTGACCGGCCAGATCGTCCACGCTCTGCCCGTGCTGATGGCGGTGCTGGCGGCCAACGCCATTGCCCAGAGCTGCCAGCCCTCCTTCTACGAGGGCACCATCATTGTCAAGAAGCTGCCGTACCTGCCGTGGATCCGGGGCCGGAAAATCAAGTGCGTGCCACCTGCCTCGGGCTGGCTGACGGGGTGACGGCGTCGGGGGGCTGGGGCTGGACCTGGGACACGGGGGGTGTGGGAGGGGCCGGCCCACAGCTGCCCTTCTGTCTCCACTCTGCCCAGCCCCCTGCATGACCCTGGGCAAGCCCTGGGCCTCCTGGGCTTCCCTGTCTTACTAGTGGTCAGTCTTCACATAGGATAGATATCACCCATTTGCTGGAAACGGGCTCAGAGAGGTGCCACGTCTTGCCCCAGACCTGGGAGGCCCCTGCCCGCGCCCCGTAGTGCTCTGCGGGGGGTGGTACTAGAGTGGAAACAGGCCCTGAGGTCCCCGCTGGACCAGAGGATGGGAGCGGCCTCTGTCCCCTGAGAGGCGGGACTAAGAGGCTCTGAGAGGCCCCGGTCTTGGGCCCAGCTCCAAACGCATGCAAGCTGCCACCTTGCTCTGGCCTCAGTTTCCCTACCTGTAAAATGAGGTGTGTTTTTTTTCAAACTTCAAAGCTTTTTTTTCTTTTGGCCGTCAAACTTTCGTTCAAATGACATTCTCCAAGAAAGGCTTCTAGATACAAGTGACCAGAGGTGGTATGGGGGGAGCTAGGGGTCTGGGGGGCCGAGAATTCAGGGCCAGGCCATTGGTGAGCCAGTCCCCAGGTCCCTCTCTACCTCAGGGCTCTCGTTGTTCATTCCGGGGACCTCTGCGCCCCTCCGGGTGCCTGCCCCCTGCCTCACCGCAGGCCTGATGGAGGCCCTCTGCCTCCAGCTCTCACGGCGTGGTCGTGGAGCATTTCATGAACCGGAGCATCACGACGCTGGCCAAGGACGCACCACTGGAGGAGGTGGTCAAGGTCATGACCTCCACAGATGCGGCTGAGTACCCCCTGGTGGAAACCACAGGTAGGGGCTCAGCAGGAAGGGGAGGGCGAGTGGGGAGGGGCATTCCCTCCACCTGCCTCCTGGGGGGGTCTGGCCCCAGAAAGGCTAAGCAGGGCCTCGGACCAGCCTGACTGACCCCAGGCTCTGTAACTGTGTGCCTTTGGGGAAGTCGAGTCACCTCTCTGAGCCTGTTTCCTCCTCACTGTGAAGATGGAGACTGTTACCACCCTGCCTCGGGGTGGCTTCTGCGCGTGCATGAGAGATGAGAGGATGCTGAGCTCTCCATGGACAGACCATAGGATTCTAGAAACCAGGCCGGGTGTGCTTGGGGGTGGGGGCACCACCAGGGGCTTCCAAAAGGGCTCTTTCACTTGGTCTCCCCTTCAAACATTCCCCAGGGAGTCCCCCCCACAATCCCTGAGGCCATGAGAAAAGCATCTTTTTAAAGGAAAATGAATGGCAGCCCCTGTTTAAGACACACAAGCTGAATTTTGGGGAAGCATCCAGGTAGAGCGCTGTTCTCCAAGGGACAATATAGTCTGAGTGGAAAAGATAAGCTGGGGGTGTACGGCCATGTCCATGAAGGGACACTGTCAACCTTAATGTCCTCCCTTTTTTAAATGTGTTTTTATTGATATTTAGAGAGAGAGGGAGGGAGAGGGAGAAGGGAGAGAGAAGCATCGATTGGCTGCCTCCTGCATGCCCCTTGCTGGGGATCGAACCCGCAACCCGGGCACGTGCCCTGACCGGAATCAAACCGGCAACCTCTTGGTGCACGAGACGAAGCTCAACCACTGAGCCACACCGGCCAGGCTTGAGGTCCCCTTTGTGCACATGAGACACGGTGTGCGCTTGGCAAGCATGGCACAGCTGGATTTTGGTCCCCACTTGTCCTTTGGGCAGGTACCTTGTGCTGTGAGCAACCTGCACAACCATACGGGTCCTAACCACCCCCAAACCACCCCAAGAGGCACAAAGCCGCCATGAGCAGCAGAACCGGGGGTCAACCACTCTACGAAGTGCATTTTCCTCATGGAAAAGAGGGGTCAATACAGTGCGGAGCTGTCAGAGGTCCTCACCCCAAATGCCACGCTTCCCTCCCCACCCGGATCGGGGCGCCCTTAACACTGCCCCGCAGAACACAACCAGTGTCCTGCCTGCACGTTTGCGGATGGACGGCCCTCTGACAGTCTGCACCTCCAAGACGGACCTGGCCTCCAGGACAAAGTCCACCCTCCCCATGGACTCTAGGGCCACAGGGAGCAAGGAGCTCCGGCCCCACAGGCCTGGGCTGCGGGACCCGGCTGCTCACTTGAGAAATCGCTTTAGTTGGTTCCTAAAGGGGAGGCACGTTTAAGTCTATTTGCAAATTTCTCTTTTACTGGATAAGCAAAAATACCAGGCTGTTGCCTCAAAACTCCACCGATAGCCTGGAGTGAGACTTGCCAAGCCCTGGCACACAGTAGGACCGCGGAGAGCAGTAGGCTCCCAATTTCATGCCTTCACTGGGCTGAGCCAGTTGTGACTCTTCCTGAGGGGGGTGAGGGACAAGCCCAGCCCTGGGGCACAGACCTGCTCGTGCCTCTAGGTCTGCCACACGCGGAAACTCAGGGTGAGCAGACTCCTTCCCGACCCCCTGGCAGCCTTTGCCTCCTTTGGCTACCAGAGCTCCGTGTCATAAGCTGAGTGACCTTGGGCAGGACAATTAACCTCTCTGTGCTGCTGAGCCTCAGTTTCCACATCTATAACATGGGTGATAATAGTTCCTGACCCACAGGCTGCTGTAGGTTCCTGAGAGACCTGAGAACACCTAGGCTGGTTATTGGCACACAGTAGGTGCCCAGGAAATGCAAATTCCTTCTGCATAATGCAGCTCTCTCCCTCTCCTTCCCCACTTGGCAGAGTCTCAGATCCTGGTGGGCACCATGCGAAGGGCCCACCTGCTGCAGGCCCTCCAGGCTGAGCCACCCTCTTGGGCTTCAGGACACCAAGTGGTACTCATGTGGGGTATTGGGGGGACTGGGGAGTCAGCAGGGTGTAGGCGGAGGGGCAGCTGATTGGTGGGAGAGGAGGATTGAGGGGGCAGCCTGGGGAAGGGGGAGGCTGGCCCAGGCCTCATAACCCTTGCTCTGTCCCAGCGGTATCTCCAGGACATCTTGGCTGGGGGGTGCCCCATGGAGCCAGTGACCCTGCAGCTGTCTCCGGAGACCTCCCTGCACCAGGTACAGGGGAGAATTCGGGCTTGGGGCAGACAAGGGCCCTGGGGTAGGGGGGAAGGGCTGGCTGGAGAGGGAAACCAGCTGCAGCTTCTGGGCCCGCTTCCTAGTCTGCAGACCCGGCAGAGCAGCGCCTGCCCTCCCCAAACCCCACTCCCAGAGCTGCTGGGGTGACGCAGAGGGGAAGTGAGAGGGCTCGCAAAACCGAAGCCTCTGGGTAGAGAGGCAGTGGGTAAAATTAGGCCTTTGCATCAAGGCACACGTGGGTTTCCATTTCAGATCCACCACGATCTCTGGGTGATCTTGGGAAAATTACATTTAATCACTTTGAATGCTGACACCCTGCCCCCTCCCCCACACAAGCACAGAGCCTGGAACCTGGGGCCAGGGACCGGAAGAAGCTGTTTGGGGACTTGGGGGTGGTCTCAACCCGTCTGTGACACCTGATTCAGGAGGACTGGTCGCCCCACTGGTCCCTTGTGTGGACTCTGGCGGCCCCCTGTGGTCACACTGGCCATTGCAGGCCCAGGTGTCCCCTGTCCCCCAGCAACCCCTTCCCCCTGGGCCACACGGGGCGTGGGTTCCGCTCCTCCACCTCTGCCCAAAGCCTTCAGGGATGGATGGCAACCAGAGGCGTGGTGTGGGTGGCACCTGCCCTCCAGCATCTCCTAACAATCCCCCTCCAGGCACACAACCTCTTCGAGCTGCTGAACCTTCAGTCCCTCTTCGTGACGTCTCGGGGCAGAGCTGTGGGCACCGTGTCTTGGGTGGAGGTACCAGGGTCCCGAGGGTGGGGCAAAGTGGAGGAGCCACATTCAAGCAGGCTGGGGGGGGTGTGTGTGGAGGGCCCCAATGTCCTCCCATCCAAATCTGGAGGGGCCTCATGAGATTCTGATGAGCCCCCCCCTTCTCGGCCCAAAGCGGCCATGGGGCCTGGCTACCCCACCTTATCTTGTGACCAGCGGCCAGCCCTGTCAGTCTCTGGGCCTCGATGATCCCATCGGTGCAACGGGGGGGCACTGGCTCTAACACTCACCCCAGAGTCAACCCTTAGGGGAGTCAAACAACACTGGAACCCCCATTCTCAACCTTCTCTACCTCCTTCCTCCAAAAAAACCTTCTTTCTCTGTTTTAGTTAAAGAAAGCAATTTCCAACCTGACAAACCCACCGGCCCCAAAGTGAGCCAGCCCAGCAAGATGCCCTGGTGAAGGAGACCGGCAGGCATCCTGCCCCCTGCCCCCATCACTATGCCCCCCGCCCAGCGCAGCTCCTCCGTGAGGCAGGCAGCTCTAACCAGCACCTAAGAGGGCTCCATAGTCACCACGTCCCGTCTTGGGTGGGACAAGTGCCACACGCCTGGAAGGACAAATCCCACCGCGGACTGAGCTCAGAATGCGAGACAGCGGAAAACCAGGACACGTGTCCATCGCATTCACCGATGAGGAGATCGGCGCACGCTGTCACCAAGCGCCGGCGCAGACCCCCTGGGGGTGGGCTCCCAACCAGAGGCTCCTGAGGAAAATAAAGCCATTTCCCAGAGCCTAGTTCATCCCTCATCTCAGCGCCAAGGGCGCCGGCTTGGCGCCTCAGCTTCTTACCTGTGCTGGCTGCTGGCGGCTGCTAGTGGCCACATGGGAGCTGCAGGCCTGGGTTCCTGTCTCCCACTCCTCAGCCCCCCTTCCCGGCAGGGAGATATGGAGGAGAGTGGGTCCCCGCTGGGTCTTATGATGATCATCCTCAGGAATAAGCAGGGCCCTGTGGCCCAGCGACCTTCGCCCCAGCCCCGGCCTCCTCAGCTGAGCCCGGGCTGGTAGCACAGGGGCACCAGGTGCGGCTCCTCGGGCGTCCGCAGAGCCCCAGGCATCTCCTATGAGGACTCTCCCAGCTGGTGGCAGCTCGCTGACCAGCTGTACGTGTGCTGAGGGGTAGGGCCCTCCCCTAAGTCCCTCTAGACCCTCTGCGAGGGAGCCCCAAGGCCACAGTTTCCCCAGCAGAGACCAGGCCAAGTTCATCCAGTGAATCCACCACTTTAATGTCCTCAGAGAACTTCCAGGGAGCTGGAGGGAGGGTGCAAGGGCAGGGAGCAGGGGAACCAGGGTTCAGAGTGAGGGACAGACAGACAGTCCTGGAGACAGGTGTCCTCGTGACCACAGCTTAGGAGCAGATGCTGAGCTACCAGGAGAGGCTACCCCACCTCCGATGGGGGCCGAAGCACAGAGGGAGACGGGGGGAGGCTGAGCTCCAAGAGCAGGCGGGGTCCCCGGCCCCCACTCCAGGCGGGTCTCCCAGGCCCTTTCATGTCGTCTGCCTGGGGCCCGGCTGCTGGCTCCTCTGGGCGGCCTGCCCGGGTGTCTGGTGAGTCCTCCAGCTCACCGGGGGCAGGAACCCTGCGGGGAGAGGTGCCCACATGAGCCAAGAAGGGAGAGGGGGGCTGGGGGCTGGTCCACAGAGGCACAAAGCCGTCCACGGGAGTGCTGGCCGCCCATCCCCGCCTCCCACCCCGTGCCTGCCCCGAGGGGTCCAGAGGCCCAGCCGGCGGTCCTGATGGGCCTGAGCTGCCCACCGGGCGAGGTCGGGTGCGAGCGGGCCTCAGTTATAGAAAACCTCGTCTTCCTGGGAGATGGAGCCGCTGTCCACCGAGGGGAGGGAGCCCTGCAGGCAGGCCCCGGCCTCAGGCCCCGGGCCCCCGGGCAGTCGCTGCCGCTGCTGCAGTTCGGGGCTGGGGGGCCGGGGGGCAGCAGCCATGATGGGGGGCTCCTCGGGTGAGGGCCAGCCGTCAGGGGACAGGCCGGGGGAGGAGAGGGCCAGGAGACTGTCATCTTGCGAGGGGCCGCTCAGGAGGCTGTCCTGAAGGTAGATGCTGTCCAGGTCTGGAAAACCAGAGGGAGGGGGGTAAGGGATGGAGTCCGGGACCCCCTCCTCGCCCTCTCCAGGTGTGCGAGTGTGGGCAAGGGGCAGAAGACCAGCCTGCAAATCCTGTGTTGTCACTGCCAAGCTGCGTGACCTCAGGAGAGTCACCGCACCTCTCTGAGCCCCCGTTTCTCCCCGGGAGTCGCAGGAGTGGCGAGAGCAGTGCCTGGAGTTAAGGGCGGCTCTGCATGGAAGCCTGGGCTCTGAGAACTGGACGCCCAGTGCTCCGCCCGAGCCTCAGCCCCGCCAGTCGGAGGGTTAAGTGAGATAATAGGTATGCAGGCTTCACCCAGGGCCCAGGCTCCCCGCAGCCTCAGCAGCAACCCTGGGCTCCAGCACACAAAGCCCTTAATTCACATGACCTATTATTATCGTTGCGACTATTTTCTGCTTTATGCCCATGCACCCCTTGGGCGATGGGCAGGGCGAGGATCACCAGCCCCCTCTTTCAGATGAAGAAACTGAGGCTGAGGGAAGAAGGGGCTCATCTGAGGCCTCAGTGCACTTGGTGACAGAGGGGCATCCAGCCCCAGCTCTGCTCCACCCGCCCGCCCCGGTGCCCGCTCGGGGTACCCTGCAGCTGGACGAGGTCCGGGGGGCTGTTCTCGGGGTGCAGCTCCTCATCCTCCAGCGAGGACCAGGCACTCAGTGTGGCCTCTGTGATGGCAAACTGCTCAGCAACCCCTGTGGGGGACAGCGGGACCCAGCTGAGCGAGAGCACGGCAGATAGGGTGGGGGCCCGCAGTGCAGGGATGGCCTGGCACCGACAGCCAGGGGTCACCTGGGCTGTCCCTCCCGGCCCCGGTGATCGCAGTGCCACCTAATGCCCTGGCCACCCCATGCCATTGTTTTCCCTGCCCAGACAATAACCCGGGGGTGACGCTGTGGCCCCTAAGGACCAGAGCCCTGGCCGGTGGCCGTCCCTGAGCTCCCTGCCCCCCACTGACCGGCAGCAAAGCGGGCCTCACGCAGCTCGTCCGGGAGGCAGCAGTAATGCTCATCCTCGGTGGGCGACAGCTCCCAGCCCGACCGCTGCGCACTCCAGCCCTTCCACTCGATGAGGTGGGCCACACGGCCACGCGCCATGGCCGTGGGCTTCGTGATGTGGTCCTTGAAGCTCTGCACCACCCCTGGGGACATGGAGAGCAGTCGGGTGACTGTCCCGACACAAGGCCCAGCTCAGAGCTGCACCCCAGTAGCTCAGGCCCATCCGATGGCCTGTACCCCACATCCATTCAATGCCTGTGCCACCCCCTGCCCCACGCCCTCCCAGTGTCCTGCTCCCACTCAGCATCCCTGGCCTCACTAGAGGCCAGACTGGGGGCTGAGAAAGCCAGGAGGAGGGCACCGATGTCCTCCTGATAGCGACGGGGAGCCACAGCGGGGTAATGAGCCGGAGAGTGGCAGGTTAGATCCGCAGTGTAGGGGCTTAGGGGCCAAGGGGATCCAGCAGGAGACAAGGGCTGGGCAGACAGGGAGCAGGGCCCGGAGGGGTTCTGAGGGTGGGCCAGTCGGGGGTGGAAGCTGACAGAGGGCTGTCAAGAATGATTCAGCATCTCCTTTAACCCAGGCTGACGACAGGTGCGGGTGTCACCGGAGCTCCAGAGCCAGGGCAGAAAGGGGAGCAATGCTTTAGAAAGACAGAGGTCCACAAAGGAGACTAGAGCCCGGTGGGAAAAGGGGGAACAGGGAGGTGAGGAGGGAGGGGGGAACCCCTCCCCCCAGTTGGGGAGTGCTGGCCACTAGAGGAAGTTTGGGAGGAGGTGGTTCACGTGGTCCCGAGGGGCAGGTGAGGTGGAGGGAACAGCACAGCCGAAGTAGGGAGGGAGGGCAGCCAGGGCCCTGGGAGCCAGGGAGGGGAGGCAGCCGGATTTAATGAAAAGCTAGCGCAAGGCACCCCAGCAAAGCTGTGAGCACAGGGATGCTGAGGGGGCCCAGAGGCCGCGCTGTGGGAGGGGGCAAGGGCAGGGGCTGGGGTGGCCCCCTGAGGTTCCCTCCCAGGCCTGCGCACCCACCCCCGTGTCACGCCTGCACCCTTCTCTGCAGATCTGCCCTCAGCTATGGCACCTGCCTCATCCAGAGATGCCCGGAGGGCGCAGGTCCTCCCCAGGGGCAGACCGAGGGAGTAATATGAAGTCAGCCAACTCGCTTAGGTGCCCTCAATCCTGCGTGCTCCGTGCTGCCGAGCTCCCTGGGTCAGGCGTGGAAGGGGGGCTTCTGCCCAGACCCTGCCCAGCTCCTCCCCGGAATGCGCTCGCTCCCGCAGGCTGCCCCCAAGAAAGCCCCTCGGTAAGAGGCTCTGGTTCCAGGGGACAGAGCAAGGTGGCCAACGTGCAGGTTTCATCCCCGGCAGAGGCGGGGAGTCCACACCAGGCAGACAGCTGAGAAATCGGCCACCCCCTCAGGGCCTGGGAGGCCCCGCCGTCCAGCCCGCGGGGGAGCCTGGGTTGCTACTCCCTGCAGAGCCCTTGGAGCCTGCCATTCGGAAAGCGTGGATCCTGGGGCCCAGCCTTCCGGCTGCCACTCAGTCTTGTGTCCCCGCCCCCAACGCACACAGAGCTAGTTTCGGGGTGGGCTGTGCAAGCTCCCAGGGCAGGAGAGGGTAGCTGCCGCCTACCCACGAGGGAGGAGGTCGCCAGGGCTGCCACGCTGTAGCTGCTGGAGCAGGATCTGGAGTGGGACAGGTAGCCATTGGTCGTCTGGAAGCACCTCTGCGGGAGGGGGAGGGGTCAGCAGGGGGGCAGACCTACCTGAGGAAGGCCCCCCATCACCATCACCATTATCCCCCCTCCCCAGGGCCACTGGGCTGTGGGCAGGGCCAGGGTGACCCTGCCAACTCCCACAGGACCATCCCCCCCCGCCCCGAGGGCTGGCAGGACTGTGCCCACCTGTGCCCAGCAGAAGGGGGGCAATGGCTGGGCTGGAGGACTGGAAAGTGCACTGACCTGCCAAGGATCCCAACAGAAATCCATCTGTTTGTCCTAAAATCAAAGGAGAGAGGATCAGGCAGGGCCTGGCATGTTGCCGGCAGGTGCCAATCGTCCTAGACCCCTGGGTGGAGGTGTGGGCCACCTTCTGGTGGTCCCTGCGGCTGGGGTCTGCCTACTCCTGGGTCGTGCCCTGCTGTCCCCCGGCCTGCAGAGAAAGAAGTGTGGGGGGCGGGGACAGTGGAGGGGACAGGCTCTGCCAGGAGAGGCAGTGGAGGCAGGGGGTAGACCAGACCTGGGTTCGAGTTTTGACTCGGCCACTTCCGCCTGGGTGTCCTTAGACTAGTGACACAACATCTCAGAACATCAGTCTCGCCCTCTGTGAAATGGGACAGTGCCGTTTATCCCTGGGTTGTGGTGAAGCACATGACATCATGTGGGCACGGTGTCTAGCACAATGCTTAGCAGGTGATATGTGCTCAAAATAAAAAAGGTAATTACATCGATCGCTAGGTCCCGGTCACCACCTCTGGGGCGAGCTCGAGGGTGGGGAAATGTGCCAGGAATTGAGGCCCCCGGAGAGATGTGAGAATTCTACCCCGTTTGCTCCCAGTGGGCAGTGTGGGCTGCTAAGGCGTCCTGGGCCGGGAACAAAACTTCTTTGCAAGGTTGAGTTAAATGGGGCAGGAAACCCTTGCGGGGCGGGGGGCTCTCTTTTCTACACAAGCCTGGTCCAGTCCCTGAATGGCCAGCCCGGGTCAGACCTCCACCCACCTGAATTCCAAACCTTAGGGGCCCTGAGCCCACGTTTGGCAGAGCAGGGAGGAGACTGGTGGTTCCGGCTCCCTGCGGGAGCTGCAGGGGACAGCCAGGGACCAGGGCGGAGGCAGGGATGGAGGCGGGGGTGGGGGGGGTGGGGGGAGGTGGGGGGCGTGGAGCGTGACCAGTTTACCTTGCCAGCCACACAGTCCGGAAGAGCGGCAGGGGGGCAGCTGGAGGGCGGTGGGCTCAGGGGGTCTGTGCCCCCGGGCGAGGGGCAATCCTCGGGGCCGCTGGCGAACAGATCTGGGGACAAGAAAGGTGGGAGCTGCTTAGGAAACTCTCCCGCTTGTGAGGCTGCTTGGGCGGGCCTGAGAGGTGGGTTTACTTCATTGTCCCCATGTCACTGTTAGAAAATGGACTCGAAGCCCCAGCAGGTGAGTCCAGCCTGGTCCCCTCAGTGGGCATTACATGCCCATCCGCTTCTTCCTCCATTTCCCCTCATTCTAGCACCCACATTCCGGGATTTAAAAAAAAAATTATTGATTTTAGAGTGAGAGAGAGGAAGGGAGAGAGAAACACGGATTTGGGCATCACTGGCTGATCCTTGCACGTGCCCTGACCAGGGACTGAACCCGAAACACTGGCGTATGGGGATGGCACTCTAACCAGCGGAGCTCCCCGGCCAGGGCCCCGGCATTTTTTTGACCCCACGGAGACCTCCGAGCCATTTACCCTCCTTTCCACCAGCTCCTGGCGCCCTCAGCTCTCTCCTGGCCCCACTAAGACTCCTGGCGCGTCCCAGGAGCTCTCCTTCAGAGACGCCCTCGACTCCCTCAAGCCTGGGCGCCAGCCCTGCACCCGCCCTGCCTTCTCCAGCCTCTTCCAGGGCCCCAAACTGACAACAAAGAGGCCCGAGGGCCCCGGCTTTCCAGGAAAGCCGCCGCCGTCGGGGTGGGGGGCGCAGGCGTCCTCTTCAAGGGGGCTCTGCTACTCCAGCCTCAACCACCCTTCTCACTCTGGCCACCTAATGAAGTGAGAGAGGGGGCTCCCAGGCACTTGCAGACATTTGGGGTGTCTGCAAAGGAGAGGCCAGCACCTCACCCACCCCCGGCTGGATGTCTGCTTAACCGGGGAGGGACGGCTGCGGAGGGGCAGGGGCTGGGGCTGGGGCTGGGGCAGGGGCTGGGGCTGGGGCTGGGGCTGGGGCAGGGGCTGGGGCTGGGGCTGGGGCAGGGGCTGGGGCTGGGGCTGGGGCTGGGGCTGGGGCTGGGGCTGGGGCTGGGGCAGGGGCTGGGGCTGGGGCAGGGGCTGGGGCTGGGGCAGGGGCTGGGGCTGGGGCTGGGGCTGGGGCTGGGGCAGGGGCTGGGGCTGGGGCTGGGGCTGGGGCTGGGGCTGGGGCTGGGGCAGGGGCTGGGGCTGGGGCAGGGGCTGGGGCAGGGGCTGGGGCTGGGGCAGGGGCTGGGGCTGGGGCTGGGGCTGGGGCTGGGGCTGGGGCTGGGGCAGGGGCAGGGCCCGGTACAGCGAGAGCTTTCTCCTTGTGTGTGCCGGATCATGACACAAAATACATTTATTCCTGTGGGCTCCAGTCAAAGAAGTTAGAGAGTCACCACTCTTTTTTGTTGGTTTTGTTAATCTTCTCCCGAGGACACTTCCTTCTCCATAGGTTTTTAGAGAGAGTAGCCGGGAGGGAAGGAGGGAGAGGGAGAGGGAGAGAGACGTTGATGTGAGAGACACATTGACTGGTTGCCTCCTGCAAGCGCCCCGACAGGGGCGGGAGTGAACCCGCAATTGAGGTACGTGTCTTTGACCAGGAATCGAACCCACGACCCTTTGGTGCACCGGGCGACACTCTAATCACTGAGCTACACCGACCAGGGCAGAAAGTCACTGCTCTTAAGGGTCCAGAGAGCACAAGCCGGGGCGGCCGGGTGTAGTTCAAGGAGGCACCGGCTCCAGGCTGCACCCGGGGATCTGAAAGGTGCTGGACTCTTTCCAGGGCCCCTGGCCATCGTCTGAGGCTCTCAAAGGGCTGCAAGCACAGACGGGGAGTGGGGGGGCCGAGCACAGAGGAAACTGGCAGGTGACATCAGAGGCCTGGAGGAGACAGGACTTGAACAAGGTCATTCGTCAGGGAGGCGGTGGTGACCTGCAGGCCTCCTGGCTCCCACCCCTCGCCAGCCCTCCTGCCCCAACCTCAGCCAGAGGGGCAGGCACCTCCGCCAAAGCCGCCTGCTCCCCCCTGAGGACTTTGGCCCCGTGAGGTCCCAGGCTGGTTGCCATGGAGACGTCAGGTAATGAACCAGCCTGGGGTGAAATCACAGGCTGCTCCTTGCCCAGCTGGGACCCAGCCACGTCACGGCGGGCAGCTGGAAAAACACAGCACTTCCCGGGCGGTGGGGGCTGGGGTTCCGCCTGAGGGGCCCCCAGTCACAGCTCCCGTGGGCACCTCTCTCCCACCCGAGGGAGCGGTGGGGGCACCGCCTTCCTTTCTCAGCCCGCACCCTACTCCCCCTGACCTCAAGGTCCAGGGCTCCTTCCCACCCCCCACCTCCCGGGGCCACAGAAGTGACAGGCCTCTGGTTGTCATGACAACCCGGAGGGGCCCATTTTGGTCTTCCAAAGAGGGGGTGTCCTGCAGATGTCTCCTTCCGAAGACCAGCCTCTCCTCCTCATACTAAGGACACGTCCTGCCTCCCCGTGCCAGCTGCTCATCTGCTTTTCGGGACCAATCACCCAGACGGTTCCACCTGATGTCTAACCTAACCCCCTCCTGCTGCAAAGCTCCCGCCCCAGTTTTCTCTGCTTGTTTCTTTGGTGCGTCTGCAGCATAACCGCTCAGACACTCACACCTTTAGCTGTTCTTTGGCGCTCGTGTCCCAGCCCATTAATCATCGTGGCTGCCATCTCCCCCCAGAGGGAGGGCAGGAGGGCCCACGGTGAACCCCGCCCTTTCCCAGCAGCCCAGAGAGGGTCAAAGCTGCTCTAGAAACCACACAGTAACGGAGCAGCAGCCTGTGCCCACAGCCCCTCGGGGAGCCCTGCCCCGGGCAGCCGCTGGCTTCCCCTCTAAACTGCTCAGGACCCGGCGGCTGAACGCAGGGCGCAGTCCCTCCAGCCCTCCCCTCCCCGGGTGGGCACTGCCGGCTGGACTGTCCTGCGCCAGGCTCTGGCCTTGGCTCTGAAGAGAACACAGGGGCTCAGGCATTTTCACAGCTCCTGCCCTGGGGTTAAATCTGAGCCCTTCGCTGCCAGCTCCAGGGCTGCGGGCTGTGGCAGCCCCCGGGAGCCTCAGGGTTCTCGTCTGTGAAGTGGGAATACTGCACGCCTCCGGAAAGGGCTGCCCTGAGGATGGGGCGCCTGCCATGGATGCGCTTCACAAACGACACCTGCTCGGTCCCTGTCCCCTCCCAGACCTCACATTCTCTTTCTGGACCAAGGAGCCGATCTGGGTCACCACTCCTCTGGTCCTGTCCCCGGGGCTGAAGTTGGCCTTGGGGGCTCTGCAGAGGGAGGCCACCCAGGGTGAGCCCTTGGCCTCTGCCTGGTGAGTCACTGATGGCGACAGGCCATCCTGAGCTTGGCAGAGGCTCAGCCTCGAGTAGACAGAGTGCCCCCCAGGACATTTATTTACAGGTCACCAGGGCCACTGTTGTGGCTTTATCAGTGAGCTGGTGCAGCTCAGAGCTGCCCAAGGGGGTCCCTCTCCATGTCCAACCAAGGACAGAGAGAGACAATGGGCTCCTCTCCAGAACCTTCCAGATGCCCCAATTCCTTTCTACTTCCTCTGCCATCCTGTGACCCAAGCTCTCTGAACACCCTGCTCTAGCCTCACCTCCTTCAGGCAGCCTGCCTGGATTGGCCTCTGCTATTAAGCTACTCCCTTACCAGAAGCCCTAACGGGCAGAGTCTGGTCTGCAGTGATTTGCTGTCTGTTTATTAAAAACCTCCCATGTGTCGGGTACTGTCCTAGGCTGTTTCACTCACTAGCTCTTGGTTAACCCTCACAACGACCCTGCAAAGTAGGCACCGTTAGGCCTTTTACAGATGGCGACATTAAGACTCAGAGAGGTTAGATCACTTCTGCAAGGTCAACAGCTGGCAAGTGGCATACATGGGGTTCATGCCTAGGCCAGCCTGAAACCCCAAAGCTTGTGCTCGGGCCGCTAATCGGCGCTGATTTTCTGAGAGGCCATTTTCCCAAGTGTGTGTGTGTGTGTGTGTGTGTGTGTTAGTGTCCTGCCACCCCCACTAGATGACTCCAAGGGCAAGGCTGTGTCTCCCTCCTCAGACTGTGAGCCCCGAAAGGCCCCATTTACTCCCTCCTCAGTCTTCCCACAGTGCTCAGCGTAATACTCTGCTCCCCGGCTCTGCTGGGACCCAGGGAGACAGGACAGGGGGGTTGGGGGTCATGGCCAATGGGCCTTGGGCACTGTGGGTGGCTGTGGTGGGCCCCCTTGTCCTGTGTCTTCTCCCAGATATAATCAGATGTCTGACCTTCCAGAAGGAAGTCGTCCGTCTCCAATCTCTACTCTCAGCTCCCCCCTTCCCCAGTACCCGGTGCACGGAGACCCCAGGGTGGGTGGGGCCAGGAGACTGACGGGCTGGCCCGGAGGAAAGGCTGGGGCTGGCAGAGAGGTTCTAGTGCCAGGGGCAGGGGGTGAGCACTTGAGACCTTGGTGCTGGAGAGAATGGGGGGCACATGTTAAATCCCCCTGCTCCATATGGATTGTTACCAGCTGTGGCAGCAAAACCCAAACCAAATGTTGACCACTTGAGTCACTCTGGAGGGCTGCTGCTTTTAGGCACTGACCGCATGCTCAGTTCCTCTCTCCATGTGGGAGACGAGAGACAGCAAAGGGCAGGGGCTCTAGGCTCAGGCTCTGGGGTCACATGGACCTAGAGCCAACTCCTGTCTCTCCGTGGCTTGCTGTGTGACCTCAGGTAAGACTCTTCCTGTCTCTGAGCCCCATGTCCCTCCTCCCAGGGTTGAAGGGCAATTAACTAGGTCAGGAGGGTGAAGGCTCAGCCTGGCTCAGGATAAATGCCCACAATGACTTAAAAATAAATAACGACCACAAAATAGCTCCCAGAAACAGCATTTGCTGCCTTAATCTGGTCCCCATCACTTCCCCATGTCCTAGCACCCTGAGTGCCCACCACCTGCTATGTTTCCCATGAAAGGGTCGGGGCTTGAAGCCTCTGTAGCTCCCCCTTTCCCAGCCAAGAGGGTGTCGATCAGCCATCTGTGTAGGGGGGCGCTAATGAAAATTAAAGTAGTAGCTAACACGAGTGCCTGGTGTGAATTAAGTCACTTAATCCCTTCCCAGCAACCCTAGGACATCAATACTGGTATCATTCCCATTTCAGAGATGAGAACACTGAGGTACACATACGCGGTTAAGTCACTGGCCGAGCTCACAGAGCTAGTGCTGCTGGAGCAGGGATGTGAACCTGGGTGGGCCAGCTCCAGCGTCAGCACTCCCGACCTCTCAGGCCTGGGCTCAGAGAAGCTGCCTGCTGCTTGGTGCTAAGAGGGGGCGGCTCTCCCAGGTGTGGCCTGTGCCTGGCGTTCAGGGTTTGGCTGGGGCGGCCCCAGCACGAGACTCCCATCCCTGGCCTGGCTTCAGGCTGTACACCTGGCACAGGAAAGAGCTTGGAGTAAGGGGGCTGTTGTTAGGATTTGGTGCAAAGGTGGAGACCGGGCTCTAGGGCTCAGGAGCCCACAGGAGCCCGCAGTTGGAGGGGGCAGGACAGATGCCCACCGGGGTCTGAGGGCTGGAGATATGGTGCAGAGGCTAAGGGCCCATGCTCCGGAGTCGGCCTGTCTGGGTTCAAATCCTAGTTCTGCCTCTGCTATGTCTTTTCTTTTCAATTTTTAAAAATGTTTTTATTGCTTTCAGAGAGAGGAAGGGAGAGAGAGAGAGAGATAAGAACATCAGTGATGAGAGAGAGAGAATCACTGATTGGCTGCCTCTTGCACACCCCTTACTGGGGATTGAGCTTGAAACCCGGGCATGTGCCTGGACTGGAAATCGAACTGTGACCTCCTGGTTTATAGGTTGATGCTCAACCACTGAGCTACGCCAGCTGGGCTCTGCTATTTCTTATATGCAGCCCCTGAGCAAGTCACTCAACTCCCCTCTGCTCAGTTTCCCATCTGGAAAATGGGGACAGTGAGAGTATGTACCACTAGTTTGTTGTGCCTAAAAGGTCCCATCCAGTGCCTGGTCTGCTGGAAGCACTCAGCATTAGCAACAATTAGCGGGGTGTATGGCCTCTGCTCAGTAGTTCAGCCACCCAGAGTCTCTGGGACGATGGCTGATGGTACTCACACCCTGTCAGAGGACCTGGGCCCTGGTCCTGACCCTGCCCTGAGTGACCTTGGCAGGTGTCCCTTCCTCCCGGCCTCTGAACTGCACACAGCTGGCTGCAGATCCCAGGCAAGTCCCCAGCCCCTCACATGTGATAGCCAAATGATGGGAAGGGAAGTTACCAAGGAAACACCGGGTCCCAGATCCCCCAACACCCAGAAGCTGCCCAGAGTGGGGGTTTCTGGAAGGAGACCAAGAGCCAGTCAAGCCTAAGGGACCCTAAACACTTCAACTCTTAACACCACCTTCCCACTCTGGCCAGGCTGTAGGCCTCCCGAGCAGGTGCTGTGCTCAGGGACACTGGATGCCCAGCATGTGCAGGTGCCTGGCACACAGTAGGTGTCATGCTGGTATCAGCTTAATGAATAAGTGGATGAACCTCCCACCCACGATCCCAGCCCTGACACCCTCCTGAGACATCCTGAGCCACTCGGCTGAATGTTCCACATGGACCGGTGGTGAGCAGAGCCCCTGAGGGGCCATGGGATGAAGGGCCATGGGGCCAGGGCAAGGGCAAGGACAAGGTCCCCTCCCCTCCAGGGCCTGCCCAGCCCCTCCCCAAGGCCTGTTCATCCCTCTGCACCTGCAAAAGCTACTGGGGGTGATGGATGGGCTGGCAGCCCCCCAAGGCCCTGTGGTTGGGGTCAGTGGATTTGGCCAGTCACCTGCACCCCAGCCCTGCCCCCTTCCGCTGTGGGGTGAAGACTGGTGGTGGGCAAAGGCCCAGCAAACCTCTTGGAAGGTTGCTCAGCAGCCTGTTGGAAAGCTGGTGGGGTTGGGGGTCCAAAGACCAACATGCCCCCCTCCAGGGCAGCTCACCGGAGCTCCTGAGACCCCCGAGGGGAGAGCAGTGGGGCTGAGGCACAGGAGGGGAGCCAGGGTGCCGGCCAGGGTGGCCCTTAAAGCTCAGAGACGGAGGGAAAGGCCCAGGGGACACTGGGAACAGCAGCTGTCCCTATTCCTTCCCGTGCCCTGACCGAGGGTGGGGGGTGAGGAGTCAGGATGCGGGTCCAGGACCCAGAACCTTCACACCTGCTCGCCCCCTCTCACCCCTGGCTGCCCATGGGGTTCAGGGGCTGAGGCGGAGGCACGGGATAAGGGGACACAAATGGGGGTGTTGAGATAGTAAGGCCTGGGTCTTGGGGGTGGGTGGGAGGGAGAGCGCTCTCCTGGTGACCCCCAAGTCCCCCCGAATAGTCAGGAGCGCGCAGAAGCCTCCCGCCTCTCCAGGACCCTCGCGGGGGGCGTGTGGCCGCAGGGAAGTCGGCCCCTGCTCAGGGCCCCCCAGGGTGCGGCGCCCGGCGGCGCGGCGACCTCCCCGCGCGCTCCCCACGCCCGGTCCCGGGGCGCCGCGTCTCCGGGGGCCCGGCCGGCGCGGGTGGGGATGCTGCGGGGCGGGGCGGCGGGTCGCGCTCCCTCCTCACCCCAGGGGCCTGGGAGCGGCCCCGGGCAACGTGCGCGCGTCCTCGGGCGGGAACCGGGCCCCCAACCCCGCCCGCCCGCCCGCGGGCCCTCACCTCGCGACACGCAGGAGCCCATCACGGGGCCGCGGGGCCGGGCCGCTGCGCCTCGGGTGCGTCGGGCCGCCGGGCGCTCATGTCTTCGCGGCGCGGGGCTCGCGCGGCGCGGGCGCAGCCGGAGGGCGGGGGAAGGGGCCCGGTCCTCTCGGTTCGGCCGCCGCTCTGCCCGCGTCCCCACCGCCCGCGCCGCGGCAGCCTCCGCGCCCGGTCCAGCCAGCGCCGCGCAGGGGCGGGGCCGGGACCGCGAGCCTGAGCCGCGAGCGCGGAGCGCCGAGCCGCGGGTGCCCGCCCCTTCCAGCCCCGCCCCGGGTCCTCCAGCCCCGCCCCCTCCAGCCCCGCCCCGGGCCTTCCAGCTCCGCCCCGGGTCCTCCAGCCCCGCCCCTTCCAGCCCCGCCCCGGGTCCTCCAGCCACGCCCCCTCCAGCCCCGCCCCGGGCCTTCCAGCCCCGCCCCGGGTCCTCCAGCCCCGCCCCTTCCAGCCCCGCCCCGGGTCCTCCAGCCCCGCCCCCTCCAGCCCCGCCCCGGGTCCTCCAGCCCCGCCCCAGGTCATCCAGCCCCGCCCCTTCCAGCCCCGCCCCGGGTCCTCCAGCCCCGCCCCTTCCAGCCCCAAACCCCGCCCCTCAACCTCCGCCCCGCCTCCTTCAGCCTCCACCCCGCCCCTTCCAGCCACAAGCCCCGCCCTTCAGTCTCCACCACGCCCCTTCCAGCCACAAGCCCCGCCCTTCAGTCTCCACCACGCCCCTTCCAGCCACAAGCCCCGCCCCTTCCATCCACAAAGCCCCGCCCTTCAGTCTCTGCCACGCCCCTTCCAGCCACAAGCCCCGCCCCTTCCCCCTCCACTCCGCCCCTTCCAGCCCCGGGGCGGTGGAGTGTCGGGGTTTAGGGGCGTACGGGTGGGGTACTCCTGGCGCTCACCTCGCGCCACCTGGTGACGGGGCTGAAGGCCGGGGAAGGGGAGCGGAGAGATCCCCGGCCTGTGGGACGCAGCGTCCACTCCCGGGCTCACTTCACAGCCTGGACACGCGGGAGCCGCGCGCAGTGACCGCCCCTCCCGGGTCCCCTGCGGGGAAGAGACGGGCTCGCGGAGGCCCTGGCTGTGGGAAGCTGGCCCGGGAGGCGTGGGGGCACCGCAGTGTCCTCGTGGCATCGCCCCACGGGGCCTCCCGCAGCCCTGAAGGCGCCGCACCTGCCTCCCCGGGATCAGCTAGGACCAGGCGCACCCAGGCCCGAGGATCTCCTCGCCCGGTCCCCTGTCTAACCCTGCACACGCACACGCTCTCGCACGTGTGCACACGCGAATTCTTGCACACCCACAGGCCGGCCCACACACCAGGAGCACAGCACACACCAGCAGCCGCGCTCGCCCGGCTCCCCGCAAACCTCCCCAAGCACAGGGCTCTCCTGCACCCAAAGGCACGCTCTCCCCCGCGGGCCTGTCTCACTGCATCCTTACACCTACCTGTGCCCAGGAGGGGCAGGTGTCCCTGTGTCCCTGTCACACAGGCAGGCGAGGGGCCGGGCTCACTGGTTTCCTTCAGACGCCTGGTGGCGGCCCTGCAGGGTGAAGGGGGTTCGAGGCAGGGCATGGGCTGGAGCTAAAGGCTGGACCAGGCAGGGCCTGAATTGGGGGGGGGGGCATTGCTGGTGTGTGTGGTGGGGTGGTGGTGGGGGTCCGGGATGGGACTGGGAGTTGGCCTTCTTCTCTCTCCCCAGAGAAAAGTCTGGTGGAGAGTGGCCCTGGCCATTGCTGTCAGCTGACCTGGTGTAAATGGGGACCCAGCTCACACACTGTGACCTCGGGCAGGTCGCTTCACCTCCCCAAGCCTCAGGGTTTTCACCTGTTAACTGGGGGCAAGGTCTCCCCTCACGGGACTGCGGTAAGGATTAGTGAGATAATATATGCAAAATGACTGGCAGGTGCCAAGTACTTACCTTGGGGCTAAAAACAAATAACAGTGACTGTGAACTCGGTGTGCTGATGGATCGCACCTCACCCAGCATCCCTGCACCTGCGGGAAGCCTGAGGAAACTCCATTCAGCAGATGTGTATAAGCACCTACTATGTGCCCGTGTGAACAAGCCCTGGAGGTGGGTGCTCAGGTGCCCCCACGGTCCGCCCCCATGGGACCAGCCCTGCCCCCAGTCTGGCCTGGGGGAGGGTAGCTCTGAAGGGACAGTCCGTCCTGATCACCATGCGAGCCCAGTGTCCGGCGGGGCCAGCTGAAGGAAAGGAGGGTCTGCCTGTGGCCAGGCTCCGGGGTCCTGTCCTGTGCGGCCCGGGGCTGGGGAGGCAGAGGTGTCCTTTCTCTTCTTTCTTTGTGGAGTGACAGGATCTGGCTTGGACGTAGGGCTCTGACTCACCATGACACAGGATGCTCGGTCACAGCTGCCGAAGCTCCCAGCTGGCAGCCCGGCAGCTCTGGGGGCAGAGGGGGCAGGGAGGTGGGCCCCTGCAGGAAGGATGCAGGTCAGGTCACAGGGGAGGGAGAGGGTGCTGGGGAGCCCACTGTGCCCCCTTCAGCCTAAGACAGGGACAGGTGGACGAGGCTGGGCAGTGGCCCCATCCCGAGTCACTTGCTCACCACCTCGGGGATGTCCCTGCGGTGGGGTGAGGGGTTCTGCTTATCTCAGCCCCTGGCATTTGTGCTGGTCAATCCCACATGGACTCAGCCCTCTCATTGTCCAGACTGGGGATCAGAGAGGGACAGAGGTTTGCCCAAGGTCACACAGCATATTGATAGCAGAGTGGAGACTAGAACCCAGGTCTCCTGCCTGTCAGCCCAGCCCTGGCACTGGCCTGAGACTGGGCCATGCAGGGGTGGGCAGCTCCCCCTTGGACGCCCACAGTCACCTTCCCAGTCCTTGGAATTCTGCTGAAGCAGACGGTTCCCAGATTTCCAGACAGCTCCAAGATGTGTGGTTGTCCTTCCCCGGGGCAGGCTGTCCTTTCCCGGCTCAGCCCGTAGCCTTATCTGCCCTGGGACCTCCCACTACCCTCCCCCAAGCATGCTCCTTGCCCCACCCATCCTTGGGGGAGAGGAGAGAGAACCTCTGGTGGGTCAAGGGATCAGAGGAGAGAGTGACCAGGCTGTGCCCTTCACATCCCAAATCCCATTCTCCTGTCATGATTTTGGGGACCCAGCCAGAGCCCCCAGGCCTGGGGCCTGCCCCCACTCTCCTAGTCAACCACAGACGCGACTAGCCCTGAGCGCCTGGTCCAGAGCTGGGCACTGGGGCATGCAGAGCAGGTGCTGCAGCCCGATCGGGGAAGATCAATCAGGGAGCCGTGAGTCCTGGATCAGACTCGCTCCCTGCCCGGGCTGTCCTGGGAGGGGGCGACGCCGCGTGGAGGAGCCAGCCATGTGTGCAAATAACTCGGGTCACAGTGGACAGTAGAGCCTCCCCGCACCGGCCCGGCGCAGTGAGAGGAGCTGCTCCCGGCAGGGGCTGTGGGGGTGCCTTCCCGATGGTGGTGACCCTGCAACGGCACTTTGAAGGTTGAGTGGGGTGTGGCAGGCAGAGACGGTGGAGGGCTCTCTGTACACAAAGGTATGGAGGCAGGTGGTGGGGGGCACCAGGGGACGGGCAAGTATGACGCCTGGGGGACCGGAGGGAGGGGACGAGACCTCCCGGCCTCTAACATCTCAGGAAAGGCCCAGCTGGGTCGGCAGGGGGACAGGGTTGGAACCAGGCAGATCTGGGTTGGACTCCATACACAGCAGATGCTCAATAAAGAGCTGTTGACTGAATGCCAGAAACTGAGACTGGTCCAAGGTCACACATCTGGAAATGGTTGCAGCCGAGACTAAGGGATTCGACCTTTCATCCGCCCAGCAAATGCTGATTGAGCACCTACTGTATGCGGGGCACTGTGGGCGTTGCTGAGATTACAGCACCAATGAGACGGAGAGGTCCCTGGGGGGGAAGGGGGGCGCTGTGAGTTGAGAATCAGCCCCGAGAAGCACTGGGACAGCGCTGGAGGGTGTAGGAGAGAAGGACTTGACCTGGTCTTGGGGGCGGAGGGCGAGCCCAGAGGAAGCGGCAGGGAGAGGGCACAGCTGACGGATGAGTGGGACTTGGCTTGGCAGAGAGAACAGCACCGCAGTGGTCTGGAGGTGGGGGGAAGGGATTAATTCCCAGGAGGAAGAGGGGACCGGGATGCCTGGAGCTCAGAGGATGGCAGGGAGGAGGGGGCAGGAGCCAGCTCCCCAGTGCCCCCCACTTGGATCTGGCCTCTGTCTTAAAGAGCAATGGAAGGCCTGCCCTCCATGGGCCCATCTGCAAACCAGACTTCCTTCCAGTCACTCCCAGGCGGGGTCGAGGCCTGGATGAGTCTCCCAGTCGAGTTCCCTGTTTCTCTGGCCAGTCTTGGGGTCCCAAGGGCCAGTGCTTAGGGCCTTCCCTGGGAAGCCTGAAAATTTAGGCCGCAGGTGGACCTCAGAATGTGCTCACTCTTAGCTCCAGGTTCAAGGTGTGGGCTTCCAGCTGAAGCGGGGCGACAGGTCAGAGTCCCTCACGGGCGACCAGCTAGACTAGGCAGGCAAGGGAGAGCCTGGAGGTAAGCCCCCCACCCCATATGATGGAGGGGACACAGCCATTGTGTTACACACACTGGGGACCCTGGGGAAGACCAGCCCCTGCCCTGGGGAGACTTCCAGCCCGGTGAGTCAACAGGTGGGTCGAGTTAATCTCTAAAATGCCTGGCCAGGCCTGGCCCACGGTGGCTCTTCGGGACAGAATCGCTCTCTCGGGGTTCAAAGGCTGGTATCCCTGGGTGTCGGGTCTCTGCAGGCAGGGAGGAGGCCCCCTGCTTGGACTAAGGCACGGACACAGGTAAGACTCACCTGAGATGCTTTTCCTGAGCCGTGCATGTCATGCAGCATCTGGCCACCAGGGGGCAGCCGAGACAGCGCCATTCTTCCCAGCTCTTCCTCTCGCTTCTCCCTTGGCCGATTGACCCAGAAAGTACCATGCTGCCAGCTCAGGCCCAGCCACACGGCTCGAGGCTGGGCATTGTGTGCCCTGCACAAAGGAGCCCAGGTGAGAGGGAGGGCAGCGAAACCCTGTCCGTGCTCCTGCCACCGAACCCTGAGCTCTGGAATAGGCTGTGTCGGCCTCAGGGCCGGGGCACGGGGCGACTTTTTCTAGTGCAAAGGTGTTATCTCCTTGCCAAGCTGTGTGCTACCAGGCTGCATCCACCCAGGTCTGCACAGTCTCCATCTGGGCAGCAATACCCTGAGCTCAAACGTCACCTGGTCCTGACCCCCAGTGCGCAGATGTGGAGACTGCGACCCTGGAAACAGACCAAGGCTCGTTAGGCGCAGAGCCCGGACTGAAACCCCACAGCCGGTGGCACTCCCCGCTCCACCTGGAGTTGCTCGGGTGCCAGGTGCCACCTCTGCGGGCCAGGCCCTGCCTGTGGTTCCTGGGCCTCAGGCTTGGGGCCTTCCTGGGAAGCCTGAGAAAGTCCCAGGCTGAACTCAGAATGTGACCCTCTCAGCTCCAGGCTCAAGATTGGGTATTTCCAGCTGGAGTGGGGTGACAGGCCGGACTAGGTGGGGAAGGGAGGGACAGGAGGGTAAGCTCCCAGTCTGATGGAGGAGACACAGCCACTGTTCTGGGCACTGGGAGACTGGGGAGAGACCACCCCTGCCCCCTGCCCTGGGGAAGCTTCTAGCCTGGTGAGCAGACAGGTGGTGGGGTGTCCCAAGCACTAGACAGACATCCCCCAGGCCCTTGGGGGACAGGTTTTCTCATGGTCATCATAGGCTGATCCTCAGTACAGGAGAGCCTGGCTGAGCCAGTGGGGCTGTTGATTGGGGCTGGGGAGGCAGTTTCAGGGGTTTGGGTTATAACAGCAACAATAGTAATCATGGCAGTTGAGACCTTCCCATATGCCAGCTGCTGAGGTCCTGGTCCTGGCCCTGGCCCGTTTTCATTCTTCCAGCAACCCGAGGAGGCGGGTGCAAGCGCTGGCTGAGCTGGGGCAGCCCTTATGCTCCCCGCCTCCCCTCTGTCTTAACCTCTGGGGTGATGCTGAGCCTGGTGGCTCCTGGGACCGGCAGCATCACCCCATTCCTGCCCCTGGATGTTTGCACAGCTGTGCACTCCCCTCCATCAGTCCACATCACACGTGTCCCTGAGTCCCACCCACAGAGGTCTGCCCCGTTTCCCTCCCTCATTCACGTCTCTTTCGTCAGACGTGGATCGAATCGGCGTCCGCAGTGTGTTGTCTGCCCAGGGAATGGGGTGCAGTTGAGAGTAATCAGAGAGTCCCCGCTATCTTGGAGGCTAGAGTAGGTGTCGGCAAGCTATGACCCCTGGGTCAAATCTGGTCCTTAGTGTGTTTTTGTAAATAAAGTTTTATTGAAACATACCCATGCTCATTTGTTCACCTACCGTCTCCAGCTCTTTCGCCTTCCAATGGCCGAGTTGCGTAATTTCGATGGAAATAGCACAGCCCTTAAAGATGAAAACGTTTACTCTCTGGCCCTTTGCAAGAAGTTTGCCGACACCCGGCTTAAAGCCAGCCAGAGAGAACACGGGGCAGCGAGTCACTGGAATAGATAAATGAATCAGCAGATGGTGGGGAATGCCAGGAAGGACATCACAGCGCAGGAATGAGACTTAGGGTGACACTGGTCACCATTTCTTCCCCCTCCCACTCCCGCTACCCTGACCATGTGCTGGCCACTGCAAGGTCAGGCTCCGGCCAGGCGTGGCCTCTGGTTGTGTTTGTGCCAGGTGGGGGTGAGGTCCTGCTGACACCTGCAGTTTGGGCCACTGTTCTCACCCTCCTGTCACCTGACCTGGTCGGGCCTCCCAGCCGGTCATGAGCACTCCCACGTCCGGCTCCTAGTCCGCTGGGAGGCCGGCAGCGAGGGAGGTTCCTTCTGCAGAAAGGACAACAGAGGCCGTGATGTTTGATGACTTGGCCAAGCCTTGACAGCTGCAGGCCGAGATCTCGGTGTCATGGGAAAGCCCGGACCGTATTTAGGACACCAGGGCTCTAGCCAAGGACTCATTCGGGCAAGTCTGTTCCCCTCTGGGCCTCAGTTTGTTCATCTGGAACCAAGAGGGTTGGAAACATGGACCTGTGAGTTCTTTTCTGGGTCTGCCAGCACGCTGGGGCTCGCCCAGGCCTCTCCAGGCCTCACTTTGCATCTGTAAAATGGGGAGACAGATGCTGGGCCCTCCCACACTCCCGGGGCTGGTCCCGGGCCAGGGAGATCACAGGTGGGAAGATGCTTTGAGCTCTGCGGAAGAAAGGAGCCCTATAAACCCACGGGTTATTAATTAGGGCGGTGGGATTTAGGCCTGGGGGGCGGTCCCCGCCCCGGGCAATGTTTGGGCGACCAGCAGAGGGCACTGTGGGGAAGCGAGGCCGGACCCTGAGAGGGAATCGCCCCTCCGAGGGCACAGACAGAGGCCCTACTGTGTGCCAAGGGTGTAGTGCTGGGCGTGGGGATGTGATTGTGAACAAATGGGACCCGAGGTGCCCCAGTAGGGGAGGGGACACGGAGCGAACAGGCCTAGACGCAGATGAGAGCGATGGGCAGAGGGAGGCCCGCAGGGATGGGGGCCCCTGTGGGAGCCCATGGAAGCCAGGAAGGAATGTCCAGCCTGCAGCTCAGGCCAGAGGTCTGGCTGCAGAGCCGGAGGGGGAACGCGGCCGAGCGGAGCATGGGGCTGCCTGGTTTCTAGTCCTGCCTCTGCCACCTATTGGCAAGTGGCTTCCCCTCCCCTCCCTCATGCTCCTCGCCTGTAAAATGGGGATTATAACATCGCCCAGCTCACAGCCGTCGTGAGCATCACGTTAGCTGCTCTTGGGCAACACGCCTGGAACAGGGCCTGACCGGGGCAAGTGCCTTCAATGTCGCGGCCGTGACCGGAAGCCTTCGGTCTGGACATTGGCAGCTGGAGCTGTGCAGGGCCCCTGCCCACTTCGGGGAGGGTGGCAGGACAGAGCTGAGGGTGGGCGGCCGGAGAAGGGAAAGGAGAGGAGAGAGAGGCACAGTCTCGGGGACTTAGGGGCGGAGCACAAAATTGGGGGGCAGGGTACAGTGAGGCAAGGGAGGGAGTTTGGAGGAGGAAAGAGTCGTCAGGCACCAGCTGGACCCAAACTCTCTGCTGAGCCATCCCCTCCAGGCCCCTCCTCAGCTGTGTGCCCTCAGGCATGTCTCTGGGCCTCTCTGAGCCTCAGTCTCCTCCTCTCTAAAATGGGGGAATAGCTCCTGCATCACAGGGCTTCAGACACCCCTTAGGATGCCTGGCTCTGGGAGGTATGTAAACACCCCCTGCCAGCATTGTAGCCCCCCAGTGCCATGAGGGGCTGGGCCTGGCTCTGTCCCCGCCATCACCCAGGCCTTGTTTAGAAAACCAGCCCAAGAGGAAAACCCTAAAAACAAACACACCCCAGCTGATCTCGCAGCCCTGCCCAGCCCTGCCTGGCCCTGCCCTGCCCACTCTGCCTTCCCAGCCAGAGAAGTGGGTGGGGTGGGTGTTTTTCCCAGCTTGGGGGGGTGGGGGCAGCAACCAGGTCAGGGTGGGGCTGACCGAGGGCCCCAGGACTCTCCTGCCCCCGCAGGTGGAACGGTGGGCATCTCAGTCCCTCGGGGAGCCGGCTCAACGCGCAGGCCCCATGCGTGAGAAAGGTGAAGGGACTGAGACGCGGCCGGCAGTCACCGAGTCGCGGGCTGTCAGTGCAGCACTGGGAGTTCCGCCAGGAAGGTTCTGACAGCCGAGCGTGTTGTCAGGTGGGTAGGAGATTTATCGGGGCGATCGCCTAGTCAGTTATATAACGTCCAACCACTGGGGTGTGCACCTGAGACTAATATAATACTACATGTCAACTAGAGTTGAAAATAAAAAATTATTAAAGTAAAAAAAAACAAAAAACCCACCCGGGTTCCAGAGCCCTGCTGTACCCCCCCCCCCACCCAAGGGCTCACCCCCTAGCCTGGTGAAGACCCCAAGCCGGGGTCTGACGGAAGAAGCCCAGCAATCTGGCTCTGAGGCCGGCTGGCAAGGCCAGAAGCCACTTTGGGGAGGGGGCCGTGTGGGCAGCGGGGAGTGGCTCGGGGCAGGGCCTGTCCGAGGATGGGACCCTTCCAGTCGGCTTCGAGGAAATAAGGGAGTCAGACGTGGGGGGGGGGCACAGGTGGAGGCCCAGCAAGTCCAATAAAAAATAAACAGTCTCAGATTCCGCGCCTCGCTGTGTGGGGTCCTCGGGCACACTGTCCTTTCGGTTCTCACAACCAGCTTAGGGAGTGGGAGGGCCATTGTGCAGATGAGGAAACTGAGGCTCAGAGGGGAGTGTCCGGGTTCCCTCCCCATCTGCCTAAGAGCAGGGGCGGGGGTGAGGGGTGAGCAGGGCTCTGCGTATGTCAGCAGGTGGAGGCAGGAGGCAGGAGGTGAGGGCGGGTCACTTAGGGGACCCTGAGTTTCAGAGCAGCCACTGTGACACTTCTTGGCCCGGGGTCGGGGGGGGGGGGTTGGGGCAGGACGGAGGTCATGGCTGAGCAGGGGCGAGGTCTAGCCCAACCCTGGAGGGCTGGGGGAGGGCAGACATCAGGGGCATTGCCAGGCCTCGGACACTGAACCCAAGGTGGGAGAGACAAGGCGTTGGGGACAGTAGTCACTTCTCACCAGGGGAGCCACGGTGTCCTGTCCCTGGAAGCAGCCCAAGCCCTGCTGTCCCCCTGGTTCTCAGTGCCCTGAGGAAGGCCCTCCCTTGGGGCCTTGCTTTTTGGGGGACACAGCTGTGCAGACCCTGACCCATGGCAGTCAGGTGGGGTTGGGAGGGCGCTGGGGTGTGTCCCGGTGGAGAGTGTGGCCACCCCCTCTCCCGCCACTGCGAGGTCAGGTTCACTGTCAGGCCCTGGGTTCCGGTTTGGGGCTGGACGGCCTGGTCCGAATCTGGCATGACCCCGAGGCTGTCCCGGCCGAGGCTGCTGGTGCGGGAGAGGGAGGGACAGGTGGGGAGGCAGGAGAAACCTGTGCAGCACCTCAGAGTCCCAGCCTCAGAAACCCCCTTGCTAGGAGCTGTCAATTGATTTTTTTTTTTTTAATCCTTTTGCTTTTCAGAGAGAGTGGAAGGGAGAAAGAGGGGGGAGAGAGAGAGAGAGAGAAACATTGATGTGAGAGAGACACATCAATTGGTTGCCTCCCGCAAGTGCCCCGATTGGGGCGGGGGATTGAGCCTGCAACTGAGGTCCGTGCCCTTGCCTGGAATCGAACCTGGAACCTTTCAGTCCGCGGGCCGACGCTGTAACCACTGAGCCAAACTGGCCAGGGCTGTCGATTGATTTTTGATCTGAAACTGGCTGGCTCCCTCCCAGGCCAGCCTGCCGCCCACTTCAGCGCTCAGCCTCTCCCCCCAAGACTTGCACCTTCCTCGTTACCAGCTCGCCCCCCCACATCCCTCCAACCCTCTCCCACCTCCAGCTGCGGCCTGGACCCCCGGGGCCCAGGTGCCTCTGGTCTGATTTGGGCCTGTGAACACTTACTTCCCCCCCTGTGTCCCCCCAGCCCAGGCCCAGAGCTCCTGGGAGGGGGAGGGAAGACGGGGGCTTCGAGGCCGGGCTGGGAAGGGGAGCAGATCTCAGAGCCGGAGTCCTGCAGGAAGAAGCCCTGGGGTGCGGGACAGGAAAGGGGGAATTCCACTGTAGCCGAGTCAGCCTGTCCCCGTCCCAACCTTGCAGGTGGCTGCGAGGGCTTGTGTGCTGCACCCAAGTGTACCTAGAGCTCAAGGGAAGTTTGCTGCTGTCATTATTGGAGGGTGGCCTCACCTGACCTCCTCTTGCCTCACTTATATGGGGAAATCAAGGCTCAGAGAGGGCGTGGGCCCTGTCAGAGTCACACAGCACTCAGAGCCGGCGGGGCTGGCGCCTCCCCAGGGTGGGTCCCCTGGGGCTGGCCCATTGTACTCTCGCCGCAGGAAACCGCTGTGCTCAGCAGCCTGGGCAGCGGGAGAGCAGGAACCAGTTTGGCTACGTGACCCGCCGGCCCTGGAGGCTGAGCCAGGCCCAGCTCCGGAAAACAACCTGCTGGGGCCGACAGGGCAGGGCAGCGGGGTGGGCACCAGGGTGGAGACCTCCTGCCGGGACAGGGAGGGCTGGGAGGCAGCCGCAGGGCCCTGTGCCCCAAGCCTGCCCCAAGGGGGCGGCTGGTCGGGTCATTGCTCCCCGGGCACGAAACACAAGGCCCCCGGGGAAGAGCGGGCACGTGGGGGGCAGCGGGGCCAAGGGCGCCCTCGGCCCCTGGGGGTGATTTGCATCGGCTGCCCGCCTCCTCCTCAGCTCTGGTTTACAGGGATTTGGGTGGGCAACCAGGGGGTGGGGCAGGGTGGAGTCTCTCCTGTGCCTCAGTTCTCCTTGGGGACTCACCAGGGCCACTCTGTCCCTCTCTCGTGTGTCTTTCCCATTTTAGCCACAACCTGCTTCCTCCCCGCCAGCTCTGGCCAGTGGCAGCCACCCTCACGGAGACACAACCCCAGGCCACTGATGTGAAAAACAGAGGTCACCGCCCTGGCCGGGTGGCTCAGCTGGGTGGAGCGTCATCACGTGCACCGAAAGGTTTCAGGTTCGACTCCTGGACAGGGCACAAACCCAGGCTGCGGGTGCTATACCCCGTCGGGGCCCTGACAGGAGGCAGCCGATTGATGTTTCTCTCTCACATGGATGTTTCTCTCTCTCTCTCTCTAAAATAAGTGCATATCCTCAGGTGAGGATTTAAAAAAAAAAGGTTACCCACCCCTTCTCCAGGACACTGTCCTTTCTGGCCCAGAGGAGTTGCTGTGGGCCCACGAGAGAAATCAGGCAGAGGGGGAAATCAGACGCCTGGTTCTAAGCAGGGGCCCAAAGTCATCCTTCCCCAGCGCTTATCCCTCTGGCGCCCACATCCAGCAGGGGCAGAGCCCTGAATGCCAACTGGAGCCAGGCGGGAGCCAGCCCGCTTCTCCCACCACACCTGGCCCACCTGCCCGGGGAGCAGGCCCAGCAGCCAAGAGCCAGCTCATCGCTGGGTGGAAACCTCAGCCCAGTGGGAAGTTGGCAGCCGCCTCGCCTCCGCTACCCTGTCCCCTGCCCCCTCCCCACGAGCCCCGCCCGGAGAGAGAGGGTGTCCCGACTTGTTGGAGGAGTTTCCATCCCACACCTGTGCCCACTGGGTGAGCGTGTGGGGGTGACTGAAGGGGGCCCACAGAGAATCTTTGTCTTCCAGACCCCCCCCAACTTCTCTCGGCTGGTGCTGGGAAGGCGCCAGGGTTCTTGGAATGCGAGGCCCCCATCTCACCCACCCCACCCAGATGCCTTTGCCACTCACTCCCAGGCCCACGCTGGCAGAGCAGAGCCCAGCCAGGGCAGCCTGGGAGCTGACCGTGCCCTGAGGGGGCCCTCTTGGCTCCTGTCCCCACCAGCTGAGAGGCTGCCAGGAGGAAGAAAACAATTTCCACTCAGCGCTCAAACCAATGCCCTGCCCATTGTCCGGGAGGTGGGTACGGCTACCCCACTTTAGGTGGGGAAACTAAGGCTAGGCCAGCAGCTGAATGGGCGATTGGACTCTGTCTGACTCGTCTGCCCCTGTCTCCACCGTGCCTGGCACAGAGCAAGAGCTCACGCTGGGCTTGTGGAGCGGATGAGTGAGGTTCAGAGAGGGCAAGCGACCTGGCCAAGGTCACACAGCCAGAAAGTCACTCAACTGGGAAATGACCCAGGCCGGTTTCAATCCTGAATGCGGGCTTGTTTCTGACACCCACCACCGAAGCGGGGGCATCCCATGTGCACCGGTGAATGTGCCCCCTCCCCGCTGCCAGAGCCCGGCCACACTACACACACACCTACACGCAGCCCTCAGCCCAGAGCCCCCACCTACCACACCACTCAAGCCCATTAACCGCCTCTATAGGTACACAAACTTCCTTCTGGGCTGGCCCCACACCCTCCTCTGTCACCACCCCTCCTCCACGCCTGGAGCGAGCAGGACGGTGCATGCCCCTTCCACCCCCACAGCCCTGGCACCCTCTCTGCCTCCCCTGGCCCCAGGATTCACGTTGGCACTGCTGCTCTGGGAAAGGCCAGGGAACCACAGGGTGTCAGTGCTGGGAGGGCAGCCCCACGGGATCCTGAGAGCCAGACTCAGGCCCAGGAATGGTCAGCACCCAGGCCCGGTGGTGGGGCTGATACTTGGGCCTGGTTGGGGGCTTGGCGGCCTGCGGGCACTGACAGCCTGCAGGGCGCTCTCCTTCGCTATGCCCGTAGCTCAGCCACAGGAGCAGCCGAAAGTGCAGACCAGAGTGGCCAGGACCTCCTGTGCTTTGTGTGGCTGCACACACGCCTGGGGACCCCCTGGGGTCTCCGTCTCTAGGCCGGTGGGCCGGGGACTCACACTCCAACGCAGGCTGTCCCTCCTGCCTCCCCATGAGTAACAGGCCACAAGGCAGGGCTGGTTCAGGGAGGCAGGGACCCCTGGGAGTATAGGCCAGCAATCTCGGGAGTTGGGCGCTCATGTGTCCTAGAGACCAATATCATTTCCATTTTCTAGAGCAATTAACTGAGTCCTGGAGGGTTCAAGCGCCTGCCCGAGGTCCCCATCGCCGGCATTCGCTAGTTATCTGTTGAGTAGATAAAGTTGCCAGGGCGGGGGGGGGGATTGGCTAGTCCGAGGGCAAGCGCGGAGTCAGGATTTGCATCCAGGCCCGGCTTGGAAGGCGCTTGGCTTTCCTGCCTCCGCTGAGCTTCCTCCGTGGCCTCGGGACCAACGGGTGAGGCACTGGGGATGGGCACCCCCGCCCCCCGGCACCCTGTGCGACATGGCCAGCCCTCTCAGCTCGGCTCCCGCTCCCGTGAGGCTCACACAATTTCACGGGCCACCGGCATCAGCCAGGGCCACTCAGGGCCGCGATGGGTGACGGAGGAAAACGGGGCGCCCCTGCCATCCTGTCTAAATGCAGAGGAAAAGCGAGTGTGGGCCAGACCACGAAGATGACAGGTGACCTCCGTCGCTTCATCCTGGCTAAATGTGGTAGCTGCTTCTTTGCCAATCACAGCTTCGGCTTCCCTTCCTTTCCCTTTCCTTTAAACTGAAATTGAGATATGCGATCTCAGAATTACCCCCTTCAGGATGGCACCCAACCCAGGGCCGAGCTCCCCTCCCCGAGCCCTCCCCAAGCCACCCAGCAGCAGGCAGCTCGAATCGCTGCCTCCGTCCCTCCTGGCGGCGGCTCCCTGGGCTGACCCGCGCCCCCCCGGGTGACCCACGCCCGCCCGAGGCGGGTGCTGCCCCCTCGCCCTGATGAGCCAGGCTTTGCCCCGGGTACGCCTGGTGGTCTTTGGCTGGAAGGCACTGACAGCTTCTCGGGACCCCTGAACAGGGCGAGCTTTGTTCAGCCCGTTTTGTTGATGCCCCTGGAGCCACAGGCCAGGGAGGTGCCAGCCTCCGCTGGAGCGTGACTGTGACCGTGACCGGGCGGGAGACGAGCTTTCATCTCCCTCGGTTCCCAGGAGGCCGAGTTTCAGGCTCTCGGGCTGGAGAACGCTCAGCTCCTCAGTTAACTCCTGCAGCGCCCGCCGGGCACCCCCACCACGGCCCCCTGGGAGCCTGGAGCACCCACGCCACCCCACCGCCCCCTGGCTGGGCACCAGCATCCACGTGGGGAGGACTCGGGAGGAATGAACTCCGGGCCAGGAGTCAGCAGACCTGGGTTCAGGTCTCGCCTCTCATGTGCCATGTGACCTGAGCCTCAGTTTATCCGTTGGTTCAGCAGGGCGGGGGGGTAAATGATGGAAGGAACCCTCCCCAGTTAGACTGACTTACCCAACTCCCTGCTGTAAACCTTTCAGAGGTCAGAGCAGAAATCCAGTCCCCCCTCCCCAGCTCCTGGTTTCCTGAGGACTAACCAATCTCCCCCTCTCGGGGTTGACATTGGGGTGGCCTGGGGAGAGGTGAGGGGCCGGAGGTGTGACATGTCCCCGGTCACTAGAATCCCAGGTGGGCAGAGCCTGGTAAAGCCGGGACTGCCTGCTCCTGAGGGCTCTGGGCTCGGTGCCTCTGCACCCACCCCAGCCGGCTCCCCGGACCAGGGGCCGCCTCCAAGCCAAACAGGCCGGTGAGGAGGGTGCTGCAGGAAGGGCCTCGGGGCCCGGACGGCGGGCACTCTGGCAGGGCCAGTTCAGAAAGACGGCCTCTGTGGCTTCGTTAAGCTCCGCATCCTGCTTCTCCAGCGACAAGGGGGTGTGGCCCTTCTCAGTTCCACCCCGGGAAGGAAGACAGAGGGCAGAGGTGCATGAAGCCGGGGGACAGAGGCAGCCAAGGACGGTGACCTTTCCTGAAAGACACCGTGTGTGTCGCCAAGAAGGTCGCAGAAGTTTGCTTTCCCCCAGTGCAGGGTCCTCCTCTCCACGCAGCCTCACCTTTAGGAGGGGGGACGGGAGAGAGAACCCGGAAAGTCAGGCAGGGGGTGCCGGACCCGCCCCCAAGCTTCGTCCCTCGGTTCTGACCCACCACTCGCTCTGCCTGCAACACCCTTCCCGCCCCAGCCGTCTGCCGGGTCATTGCTTCACATCCTTCAGGCCTCAGCTTAAGTGTCACTTCCTCTTGGAAGCCTCCCCGTGTTGGATCTCGTAAGGCTCCCATGACTCCCTCTGCCCCCTCCCAACCCTGATCCCACTGGGTGGCAACCAACCGTCTCTTACCCTCTTTGAGGGCTAGGGGAAGCCTCTGCGTTGTACACAGGTGGTCCCCAGTGCCCGGATGGGCCTGGCATAGTGAGGTGCCACCGCATGGATGTTTGTTGGTGAAGAGATGCAGCAGCGGAGGTGTGGACTCTGGGGACCAGGGCTGAGCGCAAGGGACCTTGAGCTGGGAGAGCTCCTGCTGGCAAAGGTCAGCGCAGGGCTCTGAGGTTAGGAGTGACTGAGATGAACAGAGAGGGGGCATAGCCTGGCACAGCCTGGGCAAAGGCAAGGAAATGCCCGTGGGAAATTATAACTTTGCAGGGGCTTCTGCCTCCAGTAACGGTGGGATAGGTGATTTGGACCAAGTCCCGAGGTCCAGTTCAAAAAGATCATCTTCTTTAGACCATCTCAAGCAATTAACGAGGTGGTGAAGCATTTCCTAGCAAGAATCTAGGAGACGGGCAGGATCCAGGGAGGGCAGACTGCGGGGAAGATAGTGTTTGTCCGAGGGCATTTGCCAATCTGGAAGAAACAGCTTCCAGAGTGAGCTGTGGTGTTTTGTGTTGTTTTTTTTAAATCTTCACCTGAGGATATTTTCTCCATTGCTTTCAGAGAGAGTGGAAGGGGGAGGGAGAGAGAGAGAGAGACAGAGAGAAACATTGATGTGAGAGACACATTGATTGACTGCCTCCTGTATGCACCCCGACCAGGGCCGGGGATCGAGCCTGCAACTGAGGTATGTGCCCTTGGCCAGAATTGAACTGGGGACCCTTCAGTCCAACCACTGAGCCAAAGTGGCCAGGGCCTGAGCTGTGATTTTTATGCCTTATGGGGAACAGGGGAGGAGGGAGATAAAAGGCAGGCCCAGCCCCTTGCCCAAGATAGGGAGCCTGATACCTCAGGTATTTTTGAAGCTGAGCCATCCTCAGGGTGAGGGTGAACCAGAAGAACACCAGGCCTTGAGCGCAGGGACCTGGGTAACTCAAGAGACGCAAGCCTTGAACTTGAATTACAGTGTTTCTAGGTGCTTGGTAGGTGCAAACAAAAAACATGTCTGGAGGGACGTGTCCTTGGCTTAGGCCTCAATATACTTTTCACAAATCACTTTTGAGTGCGATGAGTAGAACACAGTCAAAGATAACCAGGCACATAAGAAAATGAGACGCCATGAGCAAGAATCGGCACCAAAAAAGACAACAGAAATAGCAATTATGCCACACAAGGGATAGCGGTGTATGAACGTGTTACATCAACATGGATACACCTTGAATTTACACGACATTATAGGTCAGTGACGTTTCCTTTTTTTTTTTTTTTTTTTTAATATCTTTATTGATTTCAGACAGGGGAAAGGAGAGGGAGAGAGAGAGATAGAAACATCAATGATGAGAGAGTCACTGATCGGCTGCCTCCTGCCTGTCCCCTGACTGGGGATGGAGCCCAAAACCCGGGCCTGTGCCCTGACCGGGAATCAAACCCCGATCGCTTGGATCCTAGGTTGACGCTCAACCGCTGAGCCCCGCCCGGCCAGGCTACATTTCCATTTTAAAAAGATAACAGAGACAGACCGCGATGACTTCAGGTATTGGAATGACCTTGGAATCACAGGTTCAAACACCATCAGGCACAAGCGCATCCTGAGATGCACATAGAAACGCAAGGAACCTGGAAGACTCAAAATGATCTTGAGAAAGAAGAACAGAGTTGGAGAACACACGCCGTCTGATTTAAAAACTTACCCCAAAGCGACAGTTGGGTAGGACAGACCTATAGATCAGCGCAACAGCATGGGGAGTCCGGAGAAACACATACCCTGCAGTCCATGGGCTTCTGACAAGGGAGCCAAGAAAATTCAATGGGAGAAACAGTCTTTTCCACAAATAAAGTAGGGATGGCTGGACTTTCAAACGCAAATGAGTGACGTTGGACCTTATTGCACACCACATACACCATCAACTCGAAATGGATCAAAGCCCTAACTCTAAGAGCTAAAATTATAAAACTGGTAGAAGAAAACAGGTGTACGTCTTTGTGACCTCGGATTAGGCAATGGTGTCTTTGATCTGACATCTGAGCGCACGCAAAGAAGAAAGAGGTAAATTGGACTTGATCAAAGTTCAAAACGCTTGCGCTTCAAAGGGCACTGTCAAAAAAGTGAGGAGACAGCCCACAGCGCGGGAGGAGACAGTCGCAACTCCAATATCTGATAAGGGCCTAGGATCCAGAATCTACAAAGAACTTTTACGGCTCAATCATAAAATGACAACTCAATTAAAAAACGGGCAAGGTGCCCGGCCGGCGTGGCTCAGCGGTTGGGCATTGACCTAGGATCCAGGAGATCGAGGTTGGATTCCTGGTCAGGGCACAGGCCCGGATTGCGGGCTCGATCCCCAGTCGGGGGCGTGCAGGAGGCAGCCGATCAATGACTCTCATCATTGATGTTTCTCTCTCTCCCTCTCCCTTCCTCTCTCTGAAATCAATAAAGATCTATTTAAAAAACAGAAAGCAAAAGAACTCTCTCCAGCCTGGCCGGCGTGGCTCAGTGGTTGAGCATTGACCTCTGAACCATGAGGTCATGGTTCGATTTCTGATCAGGGCACATGCCGGGTTGTGGGCTAAACCTCAGTAGGGGGCGTGCAGGAGGCAGGCAATCGATGATGTTTCTCTCTCATCAATGTTTCGATCTCTCTCTCCCTCCCTTTCTCTCTCTGAAGTCAATAAAAACATATTTAAAAAACAAACAAACAAAAATCACGTCTCTCCAACCTTGTGGGAAGGGACCTGATTATCGGGGGCCTAACTGCGAATGGGTATCTGCCCCTGACTCGGACACTCACCTCCGCCTACGGGGACGTCAAGGACTCCTGGAGCACGAGCAGCGGCCAGCGTCAGAGGCGGGCGGCTACCCCAAGACATCGAGGAGGCCTGTGTGCCTATGAATTGGTGCCGAACTTAAGAAACCATTTGCTCGATTGTCTTACCCGCCTGCTAATACTATTAGTCATTGTAACAGCTACACTTGCTCTCTGGGCTTTTCTCACACCACCCAGCTGTTAATGATCCGGCAGGTGTGTGAGGTAACCGCAGAGTTACCGGTGACACTCTTTCTGTGGCTTCTCTTTCGAAATTTGGAAGGAGCCTTACTGCAGAAGGAAAGAGGTGTGTGTGTGTTTGCGAGAAGTTCAAAGGAAGCAGCTTGTCCTCATAAGTTGGTTCTTTCTGGGGGGGTTAAAAGAGACAAACTGAAGGACAAGGGAAGCTGGAGGGGCTGGTGGGGAGGGAACCTCGAGGAAGGAACTTTATGTATAAACACTAGAGCCCAGCTATGGGGACGTGCTGGCCCCCGACCCAACAAGGACTGCTAACTGCAGCTCTAGGCCCGATTAGACCTCAGAGTTACAGGTCCCAGTGGAACACGAAGAGCAGGGATCAGGTTAGTGACGATCGGCCCCTGAGTGCTTTCAGCGGTGCGTAGACGGGCCATAGGAAAGGGGAGCCCATCTCACGGTCGGATTGTGAAATCCGAAGAGGGGGATGGTTGTGCCCCCAAACTGTAGATGCAAAATGCGGAGAAGCGAGACAGCAAAACTCGGATCCTGGGAGCTCGCCGGTTGGAATGAGCCAGAGTGTTTTTCTTTTTTCTTAAATTTTTTAAAAAATTGATTTCAGAGGGAGGAAGGGAGAGGGAGAGAGAGAGAAACATCAATGATGAGAGGGAGTCATTGATCAGCTGCCTCCAGCACGCCCCCGACTGGGCATCGAGCCCAGGCACGTGTCCTGACCGTGACCTCCTGGTTCGTAGGTTGATGCTCAACCACTGAGCCACGCTGGCTGGGCCAGAGTGCTTTTCTTAATGAAGGCCCCTAAGACCCGCCTGCCTTCCATTTACCTGCCTTTCCTTTTTGAGAAAAATTCGGCCTTGTCTCCCACCCAAGGTTACCGTCTCGCCCCATTCCCAGGGGTCCTTCGTTTAGCCAGACAAAAGCCGACTCTGAGACTTCCTAGGAATGGGCCTTCCTGGCACCGTGGGTGGGAGCACTTTATCCAACCGAGTGGTTGGTCGTCAATGTATCCTTCGGAATGACTTAGGACCAAAAAGGGGAATTGTCGACAGAAAAGGGGCCACCTACTAAACCCGACAAGCTCAGGATAGGCGAGCGTGGCGGGCCCTGCAAACTCAGAGACAGAAAGTAACCGCGTAGGATGGTCCGAACATAAAAATTCCTAACGGAGAGCCAGTCATGGTGATAGTCACATCCTGGGCCTGCAGCTCCCTTGACAAAGGTCAATCTTGACCTTAGGCGAGCCTGTCTGTTGTCTTTTGCATCTAAGATAACATCTTTCCTACCCAACATACCTTTGAAAGGGTCCGAGTGATCCCCTTTTCCAGACCCCTCAGGGCACAGTCTCCTACCAGGGCAGAGCCCACAGAGCCCCCAGGAACTCTTACCGTGTTCGGGGATACCATCTCTAGGTGCTGTAAATGTTCATTTTTAGCTATCCTGGACCTGCCAATGCAAAAGAAGTGTCTCTCCATTTCTCCTTTCTCTCCAATTCAAGAGATTTCCCCACTTTGCTTCCTCCCACCCCCTTAATCTACCACTAATGGATTTCATGTGACCCTCCTTACACCTCCTGCTTTGATCCTAATGTATAACATGAGCTGCAAAACTGCCCTTCTCTGGATCAGGGGTTGATGCTCAGCCGCTGAGCCACGGGGGTTGGGCTATTCTTTTTTTTTTAAACGTGTCTTTGTTGATTTCAGAGATAGGAAGGGAGCGGGAGGGAGAGAGAAACATCAATGATGAGAGTCATTGACCAGCTGCCTCCTGCATGCCCCCTGCTGGGGATCGAGCCCACAACCCGGGCCTGTGCCCTGATCGGGAATCAAACCTCAATCTCCTGGATCCTAGGTCGATGCTCAACCGCTGAGCCACGCTGGCCAGGCTGCCGTCTTTATCTTGATTGCAATTTCAATGGGAAAAAGTTTAGTTTAACCACCAAATATGATAGTGCTTTTGAAGAGGTTGTGTGTGTTTGTTTGTTTTAGATGAAAGAAGTTACTGTATGTTCCTAATTTTCTAAAAGTTGTTTGTTTCCTGTTTGATAATGAATGGCTATATAATTATATCAAATACATCTATTGAGATGATCATATGATTTTTCTCCTTTTACCTAATAATATGATACATTATAATGATTATAATGATTATAATGATTTTTTTTTAAAAAAGCTAGACATGGAGTTCTCATATGATCCAGCAATTCCACTCCAAGGAAGATACCCATGAAACTTACACTCGATTGTTCATAACAGCATTAGTCATAATAGCCCCAAAGTGGAAACAACCCAGTGTTCCATCAACAACTATGGCATATCCATTCACACAATGGAATATTATTCAGCCATGAAAAGGAATTAAAGACTAACATATCATGGATGAACCTTGAAAACATTGTGCTAAGTGAAAGAAGCCAGACACAATACTGCATATTCCATTTTATACGAACTGTTCAAAAGAAGCCAAGCCATAGAGACAGAAGGCAGATTAGCGATTGCTGGGGGTGGGGTGGGAGTGGAGAATGGGGGGTGACTAATAGGTACAGGGTTCAATTTTGGGCTGATGAAATGATCTGGAATGAGACAGTGTTGGTGGCTGAGGCAGGGTAGACAGTAAGAGGCCAGGAAAACCCTGGGCGAGGGGAGTGGGGCAAGAGAGACAAGACAATTAAACAAGACCAAACAATTTGACCAACTTGCAGCCCGCTAGTGAATCGCAAGACCTTACCTCCCCAGCCAAGGACACTCAAGAGCAAATGGCCCATACCCCCTCCCTAACCGGAAAACACACAGCTTAAGTCACCTGGTCGGGGAGATAGAAGACGGAGACCCAAGGAATGCCGTTTGTGCCAGACGGACCCAAATAAAAGTCAAGCAGTAAAGCCGACCAAAGGACAACCCCGGCCTCCCCAGACGCTCATTCTGATGCATCAGCATATTAAAAACGCACCTGAAACGCTGGTGAATGTTCTGCTACAACCTCCCGATTAGAAGAGAGAGAAACCCCCTCAAGGCAAAGACCCAGGGCAGGCTTTCCCGGGAGCACGCCCACGCCCGCCCTGGGGCACGGACTGTTTACTTTCTTTCTCCTAAACTCTAAGCGTCCCCACGAGACTTGCCACCGGGGGAGCAGCGGGCAGTGGCAGCTCGTCCCGGGCTAACCCCCGAACCTGCCTCCAAGGCCCCCTTTTCTCTAATTTCCCAGTGAGCTGACAGCAGGCCCGCCTGGGGGCTCTAACCACTGAGCCAAATTGGCTAGGGCTGAAGTTTGTGTTTTATTTTTTTTAATATATCTTTATTGATTTTAGAGAGAGGAAGGGAGAGGGAGAGAGAGAGAGAAACATCAATGATGAGAGTCATGGATCGGCTGCCTCCTGCACGCCCCCGACTGGGGATCGAGCCCGCAACCCGGGCCTGTGCCCTGACCGGGAATTGAACTGCGATCTCCTGGGTTGATGCTCAACCACTGAGCCACGCCCGGCCAGCTGAAGTTTGTGTTTTAAAGGGTGAATTTTATGATATATAAATTATATTTCGATTGGAAGACGGATCCTCAGAAGTAATGTTAGCTAAGAATGATCACACCTCTTGAGCAGTGTGTCAGAGTTGTTCTAATTCACTTCTCCCTCTCGGCACTCCTGTGGGCAGGTACTATTCTTATAAAAACTAAGACAGGGAGAGCTCACTTGCCCGAAGTCATCCAAGCCAACTGGTCATTGTCCACAAAGGGAGCCCAAAGTCCAGAGAGGGGCATTAACATGCTCAGATCACACAGCACCCAGTGGCAAAGCCAGGGCTAGGCCCCTGGGCTCAGGCCTGGCTCATGTCGGGAAGCCTTCGGAGTCAGGTCTCACTTGGGCTGAGGCTGCTGGTAGGGGTCTGTGCATCCCTGGAGGCCTCAGGAAACTTTTTGTGGAGAATTAAAAAAAAAAAAAAAAAAAAGGCTCCGGCGAATTAGACACTAACCACAAACTGGGCACTACCCTCAACACTCCGTGCCTCTCCCAGTGAGGCCTCCAAAACCCCTACTTACCTTCCTCATCTTTGTTGTTGCAAAACTGGGGGCTCAGAGATGATGGGACTTGCCCAAGATCACACAGCCGGTGAGCGGTGGAGCGAAATACTAACCCAGCCGTAGAGATCAGCATCCATGCTCTACCCACCACACTATCAAAAATGAGTAAATAAGAGTTAAGGAGTTCCCCAGTAGGTCTCGGGTCCCGGCTGTCACTCGATTGGCTCCACAGATGCTAGGAGAGGGGCCACGGCCAGAAAAAGAAGTTTTGGGGACACTGGGACAGGACCATGCAGCTGTTGGGTTAGTCGGGAGGTACCAATGCCTGGCAGCGAGGACCCGGCGCAATAGGAGGGGCGGTCAGTGGGCTCTGGACTGGGAGGGGGCTCCCAGCCAGGAATCTGGGCCGCAGACAGCTCTGGGAAGCCGTCCAAGTTCCTCCCCCCACCCTCCACAGGCAAGGGCACCCACACTTCCTCCTGTCCCCACGGTGAGGGCCCCTCTGATTGTGGCTCCTCACTGGGGGCCGCCAGCTGGAGGAGGGAGGGCTCGGCGCAGTCCTCAGACTCACCCCTGCTCAGCCCATCCCGCCTGCCAGGGAGGCAGAAGGAAGGGGTGGGCCTCTGCCCGGCGCCCAGGAGTGCCTGGGAAAGTCAACAGTGACTCAGGGCAGCAGTGGCGGCTCGGGTGCGGCGGCTCTGATGGGGCATCCCCAGGGTGAGGAGCCCTCCTAGCTGGGTTCCCGAGCCTCCTCCTTGGAGGGACCTGCCAACAAGGGCCTATCCCCCTGCGGACCTGGAGCAAATAGAAGGAGCACCGCTGGCCTCTCCTTTTCAGACACCTTAGCTCTACTGGCGGCAGCACCGAGATCCCGGGTGGGGGGCCGGGGGGCCAGGGCACGCACAGTAGGGGGAGGCTTTCTCGTGGAGGACCAGGCCTGGGTTGCTGGGACGTGTGTCCCCGTGACCGGGTCACACATCCACTCAGCTCACTTCTGCAGAGAGACTGCGGTGCGGCCCTTAGAGGCCATGAACTCTGAAGCCAGCCTGCCGGGGTTCGAATCCCAGCTCAGGCACTGACTAGCCGTGTTCCTTTGGGCAAGTCGCTTGACATCCCTGAGCCTCGGGGTCCCCATCAGTGGAAAGGGCGTAACAGTGACACCTCCCTCACAGGACTGAAATAAGTTAATACGTGCAAGGTGTTCCCAGCAGTGTTTTTCAAACAGCCCCTGGCTGTTCTAAGTGAGTTCTTGATCCTAATACCAAGTACTGGGCGTCTGAGCACTGCTGAGAACCAAAGTCCTGGCCCTCGCAGAGCTCACAGCCACGTGGAGGGTGGAGCAGCTATAATAAGGATCTGAATAAGAAAATAAGATCGCCGTGCTGTGGAGATAAGTGCTGGGAGGGAAACCATCAGGTTTATGGTGGAGAGGGAGGGAGGAAGAGGGAGGTATCGAGGGAAAACTGCTCTGAAGACGGGATATTTGAGCAGATTGTGGAAGACTGAGAAGGCGGAAGCTGTGTGATGATCTGAGGAAAGCTGTTCTGGGCAGGGCTGGCAGCAAGTGCAAAGGCCCTGAGGCAGGGAGGAACCTGGCATGCTCTGGGGACAGAAAGGAGGTGAACGTGCTGGATTCTGCTGGGGGGGGGGCGTCCTACACATCATAGGAGGGTTAGCAACGTTCCTGGCCTCTACCCTCTACCCTCTAGATACCAGAAACGTCTCTCCCTCAACAGTGACAACCAAAAATGTCTCCAGATATTGCCAATCGCTATGGTTGAGAACCACTGGGTTGGGGAGAGCAGGGTGGGAGTTGGAGGATGGGAGGGAGGGTCACAGAGGGGCTGGGCCATGGCTGGTGAGAAGGGGACCTGGTCGCTGCCCCCGCCCTGCCAGGGTGTGGGCCTGACCCGGCTCTGTGCCAGCTGCCTCCATGCAGCAGGCTCTGCAATGTGACTCCGTCTGAAGCCACCCGCCTTGTCCCGGGCTCTCTGGACACACCCCAGCTCTACCCCCCTGGCTCTCCAGCCTCTGAGCTCGGCTCCAAGTAGACCTCACCCCTGGATGCACACGTGACAGGTCCTTAAAAAATTGCCTTAGGGATGGGTGGCCTCAGATCCCCTCCCCAGGACAAAATACAAATACAAACAGGAGGGCCTGGCTGGTGTGGCTCAGATGGTTGAGCACCATCCTGTGAGCTGGAAGGTGACCAATCAGGGCACATGCCCAGGTTGTAGGTTCGATCCCAGTCAGGGTGGGTACCAGAGGCAACTGGTCGATGTTTCTTTCACATCAATGTTTCTCTCTCCCTCTCTCTCTAAAATCAATAATCATAATTTAAAAAAACAGGAGGGGCTTCCCTCAGCCCTCTGCCAGGGGGTGTCTGACTAAACCCCTGAGACCAAAGCCCCCTCCCCTCCAAGGCTGTCCCCTCCCTGCTCCTTGGCTCTCTCTTTCCCAAACTCAGCCTTTCCCAGGCCTCTCCCGTCTCCCCCCTCCCACTTCTTCCATCATCCTGTCTGTCTGTCTGCTCCTGTCCCCACCTTGTCTCTCTGTCTCTTTGTCTCTGTCTTTTGCTGTCTCTTTCCTCTGGGCCTTGGTCCCTTTCCCTCCCTCAGTCCCTGGCACTGCCCACCTCCTCCCCCCAAGTCTGTCTCTCTCTCCCCGAGTGGCTCCAGTGGTTTGGACAAGCTCAGCTCCCTCCTGCCCAGATGACCTCACTTCCCCACCACACGCATGCACACGCACTCTGTCACATTCACACACACACGTCTCTGGCTGGGTTTCATTCTGAATCTGAAGGGCCCCACCCCCAGCCCTGGTCCACCTGGCCAGGCCCCAGGGAGGGCAGGGCACAGCCAGGCTGGAAGCCGGCACCCTCTGCTCAGAATGCACCCTGCACCCGGCCTCACCTGGCCAGGTCCGTGCACAGCGGCTCCTCAACCCTTCCCACCAGCAGCCCCCCATCTCCTCCCTCCCCCTCCTCAGGGTGGACTAGCCGTGACCACTGTCCCCACCCTCTGCTAAGGCGGCTGGAGGCCTGGGCCCAGCTGGCACAGCCATCGACACCCAGGATGACCTTGGGCTCGTGCCTCAGTTTCCTCCTCTGTGCGAGGGCATCGTGAAGTCAGTCTGGCTGTTGTTGGGGATGGGGGTCCCGTGGGCTGATCTAGCCGGGCGCCCTTGGCAGTAGGAGGCACGGAGACTTGGTGGCTAGCCGCCCGCCGGCCCGCCCAGCCTCGCCGGCCCCCCAGCCGGAGCCCCGGGTCCCTCTGTATTTAGCCCCCACTGGCGGCCTGTCTCCAGGAGAGCTTCCCGGCAGACCTGGGGGGTTGGAGGGGAGGGGGGCCGGCGCCTGCCTTCTAATTTAGATTCCTGGGTTTATGGCAGGAAGCGCAGCTAGGCTCACGCTGTAATTAAGGCGATTCCTGAGGCTGCGGGAGGAGGCAGGGAGAGGAGCCCACCGCGGGGCGGCCCCCCACTCCTCTCCCCGCGGCCGACGTCAGCCTCAGGCCGTCGGCAGCTCCTCTGCCTCAGTCGCTGCCCCGCACCCCGCCCTGCGGCCCGGGAAGCCGGGGCCGGGCCGCTGCACACCCGGGGTCGCCCTGCGAGCAGGGACACATGCCTGGACCACCCTTGGGGGCTCCCCTGTGCCAGCTGTGGTCAGCCCAGGGTTGCAGGGGGAGCCCAGACACGTGGCTTTTTGTTCAGTCCACCCCTAGACCCCGGTTCCATCTTCCAGAGTCCCCTCCCCCTACATTCCTGAGGTGTCTGGGCGGAGCCTGGCCGGGGCAGTGGCAGGAGGGGCGATCCCGCCCAGGGGTCAAAACCGGGGCAGCCGGCAGCCTGGGCCTGAGCACTCGCTTCCAGGTGGCCAGGGAGGGGACCCGGACTCAGCATCCACGGGGCCCCAGGGCTGAAGCTCAGACCCTTGCTCTGCTCCCCGCTGGGTGAGCTTGGGCCTCTCCTCTCTGAGCCTCAGTGTTCTCATCTGTACACAGGGTGCGACCATCACCAGGAGGCCTCTTCTCCCTCCCTGGCTAGGATCCCACGGAGATCCCACCCGAGCTTTGTGTGCCCTGCACCAGCCCCGCCCTCCCTCTGGAGCCCGCCCACAGGCCCTGGCCTGGGGCAACCCTCTGCCCATCCCGGCCTCCTGGTCTTCCTCCGTGAGACTGAGGGGCTTGAACCGCCAGGGCTCAGACTCTGGGATCCACATGCCGATATTAGTTCAAAAAATGGGGCAGGGGTGGGTGGGGCTGTGACTCTGCCAACTTAGGATATTTTTAAAAACACCTTCTAGCACCAAGTCACGGGAACAGCCGAGGTGAGGCCGGGCGCGGGCTCTGCAGCTTCTCCTGCCCCAGCCACAGGGCCTCAGACGCCGACTGGGCTCCATTGTGACCTGAGGCCGGGCTGATTGGGGGATGTGTGCGTGTGTGTGCGAGCATGTTATAGGTGTGCGCACACACGTGTGTGTGCATGTGTGCGCACGTGCTTGTGTGTGCGTGTGGGTGTGTGTATGTGTGCACGTGTGCGTGCTGTAGGCAGGGGGAGTTGCTGAGGGGCAGGGACACACTGCCACCCCATAAAGGGGCAGGGCTACCTGGTGAGCTCTGGGCAGAGCCAGTGCCCAGCCTAGCCCCTCCCTGCAGTGAACCCCGGGGGGTATCTGGGTCTGGGTAACAGATATGGATCAGGCTGGGGGCAGGAGGGGGTGCCAGGCATTCCTCAAGCTGGGGAGAAAGGGAACTTTGTTGCCTGAAACCGAGCCACCCCCGGCCTCCCTGTAAGCCTGGGCACTCTGCCAAGGATGGAGAAGCACTTGGGTGACAGTGGGCGTGCCAAGGCCTCTCCGGAAGTGGCTGCCTCCCCCACCTAGCTGTCCCCAGGCAGCCGCCGAGCCCTCCTCCCGGCCTAGGACCTCAACAGATCCTTCAAAGGGGCTGGAGCCCAAGGACAGATGGAGGTTGGGGTGGTGTTGGGACTGGGGATGCCCTGCCCCCACCCCCAGCTGGGATGGGGTGAAGGTGGGCTAATGGCTCGGAGCTGGATTGGGGCACTCACACCATCTCGCCCTGCCCTCCTGATCGTCTTGTGAGGGGCTACTGTTAATCCCATTTTATGGACCAATAAACAGAGGCTCAGTGAGGGGAGGGCCTGCACATTAGCGGCAGAGGGGGAGCTGCAAGTCAAGCCACCTGACCACAGAGCCTGAGCCTTGGGGAATCCTGCTCCTTCCTCCCTTAGGGACACCTGGGAGGAGGGGCCACCTCGCCATCCCCAAGCTAGGCCGCCCTCTCTGGGCACTTGTCCAAAGCGGCCAGGTCTGCGGTTGGCCGGGGCCACCTCCCAGGGTTTCAAGGATCAGATGACCCACAGCATAGACGAGTGTGGCTCTCAGTGGGCATCTAGTAGGTGCCCATCGATGCTGCTGGGTGACAAGTCCTGACTCCTCTAGGCCTCAGGCCCCCATCTTTGCTCAGGTCTGCCTTTCAGAGCCTTTGCCTCCCCCAGTTCCAGCTGGCTCTGCCTCATCTCCCAGCCCAGGGCCCCGATGTCCCCTGGAGCCTCCCTTCCTTGTCTCACAGACTGACACTAATTGGGGGGATCCAGGAGGAGATTCTGCCACAGCCCCTTGTCACAGGCTGTGGCTCCCTTAATCTGAGGGTGATGTGGGGTGGGAGGCACGGGGCCTGGAGCCCCTTTATCTGTTGTTCCCCTTGCTGGGAGCCCAGAGAGGAGGGTTGGGGACACGGGGACAGCGACTGGCGGTGGCAGCAGGTTCTGTAGCCTGACCTAGGGGCCCAGCCGGGGGGGAGACGGCAGGCCCTGGAATGCACAGGCTCTCACTGTCCCCTCCCTCCGCGGCCTGGCTCACTTCAGGCAGGGTTAAAACACAAAGCAGCTTCCTTTGTCCTCAGCCCATGCTTATAGGATTGGGCCGGGGCGGGGAATGGGCCTCTGGTGGGGCACTTCCCCCCGAAAGGCCACAAAGGGGCCCTGTGACATCACGCTGCCCCCTGCTGTGATGTCAGGGCCACCACAATGGACCTCTGCAGACAGATGGCTGGGCTGGGGGGGGGGGGCAGGGCAGGAACACCTGCACCCCTGGGAAGGCAGGGCGGGCGCCGGCTCTGGCCCCGCGAATGGCTGGCAACACTTACATAGCGTTTAGCAAACTACAAGTCGAGACTCAGTTTTGAACAAAATGACAGTTGACATTTTCTTGCCCCTTTCCCTCCCCCTAGTTGAGAACCATTGAGCTGCGCCTTGGGGCCTACCCTTAGGCTAAAAATAAAACCCTTAGCAGGGCAACAAGGCCCTCCAGGCTCAAACCCCTGCCCAGCCCTGCAGCCTTGCCCTGCCTGGGCCCTGCCCTCAAATCTGCAATCACACTGGCCTTCCTTCAGTTTCCAAGCTGAACACCCTCAATTCTTCCCCATCGCCTCATGTTCAAGTCAGCTCAGACACCACCGCCTCCAGGAAGCCCTCCCTGACCTGCTCCCAGCTCAGTTGCTCTTTCTCTGGATCCTACAGTCCCCGTGCTGCTCAAACCATGGCGTTTATCTTTTGAGTATCTTGATGTTTCCAGGGCCTCTCTCCCGGGCAGACTGGGGGATCTGTGAGGGCACCACCTGGGTTCTCGCCCTCCCCACCCTCTCTCTGGCATCAAGCACCATTCACTGATTTCGTCATCAAATATGTAGGGGCACCCCTGGTGTCAGGTCTGGGGATCCAGGAGCCACGGAACAGGCCTGTCCTTGCTCTCACGGAACTGGCCACTGGGCAGAAGGTGGGGGCCAGTGACAGACAGTCATCACATCACGTGAGCCCATAGCTGCAAAAAGGCAGAAGTGCACGAAGAAAACGTGGTAGGGGTCGGGGTGCCTTTACGATGGGTGACGGGCGGGCCCCTCGGAGGCTGTGACCCAGGAGCTGAAAGGCAGGAGGAAGCTGGTGGCTGTGCCGAGGGTGTGGGGAAGAGCCCCGGGGGGGGGGGGGGCGCACGGTAGGCCCTAGGCAGTGCCCAGGCTCATTCCCTCTGGAACCCATGGGTATGGAGGAGGGCTCCGGGGGCAGGGCCCAGGTTCGAATCCTGCCTCTGCCTCTTTTTAGCTTCAGGGCAAGCCCTTCCTTTCCTTATGCCTCCTGGTAGGGTGATCAAATAAAATGTCATCCAAACAGGGACAGAGAGTAAAAGGGACACTATTACTAATTATATAGAAAAATGGGCCTGAACTGGGTTCTGGGCAAACGGGGTACATGCACAGTCACCCCGCCCACGGGGTGGGTAATAATCGCTCGAGTCCAGAGAGTTCTTGAAGCAAGTGATGGGAGAAGGAGACTGGGCTGCTCGGGTGAGCGCGTGGGGAGGATGGACGGACACACCTCTGTGTGTCGGTCCGGCCCTGCCAGATCTTCGTGCCAAAAGGGGTGTGTGGGGAAGTGGGGCTGATTTTCCCAAACCAGTCGGCAGCGGGGGTGGCTCTGGGGGTTTCTTGGAAGATGGAGAATTTGAGCTGGGCCTGGAAGGGTGAATATATTTTCTACAGGCAGAAATAAGGGCGGGTGTGGGGGAGAGGAGGGCTCAGGTGGAGAAGTGAGGGCAGGTTTGGGGGGTCTGGATGGAAAAGAGTGAAAGGGGAGGGGTGCAGAGTTTGGGGGCCAGGGGCAGCGTAGCGTGTCCTGGGGATTTGGGGGTGTAACTGTCCATGCCCAGATGCTGGGGCTGGTGGGCCTGGCCCCGGGGACTGGCCCTTGGGGGGAGGACCCCTCCTCCAAGCAGGAGACCTGGTTATGAGCTGCCTGGCTGTGCCAGACCGATGTGGGGAGAGCGTCCTCCTGTCCAGGCTGCCGAGCTGCTGGGGAATGTGATGAGGCTGCTGAAACGGGGCCCGGGCCCGGAGGGGGAGAGGGGCCTCCGCCCCTGGCAGGGCGGGACACCCACAGCTTCCCAGAAACTGGGTCTGCTTCTGCCGACGGGCTGGCTGACAAGGCAGCCAGACCCCAGAGGCTGGAGCGGGGCCTGCTGCCGGGCTGCCCGGGGAGAAGGCATCGGGATGGGGGAGCAGACGCATCCGCGGTGGGGGCAGGAGCCCCTCGTGCCACCTGGGAGGGCCTTCCTCGAGCCCTCCTGCTACAGAGGGGTAAACTGAGACCTGGAGACACCGAGGGTCCCATGGCAAAGTCGACAGGAGATACCCAGTAAAACCCGCCTCCCTCTCCCAGCCCAAGGGTCTTCCTGCGCCCCTGTCTCCTGAGGACCTCTGGGACCCCCAATGTCACGGCAGCGGTGGTGGGACGAGAGGGCCCTTGCCTCACGCTCTGCTCCGTCACCTCCTAGCTGTGGGATCTTGGTCTGACACCATAACCACACTTAGCCTCAGTGTCCCCATCTGTAAAAGGAAGACTAACCCGTGCCTTGCGGGGTCATTGTGATAAGACAACGTGGGTGTCAGGCTCGGCACGCCGACCGGCACACAGTAGGTGTTCATAAACGCTGAGCATCTTCAGGGCATCTGTGTGGCACCTACCCCCACCCCACCGGCGTCTTGGGATACTGAACAATCTGGCTTCATGCGGCTCCACTGGGACCCCAGGTCCCAAAAGCCTGGCCCCTCTTCCCCCCATTCGTTTGTTTGTTGAGGGCCTACTGGGTGTGGGACACTGTCTGGGGAGAGGCGATGGAGAGACACACTCGCCCGCCGCTCCAGCAGCCCCTGCGCGTACCAGGCCTTCTCCTGCGCCCAGGGCCACAGCTAGATGTGGGAGGGGCAGAGGGCCTGCCCATTCCTCTAGGATCTGCGAACTTCATGGAAATCCAAGGGGCTGCCTGGTGATACTGTTTTAACTTGCCACCTAGACGGGGAGCAGCGGGGAAAGAGGGCGACTCCCAACCAGGCACCCCCCTAATTGCTGCCTTCGCCTCCTTTGGGCCTTTGTTGGTGCATCAAAGGGCTGCCAAGGCCCCCGCAGCTCAGCTTGGAGCCCAGGAAGGGCTGTGGGCCACAGGCCCACTTCCCAGCTGAGACGACTGAGGCCAGAGATGAGGTTCTGCTTAGGATGGGAACGAGGGCAGGGCTGGTGTCAAGGGGCTGCTCCGGACCCGCCAGCCAGGGACCGGGGTGGCTTTGGAACCCCAGTAAGGCTTGTCCTGGTCAAAATGGGGGGGGGGACTCAGGCCCTATCCACAGAAGTCGGGAGTATGGAGCAGGGACAGGATCTTCCCGGGGACACTTCTCTTCCCGTTGCCTGGTGGGCTCCTGCTCCACCTTGGCCTCAGCTTGGACAGCCCCTCTTCCTCCAGGAAGCCTGCCTGAACCTTCCAGGCCGAATCAGGTGCCTGCCTCTGGCTCCTCTAACACCCTCCTCCTCTTAGCCTGGGTCCCGTTGCCACTGCTGTCCCCACCCGCCTGAGAGCCCCGTGAGGGTAGAAAGAGCCTTCCTCACCTCTGTGGCCCAGGCGCCCCGCGTGGCACGGGGCAGGAGACCCCGCCGCCCGCCAAGGGAAGGAGTTAAGCAGCAAGCCTGTCTCCAACCTTGCCTCCCCTCCCCAGGCGGGGTGCCCAGGTCACGGGCGCTGTGGCACTGGGAGGCTGTGGGCAGGTTCCATGGCCTTGGATTCCCCAGAACCGTGCTTCTCAGACCGTATCCGGGGAGGTGTCCCCGACAGAGGGGACAGAATGTCCCGTCTTGTCGGTCGAGAGCGGCAGGTGGGAACTGTTTTGTGAGGGGCTCTGTGGCACGGGACCCAGGCCGGCTGGGCTCGACTCCCGCCCCCGCTGTGCACGAGCGGGAGGCTCTGGCTCGTTACTCAACCTCCGGGCGCCTCAGTGTTCAAATCTGTAAAATGGGTATCCACTCGGAAGGGGCGTGGGAAGGATTAAGTGAGTGAACGCGGCAAAGCACTCGGAGCGGTGGGTGGCACCCAGCAGATCTCCCGCAAGTGTTTGCTGATACCCCATCTTAAATCCCAGCAACATATTCCAGCTGCTCCGGGTTTGTTTGTTTACTTTTTCATGTTAACTTGGTTACGGTGTGTTTGCCAGTTTTCTCCAACAGGAAAACACGGGTTAACCCTTTCTATACAAGGGTGTATCGGTCCACACTCAAAGCGGTGGGGACTTAAGCTCCACCTGCTGGAGGGGAAGACCTACAGGGATCACTTGAAATTATTTTGAAAGGGAGATTTGTCCTGGCTCTTCATTTATCTATTCTTTAATCATTACTTATATCAGTATGGATGCACGGATATTTATTTTCTACTTCAGGTTATAACCTAACTCTATTTGTTGTCGTTCAATCTGGTCTAGGTTTGGCCATGTGGGATCTCTTTCTGGTTGGCTCCTGTGTCTGACAGCCCCCCATCTGTTTATTTTTTCGAGCGTTTACTTCCTCTCTAGAATGACAAGATGCTCCAGACTTATTTTCTGTTTTTCCCTGCCTCGGCCCTGGAGTCAGCCATTTCTCCAAGGAGCCTGGTCCCTTTTATTAGAGAGTGGTGTTTAGGAACCAAGATCTGGGGGCTGGATGTGCTCACTCTACCAGGGTGTCACTGCTCCCAGATCCTCTAGGGGACAGAGCTGGGTCTGTTTTAATTTTTTAAAAAATATGTTTTTATTGTTTTTTGGGAGAGAGGAAGGGAGAGGGAGAGAGAAACATCGATGTGAGAAATATTGATTGGTTGCCTCCCACATGCACCCTGACTAGGGATTGAACCTGCAACCTGGGCGTGTGCCCTGAATCAAACTGGTGACTTTTGGTGAACAGGACGATGCTTGACCAACACTGGCCAGGACTGTTTTAATTTTTTTTTACATTAAGTTTCCTCTCTTGGTAACTGTGCATTCGGTTGGAAGCTCTAGACAGCTGCCCACCAGCTTTTGCACAGAGACCCCATCTGCACCCACAGGCCTGAGCAATCTCATGTGGCGATCAGGGCTGGGAGGGAGAGAGCACCTGAGGTCACCTCCCGCCATGCTGAGCCACTCCCTATGTCCACCCCTGCTCACCAGTGGGGCTGCTGGGCGGCTGGCTTCTTTGGGAATGGGACCGGAGGCTGGCCTCGGGCACTCTTGCAGCCCAGCTTGCTGTGGGGTTGCAGGCTTGCTCCCTGCTGAAACGACAGCTCTGTCAATGGTGGTGGCTAAGAGTCACTGTCTCACACAGGGCAGGCGGGGCCGGAGTTAGGTCCCCGGAAGGCCTGACTCAGCCACATGCCCAGCGCACCCTGACGCTGCACGACTCACTGATGCTCAGTGGGCCAGGACCGGGAGCTGACTCCCCGTGGGGGCGGCTCTCCTGCGGTCGCGGGGCGCAGGGCAGGGTCTCAGGCTGCCTGGAGACCTCGAGGCAAGGTGAGGATGGGCTCTCCACTTTGCCAGAATGGCTCCTCTGTCTCTCACAGGCTGGAAGTCAGGCCTGTAACTGGGGCCTGCCTCTACCAGTGACTGGTGTCTGGGGCACAGAAATCGTGCCTCACCCCGCTTAAAACCTTCAGTGGCTCCCCAGTGCCCTTGCTGAGAAGCCCCACTCCTAGATTTGCCTGACAAGGCTCTGGAGAACCCCCAGTGCCCACGTCTGCCCTAATAATACCAAAGAGCCTGTGGTTCCCCTGCACAACCACGTGGTTTCAGCCACCACAGTTCACTCTGCCAGTGCTGTCCTATTCTACTGCCTCACTTGTTAATGCCTAGTTGTCCCTGAGGTCTCAGCTCTGGGATCACCTCCTCCAGGAAGCCTTCCTCCTGTGCCTCAGATCATCTCTGCTCACCTGGTCATGTCCCTGGTCACCTGTGGGCCACACTTTCCTAAGGTGTGACAACCCCTGTCATTCAGGACGGTCACCTGGTTACTATGAGTGGGCTCAGGGTTTGAAATCGGGGCTCTGGCTCCCCTCAAGGCCGCTCTGCTCCTTCCTGCCGTGTGACTTAAAGCAAATCACTGTGCATCTCTGAGCCTTATCTTCTCATCTGTGAGGAAAGTATCTAGTTGGGATTTCCGGCCCTGCTTTCAATTTTGGCCTCCGTCTCCAATTCGCTGTGCGTCCTTGGGCAAGCCCTGTCGCTGGACCCAGCCTCAGTTTTCCTCTTCTGTAAAATGGGGCCACCTATAAAACTCAGAGTGCTGAGGCTCCATCAAGCCCAAACTTGTGAAAATCTGTTGTAAACCTCAGAACTCAACATGGACAGTTGAAGGATGTATTTCACCAGCTCTGTGGAGATGTGTAGGAGGGAGGCCCACAGAGCTCTCACTGTCCTCCAGCCTCCCAGCCCTCCAGAAGCCAGGAGATCAAAAGTGACAGAGGCCTGTTGGCATGGAGGCTGGGCTTGGCTGGGCCTGCTCCCTGGCTCCCTGCCCACCTCCCACTGCCCCCACTCCCAGGGCGACATGACATGTGTGTCTTGGGAAAGAAGCTGTTTAAATACTCAGGGAGGGGGCGGACCCTTCATCCCCCCTCACTTCCAACACAGAAGGCCCCTCTACTCCACTGCTCCCCCGAAACTCAAAACCAAGGCCAGTTTGATCCATCTGCAACTTTATTCCAGAGCAGAAATAAGTCATTTCCTAACAATAAATATAAAAAAAATAATAATAAATTAAGGTTTGAAAAAGTTCCCAACGAAACAAAATCATTAACACTGACGGAGTCACGAATGTTGTCTAGAGAGGCGAGAGATGGACAGACCAGCCCCCGCCTGGGAATGTCGGACGCAGGCTGTCCTCTGCCCCAAGCCCTAGCCGGGCCCCCGGTCACACACACATTCTCTCCACAAAGTACAAAATATATATTTAAAAAACCTCAACACAACCAAGCATCCCGCGAGGGCCCTGGGGAAGCAAGAGTCTGGCCCACGGTGGGCCAAGGACAGGGCCCGGGGGTCATCCTCCGGGGCGCCGGGGGGTGGGGGAGCTACTGCGAGTCGCTCCATCTGAGTCCACTGTCTGCCGTCCTCTCGTGAGTGGGTGGGGCTTGAGGTACCCTGTTCCCATGGCCACGGGGTAACCCCCACCTCCTGACACAGCGAAGAAAAGGCCGGTTTAGAAGTGTCCCCCGTGTATGTCCTTGGTGGTGCTCCTGCCCCAGGATGCTGGGACCACGGCCGGGCCGCTAAGTGCTTGGCTGCTGTCCTCGGTGGGCGCAGCACCCCGGCCCGGGATCCCTGAGTATCTCCTCAGTTCAGGCCATGGCGTCTTCCGAGACCCCCCAGCAGAGGCCTCAGGGTGGCACCAGTAAGAAATAGAAATAAATAAGGTCCCTAGTGGCCAGGGGCGGAGCTCACGGGGAGGCCACTGTTCCTTCAAGTATTCTTGGCCGAGGGGGGCGCGAGGCCCTGTCGGAGCTCAGATGGGGATCCCCACTGTGTTCACTTGGTCCTTGAGCCCCAGCAGGCTGTAGGCAATGCGCTTCTGGTGGCCCGGCAGCCGCACCCCGATCTTCTTGATGTCACTGCGGGTGGGAGGGAGGGGGAGAGTCAGGGGCTGGCGCGGGAGAGGTGGGCAGCTGTGGGAGGGGGGCCGAGGTGGGGAGGAGAGGATGGGGCCTTGGGGACCTGCGAGGGAGTTCCAGTTAGGCAGAGGCCTGACAGAAGGATCCACCTCCCGAAAGCTTGCTAACTTCCACAAAATTAAGGAGACGATAGAAGCACCAAGTCTGTGAAGTTTTTTCCTTTAAGTCAAATCTGCAGGATTATCTGTGAAGTAGGTGCTCTCTTCCCGCTCATTTTGTAGATCGGAAAACTGAGGCTCAGAGAGGTAAAGTCACTTGCCCAAAGTCACACAGCGAGGAGGTGGAAGAGCCGGGAATTGAACCAGCTGTGAACACTGCATTCCCTCCCCCAGCTCGGGTCTGTCCCTAAGGTCCCCTCCCCAGGCAGCACTGATGCCATCACCGGCGGCAGGGACCCTCCAAGGCTGCTGCTCAGACGTCTTTTCCTAGCCCTCACCGTATTTCACCCCCTTCCCTGCAAGTTCCCACTGCTGCCAACTGACCAAGGGCTCAGCACATACTTGCTGAGGGACCATCAGGGTTAAAGCCCTGCTGGTCTCTATGAGAGGGGCTGGCAGGCCACCTGAGGCAGGTGGCTCGCCTTTAGGACCCTCCATTTCCTCACCTATACAGTGGAATAATAGTGCCCAACTGGAGGCGGGACACCCCGGAAACCGGTGGCAGAGGGGGAAGGCGGCATGGGTACAGGGTAGGAAGGTGTGCCCGGGAGCCCACAGCCTCCCCCACCCTGGGCCCCTTTCTGTGCCCCTCCATCCCCTTGTAAAACCACTTAGGCTCCCTGAGCCCCAGAGCAGACGGTTATTGCTCACTCTGGGAGTTTCCTCGCCCACCAGCCCAAACCTATGAAAACACCCAGGTTTTTATGGGCCGTCTCCTGGCTGTAAATGGAGCTAATTATATGGTGCAAGTTCCTATTTGCAATTCCGGCGACATGACTTTCCCACCGGCTCTGGGAGCCCTCAGAGGAGTGCTGAGCAGGGAGGGCAGACCCAGATGGGTGGGGAGGGTGGCTCTGGGACCTCCGGGAAGGGTTGGCAGCTCCCGCTGCAGCAGGAAGGCCGGGAGTCAGGCACCTGGGGGAACTTCCTAGCCTCTGCTGCAGAGCCATTTCTAACCTAAGCAGCTGGGGGTGTCACAAAAGAAGAGCCCCCCCACCCCTGTAGGTTTCATAGTGTGGCTCCCGGACAAGCATCTGCATCACCGGGGAAAGAGGTGGGATCCTGGGGCTGCACCTCTAGGCCCCCTGGCCTTGAAGTTCTAAAGTGGGGCAGGGAGGCTGCGTTTCCTCAGCTCCCGCAGCCCCCGACGCGTGGTCTGAGAAGCAGCGGCTGCTTCTGTCCGACCTCATCAGAGCAGCCCCACTCTGAGTTCCCTGTGCCGCCCAAGGAGGCGAGAAAAAGAAAGGAGCCTGGAAGTCGGCCAAGAAAGACAGAGACCCAGGGAAATAAATCCGGGGCAAGGCCAGAAAGAAGACATGGTCCAGAGGCAAAGTTTGGGACCAGCTCAATAACCTAGTCTTGTTTTTTGTTTTTTAAAAATCCTCACCTGAGGATATTTTTTCCATTGCTTTTCAGAGAGAGTGGAATGGACCGGGAGAGGGAGAGAGAGAGAAGCATCAATGTGAGAGAGACACATTGACTGGTTGCCTCCCACATGCGCCCCGACCAGGCCGGGGATCGAGCCTGCAACCGAGGTATGTGCGCTTGACCGGGAATCGAACCCACAACCCTTCAGTCCCCGGGTCGGCGCTCTAACCACTGAGCCAAACCAGCTGGGGCATCTAATCTTGTTTGACAAAGCGACGAATGACAAACTCTGTCGGGAAGTTCCCAACTGCAAGCTTACAGCCCAGCCGTTGTCTCCGAGAGACTGAAGAGCCGCGGCTCCTTGGCCAGGGCGGCCCTGCGGGAGCCCTTAGGAAGGGGCTTATTCAACGAGTTTCCAAGCACAGAGCTCAGGTACACCAGAAACACCGGGGGTGGGGATGCCCAGCTGCTGGTGAAGAGGCTTGAACAGCGGGTCCCACCAGCTGCACATTTTGGGGGGAAAAACAAAGAACCAGTGGGCTCTGTGAGCTATAGGAGGGCAACAGCTGAGACCTGGTCCCCTGGGCCCATCCCCTCATCCCCACGCCCTCCCGAGGTCTAGGACAGGCCATGGTACACAGCAGGCCCTCAGGAGTGTCTGCTGAATGAATGAATGAATGAATGAATGAATGAATGAATCAATGAATACTTTAGCGGATCCTGAGCCACTACCCAGGCCGCCTTGGGCCTGTCTCCTAGACTGCTGTGCGGTTCATGTGACAGGGAGGGAGCTGAGCCTGCTTCCCAGGCCCATCTAGGAGGCAAAGCCCTGGGCTGGGAGGCAGGAGGCTGAGTTCTAGTCCTGGACTCCATCTGAGCCTTGGGCCGTCCTGTCCTGTCCTGTCTTCAGGCCTTAGTTTCTTTATACGTAAAGTGGACATACAGCTGAGGCCACCTTTCTCCTGAGCACTCGCAACACCAGCCCTGGCCCCGGGGAAATTCTAAGGCCGCACCTCCCCAGGGAGCACCTACTACGTGCCTCCTGGACACAGGGAGAGGGGAGTGAGAACTGGCCTCATGCGCCCGATCATTCATTCACCCTGCAGACATTCCATCAGCGCCAGGCCCATGCCGGGGCACGCAGAGACCTCAGACCCATCTGCCCGCGCCCCCGCCCTCACAGGATGCGGGGTGCAGCAGCCTCGGACGCCGGACAGGGCCTGCTGCGAGGCTGAGTGCTTCTCTGGGGTGCAAACCCACCGCTCCATTAGCTCCTCAAAACCATCCAGAACCACTGGTCTAGCCAGAAACTCATGACTCTCAAATACCAACGTGGCGAGTGCTCAAGTGAGGACAGGTGGCAACCGCGGGACCCCAGGGGAATGTGTGGCCAGCCCCTTGGGACGGGTGGGAGAGGTCAGCGAGGCCTAAACCCGGAGCCCATGGAGAAAGCTGAATTCTCCGGCGACCAGCTCAGAGCCTCCCCGTGGGCTCCACGCACGTGTAGACACAGCCTTCGGGTTGAAAAAGTGCTTTGAGATCCCCATTTATCTCACTTATTTGAAACGGAGGAGGCAGTGGTGATGTGAGTCACGCAGACCCCGGCTCTGAGCACCAGCGGGCTGGTGGGAGGAGGAGGGGGTGTGGAATGACTTCCTGCCTTTATCCAGGCCTTTTCAAAACACACACACGCACACACACACACGCACACACACACACACGCACACACAGGCAGCCTCCATCCATCTGAGATAGCCCCGTCCGTCCGGCTCGTGGGAAAGGAACTGGCCGAGGAGCACCCCGGCTATTTCGGGAAGCCTTTGAGAACACGCTTCCTGGAAGCACTGCTGTTGCCCTCAGCTCTCTGCACCCACAAGAGAAGCTGCGCTGTCCCTGTCCTCGGTGGGAGCCACTGGAGGGGCACAGGGAAAGGGAGGGGGGCCCAGGAACCCCGGGCATTTGCCCACGGGCTACGGGCGAAAAGCAGGGGAATAGAGGGCGGAGCCCCTACTGTGTACCAGGTGAGCCATCTGCATCGTGCCCACGCCGTGCCCACAGTGGGGAAACGAAAACCGAGCCTCAAAGGCGGAACCTAATTTGACCAAGGTCACCTGCTAGGGAGCGGCAAACATGGGATTTGAAACCTGGTGTGAGTGCAGAGCCCAAGCTTGGGACCCTGCAGCTGGCTGGCGACAGAAGACACCCCGGGACCTGTCTCCTCTCTGCACATCTCCACGGCTCCCTCCGGTCAGCCTGTCCTCGCCTGACTCCCATCCCCAGCCGACCCCGGGACAGGCCAGGCCTGGCGTGAGAGGCCTGGATGAGCAGCCTGGAAGCCCAGCTGAGTGGTTCTCACAGGCCCTGGAGAATGTTCACGCACAGGCCCAAGTCCCAGAACTCCTGTGACCCAGCGCTGTGGGAGGCCGGGTTGTCCCCTCCCTGCGGTTCCCAAAACCTCCCAGCCTCAGGGCCCATTCCCATCATGACCTTGGACCCCGTACAAGTGAAGCTATTGGGGACATAAAGCTATTTTTAGAGGCCCGAAAGGCTAAGAGGATAATGTCTTCTCCCTCCTGGGGCGGGAGGAAGTGTCCCTGCCAGGGCCCTGCCGGGAAAGGTCCCTGATGGGAGGAGAGATGAGCGCCCGTGGGACAGCTTCACAAAGGGCAGAGCCCAGGGCTGGGCCGCAGGGCTCACAGCCACTCTGTGGGGGGAGGTGCCTGGGCAGGGCTGGCCCGGGCCCTTTCTCCTGGGCATCAGCCAGGGTGCCCACGGGCTCTGACCATTTCTTCTGGGCATCCTGGAGAGGAATGCTGCCCCTAATGGGCTGTGGCCTCAGGCAAGCTATGCAACCTCCGAGCCTCAGTTTCCCCACTTATAAAATAGGGAAGTAATAGTAGCATCTATTCAAAAGGCAAACAGGACTCAATTGGCAACGGCTACGAAGGGAACCCACTCGCTTCCCAGATGCCCGGCTGTGAACTGTGTGACAGTGCCATCCCTGAGCCTCGGTTTCTCCACGAATGACCTCCACGGTCCTGAGCTCTGGACCCTGCCTGATGAGGGCTGGAATCCTACTCTGCCCCGAGTGGCCGCAGGGCCCTGGACAGGTCCCTGCAGGTCTCCGCACCTGCTTCTCACCTGTCCAGGGAGAACCCTGCGGAGCCCCACCTGCCGAGTTAACACGAGACGGACTCAAGCTGCTCCGTGCAGAGCCGGCCTAGTCTCCCCTCCACAGACAAATGCTACCGGCAACGTGATAATCACTGTTACTCTCCCGCCCTGGAAAAAAGACGCCGGGAGAGGAGGGAACCGAGCAGAATTGCTGGCTGCCGGCCTGGTTTTGCCCTTCCTGGGAAGCCTCCCTCCCCAATAGAGAAGGGGGGAGAGGAGAGGAGGGGGAGAGGAGAGGACGGGGAGAGGAGAGGAGGGGGGAGAGAGAGGAGGGGGGAGAGGAGAGGAGGGGGGAGAGGAGAGGAGGGGGGAGAGGAGAGGAGGGGGGAGAGGAGAGGGGGGGAGAGGAGAGGAGGGGGGAGAGGAGAGGGGGGGAGAGGAGAGGAGGGGGGAGAGGAGAGGAGGGGGAGAGGAGAGGGGGGGGAGAGGAGAGGGGGGGGAGAGGAGAGGAGGGGGAGAGGAGAGCGGGGGGGGGCGGGCAGAGCCCCACTCACTCGTTGGTCATCTGCACCACCTTCTCGATGCTGGTGTAGCCGGCCGCCAGGAAGTGCTCCGTGTACTGCTGCATCTTGATGGACTCGAGCCACTCGGACACCGTGCGGAAGGGCACCCCCTCCGAGCCGCTGGTGCTGGGCAGCCGGATGGACACCCTGCGACACCAACCACCCACCCTCGGGTCAGGGGTTGCAGCGCCCGGCCCTCCCCGGGCCCTGAGCCTGCGGCTCCCTGACCTGGGCAGTTCTCCCAGCTGCCCCGGGCCTCAGTTTCCTCACCTGGGCGACGGGAAAGCCAAGTCAGGTGGGTTCAGGGAGCCCGCCTGGCATGCCGGGAGCCTCCAGCGTTTGTGGCTTACTGCTTGCTGCCCCCTCTGCCCCCCCGACAAGACCGCCACCAATAACCACAGAATTTGCGAAACGTTAACAGAGCGTCTGAGGTTCCTAGAATCCCAGTCCCAGCCACTGAAGTAAGGAACTGATACTTAATTTCCCCGCCTCGGTTCCTCATCTACAAAAAGAGGAGCCACCTGCGGGTTGTTTAAATGCACTAACACACGCAGGGCTGGGCGCGGGGCTGGCACACTCGCCTCGGTGTTGCCGGCTTTCACCAGTGTTCCCCGAGCTGGGCCCCGTCCAGCCTAAGTAAAGCCTTGCCCGCTAGCCCCCGCTGGCCGCCACACCGAAGCAGCTCGGGGGCCAGCCTGGGGGCTGCCACAGGGGAGGGCGTGGGACTTACCGGGGGTCAAAGTCAGCCAGGGTCTTGAGGGAGTCGGGAGCCCGGATGAGCTTGTCCAGGATGCTGACGATGTCGGCGAACTTGGGGCGGCGGGCGCGCTCCTGCTGCCAGCACTGCATCATGAGCTGGTAAATGGCCGAGGGGCACTCCATGGGCGTGGGCAGTCGGAAGCCTTCGTTGATGGCTTTCATCACCTGGGGGGGGGCGGACAGGGTGGTAAGGCCAGGGTGCCTTCACAGCCCCTGAACCCACGCAGGCCCCCGGGGAGTGCCAGGGGACAGACAGGCTGGGCCTCCTTTCCTGAGCCGACACACACCCTTCAGAGCTGTGCGTACAGCAAGTGCTGAGGGGCTGTCTCCAGACTTCCGTGGAGGAAGGGGCTCTGACCCTGAGCCCTCACAGGGCACCCAGGCAGCAGCCACACTGTGTGCCCTGCAGCCAGCCTCCCTGCAGTCTCTGGGCATCTCTATAAGCTGACCCCTTCTGCTGGAGCACACTTAGCCTCCTTGTGCTCACCTGGCTACCTTACTGTGTTTTGTCTCAGCAGAGACGTGACCGCCTCTGGGAAGCCTTCCAGGCCTGTGCACACATACCCACGTGCACACACATGCATGCACTCACAGGTACATGCACACATGAATGCACACACATGCACACATATATACATGCCCGTGCACACACGTGCACACACACACCCACACACACCCCTAACTTGTTTCCTTGTCTTTCACTGACTGTAGTCAGAGACTGGGTCTGGAACCCAGCACAAGGCCCGGCACATAGTAGGCCCTCAACAAACATTTACTGAATGAACCCATGAATGGCCTGTACCAGGTGAAGACTGGCCTCCAAAACTCTTCTCTGCCCAGGCCTTGGGCTTCAGGAATGAGAAGAGCTTAAGCTCAGGCCCAGGGTGGGCCTGGGCAGGACAGGGGTGGGGGTGCTCACCTCGTGGTTGGACAGCTCCCAGTAGGGCCGCTCGCCATATGTCATCACCTCCCACATGACAATTCCGTAACTCCACACGTCGCTGGCCGAGGTGAACTTTCGGTAGGAAATGGCCTCCGGGGCTGTCCAGCGAATGGGGATCTTGCCGCCCTGCAGGGGACGTAGGCCTGGTCACCATTGTCCTCTCTGAGCAGCTTCAGGGCTGTTGCAGCTGGACTCGATTTTGCAGTCCGGGCCCCTCCTCTGTGTCCCCTACAGGTGTCCCTGCCTCCCGAGGTCCATGCCCCAGGTGTGCAGGTGGGAGGACCCCACAGCAGGGAAAGGGCTGCTTCGCCCTCAAGCCCGCCAGCCCCAGCGGTGACAGCCCCGCTGGCACTCACACTGGTGGTGTAGGTGGCCTCAGGGTCATCCTCCAGCACACGGGACAGGCCGAAGTCGGACACCTTGCAGACCAGGTTGCTGTTGACGAGGATATTGCGGGCGGCCAGGTCACGGTGGACGTAGTTCATGTTGGCCAGGTACTTCATGCCGGCCGCGATGCCCCGCAGCATGCCCACCAGCTGCAGCACGCAGAACTCGCCATCCTTCTCCTGCGGACACAGGCTTCAGCCATCAGCTGCCAGCCGCCGGCCACCCCTGAACCAAGCAGGGCGCCCCCAAGCCTGCCGGCCGCCATGGGTTCCAGCCCCCTGGCCCACAGCCTTACCCGAAGGAACTTGTCCAAGGCCCCGTTCTCCATGTACTCAGTGATGATCATCATGGGCTTGTCTGCAGGGGCGGACACAGGCGTAAGGGGATGGCACAGGTGGGGTGGGCGCAGGTATAAGGGGATGGCACAGGTGTAAGGGGATGGCACAGATGGGGGTGGGCACAGGTGTAAGGGGATGGCACAGGTGTAAGGGGATGGCACAGGTGGGGTGGGCACAGGCGTAAGGAGATGGCACAGGTGTAAGGGTATGGCACAGATGGGGGTGGGCACAGGTGTAAGGGGATGGCACAGGTGTAAGGGTATGGTACAGATGGGGGTGGGCACAGGTGTAAGGAGATGGCACAGGTGTAAGGGTATGGCACAGATGGGGGTGGGCACAGGTGTAAGGGGATGGCACAGGTGTAAGGGGATGGCACAGATGGGGGTGGGCACAGGTGTAAGGGGATGGCACAGATGGGGTAGGCACAGGTGTAAGGGGATGGCACAGATGGGGGTAGGCACAGGTGTAAGGAGATGGCACAGGTGTAAGGAGATGGCACAGGTGTAAGGGGATGGCACAGATGGGGGTGGGCACAGGTGTAAGGAGATGGCACAGGTGTAAGGGGATGGCACAGATGGGGTGGGCACAGGTGTAAGGAGATGGCACAGGTGTAAGGGGATGGCACAGATGGGGGTGGGCACAGGTGTAAGGAGATGGCACAGGTGTAAGGAGATGGCACAGGTGTAAGGGGATGGCACAGATGGGGTGGGCACAGGTGTAAGGAGATGGCACAGGTGTAAGGGGATGGCACAGATGGGGGTAGGCACAGGTGTAAGAAGATAGCACATGGGGGAGTGGGTCCAGCTGTGGGTATGGGTGGCGGGCACAGCTATGGACAGAGCCCTTGTTTGGTGGCCCTAGTGGGCAGCCCTCTCCATACCCCTGCGGGTCAAGCCTCCAAGAGTTCCCCACCCCACCCGCACCCCACCCCCACCCCCGGTGACGAGCCTCACATTTGGAGACGACGCCCTCCAGGCGGATGATGTTGTGGTGGCTGAACTGGCCCATGATGCTGGCCTCGCTGAGGAAGTCCACCCGCTGCTTCTCTGTGTAGCCAGCTTTCAGCGTCTTGATGGCCACAGGGACCTCCCTCTTCCCCGACGCCTTCAGGGTCCCCTTGTACACCTCCCCGAACTCCCCTGCGGGCAGGCAAGGTGGGAGGAGACGCCCAGTGAGCCGGGCCCGGGTGCTCCCACCCCACACCAGGGGCCCGGGTGCTCCCACCCCACACCAGGGGCCCGGGTGCTCCCACCCCACACCAGGGGCTCGGGTGCTCCCACCCCACACCAGGGGCCCGGGTGCTCCCACCCCACACCAGGCCCCCCCACAGGCGCGCCAACCTCACCTGCTCCGATCACCTTCTGCCGCGTGACACAGGACGGATGGATCTCGGTGGTGAACTTGAGCACGGCCTGGTTGGGGTCCTCGTACGTGTGGGGGTCCACGTATGTCTTCAGGGGCTTTAGTTGTTCTGGAGGGGGAGGGGGTTGGGTCAGGGAGGGTCAGGGAGGGTCCCTGGGAACGGTTGCCCTAAAGGAGGTGGCAGATGGCTACGTGACCCGGGCCTCTGGGACATGGAGCTTCTGGCTCAGCCCTTTCGAGCTGCCCTGGGATGTCCTGGGAGTACCCTGGCTGCCCGCTGCCCCCAGCTCGGCTGGCCACAGAGCTAAGGAGGCCTGTGGGCACAGCGAGGTGGGCAGGGAGGGCACCATGTCTCACCTGACTTGGAGAAGTAGACGTCCTCCGAGGACTGGCGGGTCCGCAGGCTCTTCCTCCTGAGAACCCCACAGGAACCAAACAGGAAGGTCAGCAGCCTGCTCCAGCCAGGAGCCCCCTGACCCTGCTCCGGCCCTGCGTGGGGACTGAGTGTGCCCAGCACCCCCCTTAGCTGGCAGAGGGCGCAGGGAAGGCCGGGGCGGGGTGGACAGGAAGTGACTAACGGGCTCCCTCCTTGGGTCCTGTGCCCTGTCACGGCCAAAAATGAGGGCTTTCCTCATTAGTGCTCCCCAGTGCTTCCTGCCTGCATGTCCAGAGGAAGTGTGGACACACGGTTCATAACAAGAGATAATGACAGCCATGTCCCGAGCCCCACGGCCTGCCAGGCCTGGGCTGAGCACCCTAGAGCTCACTGCATCTTCACCCCCACCCCCAGAGGCAGGGAGTAGATCTCCTTCAGTCCCTTTTCCAGACAGGGAACTGAGGTTCCTGCCCCTCCGGGTCCCACCTAAGCCCCACGAACCTGCGGTAGATGAAGAAGCCGACTCCTCCCAACACCAGAAGCAGGGTGGCACCGATAGCCACTCCGCCGATCACGGCCACGTTGGCAGATCCTTCCGTGGCTGTCGGGGAGACCAACTGATGACAAGGGAGCCCTCCCGCTCCACACCCCCTGTTGCACCCCAAGGCCCACTTTAGGGACCCAAGACACGTACTGGGTGTTTTTACTTGTGGCAGTTCATAAAGATCTTTAGTCCCATTTCACAGATGGGCAATAAAGGGCCGTCCCCGGGAATACAGCTGGTACTCCCAGGTGCGTGGGGCTCTTTCCACTATGCGGGATTTGAACTGGGCCTGCCAATGCCAGAGCCCATGTCCTTCCTTTCACACCACTGCCCTGAACAAGCGTCCCTTGGTCCCCTCCCCCATCAGCCCACGCAGGTCGGTTCTAGAATCAGGCTGACCGGGAGAGCAGATTTCTAAAGTTTCAACCCATTTCCTCCTCTCAGGAAGTCCTAGCTGCTCCACTGCAGAACCCTGGCCTGGCTCACGCCCTGGCCCCTGACTCACACAGTGTCTGGAACTCGTGCACCTTGCTGCGGGCACCCTGGCCCTCCTGAGTCAGCGCTTGCACTTGGACCAGGTAGGTGGTGTCTGGAACCAGGTCGTCCAGGGCCACGGAGAAACCCTCAGTGTAGCGCACGTTGTAGCTGTTGGTGTCCCCCTGGGTGGCCAGCGGGTGCAGAGGCAGACAGTGAGGACAGGGCGGGGCATCCGCTCAGCCCACCAGAGACCACCCCAGCTTAGCTCACTTATGTGTGCAAACTCAATGATCTCCCTATGGAGGGGGAAACTGAGGCTCAGAGAAGTCCAGTGGCTCAGTCAAGGTCACAGTCACCAAATGCCTAACCCAGAACTCAAACCCAGGTCTGCCTGATCCTCGAGACCTGGCTTTTCCCCCGCCCCCAACTGTTTCATCGGGGAATTCCAGAACACAGCGTCTTCTCTCCCACCAGTCTCCATTGTGCTGGCCTGGGAGAGGTGGCTCAGGAAGATCCCAGACCTCAGTTTCCCCATCTGCAGAATGGGGCTTCTTTAGGTCATGCACTGACTATCTATGTGACCAGCTGGGGTCCACCCTGACCCTCTGAGTTACCTTCTTGTGGTAGGTGACCTCGTATTTCCACACACGGCTCTGCTGAGGCAGGGGGATGCTCCAGGACACGCTCAGCGAGGTGGTGCCACGGCCCTCCAGCTTCACCTTGGGCGGCTCTGGACAGAACAACAGGTTGGGGAGGGGTGTGAGGAGCCACCCGCGGGGGGGGGGGGGAGTGATCCCAGACCCAGACCCATCCACAGTCCAGGTTCTTCAGACCCCCACCTGGGACTCTTAACTTCCAGTTCCATAGTACAGAGCCCCAGGCCTCAGCCCCTACATAGCTAGCAGGTCAGAAGCACTTATGATAAATAATAAAAACAAAGTGAGAGCCCACTCCTGCTATAGCTTTTCTATGGGCCAGGCGCTGTTCTGGGAGCCTTCTATAGAAGAATTTATTAAATCTTCTCACTAGCCCTGTTAGCCCATTTTACAGGGGAGGAGACTGAGGCTCAGAAAGGTTGGGTAACGTGCCCAGAGTCACAGAACTGGGAAGTGACTCCAGAGAATGCCTCTCTCTGAACACAGCTTAGCCCGGGGGGGTGGTCCTCTGGGATCCCCAGTTGGGTGACGGCCACCACCACTGCCAGGCCCTCACCTGTCTGGTTGATGCTGACGCTGGCAGTGAGGAAGCTGCGGCTGGCCACCAGGTGCGAGACGCCGTTGCGGGCCTCTACGGCGAACGTGTAGTTCATGTGAGGCTCTAGGTCACTGACCACCACGCTGGTGCGGGTCAGCTTATGCGGTGACTCAGAGTAGCGCACGCTGGCCTCGCAGGGCCGGCAGTCGCCCAAGTCGGGCAGGCACTGTTCGCAGGTGACCTTGTAGGTGATGTCTTCACGGCCCCCGTTGTCCAGGGGGGGCTTCCAGCGCAGCTCCACTTTGGCGCCCATGCCCACGGCCGTGAGGTAGCTTGGGGCAGAGGGTGGGCCTGCACAGGGGCAGAGGGCAGAGCTCGAACCCAGGTGGCCCCAGACATGTCAACCGCCAGACCCCGCTCACCGCAGCCACCCTCCGACTCCGGGGACCCACCTGTGCAGGGCATCGACAGCGGATCCTGGGGCGCCCGGAAGTAGCTCTCCTCACACTCGCAGTGGGTGGCCCCCTCGGGGGACGGCAGGGTGTGCACCGGGCACGCCAAGCAGGGGCTCTCGGACGCCTCAGATTTGAAGAATCCAGACGCACAGGCTGGCGGGCACAGGGACAGACACCGATCAGTTTAACCAGTTCCCACTGCAGCGACTTTTCCAGTCCCTGGCCGTGGGACCCCGGGCAAGTCACTGAACCGCCAAGGGCCTGTTTTCTCATTGCTAAAATGTGCTGTGATGAGAAAACACCCGGCAAGCACCTGCCCTGCACTGGACACTCAGGAAATGCTTCATCCCCCTGCTCCAAACCTGTGCATCACTCCCCGTGGCTCTTGCAAGAAGCGCCACGCCCGAGCCGGGCATTCAAGGCCCACGTCTCACTCTTCAGCTCCCTGAGAATCCGGCCCCACACCTGGCTCAGCCCTGGACACAGCACGCCGTCTCTCCCTCAACTGTGCCAACCAGCCTGGCGGGGCCCCACCTGGACTCCAGGCCGCCCGGGGCGATAACTGTGTCTTCCTCACTGTTTGGGTGTGAGGGTTTTGGTTGTTGTTGTTAATCCTTCCCCAAGGATACTTTTTCCATTGATTTTAGAGGGAGGGAGGGAGGGAAGAGACAGAGAGAGAAACATTGATGTGGGAGAGACACATGGATTGGTCGCCTCCTGCACGTGCCCTGACGGGGGCTGGGGATCGAACCTGAGACCCTTCAGTGCGCGGGCCGATGCTCCAACCACGGAGCCACACAGGCCCGGGCTCACTGTTTGTTTTGGTGACCATCAGCACCACCTTGACTCATCAGCTAGCCGCACCAGCTCCGGATGCCACCCCTGCAGGTGCCCCCCCCAATCCCAGCTCTCAGACCCGACCGTCTTCCCAGTCTAGAGATGCCTGATCAGAAAGCAGGAAAGGCCAGGCCCCCCGCATTTGCTCTGGACCTGTTTCCAGGACCGAGTCATTTCCGCCACTCACAAAGGCAGCCAGGAAGCAGATCTTCCTCCCCTGGCCCGCAGGTCCTGTCCTGGCCGGGCCGGCCAGGGGCTCAGGCACCTGACTCCGGAGGCTTCTTCCTCCCACTGCCATAGCCTGCCCCTGCCCTACGCCCCTTCCTGGCTCACAGGCAGGAAGCTGCCCAGACACAGGCCCACCGTGCAGGGCTGCCCAGGGCTTGAAGTGGCCAGAGTGGAGTGGGGTCACCTTAGGGACACCTTCCAGAGCCTTACAATCACCAGTACCCTCCTTCAGCTTAACCTGTGAAGGGGGTCCCAAGACACTTCCAACCTCAGTGCTACGCTCACCCAACACCAGCTGACCCAGGGCTCTGTGCTCGGCCCCATGCTGGGCAGGGACCCTGAGGGGAGACAAAGCCCCTGGACTCAGGGAGCAAGAGCATGTGACCATGTCTACCACAAAGGAGTGGGCAAAGGGCTAAGGGGTGGAAACAGCCTTGGCCAGAGGTCTTGAGGAGATATTTCAGCTGGGGCTTGGCGGCTGAGTAGGAGTTCAGCAGGGTAGAAATATTGGGAAGAGGTAGGGGTGAGAAACAGCATGACTAAGGAAAGTATGAGTGGCTTTGTGGACACAAAAGTCGGGGGAACAGCAGGCAGGAAAGGCTGAGCCGTCTCCAGGAACCAGAATGAGACGAGCCTTCAATGCCAGGCCGACAGCCACTGAAGGTTTCATGTAGAAAACAGGGGCACAGCCAGAGCCACACTGTTAAGAAAAACCTTGGACAGAGCCTACCTCCTGTCCAGTCCCTTATGCGAGCAGAGGGGGGGAGTGGGGCTGGGAGTTGGGACAGGACTCAAGAGCTTGGGCATGTGCTGTAGGAAAGGGGGCTTGTCCAGGACAGAGGGGGTCTGGGACCCGACCCCTGCCCTGTGCAGAGCCTGGAGCCCCCATAACAAACACTGACCGCTGATTAAACAGCTGTGTGCAGCCCTGGCCGGTGTTGCTCAGTGGTTAGAGCGTCGGCCTGTGCACCGAAGGGTCGCGGGTTCCATGCCGGTCAAGGGCATGTACCTGGGTTGTAGGTTGGATCCCCGGCCAGGTCAGGGCACGTGCAGGAGGCAACCAAATGGTGTGTCCTCTCACATCAATGTTTCTCTCTCTCTCCCCCTCCCACCCTCCTTCCACTCTTTCTAAAAATCTATGGAAAAAATATCCTCCGATCAGGATTAACAACAGCAGCAGCAACAATAAAACAACCACTGTGCGCAGCCCCCGGGCCAGGCGCCTGCCCTTCGTTGACTCCCCACAATAAGCCTGCGGCACTTGGGCCCTGTCACATCCACTCCTCTTTGGAGGAGGGGAATCGGATGTCCAGAGAGGCAGAAGAACCCGTCCCGGGCCAGCGGGCTCCTAGGGCACAAAACCAAAACCTAAACCCAGGACTCTTGACTCTCCGAGCCCCTCTCCGTTCCCACGAGCTCCTCGATTCAGAGCAACAAGGCCTTGGTGTTCGGGAAGAAGCCCGAGAGAGAGGGGATGGCGCCCGACCTGCTTCAACACCCAGAAAACCCCAAGACTGATCTCAGCGCAGCTGGGAAAGGGGGTGGGGCGGGGGGGCTCCTCACACAGGGCACATTCTTGTTTTCGAAAAGGGCGGAGTCAAACCCAGGGAGGTTGCTCGGGTGGCCAGAGTGGCCTCCTTCAAGTCCCAGAGGCCCTTCAAGTCTCCTGTTGTATTTATCGTATTATGTGTTCATCCTCACATCTCTTATAAAAACAGCCCTCTCCTCTCCCAAATCTTCCAGCAACGACGAAACTCCAGAAAGCCGGGCCATGTGAAGCCTGGGACTTCGATTCCCCCCAATGCTCGGGCTGGTCGGCAGGGGCCCACCGCCGGGCGCCTGCAGCCGCAGAAGGCCCAGCGCCGGCAGGGGGGCCGCCCGAGGGCCTCCGAGTCCCAGCTGCACCTTCCCAGTCCCGCTCTCGGGCTGGGGAGGGGGCTGTGGGCCCTCCCACTCAGGCTCGGTTCTGCGAAAGGCTTTAGCCACCTGCAAGCCCCCACAATCCCCACGCCACAACCACGTGGCTGCTCCCCAGCCCTATGCCAAGAGGAGGAAGCAGGGGGAAGAGTCGGGTTCCATTCCCTGGCCCTAGAGCCTGGGGGTGGCCCGCCCGCTGCCGGCAGGAAAGAGGGAATTTGGAGAGATTTCCGCTGCGGATGTGCCAGATAACACAGCGGAGGGGCAGCAGCAACAGGGCATGTGCTTGCCTGAGAGGGTGCTGCCCCTCCTCCAGCCACAGCGCTCTCAGGGGCTGTCCCCGGGGCCACGCCGGAGCATGCCAGGGCTCAGGGGCCTCGGAGTTCATGTGCAGGACACAAGCAAGCTCCCGGATCTTCCTGACTTTGCCTGATTGGGCTTCCTGGTGCTCTGGGCAGGGGCAGGTGGGGACAGGGGTCACACTGGTGTTCACACACGCTCAGTCACCTACACACAATACTCACTGGGCCCTAGCCAACCAGCACACTCTTAGGCATCCTTCAGTACCCGGCTTGGGTAGCACAGAGCTCCTCTACACAGCCCTCCCAGGCTGCCCAGTTCTGGCTCCCTCCTGCCCCATCAGGGCACCTGTTACTCAATGTTATATTTACCAAATAGAGATCGAGCACTTCCTACGTGTCTGGCACAACGCTGGGTGCTGGGATACAAAGGCGAGGTAGATAAACACCGTTTCTGCTCCAGGGGAATTCAGAGCCTGGCTTTAGTGCTCCCTCTGAAATGATTCCAGCACATATCTGAAGCCTCTAGGAGACTGGCAGCTCTTGGAGAGCATGAATGGGTCCGATTTATTTGTGTCCAATGGCCCAGCACAGGGTCTGGCGTGCAGTAGGGGCTCAGCTAACATTTGTGGACTGGACGGATGGCTGGATGAATGAATGAATGTGTGAGTGAATGGTAAGACCTACGAAGTGCACATTAAACACGCACTCTAGGCCCAGAGAAGTGAGCAGTGTTTTGGTGCCCGGGGAGACCCTGTGGGGATGGCACACCGGGGCATCTGCCTGCCTGGCACACACCTGGCTCTGGCACACCTGTGAAGATCTTCTCTGGCCCCAGTCACCTGGCAGGCCTGGACCACTTTGAGCAGGGGAACTGGGGCACAGTGGCTGCACCCTGGGCTGTACCCCGGTTTTTCCAGTTCCCCGTGCCCTCCCCTCAGGTGGCAGCGTGGGGTGACTCAGGGACAGACGCCCTCTGGCATGACGCAAATCCAGCCCCTGGCAGAGCTCTTGCTCCCCAGGCCCAATCACCTCTCACGCCAGTGGTGGGGAGGTCATAGGGCCAGGAGGTCACGGTAGCAATTCACCTGGGGCCAGTCACCTCCCCAAGCTGTGCCCAGCCGGTGTGCACCACCTCAGCCCAAGCTTGCAGAGTGTGGACTTTGTCTCGTGCCCTGACAGGCAGCCAGCGGCAACCCAGAAGTTACTGACCCAGCAAATGAGGGGAACTGATAACTCCGGGCCCTGGGGGCTTTTTACTCCCAGCATGCCCTGTTGTCCTCACAGAAGCAGGTGTCCCCATGGCCCCACTGCTGCGAGCACCTTTCCCCTTTCACACACACGCCCTGGGGAGTTATCTTGGGGTGCATTCCTCCACCAGGCCTTGATAAGCAGGCTCCCCTCACCCTGTCTCCCAGTTTCCTGCTCTCTCCCTCCCGCAGGCCTTTTATCTTCTATTTGCTTTCCCTCACCTCCTTCCTTCCGTTCTGGGGACTCACTCACCTCCGGTGAGGGAGGGGCCTCCCCAAGGAGCTGCCAGCACCTGGATCTGCCCCCAGTGTGAGCGGAGGGTGAGGCAGACAAGGCATGGGGGGGGGCTGCCACCCACGTCCCACTCCGGCAGGCCAGGTAACTCCACAGAACTGAGGCCCGATGGCGCACCCCAGGGAGGGAACAAGCCAAAGAACTGAGAGCACACAGAGCCCCCAGCCACGTCCTGAGAAAGCAGGGACCCTGCCAACAGCCCCTGCCCTGGCCCAAGGCCACCCTGCCTATGATCCTTCTTAACCAGAGTCATCTCCTGCCCGGGGGATGCCTCCCCTTCAGCTATGGACCCTCGTCTAGGCTTGGGCCACTCTGGTGGCCAGCGCTAGGACCCGGCTCCTTGCCACATGGGGAGGTCACGGAGTCAGCAGTCTGGCAGAGAACCCAGTTCTCAGACTGAGCCACAGCGGAAGTCACAGGAGATAGACTCGGATCACTGAGGCCCAGAGGGGACTCAGCAAGTTCACCCAGCTGCAGGTAGAAGGACACACGCCAGGGGCAAGTGGGGACAGTGTACTGCCCTCCTTATTCCAGGCCCCAGCTCTTTTGGTCACTGTTTCCATTCTCTGGGCCTCAGTGTCCTCATCTGTAAAGTGGGAATAAAGTCCTCAGCCCCTCTGGGTGCTTGTGAAACGCCTAGCATGGTGCCTGGGGTGGGGTGTCCCTATGAACCAGGAACAGAGAAACTAAAGTAGAGGGGACACTCCCTTGGAGCCAGGCCCCGTAAGGGCGCAGGAGTCCTCAAGGAGGGAATCCCCAAGCCCCCACCCCCCCCACCCCCAGCTCCGGCCTCCCAGCCGCTGGGCCGAGCCTCTGGCCAAAGCCGCTGGCCACCTGCTCACCTGGCCGGCAGTCCCCGTGGCCGAGGCGCCAGCCGGGGGGCCGCCAGCACAGTGGCCAATGTCAGCACAGGAAGTGGAGCCGAACAGGGAGACGGAGCTGCCCCGGGGGAGATGACGGTCAGCCTGAGTGACTCCACTGTCCTCCAGGCCGGAGGGGGGATGGGGCGGGGGTGCTGGAGGGAAGCTGGCTCATTCCTGACATAGCTCCCGAGAGCTCTCCGGGCAGTGTGCCCACCTGCCCAACACAACACCTGGGAGGTGCCTCCCTTCCGTTGTCCATTTAACTCTTTCCTGAGCTCCGAGCTTCCTGGGGAAAGAACCTTGAGGAGAAATAAACTCTGGGAATAACCCAGACCAGGTGCTGGGTGACCTCAGGGTACCCAAGTCCGTGCTCCGGGCACAGTGTGTCATCAAGAGAAGCCCCAAAGGGAGAATCCAGGTCTACGGCCCTGTGGAGGGTCAGGCAGGGGGGCGGACCCTGCACCGCCCTCAATTTCTCCCTCAAAACACGCTCAGTAACCGCCCCCCATTCACCTCACCTCCTGCTCTAGGACCTGCCATCCTGGGGCTGCCCTGAGAGCTGTTCCCAAGGCCAAGAGCTGAGTCAGGGATTCCAAAGAAACAGGTCATTTCCCGCCCCACTTCCTGACCCATCCTCTAGCCTGGACGCCGCTGCGTCGTTCGGATTCAAGTCCTGATGCAGCCACATCTTAGCTGTGTGACTCCAAGCAAGTGTCTGAGCCTCTCTGAGCCTCAGATTCCAGAAAAGTGGTGCAAAGTCAGCAAGAGCGTGCAGATGAAGGGCCTGCCGAGCTCGTGCCCGCCCTTGGAGAGCCCTCGTCTGTGGAAGCTGTCAGCGCGGTGACCAGGGGCTGCTGGGGAAGGTCTGCAGGGAGACACAGAAGCCAGTGGGAGGTTCCCAGCCATGCAGAGGACCCCCGAAGCCCACTGGAGGGAATCTGGGTAGAGGGATCCCGGGCAAAGAGACGCAGGGCAGCAGGTGGCTGGCCGTTGAGAGGGTCCCAGCAGCCAAGTCAAGTCAAAGATTTCGCTGTTGGATACCCATCCTCCCTACCCTGGGGCATGCTAGCTTTTCCCAAACAAAGCCTGCCAGACGCCTGACCCCCACCTCCCACCCCTGGGGGAGGGAAGGCTGACCCCCTTGCTGGAGAGACACCCCCCAGCCCCAACCGTCCACTTATCTCTACAGGGCCTGAATTACCAGCCTGTGGAAAGTTTTCAGCTGCCCCTCACCCCCACCCCCGCATTCTTGTGTGAGGATGTCATGTGGGAGGAGTCGCTCAACCCACTGGGCTGCCTCGCCCCCCCACCCCCTAGTCATTGTCTGAAACTGGGAGGGTACCCTTGAGGTCACCTAAATCAGGGGGCTGCCGAGGGGAGCCGGGGAGGAGAGTGGGGTGTCAGGGACGGCCGGGACAGAGACCACACCACAGGGGTATGCCCGTAAAGGCTCTTAGGGAACTTCTCATCTCGGGGTTTGCAGGCTGTGTTAAGCGAGGTTCTGAGGTTTGTTTTAGGAGGCAAGCGGGGCCTATCAGAAAGGGCTTCGGGCTCCTCCAACACTTGAACCCGCTTTGCAGGTTGTAGGATCCGTGGCTAAAAACCAAGTACAGAGTCAGCTGTTACACTTGAAATTCACTTTTTTTTTGGTCAATCCTCACCTGAGGATATTTTTCCCATTGCTTTTCAGAGAGAGTGGAAGGGAGAGACAGAGAGAGAAACATCCACGTGAGAGAGACACATCGATGGGTTGCCTGCCGCATGCGCCCCACCTGGGGCCACCGATCGAGCCTGCAACCGAGGTACACGCCCCTGGCCAGATTCGAACCTGGGACCCTTCCGTGCGAGGACTGACACTCTAACCACCGAGCCAAACAGGCCAGGGCTAAACTTCGCATTTTACTGACAGGAAACCTGAGGCCAGAGATGGAGCGAGATTTACTCAAGGTCACCCAGCGGGTACGGCCAACCGCGGGGACTAACTCCCCAATTTCTCCACACCCTGCTTATCTCAGCGAAGAACCTCCTGGAGAGAGGGGATGAGCTGGCCTTCCAAAGGCCGGCCTGCATTCCACAAGTGCCCTGCCCTGCAGCCGCTTCCAGAAAAAAACCACCCATTGAAAAAAACCCCAAGTTGGTAGAGATTTCCGCTGTCACAGGCCCTGGCGGGGCCAAGCCACAGCCTCCCGAAGCGCGCTCACTGATGCCCGGGCCCCGTTCCCACAGAGTCTGATTTAATTGGCCGCCTCTCTGGGTTTGATGTGTCATCAGTAGAAGCCCCTATGAGAGAACCTGGGTCTCTGGCCCTGGGGAGGGTCAGGCGGGAGGTGGTGGTGAGGGGGGGCAGGTCCTAGATCTCCCTTCTACCTTTCCCCCAACACAGGCACTTTTCTTTTTTTCTTTTAAAAAAATTTTCTTTTTTTAATCCTTACCAGAGAATATTTTTTTCATTGCTTTTCAGAGAGTGGAAGGGAGAGAGAGGGAGAGAGAAACGTTGATGTGAGAGAGACCCATCGGTTGGTTGCCTTCTGCACGTGCCCTGACGAGGGCAGGGATCCAGCCTGCACCTGAGGTACATGTCCTTAACTGAAATCAAACCCAAGGCCCTTCAGTCGGGGGGGCGGACACTCTAACCACTGAGCCAAACCAGCTTGGGCACCAACACAGGCATTTTTCAAAAGCTCCCCAGATAATTCTTCTGTGGAGCCAGGGGATGTGAATCCTGGGTCCAATTCACTGACCTCCATGTACAGAAAAGCTGCTCAAGACCCAGAGAAGTTAAGCGATTTGCCTCAGGTCACACAGTGAGTTAATAGAGAAGGAACTAAGCTCCTGGGACCAGACCAGGTGTCCACAGGGCTGGTATATATGTATAGATTCTCAAGATGTTCTTGTGGGATGAATATAAAATAACAACCGCACTTAAAAACACTTATGTGTCAGACACTGACCTAATCACTTTATGAGCACTGAGTCATTTAATTATCATAACAACTCTACACCATGGGCACTGTGTTCATCTCCACTTTACAGATGAGAAAGCTCAGGTACAGAGAGATTAAGGAACTGGCTTAAAGTCACACAGCTAAATGTAGAGCTGGGATTTGAAGCCAGGCATTCTTGTCCTAGAGTCCTATTTTATTGTTTTTAATCCTCACTCGAGGATATTTTTTCCATTGCTTTTCAGAGTCCTGCACATGGGATAGAACCTACAACTCAGGTATGTGCCCTTGGCCGGAATTGAACCCAGGATGCTTCAGTCCATGGGCCGATGCTCTAACCACTGAGCCACACTGGCCCGGGCCTTGTCCTAGAGTCCTTACTTGTAACTTCCACACTAGACTCAAAGGAGCGACTGCCCGTCAGAGTGGAGATGACCTTACCGGGGTCCCACAGGCCCAGATCCGAGAGCGGGGCCCAGGCACACAGCCTCCACCCCAGCACCCCCTTTCCCTGCCACCCTGCACCGTCACTCACCCTGGCAGGTGTCCTCCGCCTTCTCGTAGCCCGCCTGGCACAGGCACTGCCCGATGGGCACCAGCCACTCGCCGTCGACCGCGCAGTGCATGCGGGGCTCTTCGCCCCCGGGGGGGACCACAGCGTGGTCCACGCAGGTGCCAGGCACGGTGGCCAGGGAAGGTGCGTCCGAGCCGGCGACGGTCTCAGGGAAGCGGGCCAGGCCCTGCTGCAGCTCGGGGCACTTCTTGAAGTAGACGCGGACGGAGAGCAGGGCCACGCAGGCGCCAATGTCCTGGAAGGCCAGGTAGAAGCCCTTGCGGGTGAGCGGCCCCACGGAGAGCTCCTCCACGTTCAGCTTCACCTGGCGGGCCTCGAAGTCGCTGCTGACCGTGATCTCGTCGGGCGCGATGGTGTCGATCTTGCGGAACTGGCGCTTCTGGAAGTTGGTGCCATAGTCCACGTCGGACTCGGCGTAGTAGACGTTGAAGGTCTCCTTGCAGGAGCTGGCGCCCCCCGGGAAGCTGTTGCAGTCCCGCACGGTGAACTTGAGCTCGATGAAGATGCGCTCGGCCTCGCCACGGTACACCCAGTTGGTGCGGAGCCAGTTGTCCTGGTCGCTCGCCACCACGTTGCACACGGAGTACATGTAGGTGGGCGTGTCGTTCATGATGGCCTGCATCAGGTCCCACTGTGAGGGGGACAGGTTAGTGTGGGTGGGCTCCCGGGGGGGAAACGGAGGCCCAGGGGACAGAGCTGGGCGTCAGAAGGACGCTTTTCGGTTCCTTCTGTCCCCATTCTACAGGGAATGAAACTGAGGCCCAGAGAGGTGCTTCGTGTGACCCACACACTAGAAGCACTGAGCCAGGAACCGTCCCCCCACTGTTTCTGATCCCGGTGTCAGGGTGCCGAACCTCTATGTTAGACTTGGGAGCCAGGGTGGAGAATGGGGCTCCGTGTGACCTGGGGTGGAGCCCTCAAGCTCTCCGAGCCTCAAAGTCTCCATCTGTGCACTGGGATGGATAAGACCATTCTCTTCCTTCCTCAGAACACAGCCCGGCTTCCTCCAGGAAGACCTCCCAGGTTGGGCCAAGGGAGCTTCTCTGGCTCCCAGTCTCACGCCCCCTTTGTCACTGTACTTGGCACCTTAAGCCGTAATGCCTACATCTGGCTCCCGCGCTAGATTCTGAGTTCCTCGGGGTAGGGACTGCATCTAATTCATTTCTGTACGCACAGGGCCTACCTGGGACAGAGGAGATACTCAGGAAAGTGTCTGATGAATGAACAAGTGAGTGAATGAGTGAAAGCAGATGAGCGGAGGCAAGAGGCCTGGGCCGCATTATGTGACAAAAGCCAAGGTCTCGAATGCCCTTGGGCCTCAGTTTCCCGCTCTGTCTAATGAAGGGGTTACAAGGAGTGATCTGAGATCCCTCCCGGCTGGACATTCCAGGATCCTGGAAACCTGCTAGAGCTACACCCCAGGCCTCCTTGGAGCTAAGGTGACCAGGGATAAGCACCTAACTCACAGAGATCTCTGGCCAGCTGTGGGAACTGTCCCAACTAGCCCCCTGGAGACACACTTCTCCCTGGCTCATGGCCCCAGGGCAAACTCAGCAAGGGCCCATTGTACAGAGGGGCAAACTGAGGCCCAGAGAGCAGCACTATCTTCCCCAAGACCACATGGTAGTGATGCGCAAAGCCGGAGAAAGGGCCCCAGAATCTTGCCCTCGGGTCCCAGTCCTAACAGCCCAGGGCAGAGGGGAGAAAACTTGGATGGGGGGGAGACAAAACAAACTCAGCCCTGAGCAGGAAGGGGAAGCAACAGCTGGGGGAGCAGAGAGAGGGGCCCAGCAGGAAGGAACCTGATCTTTTTCCTGGGCTGGGGGGGGCGGGCACCGGGGAGCCACTGTTCCCTGTCCCTCCCTCACCCCTCACCTCCTGAACTGGGACCTGGAAGATAGGGGGAGCCTTTAACCCCCTCCCTCCCGAGATGGGCCCCTGACCATCAGCCCCCGGGTGGCATCCAAGCCCAGGGTGGCTGCCACCACCCCTCCCAGCCCCAGGCTAAAGGGAACTCCCCAGGGCCCCTGCCAGGGCCTTCAGCTGTCTCCCAGCTCTTTGCACCTCCCAGGCCCCTTCCCTGTCCCTTTCGAATCCCCAGCCCACCCGGAAGGCTGGCTCTGGGCCTGGTGTGAGAAGCAGGACACGAAGTATGAACCCCGGCTGAGCGGCTGGATCCAGACTGGCCTCACCTCCGCGGGTCTCAGCGTCCCCACGCCCCCGCCCCCGCCGATCCCGAAGGCTTACCCCTTTGCCATACGGGTGCGTGAGCCAGCCGAGTTCCCCGTTAGCTGCGGCAAAGTCCAATAACACTTCTGGAAGAGATGGGAGAGGAGGCCGGTGAGCTCGGGGGCATCTCCAGGGGTCAGGCCACGGCGAGAAAGGGGAGCGTCCTCCAGGAGCCCCAAGAGTCCTTGTCGGCCTCCTCGGCCCTCAGAGAGAGACCCCGCTGTACAGGGCCACCATATCCAAGGGACTCAGCCCTCAACAAAGAGGGAAACAGAGGCCAGGGAAGGGATGGGACCCAGTCAAAGCCACACGGCAGTTTGGGCAAAGACCAGGACTCCTGTCCCCTTGGCCACAGATCCAGTCATGCCACCCTCTCAGTCACCCTCCAGCTGGGCAGAGCAGGACAGAGCTCAGCCCAGCGGGGGGACAGCAGCTGGGCAGGGAGCTGGGGCTGTTATGCGACACCAGGCTGCCCTGTCTGCTTCCTGGAACAAGGCCTCTGGGAGCACCTCACAAGCATGTGGGCCTTGGGGACCCTCCTGTCTACTCTCCCATCCCCCCGCCTGGGGCATAAAACATCCTCAACCCCACCCAGCCACACAGCACACACATATGCTCACACACATGTACACATGTGTCTTGTGGCACTCCAAGGAGAGAGGGCTGCTAACAGGTGGGACCGGCTCTGGGGAGTGGAGGGGGAAACGGTGGGGGGGGGGTCTGGAAACCAATCTTCCTGCCACAAAAGCCACAGAGCAGGCGGAATAAAGCCTCGAACCCACAGGGGCCTCTCGGAGGGGCCCAAAGATACACACAGCTGGCCAGGTCCCCTCCTTGGGAAAGTCACTCCCGCTGGCCTGTCCCTCAGCCCCTGGCCACTGTCCTGCCAGAGGCACCTGTGGGACTAAGGATGGAAACCATTAGAAGGGACTTCCAGGCCCAGAGGGACCGGGTTCCAGGGCCATGTTGTCCCCAGTGAGGCACATGGAGCTCAAGGGAGGGACTCTCTGCTGGGGTTTCCCTAGATCTAGCCCTGACCTTGGGCAGCTCCCACCTGTCCCCTCTGGCTCTCCGCCGGGCTCAATGGCGGTAGCCAAGACCCAAGACCTTGGGTACTGCTCTTCCTCCATCTCCAAGGAAAGTCCAGGTAGCTGCCAACAGGCACCACCCACCCTGGAGGGCAAGGAGATTGGGGAAACTGAGGCATGGAACCTAAGCAAGGTCCACAAATTCAGAGGGTAAAGCTCTAAGGTGGAGAGGGTAAGGGACCAAGTACCCCCTTCCTTTGGGCCCTGGAGCATGAGGACTGCAACCTCAAGCAGCAGCATTCTGCCCGGCCGGCGTGGCTCAGCGATCGAGCGTCAACCCGTGAACCAAGAGGTCCACGGTTCGATTCCCGGTCAGGGCACATGTCCAGGTCACGGGCTCCACCCCCAGTAGGGGGTGTGCAGGAGGCAGCCGATCAACGACTCTCTCATCAATGTTTCTATCTCTCTGTCTCCCTTCCTCTCTATCTAAAAAATTAAAAAAATAAATATATATTTTAAAGAAAGCAGCATTCCTCGCAGCCAGGACCTGGGAGGAGTCTAGGGTGGAACTCCAGGCAGGCAGGGAGAACAGAGGGGCCTGATTTAGAGATGGGGACTGGGGGTGGGTCAAGTGAGGGACCTGGGAAGAGTCTAGACCTACGTCTTAGGTGTGAGGCACTGACTTCTGACCGCTGACCAGGACCAAAACTCTCTAGGAAGGGCCCGGCAGCCCAGACCGGGGAGAGGAAATACGAGGTGGCACCTGCCCCAGGACCCTAAGGAGAGGGGAGGGGGCCAGAGGGTGGATGGGGCAGGGATTTGTTCAGACATGCCCAGGGCCCAGGCTTGGAAAATTCACTAACTCCTCTAGCAAATGGAATGTTCCGGTTACACAGGAAGAAATCTGGAGGTTCCTGGCTCCAGCTGGGGTGGTAGTGGTGGTGTGTGGGGGGGGGGGAAACGACACACAACAGTGGGGCGTGCTCCTCTCAGCCCTGCAACACTCGGCCCCCCAGATAGGAAGGAAGCGTAGTCCATGCCCAAGGGAGGGCGCTCATGACTCCAAGGCTCTGAGGGGTTCATCTGACACAGAGGGAAACCCCCACCCCTGCCAGAGCGCTGCTCCCCTTCCAGCCCGCAGGCCTGCCTCTGGAGCTATCACAGGGCTCGATCTGAGAAGAAAAAAGCCTTCACACAGGAAGGAGCCCCCTCCTGGGAAATTCCCTCGAACCGATCACAAGGAACAGGAGCCCAGCCCTGGCTGTCCCTCCACCCTGACCCGATGGGCTCTCTCCTCAGCTCTTCCAGGGACTGAGGCACCTGCTTCCCTGGAAGGGGTGGGGGCCTGGGAGCCCCTCAGCCAGGAGCCCACCGGCCCTCACTCCACCCCCAGCAAAGCCTCCTCTCAGCCTTAAGTTCCATCCATCATCAGCGTCACCCTTGCGGGTCCAAAGGCAACACTACCTCCCACTCCCCCAGTGCCACCTCCCTGTTCCCCTGTCCCTCTCTAACCAAGACTGGGTAAAGGGGAGGCAAGAGACCCGGGGGGGGGGGGCAGGATGAAGAAAAAAGGGGAAGGAGACAGAGCTGCAAACTGGGTTCTTACAGAAATCGAGAAGCAAGGACTTTCCAGGCCTCCTGAGCACCCCGGGCCTTTTCCCACCAGCCACCTCAAGCCGGCAGCCCCTGTACCCCTTGCCCGGCCATTCCCGCTTCTCAGGAAAATCCGCCATGAAATCACAAGGCAAGGGCCCTGGGCTCTGGCAGCCCAAGAAGCCAGATGCTCAGGTCTGAACCTTCGCTGTGCAGAGGGCCCTGGCTTGGGAAGGCTTGGGCCTCCCTCAGTTTCCCCTCTTGTAAAGGAGTCCGTGTCTGTTCAGAATCTAACGGGCTCCATGGGAGTCTCCAAACGCAGCCTGGCTCCTCTGCCCAAGGGGAGGGGGCGAGAAAGAACAGGCCTGAGCAGCAGCCTGGGTTCAGGGCGAAGGGGACATGCGTGCCCTCTCTCCTCTAGTCCCCAGTCCCCACTCCACCCCGAATCCCCGAATCCAGCCTGAATCCCCAAGAACATAAACTGGCAGTTGCCATTGGGCCATTCCCCCCCCCCCGGGCCTCCGTACCAATATCCCCCCTTCCCCAGGGGGGACTCTGCCATACACACCCTTTTCCTCCCCCATCCCATGGCAGTGGGGGGCTAGTCATCCAGGCTGGGGGGGGCTCAACATAGCAACAAGGGGACCAGGCAGCGCCAGGCCTCCAGGCTGCTGGCGGGGCTGCAGGAAAACAATCACCCTGCGAGTCCGCGCAGCCTAATCCTCCAGCCCCCACGGGCAGCCTTTGAAAAAGGCCCGTAGTGAGTCCAGCTGTCTCTCCCCTTCTCTCCAACCACAGTCCCCAAGGAAGGGAGAGGGCCAGACGCTGGGGGGGGGGGTATTGAGGGCCATAGAAATCCCAGCCACCTTTCCTCTGGCAAGGTGGCACCAGGAGCCTCCGGGGACCCCGGGGCCTGGGACCCAATGCCACTCCACCCCTCCACCCCCAAGAGCTCCAGCTCTCCAGCTTCACCTCTTAACTAGGGAAGGCAAAACCCCGGACCTCAGCCGGGGAGACGGAAAAAGAAGGCGCAGCTCAAGGAAACTTCCCACCGGGCCAGGGCTTCCTCTGCACTTCCCCCAGGCGGGGCGCAGGAAGCCTCGCTGCCCGGGCCAGCGGAAAACTGGTTCCCAAAAGCTTGTTCCCACCAGGGGAGGCTGAAGCCGGCCTCTGCTGGGTGGGCAGGGAGGTCTCTGGGCACGGGTAAGGGGCCCCCCATCTTCTCCAGGGCCCTAGCTGAGGAGCAACGCCCCCATCCCCACGCCCGCGGGCCCAGCCCTCGGGGAGCGCCGGGGCGCGGGCGGGTGATTCAGGGCCCAGCCTCGGGTGCCCGGACTCCTCGGGGGCCCTTGGGTGCCGGCTCCACACCTCGAGGCCGCGCCCCCACCTGCCGCATTTCCTTGCTCTGAGTCACCCCGCGCTCAGAACGCTGGACTTGGCGACTTCCCGTCCCACTCGGGGCCGCGAACCTGCGCGCCGAGCCTGGGAGCGCGCGCGGGGTGGGAAGGAAGGGAGGAAGGCTACGCGTGGGCAGGCGCCCCGAAACTGCCCTCACGCGCTCTTCCCGGCCTGGGGGGGGGGCGGGGGGGGCTGGGCAAAAGGGGGCGTGGAGAGAGAAAAAAAATCTCAGGGCGCAGGGACTTCCGCACAGGGGGCTCCCCGCCAGCCCAAGAGCCCCCCCTCCCAAAGTGAAGGGGGGGCCTCCGCAGAAGCGCCTTCTCCGCAACATCGGAGCACGCGGGGCAGTCCATTCATAGTCCGGCCAGGTCACCCAGGGGCGGGGTCCGCGCACGGAAAGTCCTCCAGACACCCCCCATTCTCCACGGGACCCCCGCGCCCCAGCCGGGACGCACCCCTGAAGCCGCCCCGGGGCTGCAACCGCGTGGCCCGCGTCGCGTTCCCCTTTCGGGCGCTCCTGGGCCTCTTCCCTTTGGACCCCCCAGCCCCTAAAACCCCGGGTGCGGCGGCGGCGGCGGCGGCGGCGATGGTGGAGAGGGGGCGGGGGGGTCCCAGGTTCGTCCCAACCGCAGCCCGCGCGCCCTCCGGACCCCAGCGCTCCGGGACTCGGCGGCGCCAGGCCGGTTTCCAAACTTGCGCGGGTGGAAGCGCGCGGGGCTCCCGGAGGCGCCGAGGTCCGGGACGCCGGCCGCGCGTCCGGGGCGCGCACAACTCACCTTCCTTGCCCTGCGCCCAGGCGGCGCCCAGCACGCAGCCCCACAGCAGGGCGAGGCAGGCTCGGGGTGCCCGGCGCTCCATGCCGCCCTCCGCGCTCTCGGCCGGCCCGTGCCCGCCTCCCGGACGCCCGCACGCCGGCCTCGGGGTTCCGCTCCCGCCCGCAGCCCGCGCGCCGCTCGTGCGCCTCCTGCGCCCAAAGCTTTAATGGAAGGGGAGTGAGAGCCGGCTCCTGTTCATTCATGCCCGCGTGACGTCACGCAGGCCACGCCCCCAGGAATGTCTTTAAAGGGGCTGGGCTGGCACCCGGAGAGGAAGGCAGGGGGTTGGACGGGACCTTGGGGCCCTCGGGACTCCGGGTGCCCGCCCTTCACCCCGCCCAGGCCTTCCCAAGTTTGAGCGCCTTAAAGTGCCAGTGCCCGCGGGTGCTCCCTGAGCCGGGCTCCTCGCCCCAGGCCCCAGCATGATTTTGCTCTGAGCCATCCCCACCCTCAGGCTTTGCCCTCTGGGACCCGACTGGACGCTGGCCTGAGACCCGGGCTGCAATGGGCCGGGTGGTGCACGGGCGGGGCAGGAAGCAGTTGCCTCTCTAGCAGCGTGCCTAGGAGGGGAGCTGCAAAATAGACCCACAGGCCCTTTTCCCTGGACCTGGGAAGCTGTGGGGAGCACCTCTAAGCATACAGCAGCCTTCAGCTCCAACCTGAGTCTTGGCGTCTCTCCCTCCTCCCTGAACTGCATGAGCTTGAGCACCTGCTCCAGGGTCTCCACCAGCTCCCGGACCCTAGGCCCAGGGCAGTGACACAGCCCCTGGCCCGGCCAGCCAGCAGCGCGGCCAGTGTCTCTCTGCAGGCGCCAGGGGCTCGGGCTCCCAGATCTCCGTGTCCCACTCCACCAGTGTCTGGGGCGGCCGGGGGTCTGGCGGGCACAGGGAGCATCCAGACCACGAAGGAGGCCATGCAGTACCTGAGTGGCCACGGGCCTCCTGCCGGGAGAGGGTGAGGAGCCTGGAGGCTGATAATCGGAGATGGAGACTAGAGAGCAAAACGCAGGAACACCTGCGGAGTAAGGGGCCCCAGGTCAGGGACGGGGTGGGGGTGGGGGGCGTTACTTCCAGACCAGAGACAGAGATGGAGGCTCTCAAGGAGCAGCCGCTCTTCATGAAGAACCATGAGAAGGAAGTAAATGGTTTACAAAACCAGGCGCTAACTCTGGGCTGACCGTGGAGTTGGATGCCCCCAAGTCTCGGGACCTCAGCAAGATCATGGCGGGCATCGGGCCCAGTATGACAAGCTGGCTCGGAAGGACCGAGAGGAGCTAGACAGGTACTGGTCCCAGCAGGCTGAGGAGAGCACCGCGGTGGTCACCTTGCAGAGCCCTGAGATAGGGGCTGCTGAGAAGACACTCACGGAGCCGTGACGTACGTTCCAGTCCTTGGAGATCCACCTGGACTCGATGAGGACCCCGAAGGTCCGCTTGGATGGCAGCCCTGGGGGAGGTGGAGACGCGCTATGCCAGGCAGGGGGAACAGCTCGGAGGGATCCTGCTGCACCTGGAGCCAGGGCCGGCCCAGACCTCGGCAGAGGGGCAGCGCCAGGCCCAGGGATACCAGGCCCTGCTGAACATCAAGGTCAAGCTGGAGGGGGAGACCACCACCTACCACCACCTGCTGGAAGAAGAGGAGGACTTCGGTCTTGGTGACGCCCTGGACAACAGCCACTCCGTGAAATCCATCCAAAAGACCACCACCCGCAGGATCGTGGACAGCAGAGTGGTGTCTGAGGTCAACGACACCAAAGTTCTGAGGCGCCAAGGCAGCAGAAGCAGGGCACCTCTTTGAGGGGCAGGAGGCCAATAAAAAGTTCAGAGATCACCCAGCCGGTGTGGCTCAGTGGTTGAGCGTCGGCCCAGAAACCAAGAGGTCACCATTCGATTCCCGGTCAGGGCACATGCCCAGGTTGCGAGCTTGATCCCCAGGTGGGGCGTGCAAGGGGGCACCTGATCGATGATGTTTCTCTCTCATTGCTGTTTCTATCGCTATCCCTCTCTCTTCCTCTCCCACTAAAAAAAGTAATCAATAAAAACGTTAAAAATAGCCCTAGCCAGTTTGGCTCCGCGGTTAGAGCATTGGCCTGCAGACTCAAGGGTCCCAGGTTCAATTCCAGCCAAGGGCACGTACCTGGGCTGCAGGCTTGATCCCTGGCCCTGGTCGGAGCACGTGTGGGAGGCAACCAATTGATGTGTTTCTCTCACATCAGTGTTTCTCTCTCTCTCCCTCCCTTCCACTCTCTCTGAAAAGCAATGGAAAAAATATCCTCAGGTGAGGGTTACAAAAAAACAAAATAAAACCAAACCAAACAAAAAAACATTAAATATATATATACATATATATTTAAAGTTCAGAGATTATTGGACATAACAAAAAGAACAGAGTAACCTTAGAGCAGCCACCTGTAGAAATGAGTCTGACATGCATTATCTCAGTTCCCATCTGGAAGGTAGGTATTATGATCCCCATTTTACAGAAGAGGAAACGGGTTCCGAGGGCTTACACAACATGCCCAAAGGCTGCACAGCCCATCGGTAGTAGAGCCCGGGTTTGAATCTGGGCAGTCTCTGCTTTGACCACTGCCCCATATGGGGGGGAGCGGACAAGGTGCTGCTGTGTAGAGCACCCATCCCCTGGCCCCGGCAGGGACAGAGTCAGCTGGCTGTTTGACACTTGGAGGACACCTGCCTTCCACCTGCCCCTCAAAGGGCCTCTCCCAGAGGTTCCTCAGACATGAGCTCACCTTCCCTGCTGCCGGGAGCGGCTGACATTAGTGAAACAAACGGGAAATGTCCTCTCACCCGCCTGCCTGGCCACCCACGGCTGCTGTTGCCCAATTGCCTTTTGGCCTGTCCTTCCCCGAGGAGCCGCTGTAGCAGGTCTGATGTCCCGGGGGGACCCAGCCCCCTCTGCCCGCCCCCTTCTCCCAGACGCCATGCTCTCCTTGATGCCCTGGACCTGCTGGCCGCTCCTGCACCAGGTCCTCCCTGCCAGATGTGACTGCCCGGCCTCTTGGCCTTGGCGCCCACCCTTGGGAAGCGGGTCCAGACAGCTCCCTGGAGGGGGGAGGGGTAATTACAGGTGTGGGGTAGTGTAATTAGAGCCTCAGGCCGAGATGGGGGGAGGGGAGTTGTGGTCTTTGGAGAGTGTGCGTGTGCAAGTGTCCGTGAGAGTGAGTGTGAGTGTGTGTGTGGACGGGGAGGGTTGGTGTGAGTGTGAGTGTGAGCGTGAGCGTGAGCATGCCATGCTTGGCAGTTGTCAAGAACATAGACTGAAGCGTCAGCCTATAGTTTTTTTAACAATTTACTTCTTAGAGTTTCAGTTGCTCGTCTGGAAGATGTGTAAAGCGACCTCAGAGCTCAAATAAGGTCATGCATGTAAACCACAAGGGCCGCGGGGGCAGACACACCCGCTAAAGCTCAGCTGCTATCACGGCGACAAGGGACAGCCGGATCTGTGGGGGGTGGGGCAGGCCGTGTGCACATGGAGTGTGTGTGCGTGTGCGCGCGTGTGTGTGTGTGGTACACGGTATGTGTCGCTGGACAGCGACCAGGACAGAGCGGGTCTGACTCAGGCCGGCCGGCAGTGTGCGGATCCCTGACTTCATGCAGGAAGATTTCACAACAGGAGCCCAGGTGATTCTGAGAGCGTGTTTATTAAAGCTGGGGACAGTGACACAGACGAAGGGCCAAGGGTGGAAGAAACACCAGGAAAGAGCCTAGTGCTTTGTGTTTTCTTTTTAATGCTCTGCTTTGGCTCCCTAGAAACGTTATAGGAAAGCAGTGTGCCAAGGCGGGCCTGCTGTCCACGCACTGGGAAGTTAGACAACGGGGGGCCTTGGAGGCAGGTTCGGGGGTTAGCCCAGGACGAGCTGCCACTGCCTGCTGCTCCCCCGGTGGCAAGTCTCGTGGGGACGCTTAGAGTTTAGGAGAAAGAACGTAAACAGTCCGGGCCCCAGGGCGGGCGTGGGTGTGCTCCCGAGATGCCTGCGCCGGGTCTTTGTCTTGAGGGGGTTTCTCTCTCTTCTAATTGAGAATCTAAGGGGAGGTTGTAGAACATTCACCAGCGTTTCAGGTGCGTTTTTAATATGCTGATGCATCAGAATGAGCGTCTGGGGAGGCCAGGGTTGTCCTTTGGTCGGCTTTACTGCTTGACTTTTATTTGGGTCCGTCTGGCACAAACGGCATTCCTTGGGTCTCCTATCTCCCCGACCAGGTGACTTAAGCTGTGTGTTTTCCGGTTAGGGAGGGGGTATGGGCCATTTGCTCTCGAGTGTCCTTGGCTGGGGAGATAAGGTCTTGCGATTCCCTAGCTGGCTGCAAGTTGGTCAAATTGTCTGGTCTTGTTTAATTGTCTTGTCTCTCTTGCCCCACTCCCCTCGCCCAGGGTTTTCCTGGCCTCTTACTGTCCTGCCTCAGCGTGGGTGGGCGTTTTGCGTGCTGTGTTGGGCCTCCCGGCTGTGGACACTGTGTGGTGGGTGTAAGACTTCGTGTGTGTTGTATGTAAGACTCTGTCTATACCTGTGTGCTACATGGCACCTGCAGGCCCTGCGTGTTGGATGTGTCACTAGAAGATTTTCTCCAAGCGGCCAGGGATGTTCATCTGTAAGCACACAGTGTCTGACACACAGCAGGCCCTGAGGGGACCTTCGCTGAGTGAATGAACTAACCAGTGAACGGAAGCGTCTGCAAGTTCTACGCTGCGTGAAACTGTGTTGTGTTGGTTGGTCCCTTTCGTGGCACTCGTGAGTTTCCACGCATGGCTCCTCGAGGTTGAACCCACGTGGCCCGGGGTGCAGACGGGCCCTGTGGCTGTGCGGGCTGTGTGCCCAGCTAGGGGCTGAGAGCTCAGAGCTGAGCGTCTCTCATTGATGACTCACGATGTGGGCAGAGACGTGTGGGCAGGGTTAGGGAGTGAGGTGGCGGGAGGGTGTGGGCCGTGGCAGCTCCTTGGCCTTTTAGTCGCTCCCCTGGTGACACCTCCTTTCCCTCTCTTCCTGCTCCAGCCGGAGTCTTTCCCGCTCTGGGTGACTGGCTGCTGAGAAGGAAAGTCCTTCGGTGAGTCTGAATGGTGGTATTTATAGTGACATAATAAGCCCTAATGGAGATGGAATTGCCCCATAAAGGCCCCGGAGAGCCCTCGGGGCCTGAGTGCCACTGCGGGGAGCGAGGCTCCTGTGCGGGCAGGTGGAGCCCAAGCATGTCTGTGGGTGGTTGCCCCGCCTCACCTGCTCACCCCCACCTGCAGCCCACCAGCCTTTTCTAGGGCTTCGCTGGGGGCTGGGGCAAGCAGAGGACCAGGATAAACTTTCAAAGCACAGTCTCACCGACCCCACCTCGCCGGCCTCTGGCCAAGAGCAACGGAAAATACCATGGCAGCAACGCTTAGGAAGTGCTGCCTCTGGGCCAGGCCCACGCCAGGCACTTCACGGGTCCTGACCCCTTAGTTCCCACCATCCCCCCCATGAGGAGGCGCTGTTACTGTCCCCAGCTGGGCCCAGAGCAATGCACCCAGTCCCCGAGGCCAGAGTCTTCAAGCGGGTCTAATGACAACCTTTCCGGGACCAGGCCCTCCCCGAAGCCCCCATACTACACGCCCTCCGGACCCCGGCCTCGGCCAGCTGAACTCTTTCTTGTCTCCCTGAGCCTCTGAACTTTCTCCCCAGCAGGACGGTGAGCTCCCCAAGGCAAGGCGTGAATCAGACACCCCTTTGCATTCCTGGTACCAGCCTGAGCAGTGCCACCGTGTACGTGTACGCGAGTCATTCCACAGATGCTTACGTTTGATGGTGACGCCCTCAGTTCCCTCCATTTATTTCAACTCACATTTCTTAAAGGGCCTACTATGTGCCGAGCCACTTTCACCAAAGTGGCTGTATCTTCTCCCTGAGTGCCTGCTCCACCTCGGCCAGTTCTACTCACTGTTTGTTTGTGTTTTTTGGTTAATCTTCATCGGAGGATATTTTTTTCCATTGCTTGTCAGAGAAAGAGTGGAAGGGGGAGAGAGAGAGAGAGAGAGAGAAACATCGATGTGAGAGAGACACATGGATTAGTTGCCCACCCCCCACCCCCAATGCCCCGACCAGGGCAGGGAGACCCTGCAACCCAGGTATGTGCCCTTGACTGGGAATCGAACCCAGGACCCTTCATGGCGAGGGCCGACACTGACCACGGAGAACACCGGCCAGGGCTCGTCCCCATTCCCGAAGGCCTGCCTTGGAGCAACGCAGGAGCAGGGACAACGGAGCCCCGCATGCAGGCGGGGGCCTGGTCTGCATCGGGCCGGGTGAAGGAACAGAGGAGTGAAGTGTGGGCCCAGCGGGCCTGCGTCCTGCCGCTGACCCAGCTGCGCGGCCTCGAGGAGCCTCGTTTCTCTGCAAAATGGCCTGGTAACGGCCTCTGCCCGCCAGGACTGCTGCTGGGATTAGATGAGATTATACAGGTAAAGCCCCAGCGCGGCGTCTGGCACCGGAGAGGGTGCGTTAAATCTTAGCTATTGTTACCTCCACCCTCAAAAGTAGCTTCTGAAAAGCCGGCTGGGCTCTCCCGGGTCAGGAAACCGTTTCACCTGGAAGCAAGCTCGGCTCCACTGGGCTAGGATGACTTCCCCAGGTCCCTCCCCTGTAGGCAGGGGGCTCCGTGAGGGACAGAGCCCCGTTTATGCCACCTTGCCACGCAGTAGGCGCTCAGGAAATGCTTGTGGGTGGCACACACGTGGGGGGCAGTAGGGCCCCATTTTTTCCCCCCAAAGAACACATTCCCAATTGCAGCAGCAGAGAGAACTCAACGTTCACTTTTCAGGTGAGGTTTTTGGGGTGAACTTGCCTGAGCAGTTTTGCTGAGCTCCCTTCCCCCAACGAGGCGGAGGGCGGGGTGGAGAAAAACTTAACTGTGGGCTCCCTCATTTGGAGGGGGCAGCGTGGGAGGAAGCTCCCCCATAATTGTGGGGCTTCCCCCACCCCCAGAGCTGGGTTGGAGGCTGAGCTGCTTCCTCTGGGACTTGCTAAAGCTTCCTGCAGCTTCCTGGGACCCTTTGAAGTGGATTCCAGACAAATCCTGCCCGTGGGGCCTGGATGCCGGGCGGGGCCTCCGGGCAGGGCTTCAGCCTGAGCTCCCAGCAGGGGCTCCACAGCCAGTGTGGCCTGGGCGCCGCCTTCTGCCCACCTCCCCCTTGGGTTTAGAGCCCCGGTTCTCCGGCCCCGGATCCGAGCTGTCACCCCTCATTCCCTTCCCCATCTGGCCATAGCCTCCTACCCTTCCAAATTCAGCTTAGAGCCCCCTACACACTCCCCAAAGCCTTCCCTGACCCCCTGACCACTGGCCTTTCTCCCTTCTCTGAGTGCTGGCTTTTTTTTTTTTCTTTTTTAAATGTACTTTTATTGATTTCAGAGAGAGAGAGAAAGAGAGAGAGAGAAACATCAATGATGAGTCACTGATCGGCTGCCTCCTGCACACCCCTGCTGGGAATCGAGCCCGAAACCATGTGCCCTGACCGGGAATCGAACCGTGATCTCCTGGATCCTAGGTTGGTGGTCAACCGCTGAGCCACACTGGCGGAGCACTGAGTGCCAGCTTTTAACCAGGTGTTTCAAAAATCAAAGCGCAGGCAGTGCCCCACTGTGGAGCCTCAGCTGAGCCAGGCCCTCACCACCTCACCCTGCCCACAAGCACGCTGAGAAGAAGGGATTCTTCCCCCATTTCACAGATGAAAACTTTGAGGTTCAGAGAAGTCAGTCACTTGCTCAAGGCCAGAAGCCCAAAGGGGCAGAAGTATCTCCAAAAACCTTGCTCTGACCCCCGAGACCCTAGCCAGCCGGCCTTGGCCACGCGTGGGGAACTAGTCACAGCCCGCCCGTTGAAATGGAGTCCTGGGAGATAGAGTCCGACCTTTGTATTTTACCAAGGAGGAGACTGGGGCCTGCGAAGGGGAAGGGACGTGCTGGAGGCCACAGCTTGAGCACTAGGACCCTAGCCAGCCATCTGCCTTCCCAGGTGATCCCCTGTCTGGTCCTCAGTGCAGCACCCAAAGGCTGTCCCGATGCGTGGAAGGCCACCGCTTTCGGGGTCAGTGAATTTAGAATTTGGTGCCTATGAAATGGGGCCAGGTGCCACCCCTCTCCTGAGTCCTGACAGTTCAACCTGGGGCTTGGTGGAGGCTCAGGAGGGAGAAGTGAGAAAGGGGGGGAAGCTGCTGTTTGTTTTCTGAGGCCCTCCAAGCCTAGCCCAGCCCCTTCCCCTCCCTGAGAGCACTGACAGGCCCCCAAGTCCCCCTTTGGGCCATGCGCCCCAGATAAACCCACCAGGACCCATCCAGCCCCCAGGGAAGGGCAGGGCCACACACTCCAGGCTCCCAGTTCCTCGCCCATCACCAGGCCTATGTCCTCACAGGTCCACACACACACTGGGGAGTGCTGAGAACACAGCCATGGCCCAGCACCGCACATGCCTGCACACACGCACACACGCACACACACGTCTCAGGGGCTCTGCAGGGACCACCTCAGGACAGGATAGGGGGCCTCTACCCACCCCTGCCCCTCCTTCCTGCCCCGTCTCCCTCCACGTGTCTATCCATCTCTATCAACCAATCAACCAGTTCCATCCGGCCCGGTCACTCCTTCCAACTCCCCCTCCCCATCGGCCCACCCGTCCAGGGGTGAGTCCATCTGCCTGTCTGTCTGTAGCCAGCCCAGCAGCCAGCGATCCATCCTGACCCAGCCCTAGGCATCAACTCCGCCACAACCTCCCAGCAAGACCCCTTCCTCCCTCTCAGCAGGGCCCCTCATCACTCCTCACCACCCCCCACCCATCCGTCCCCACCTGCTCATCTGTCTCCCTCATCTGTCAGTCTGTCCGTCCATCTATCCATCCTTACTTCCTTCCTCCCCCCATCTGCCCGGCCCCTCGCAGCCTTCCCCGTGTCCTATCCATCACTTTCAAGACAGCAAGGTAGTCACCTCCTGGCAGCTCCCGGCTGCCTGTCTGTCAGTCTGTCCACCAGCCCATCCATCCATCTGTCTGCCATCCCATCCATCATGCCACAGCCACTTGTCCATCCCTGCCACCACTCACATATTCCCTGACTGGGCCCCCTGAGGTGCCCCTCAGCCAGCCCCGGGTGGGGGGTGTGTGGACACGTGCTCACATCTGTAGGCATCTCTGTGACCTCTGACATGTGTGTGGACACGTGCTCACATCTGTAGGCATCCCTGTGACCTCTGACGTGCAGGCGCTGAGTCCTGTGCTGAGCACAGGGGACGAGGGGCTTGGACTCAGCCCTGCCTTGAGGTGTTTGTGTGCGGGTGGGGGGCGGGCGGGGGAAGGGTTGGCTGTTTTCCTATGTATTCTTCCCGTGTGCTGTTTGCATATTTCTCCACATGCATCAATGGTCTATTCAAAAATAAATACACACATTGAAAAAAATCCAGCCTCTATTCTTATCTCCTGGTTCCTTAAGAGGGGCCTGACCAAGGGCCTCCGGGGTCGGGGACCCAGGCACCCCCAGTCCTGGAAGTCCCTGCCGGAGGTCATCCAATCCCCTCCTCCTGCTGGTCCTGCTTCGGAGAGACATATCCAGAGGGACAGAGATGGAGGTGGAAACCTCGGGGAGTCCCCCGCAAAAGCCCCTGAAAGAGCTGGGCCATGTGGAGAGGAGAGAGCCTGGAGGAGGCAGGAAGGGGGAGGCGGGCGAGACAATAGAGGGAACTCTGGAGCCCCGCGGGTGGGCAGCACTTTGTGGGGGCGGGCACGGGGTGGGAGGGGGTGTGCGGCCCGGCCCCAGGACCCCCCTCTCCGTCTCGCACTCGGGCTGCCCTGGCTTCCGGCCCCCCGCAGGTGCTGCCTTTGAGGGTCGCCCCGGTGCGGTTTACAGCCCAGCCAAGCCCCTTCCCTGCTGCGAGGAACCGCCTCTGTGCCTCGTAAAAGGGGTGGGGGTCCTGGGAAGGGTGGCCCGGTCTCCATGGAAACGGGGGCAGTCCTGGGGACCGAGACAGGGACAGGGGCATCCTGGTGCGGTGGGCAGCACTTTGCAAACAGTGTGCTTCTCTTCCCCTCGGTGGGGGGGGGGGTTCCTTCCCAAGTCCCGCCAACTCCACCCACCCCCTTAGAAGTCACCTCCTCCAGAAAGCCTCCAGCCTCTACCACCTGGCGTAGAGGCCTGGGTGGTGCCGCATACAGTGATAATTAGTAGTAATCACAGCGCACATCCCGAGTGCTATCTCCCCGCCAGGCCCTGGACCGTGTGCCTCACGTCCATCAGCAAGCCCGTCATTTGTGCTCATACCAACCTGACCCAAGGCGGACGGAAAAGCTGTGCCGCAGACACTCCGCTCAAGGCCTCCCAGCTAGAGAACTACCACCTCGTTCCTGCCTCAGTTTCCCCCCCTAGGGCCTGCAGCTGACCAGCCATGGGCAGCAGCTGGGCCTCAGGCTTCCCTGGGGGGGTGGACAGTGTAAAATCCCGACTTCCAGGTCTTCGGCTGGAACACGCAGGTTCAGGGTCTCCTAGTGCCCGGACTTCACGCACGCTCCCCCTGTGATCCTGAGTGGGTCCCTCCAGGCAGAGCCCCTGATGACCACAGAGCCATCTCTAAGGGACCTCCCGGCTCCAGCGTTTCTGGAGGGTCAGGTCGTCGAGGGTGACTTGCGGGGTGCTGCTTCTCCCCTCTGACTAGGTGCTCCTGGGGAAGGGGGGCTGTGCCTCTCCCATCAGACTGGGCCCTGTAAGGGCAAATACGTCTCTGCCACTCCCCCAGGTCTGTGGTCACCAGAAATCTGAAGACTCCGTGTTTGGCCATGTCTGCCCATGGACGAGCAATTCTGGGGGTCCGCCCCAGCCCCTCGCCCTGCCCCTGGGACCTGGGGTCCATGTGGCTGGGTTCCCGGTGAAGAGGTGCAGGCCCAGCTGTGGAAACAGGGAGCCTCATCCCAGACCCTCAGACCTCTCCCCAACACGGGCTCGGGAGGAGAGGAAGGGGCCCAGGGACCCCTTGGGGAGCAACCACATGGAATCATTAACCTGCTTGGTGAGCTATGCCCGGTGCCTCAAAAATGTGGACAACAGCCCAGTGAACTGGTTATGTTCATGCCCAGTTTACAGAGGGGAAATCGAGTCTCAAAGAGGGAGTCGCTTGATTGAGATCGCCCCCTGTAAGCGGGCACCCCGTTCCTTCCCCTGGCACCCGCGGCCTGCCTCTGTGTCTCCCAGCACCCCCCACTCTGACCTGCAGCATCGGTGAGCAACTGGAGGAAATAGAGTTTGGTTTTACTTTGCTCTGTTTTAAATCTGAGCCCCCAGTGCCCAGCCCAGGCCTGGGACATAGCAGGTGTATTGAATGTGCCTGCTGGTATCTGGCATCTTCCACAGCCCAGGAGGGACGGTGCCGCCTCCCAAGTCAATCCAACCAGGATTTATTGAGCACCTACCCCGTCCTGGGCACACTGTCCACGTCGCACTCACACAGACCAGCTCACGGACTCGCCCCCTGTCCTGCAGCCTCTCTGACTACTCACGTCCCCCGTTTACAGGGAAGGAGATGGAGGCTCAGGGCCAGAGTTGGCATTTGAAGCCAGGCCTCCATCTCTTCCACACACATCCTGGCCAAACTGGCATTTCCCCAGGAGAGAGGGTAAGGTCCATCCCAGAGACAGAGTGCTGCTGGTGGAGGGGTGAGGGCTCCCTTTGGGGTCCTGGGAATCCTGCCGCAGCCCCCCAGCTTCACATACACACGGCGAGAGCTTCTGTGAGTTTATGAGCAACGATTTGGGCACCTTGCGGGTGAGGGGGGACCTGAGCGGGGCTGCAGGGACATGTGAGTGCCCAGGTGAGTGTGCAGAAATGAGTGTGTGCCTACGTCCGTGGGTCCCAGTGGGAGGAACGGTGTGGGGAGGGAGGTGCTGGGCTGCGTGGAGGTCACATACCCAGGTGTGCGCGCTATTGTGACCCTCAGATATCCTCAGGAACGGGCTTGGGGAGGCCAAGGGCCTTGCACGAGACCATACAACCAGCGTGCCCCTCTGCGTGTGTGTGCGTGTGCGCGCGTGCCAGAGCGCTGGGCAGGGCGGGCGGGGACGGCAGGCCGCAGCTCCAACCCTGTAATAGACCCTCCCTGTCTCGCCGCAGGAGGAGCGGCGGTAATAACTGTTTTGCACGGAGAATTCGCCGCATGTCACAACCCGACCTGCACCTCTCGGTCAGTCTGACGAACCCCCCCAGCCAGGGCCTGCCCCCAGGCTGACCCCCGGGAGGGGGCGGTCTGTGGGGAGGGGGTGCGGGGAAGTCTGGATCGGGTGCTGAGCCGTCCTCCGGGCGGCATCCGTGCCCCCCTGCCTCTGCCTTCAGACCCTGAACCCCCCAAGGGAAGGGGCCCCTAACTCCTCCAGCGGCTGGGGGCTTCTCCAGGAGTGGAGTGTGGCTCAGAGCAGAGATGTTCCCTGGGCAAAGGCCGGGACCCCCCAGCAGACTGGGACACCCCCCCAGGCGCATCTCAGGCTGGCACAGACACTTCCTCTTTCAGCCCTGACCCCCCTAATCGCTGTCGTCTTCTCAAGTCCCCGCCCCTAAGCCTGACAGCGGAGCCGGGCAGTGGGGATCAGCTAAGCGCTGGGAATCGGCCGGGCCCCTTTCCCTCCCCACCCTTGCCCAGCCAGCTCCCGTGGACTTTGACCGCTCCTTTCTTTTATCAAAAAGCCACCCAAACTAGCCATCAAAACTCCTGGCCTTCTGGCCCTGCGCCCCACCCTGCCTATGCCCTCTTCCCCATCCTGGCACCCAGTGCCCACAATTTATCAATTCTGTTCTAAGGAAGATGGGGGGGGGAGCAGAACTGCCCCAGGAGACCAACATCCAAGACCCCTCCACATCCCCACCCCTCCAGGCACAGTCCCTCTACCATCACCCTTGTTTCTCCAGAGGTGCCCTCCGGATGCCAGAGCTGGGTGGGGAGGTGAGGGAGGTGCCCAGGAGCAGTGACCATAAAGATAAAGGACTCTGAAGGCAGGCAGGAGATCAAAGTCTGGCCGAAGGGTGAGACCCATTCAGGGGAAGTGACTGGTCCCTTATCAAGAGCAAATAGTGCTGAGGTGGAAGTTGGGGGGCCCCTCATTTCCTGTTCTCCTCAGGGCTGGACAGACCCTCAGCTAAGCGCAGCAGAGTTGGGAAACTGAGGCCCAGGGTGGGGGCGGAGCTGGTCCAGGCTCACGCAGCCTGACCTGGTGGAACAGGCCCTGTCCATGCCCTGCACTCGCCAAGGGCTGGCTGCACCTCAGTTTCCCCACGTGAACAGTGGAGGAGACTGACCGTGAGCCAGGTTTATGATAGGAGATAAGAGACTGGGCACAGCAGCCAGCGCGGCGCCTGGTGCGGAGAAGATGCTTAGAAAAGCACGGTTGCCTCCGGTCCAGTCTGAAGTCCTCACGCTGAGCCCCAGCTCACTGCCCCCAAATTCTTTGTGGGGGGAGGGATGGGGGAGTGGGGGTGGGAGTGGGGGAGCCGGGGGGAGCCTTCCTCCCCATGCAGACCTCCTCCCCACTTCCCCCACTCCCAGCCTGTATCCCCCCAGGTGTGAACCCCAAGGCGCACCCCTCCCAGCTCAAGGGAAGCAGAGCTTCCGCTTCGGCCTCCACCTTCCTGGTGACAAGGATTTGCTGGGAGTGACGGCTGCCCAGCCTGCTGACTCAGCGCCCGGAGCTGGGCTCGCTTAGCAACAGGCTGGGCCCTGGGCAAACAGAGCAGGGGGCGCCACACCCCCGCCACAGGAATGCTGCTGGATTCCTGGGGGTACCGTGGCCCTGGGCCTGTGGCTGGGGGCGGGGCAGGTGGGCACCTGGGCACCAGGGAGAGATGCTCTCCAACCAGGTGCCTGGGCCCCACAGCCGCCTAGGCCCTCAGGGCAGCCTGCTGGGGTCCAGCCCACAGCCAGGGCCTGGCACCCTGAGGGAGGGGGAGGAAGAGCACAGAGTGAGGCCACGAGGCTCTGAAACCTTTACCAGCCCTCTGACCTTGGACAAGGCCTCTCTGAGCCTCAGTTTCCCCACCTGTCAAGTGGGAGAAACAGCAGCAGCCTCCTGGCAGAAGTGCATGAGGATCGATGACAGAACATAGGGCAGAGCACGAGCCTGCCTCACCCTGAGGAGTCAGTGGGGGGGCCCTCGGTCGCCAAGCCCACATCCCTGTGACAGAATGAGGGTGGTCCTCAGGCTCTGGGGCCCTAGAGGGAGACTGGGGCCCAGAGAGGGATTTGTAGCTCCCTGAGGCTGCACAGCAAGGCCTTACCCCAGGGCCCCACTGCCCCTCATGCCGCTCTTCCCATCCTCTCTGCCCCCCCACAGGTGTCACTAGAGGGACCCACAGTCTCCGCTCTCTTGGGACCAGACTGGGCATTGACCGGGGCAAGGCCAGAGCCACTCCAGGCTCAGCCCCCAGCATCCCGCTCAGGCAGCTGGGGGAAGCTTCCCACAGGAGACAGCCCCCCTCTGTGCCAGCGCCGGCCAGCTGGTGTCCCTCGTCCCCTCTCTGTCCACCTCTGTCCTTTTCTGTCTTGGGAAGAGGCCACAGGACAGGGCATCTTAAGCCCAGAGGAGCCATGTTCCATGAAAAAAGCCCCAACTGGGAGCTGGGTCACTGGATCCTCACCTCGGTTCTGCCTCTGACTTGCTGTGTGACCTTGGGCAAGCCCCTTCCCCTCTCTGGGCTTCCATTTCCCATCATCCCATCAGTGGCCGTGAGGGCTCCACAAGATTGAGAAGTGCCCAGCACAGAGTAGGGAGTTCCACAGGCGTGTCCCAGCTCCCCTCCAGCTCCCCCAGCTCCCCCAGCTCTCCCTGTCTCCTTTAACCCCGCATGGATCTGCCCGCCTTTGATAGCCCTCTGGGGAGGGAGCTGAGCGGGGTTCTGAATGGGAAGCGGGGGGGGGCTCACAGCTCAGGGAAGCCGGCAGGAGCCCAGCCTGCCAGGCCTGCCCGCGGCAGGGACCGCGGGCCCCTCACCATTCACCACTAAGCCTGGATCCGGACGCCTTTGTGCCAAGAACAAAACCCAGGGGATCAGCTGCTCTCAGACCTGCCTCTCTCAGCTCCGGAAGGGATGGGAGCCTGGGCCCGGGGGTAGACTGTGCCCTCTCCCTGGGCCCGGGGATGCCAGGGGGGACCCCACACCCTGGAAGCTCCCCACAACCTCAGTGTGCGGGGCTGAGGTAGGTGAGCAAACCTGGTTCAAACTCCACCTTTTACTTGTTGTGAGACTTGGGTAAGTGTGTTAACTGCCCCGAGCCTCAGTTTCATCATCTGTAAAGTGGACATTACAGTGGCTGACTTCATGGAGTGTGAGGTTGCAGGAGATGAAGTGACGCTCGGCGGTGCCTGGGGCCCAGAAGGTTCTCTACAAACTGTAGCTGCCGTTGAATGACCCCCATTCCTGCCTGGATCCCTGGGGCTTGGGGCAGAGCAAATGCAGGGCCTGGTGTGTGAGTGCGAGAGTGTGTGTGAGTGTGAGTGCGTCAGAGAGTGTGAGTGTGTGTCAGTGTGTGAGTGTGTCAGTGTGAGAGTGTGAGAGTGTGCCAGTGTGAGTGTGTGTGAGTGTGAGAGTATGTGAGTGTGTCAGTGTGAGAGTGTGCCAGTGTGAGTGTGTGTGAGTGTGAGAGTATGTGAGTGTGTCAGTGTGAGAGTGTGCCAGTGTGAGTGTGTGTGTGTGAGTGTGAGAGTGAGAGTGTCAGTGTGTGTGAGAGTGTGTGAGTGTATATGAGTGTGTCAGTGTGAGTGTGTGAGTGTGTGAGTGTGAGAGTGTCAGTGTGAGTGTGTCAATGTGTGTGTGAGTGTGAGTATGAGTGTATGTGAGTGTGTCAGTGTGTGTGAGAGTGTGTGAGTGTATATGAGTGTGTCAGTGTGAGTGTGTGAGTGTGTGAGTGTGAGAGTGTCAGTGTGAGTGTGTCAATGTGTGTGTGAGTGTGAGTATGAGTGTATGTGAGTGTGTCAGTGTGTGTGAGAGTGTGTGAGTGTATATGAGTGTGTCAGTGTGAGTGTGTGAGTGTGTGAGTGTGAGATGGGCGCTCTGAGCAAGCCTGGCAGGTGCTTCTCCGGGAGACAGCCCCGGGCCACCACCTGCCTCCTGCCCCAGCACCCCCCACGACCCCCCTGGGCACGGCTCCCTCCCAGCCACCTGCCCTGGGCCTGGGGCTGGAGGAACCTAGGCTGCGTCCCTGGAGAGGAGGTGGGGGGCCTCGGAGCCCCTGGGGGTGCGGGACCTTGCTAACGGGGCCCCAGGGTGAAGCCACCCTGAGCCTGTCCCTTCTGGCCGCAGCCCTTTGCCGGGCCCTCGGCCCAGGCCTCACGGTGCCTGGTGGCTGTCGGCGAGCCCACGAGAAGGCTCTGGCAGGGGCAGCCCTCCGAGGGGCATGTGGGGGGGGCCTCCGGGGCCCTGCTCAGGGCACCTCTCCAGGGACCGTCGGCCAGAGCTAGCATCAGGGGACAGGCCCGTGTCAGGGGTGACAGAGAGCAGGGCCCCGGGCGGCCATTACTTGAGTTTCCCAGGCGGAGGGCCAGGAGGCCTGTGGTCACCCTCAGCCGGGGCCTGGGCGCCCGCCAACCGTCAGCAGCAGAGATTATTGGGTTGGTTTTATTTTAAACAAAAAAGGACTCTGAGTGGAAACATGTGTCTCTTCTCCCCCCTCCGGCTCTCCCTCCATCCCTCTCTCCACTCGTTTGCAAATATTTCTCTTTTTCGGTGCCTCTCTCTCTGTTTGCTTTTCTCTGCCTTGCTCTATTTCTGTCTCTGTCTCTCGCTATCTCTTGACCTCTCTGCGTCTCTCCATCTCTCTCTCTCCAGCTCCCAGGACTCAGGACTGGTACATACTCCTCCCTGGCGTGTGGCCCGGGCCCCTGGCAACCCACCTCCTTGCAGAGGAGATCCCCAGGGGCAGCCGTGGCCCCAGGGAGGGCTAAGAGTCCCCTCCAGGTCACCCAGGGCACGGAGTGTCAGCATCTCAGTCTCCAGGACCCAGTTCTTCCACCCTCCTGTCCTTCTTCCCAGCCCCAGCTTCCCCCAGCCCCACCCCTCTCGCGTTTCTTTCTATATGAAGCATCTAGAAATAATTCTGCAGCTTAAACCGAGTTTTCAGCCACTGATCTGATCCAAACCACCCATTCTGCAGCCAGAGAGCCTGGTGCCAGGGGACCATAACTTGCCCAAGACCACACAGAGAATTCGGGGAAGCTGGGCAGGCCCCGGTCCCCACTGTAGGCAGCATCACCTACACCTCAGGAAGGGGTGCCCCCCGACTCACGGTCACACCACTTCTCGGGTCCCAGGTCTTTCAGGGAGTGGTCTGCTTTTTGGGGAGTGACAGACTTTCCCTGAAGTGGCCACCAGCATGAGGGACGCCCCTGGGAAATTGCAGGCCTTGGCTGGTCCCCTTCCCCCAGGACAGCTATGTAGTTGGGCCCCTGCCTTTCGGCCCCTGCTGATACCCACCAGGTAGCAAAAAACAGAGACTGGCTGTCCAGGGACAGGGCCCAAGTCTCGACTCAGTCTCTGAGTCTTGCTGGCCTCAGTTTCCCCACCTTTGTAGCAGAAGGCTTGTCTTTGCCCTGAGGCGCCCCTCTCCCTAGTATTTTATTGTGTTCTTGTCTCTAGAGCCCTGGCCAGGAATACAGTCCACCCCACCCTCCACCTGAGAGTGACCCTTCTGGGCTCCCCTTAATTTCCAGGATCACTGTTCCCTGGGTACAAGTGTCTTAGATGCCACAACCAAGAGAAGAGAGGCAGAGTGGGGGACGTCACCATGCTCTGGTACCCCATTGTCAAAGGTATTACCCTGGGGTGCCTGGGGTCCTGCCAGCACTCAGGTAGGGATAGGAGGGGTAGGGATAGGGATTCCAGGGGGTCCCTGCCTGGGTGGCAGAGGGGAATTTCTCCCCTCTCTGGTGGTGCCAGGAGTTAAGCCAAGTAAATGAGGGGGATTAGCCAGACTGGGGCAGGTGAGCCTGTCTTTCCAGGTTTGGGCAAACTCTGCCCTCCCCCTGCCACACCCCCAGCTTGGCTTCTGGACGTGGCCCAAAGGGAAGGGCAGGGGGCTGCATAGTCACCTCCACTAGGCAACCAGGGATCCTTGGGCAGGGGTCAGGAAGGAAAGACAGACCACCCAGGAGCCCAGGGGTGGGAAGGAGAGGAGGTGCCCGTCCCCACAGCCGCTGTTTCTTTCTGCTCTCTGAGCGCCCCCAACATGCCCCAGCCAGGGGCTCAAAGGTGTGAGCTCACACCAATCTTGCTGCTCTCCTCACCTCTGGGTAGGAGCATGCGAATGATTCATTTCACCCTCACAACAGCCCTGCAGGTAGGAACTGTTAGCCCCCACTTGACAGGTGAGGAAGGGGAGGCCAGAAGGACGAAGGGGCTTGCCTGAGTGTGCACAGGCCCAGTGATGGGCTGGCTCAGGGAGAGCAGGTTGCTACATTCTCACGAATTTTGGGAGCCAGGTTTCATCGCTACCTTGAAATCAACTGTGATCAGAAGCGTTTACACCACAGTAATGGGCCAATGATACAAACCTGGGTGTTATTTTTTTTTTTTCTTTCAGAGAGCAAATGGTTACACATTTACCAGCTCACCACTGGCTGGTGGCCACAGCTTTTACAGTGTCTCAAAAGGTTCCCCAGTTTAGAAATTTTAAGAGCTTAACAAGACTGCTCCCTTGTCTCAAGACCTGTGACAGATCTGAGCCTGTCTCACTCCGAAGCCAAAGAAATTCCTCCCTTCCCTCCTGATGCCAAGGGTGAGCTTCTCTCTCTGCTCCACCATGAAAACTTCCTGTCCAGGGCAAGAAGCTGTCCTGGCCGTCCCTCTGGGCAGGGATTAAAGGTACTACAGGGTTCAGAGTGCAGGACCAGCATGCCCTGCCCTCGGACACTGCGTTCAATTCCATAAATATTTACCAGGCACCTCACTTAACCTCCCGGAGCCTGTTTCCTTAGTTGCAAAGCGAGGCTCTTCCACCTGACAGCATCCATCCAGCCATCCATCCAGCCAGCCATCTATTCATTCAGCTGATGGCTCCCACGTGCCAGCTGGTCCCTGCTCTGAGTCTGGACCTGCCACTGGCTTCCTGCGTTACCTTAGACCTAAGCCTTCCCCTCTGTACATTGGCATCATCTGTGAGGGTTTCTAGCATCTTCTCTCCCCATTTCAGTGGGCGTTGGGTCCCAGAGGAGGCTGTTGGTAAAGGTGTGGTCGTCAGGGTAACGAGCCTAGTTGGGGACACAAAGGATCAGCTGAGGATCACACCCCGGACACAAACACACCTGTGTGATTCATGCCAGCAGGGTCCCTGCTTCTGTTTACTGGAATGCAGAGTCCAGAGAGCAAGGAGGTGTGGGCCACTCAGGCTGGACGTCCTGATGGGGGAGCAATACAGCAACAGCTAATATTTGATGAGCAGTTACTATGTCCCGAGGCCAGCTTCATCTGATCTAATCTTGACAACAAACTCACAAGGTACGACACCCATTCCTTCCCATAAGGAAGTGAAAGCTCTGAGCAGGAAGTGACTTGACCAAGGTAACTCATTCATTCAAAACAAGGTGTATTGACAGGGAGTTGCTGTCTCACGGGGAAGGAATTTCAGTTTGGGATGACAAGTTCTGCACATGGTGGTGATCGTTGCACAACAAATAAACGTACTTACAGTCACTGAGCTGAATACTTGAAAATGGTTAAATGCTCCATTTAATGTGTATTTTGCCACAACAAAAAAATCAGTTGAAAAAGTCTTTACTGGTCCCTGTTAGACAGACATGAGCAGAGCAAGGACTATGGGCCAGGTACAGAAACTCAGGCACAGAAACTCACCAGGGCAGAAAGCCCCCGGGTGGGATGCCCAGCACAGGGCAGAACTGGGAAAACAAGAAAACTTGAAAACAAGAACCTTGCCCCCAGGGGAACCATCCTCCCCCAGCATGTCGCTGGTCACGTGGCTCAGACCCCCTGAGCCTTCCTCCCTAAAGATTAACGTCCAGGCCTCCGTTGCATTTCAGCTCCAGGCCCAGAAAGGCAGCAAAACCAGACAAGTGGCGCCGCCTGCCCGTGGCCGCCTCAGGACCAGCTGCACTGACTAATGACCCCCTGCCCTGGCGCCGAGCAATCAGCAAAGACCAGGACCCTGAAAGAGCCCCCTGGAGAGCTGAGAATATTCTGTTAGACCCCCCCTGACACCTCCTCTCAGATTCACCCCTGCAAGAAAGAGATAAATATGCTCAGGACAAGGGACCCAGCGCCATCTCTATCTCCTTCCCTCCGAGGGGACCCCATGAGACTTGGAACCAGGGGAGCAATGGGCAGCGGCAGCTCGTCCCGGGCCAACCCCCGAACCTGTCTCCAAGGCCCCTTCCCTCTCTGGCTTCTCAGGGAGCCAGCGCAGCCAGCCAGGCTCTCCTGCTGCTGCTTCTATATATTTTTGCTGTCACCATGGACCCAATACCCTTTTGCTCAGTGCTGTGTAGCCCTTCCCTTTGGATATCTCATCCCTCGTCCCCCCTTTTTAAAAATAAATTCAATTTTTCTTTTTTTTCCTTTCTTTTTTAAAAAATATGTTTTTATTGATTTCAGAGAGAGGAAGGGAGAGGGAGAGAAAAACATCAGTGATGAGAGAGTCGTTGATCAGCTGCCTCCTGCTCGCCCCCTACTGGGGATGGAGCCCACAACCCGGGCATGTGCCCTGACCGGGAATCAACCGCGATCTCCTGGTTCCTAGGGCAACGCTCAACCACTGAGCCACTCAGGCCGGGCAATTAAAATTTTCTTTATCTTTTGAGGTGGCTATCCAGCCGCCCGCACACCACCGACCTTAACCCTTCAACCCCCAGCTGTGTCCCAGGCGCTGTGCTGGGCCCGCGGTCGCAGTGAGCAAAGCGGACGGTGATCCCTGCCTTCGCGGGGCTGACACTCTGGGACAGTGCTGACCAAGACGATGCTCTGTGGGCGGAGTGACGGCTCTGTGCCTTCGGTGGCCACACGTGGCTGCCGAGCGATTGAAATGTGGCTAGTGCCACTGAGGAACTGGCTCCAATTTTATTCCACGTTCATTAAGTTAAATTTATAGCCACTCGTGCCAGTGCCTACCGAGCTGGACAGTGTGGCCCAGGTCAGCCCTGTGACAGGGCCATGGGAGGGCTGGATCCGACCCCAAGGGCGTCTGACCTGGCTCTGTGGTACTTAGCTTCTCCGCGCTGTGCTTCGGCGGCTCGGACCACCTGCGTTGGACACTGGGGAGCGTGAAGACCGGCTTCCCCGGGCTCCACCTGGACCAGAGACGCCGAGGACGGGCCCGGCCGATCCTGATGCCTAAGAGGGCAAGTTGCAGACCCATCACTGTACTTGTTCAAGACGGCCAGCCGGACCCTGGCCGGTGTGGCTCAGTGGTTGGAGCGTCGGCCTGAGCACCGAAGGGTCTTGGGTTTGATTCTCGGTCAAGGGCACGTGCCTCAGTTGCAAGCTCGATCTCCAGCCCGGTCAGGGCGCGTGTGGGAGGCAGCCAATCGATGTGTCTCTCTCACATCGAATTTTCTCCCTCCCTCCCTCCCTCCCTCCCTCCCTCCCTCCCTCCCTCCCTCCCTCCCTCCCTCCCTCCCTCCTTCCTTCCTTCCTTCCTTCCTTCCTTCCTTCCTTCCTTCCTTCCTTCCTTCCTTCCTTCCTTCCTTCCTTCCTTCCTTCCTTCCTTCCTAAAAAGCAATGGGGGGAAAATATCCTCAGGTGAAGAGTAACAACAACAACAGCCAGCCAGCTGGGAGGAGCCTGAACTGGGTCCACCTGCGCAGGCTCCTGGCCTGGACCTGGCCTGCGGAAGGGGGTGCGCCGCCCTCAGGGCGCCCCCGCCCAGCTCACCCGCCTTGGAGAGCCTGGGCTACCAGCCTACGGTTTCACCGCTGTTCCCCGAGGAGCGGGAGGAGGTGGCCTTGCCACACTCCAGGCAGAAGGGCTGAGGCGGCCCGATCCCCTCTCTCCTCTTGCACCAGCCTCTGGGGCTCCCCGGGCAGTCAGCTCGCGGCTCTGGCCCTGGCTGGTGGGCAGCAGGAGAGAGCGGTTGGGCCTGACCCCCCCGCAGGCCAGCCTGGTCAAGCAAGGGGAGGAAGGAAGCAAAGGCAGCCAGGGGCCTAGCGGGGACAGGGGTGGGAGTGACGAAGGCCTCAGGAATTTGAAAACAAACATTTAGCCAGCGAAGGAAGAGACTGCTGTCGGTGGCTGAGCCAGATGGGCTCACTTCCCTCCCTCCCGGGACAGGCGGGAGTGAATCCCAGCCCCGCTGACCCTGGCCCCAGTGCCCGGGGAGTTTCCACTCCACCAAGGGGATGGGAAAGCCTTTGGGGGGTGTGGGGCCCCTGGGTTCTGCCCAGACACCGGAGCATCCTGCATGGAGTGAGACGACAAAGCAGCAGAGAGCCGGGAGCTTCGGGATTACCCAGGAGGAGGCCCGGCAGCAGCAGTGCCTCATCGAGCATTTAGCGAGCACCAACAGTATATTAAGAATTCAGAGGCAAAAACACTTCCCAGGCACAGGGGAAGGTAATACTGAGGGAAGCCCAGGAGCCTGTGAGGCCTCTGCAGGGGAAGTCAGAGAAGGCTTCCTGGAGGAGGTGGCACCTGAGCGGAGCCATGAAGGACAGATTCTGCCAGGGCAGGCAGGACAGGGTCTTATTAGTCTCACCCCTCCCTCTCCCAGAGCCAACACTCAGTGAGGAGATGAGTGAGTCAGTGACAGCAGATGCAGGGAATGAATGAATGATGAACTGAAAAATGTGAAGGCTGAAACCTCAAGGTCCAGACTACAAAGTCCGTCTTCTCGCCCCTCTGTGAACTCTCGTCACAGCCCTGGGGCTATGCTCCCACTTGGTACCCAGAGCCTCTGAAGCCAGTCTGCGTGGGTTCCAGGGCTGACTCGGTCACTTACCGGCTGTGTGACCTTGGGCACGTTACTTAACTTCTCTGTGCCTGGGGGTCCATTCTCTGTCAAATGGGAGTAATAGCCCTGCCTATTGATAAAGCTTTTGTGAAGCCTGAGTGAGCTCAGGTAAGTGCTCAGAACAGTGCCGGGCGTGCAGGGAGAGCGCAGAGGTGTTCACAGTCTTTAGGGACCAGCTTACTAGTCGCTCACGCGCATGTCATCCACTGACTCACCCCTTATTCAGCCCACCACTTGCACACTTCTCCCTCTTCACCAGTTATGTGTGAGCAATCCCTGTGCCCAGGCCTCGCCTCCATGCCTTCTGAGCCCCCTTTGCCAGGCCTGGATGGTGCCTGCCTGCTGCTAATTACCGCAACTGTCATTGATTCCTCCCAAACCCAAAACAAGCAAGAAGAAGCTGTCCGAAGCACAGGGGACCTGTAAGGACCAGGGTGTGGGCACCAATCCTCCAGCATGGTGTCCTTGGCCAGGGGCCATGACCCAGAGCTGTCCCAGGGAGGGCCAGACCTCCTGGTCTGGGGGTGCCAGCTGAAGCCCTCCACAGGGCAGCCTTGCCACGCCCCTCTTTTTTTTAAAAAAATATGTTTTTATTGCTCTCGGAGAGAGGAAGGGAGAGGGAGCGTGAGACTCATTGATCGGCTGTCCCCCACACGCCCCCGACTGGGGGTCGAGCCCAAAACCTGGGCATATTCCCCGACCCGGAATCAAATCGTGACCTCCTGGCTCATGGGTTGACTCTCAACCACTGAGCGCCCCCAGCCAGGCCCACTCCCCTCTTTCACAGGCTGGATTCTTCCAAGTTCCAACCTCGCCCAGCCAGTGGCCCCTGCAGTGCCCACTCCCTGCCCATACCTCAGGCTCCGTGAGGTGAACCCCAGGCCTGGTAAGCAAGCCAGGAGCCCAGGCCTGGTACCCAAGCTGGCAACTCTTGAGCCAGGAGCCCGAAGCTGGTGACAACTCTGAAGCTTGGCCCCGTGTCCCAGGCGCACAGTTAGCGCTGCGTGCTGAGCATAGCGACCGCGTGCTGATTAATGTCTGGCGGGCAGCAGCCGGGCACAGCTTCCTCCTTCCCCACAGGCCCTGGGAGAACCGGTCACGCAGGGGAAGAGCCTGTCAAGCCATTTCCCAGACACCTCGGGCAGGCCGGCACCCTGCCGGGCACTTCCTCCCTCTAACCGAATGGCATAGTGGGGGTGATAGCCTGAATCGCATTGATGGGGAAACGGAGGCTCAGAGAGGTCGAGGGACTTGTCCAAGGCCACACAGCCAGTAAGCTTGGTCCTGGGATTCACACCCAGGCCTTCTGACACCCCATCTTAGCCCCAGGGGCAATCCAGGTTGGCGTCTGGGGAACTGGGGAGGGGCTAGGTTTGGGCGTGAGGTGGTGTTTGGGCCAGAGGGTGGGGCAAGACAGGAGAGCGAGGGAGGCAGAGCCAGGCGCCTGGCAGGAGCAATGGCACAGGGCGGGTAGCGGGAGCCGGAGCCCGGCCAGGTCCCCAGCTCCTGGGCAGGCCCTGCTGGGCCCTGGAGGCAGCAGGCTCGCCCTGTAGAGCTGCCAGGGTGATACCGGCCTGGATCTGCTGACTCAGCGGGTGTATCGGTTTTCCTGGAAAACAGCAGGCTTGGTGGGGGTGTCCAGGAGGGAGTCACCTGCTTGGGAGAAGGAGGTGTGGGTGCTCCATCCTGCTCTGCAGCTCCTCCCCTAGCCAGTCGCCTCCAGGTGCTTGGCCCAGCCCCCTACTGCGTGCTCGGACCCCAAACCACTGGATCTGGCAGCCAGAGCCGACCCGTGGGGGCTGAGTCCAGGGAGCCACTGGGACCCCAGTGACCAGAGCTGCCAGCCACAGCCTCAGCCATGCAGCACATCCCCCAGGGCAGGTCCACACCTGCCTCTGCAGCGCCTGGTTCGGCCCCACCCTGGAGGGGGCAGGTCTGGGTGGGCTCTGAGCTAAGGTGAATGTGACACCTTTTGGTGTCACTCCTTTGGAGGATGCCATGGGTCACAGCTTTAGGGACACCAAAGACATCCATGGGGGCAGGGCCAATGCACCACACAGCCCAGCTGAGGACCTGGGTCAGAAGAGGGCCTGGGTCAGGAGCAGCCCCAGTGCACAGGCGGGAGGGAGGGGCAGGGGCCCCAGTCACAGGCACTTGTCACAGCCTGGAGGGGGTAATAGGATCATCCTCTCACCAGGCAGGACATGACAGAGAGGGAGGGTAGAGGCGTCAGGGGCCGAGGGCTGGTGGGCGTCTGTTCCCCTGCTAGGCCTCGGGGTGTGCTGGTGAGTAACCGGCTCCGTGTGGACAGGTGCGGAGCCGGTGTCTGCAGCGTGAACACTCCTGACGGGGCCAGTTTCCAGCGCCAGCTCGATGTCACCCAACACAGGGCTGGGGGAGCCGCTCTAGAGCTGGCGCGAGGGCGCGAGTGTGCGAGGGCGAGTGTGTGAGGGCATGAGTGTGCGAGGGTGTGAGTGTGCGAGGGTGTGAGTGTGCGAGGGCGAGTGTGTGAGGGTGTGAGTGTGCGAGGGCGTGAGTGTGCGAGGGAGAGTGTGCGAGGGCGTGGGTGTGCGAGGGCGTGAGTGTGCGAGGGCGTGAGTGTGCGAGGGTGTGAGTGTGCGAGGGCGTGAGTGTGCGAGGGTGTGAGTGTGCGAGGGTGTGAGTGTGCAAGGGTGTGAGTGTGCGAGGGTGTGAGTGTGCGAGGGTGTGAGTGTGCGAGGGCGAGTGTGCGAGGGCGTGGGTGTGCGAGGGTGTGGGTGTGCGAGGGCGTGGGTGTGTGAGGGTGTGAGTGTGCGAGTGTGCTCCACGCCGCACGCTCCCAGCTCCCTTCGTGCTCCTCCCACCTGGCAGAGCGGCCGGGAGCCCCGGGCGGGGTGGGGGGCTGGCCACAGGCTTGGGCTTTGTGAGCTGGGACTCATGCAGGGCTGGGGGACTGGCCCTGACAGCAAAGGCTCCCCACCCCAGCCGAGCGGCCAGGGTTCAGAGGCTCCGCCTCTCACCTGCTCTGGGACCTCAGGCAAGTCCCTTCCCCTCTGGGAGCCTGGGTTTCTCTCTTGGTAAAATTTGGGTGATACAAACAGAACCCGCTGAGAGGCTGTCACAGGGTCAGAGGAGGCAATCAATGCTGATGAAGCGGCCGGCAATGCTTGGTGCCCCCCCAATGATTTTTGTAGGAGGAGGTCTCCAGAGTCCATGGCCACAAGCATCTTTAGGTCTTAAGAACCCACTCCCCCTTCAACCGACCTTCAGGGTAGTCTCAGAAGGGAGGGGCTCTTGTCCGGTTCAGACACCCCTCCCCACACCTGTATTCAGTACCCCCGAAGCATCCCTGGGCACCTAGCCCATGCGAGGACCCCTGAAAAGGTCAGAGGGCACTGCCCTCTAGGTGCCAGTTGTCCAGTGGGAACACAGAAGGTGACATGTCCTGTGAAGCTGTGGCCCTGGAGGCCGAGCGATGGGGCCCGAAGGGGCCTCGGGACCCAGCCCTGGGGTCGGCAGGGAGGTTCCTGGAGGAGGGGCCGTGGCCAACTTCCATCCTGTTGGTCAGACCTGTTCCTCTCTCAGGGCTGAGGTCGGGACCGGGCAGCGATCCTGTTTCCCGGAGACCGTGCCCTCCCTCACCCCTGCCCCGCCCGCTGCCCACACTCCCCACCCACCCGCACAGCTAAGCACCCCGAGGTCTCAACGCCCAGCGGGGCGCCGAGCGGGCAGGGCACCGCCCGCAGGACCCCTGGGTCCCAGCCCTGGTTTCTGCCGCCCCCTGGTGGCAGGACTGGGAAGGTTACTGCTGCCACTGGGGGAACCGAGTTTGGGAAGAGCGGTCGCCACAGAAAATAAAATGACAGCGACATTCATCACTTTAGTTTGTAAAGTACCTTCTCGGCCCGTCAGGAGCTGCACAGAGCAGACTGGAGTCAGATGGGGATTTGAGTCCTGATTTGGTTCCCAGCGGGTGATGTGACCTTAGGAACGTCGCATCCCCTCTCTGAGCCTCAGGCTCCTCATCTGTAAAACGGGTGACAAAACAGGGCTGTGGCAAGGATTAAGTGACCTCATGCTTGGCACACAGGCTGAACGGAAGACAATAACACCGCCCCTGTTATCACCACGCGTGCCAGTTGGCCACACACCACCTCCCCTTCGCACAGGGCTTTTTGCAAAGTCCTTCCCCACCGTGTCCCGTCCTTTAATCTGCTATTATTTCCATTTAACAGACGAGGGGATTGAGGCTCCAAAAGAGAAGTCAATTGACCAGAGCACTGTGGCTTGTAAGTGGCAAAACAGGACTCACAGGAGGGTGTGCCCAACTCCCACCTCGGTGCCCGCTTCCCCACGCCCGCTGTGGAAACTCACGCACCTGAGAATTCCCCGAGTCCCATTGCCTCATGCAAACAGCGGGCACAGCCTCTGCCCCCTGCAGCTCTTCCTCCACCTGCTCCCACGCCCACGCCGCCATCCAGACGCCAGGCCCAGCCGCGAACCCCCTCCTCCGTCCTGACCACGTCCCCAGCCCGTGGGGCAGCTCAGAGCCAAGAGCTGGAAAGCGGCTTCCAAAGGTCCCCCTGTCTGTCCTCCTGCCCCCACGCGAGCAGGCCGCGCTCCTCCGGTCCTCGCGCTCAGGGGTGCAGGCTCCGCACCTGCCCTTCCTGCCCCTGCCCCGGTGTGGGGTGCAGCGCCCGGGAAGCCGACCTCTGTCTAACTGCGCCCCTCCTGCCAGGGCTCCAGCCTGTTCCCTTTGGTTCTTCCTCCCAGGGGCGTCAGCAGCACAATCCGAGGCCCAGAGAGAGGGACCCTGGAGTGGGGGAAGGTCACGCAGGGACAGGAAGTTGGAGCCGAGCCCAGGTTCAAATCTAGGTCAGGGTGGCAAGAGTGGCCGAGCCAGTCTCCTGGAGCCGGGCGGGGCAACCTCACCCGCTGCCCGCGGGCGCCGGGCACCCCCCCTCCCCGTGTGGCTCATCAGGGGCTGCGGTGGGAAGCAGAGCAGATCTGCGGGGGTGAAGAGTTCACGCTCAGGATTCATGCGGAGCTGGGCTCGAACCCCTTGGGACCATCTCTACCCTGGGCACCGCGCTGGGCACCAAGGCCACCTCCAATGTCTGCAGACTGAGCTCCTGTCCTCATAGAGCTCCCAGTCCAGTGGGGGAGGTGACAGTAAGCAGATTAATAAATGGACAAATAAGGAAGCCAGAGTGGCGAGCTGGAGGGCGGTGAGACCCCACCGGCGAGGGGGAGGGGAATCAGGGACGTTCTCCTGAGGAGGTGGCATTTGAGTGGGCACCTCAATAACAAAGGAGCCAGACTTCAATCCAAAGGGAGATGAGCAGCCGGGGCAGGAGCCCGGGACTGGACGAGCTTGGAGTCTGAAGACCAGCTAGAAAGACGGCCGGGCCGCAGGCCCGTGTGGGGCTCTGGGGTGTGGGCTTGCCCAGGGCCTTGCTCTCTGATGTCAGCTTTCTCCTCTGTAAAATGGGATCTCCAATGCCGCTTGCTATGGAGAGGGACGCGGAGGCCTCGTCCCAGGGGGTGGGCCTTCAGTGTGCCTGGCGTTTTATCGTCGCTCTGATATCAGCTCCACCCAGGGCATCCTTCGGGGTTTAATTCCAACATCACCCCCAGCCCAAAGGCCTTTCTCACCAAACTTCCTCCAGCCACGCAGATCCCTGAGCCTGGAAGTGCCGGCCCACAGCTAGGCTCTGTTGGCATCAGAAGGCAACTCTCGCCCAGCCGGTGTGGTGTGGCTCAGTGGTTTGAGGGTCATCCCATGAACCAAGAGGTCGCTGGTTTGATTCCCTGGTCAGGGCACATGCTGGGTTTTCGGGCTTGATCCCCAGTAGGGGGTGTGCAGGAGGCAGTCGATCAATGACTCTCATTATTGATGTTTTTATCTCCCCCTCTCCCTTCCTCTCTCCGAAATCAATAAAAGAAAAAAACAGAAGAAGAGGAATCGCTGGGTCAGCGTGTAAGCATATGCTCAGCTTTGGCAGGTGCAGCCAAACTGTTTTTCAGAGTAGCTGTGCCAATTTACACCCTGCCAACAGTACAGCGGAGGTCCTGCTGCCCCGCATCCCGCCAACTCTCACGACTGCTGGGAGCCCCTGTCCTGGGCATCCGCGCTGTGGGGCTCCACACTGGCGGCTGCGGAGGCGAGTGCCTGCTGGGGCTCGTGGTTCCCCCTGAAAATGAACAGTGTGCCCCGAAAATGAACAATGGAATATGATTTTTTAAAAAGTTTCATTCCAGGATAAAATGCAAACAATAGGTTCAGAGTTCAGGGACTTCGGGGAGGGGAGCGCAGCCGGATCCCCGTCAGCACTGCACAGAAGGGGGTTGGCACTGGGTGCTGGGGGCTGGTACTGAGTGGGAGGCGCTGGCACTGGGTGGGAAGGGGGTTGCAGGAAGCCACTGAAATGCGCTCCTGAAGTTACCTGGTTTGGGAACTGGCTGAGCAGATGGCCCCAGGGGGTAGAATCACTGCCACAGACGTGCCCACTCCATCTCCTATCCTGCCCAAATACCACCCCACCTCCCTCCTCCTCCTGCAACAAGCAAAGGCAGGGCCCTGTGTCCTTGGCCAAGGCCAAATAGCAGGGCAGGGCCTGCTGGGCAGAGCCAGGTACCACGGAGAGGGGCTCTCTTAACATACCTTGCTCAGATCCACCTCCTGGGCAGGTGGTTATGAGGGCACCTTAGGCACCTTAGGGCCTGGGGCACCTTAGGCAGCCCTGCCCTCCCTGCGTGACTGCATGACCTCCAGGTCGGCCACCCCCACCACAGCCCCCAGTAAGCTAGTCCAGAGGTAGGTGCCAGCCGGCATCCAGGTATGCCAGGGCAGGCTGAGGGCAGGAGAGCCTGTTTCCTCTGCTTGGCCAACCTTGCCAGCCTTGGCTCTCCCCGTGCAGAGTCAGCCCTGGGCGCAGAGGCCCTCTGGTCTTCACTCCGGCAGGAATCCTGTGCTTAGGCTCTCCCAGTTGCTTAAATCCTCAAGACGCAGAGGCCTCACCACCTTGCAAGGGCCCCCGAACTCTGGCTACGCAGCTCTGACACAGCGGCAGTAACCACCTTTTGCATCTTCTCATGGGCCAGGCACTACGACAACCTTACATAGTTTATCTCAGTGCCTCCGTGAAGGAGGTATGGTTATCACCAACCCCACTTCGCAGAAAAGGTCACTGAGGATCAGAGCCATGGTCCTGCTTAAAATCACACACACACACACACACACACACACACACACACACACACGTGTGTTTCCTACCTCTGCCCAATAGGAGGCCAGGAAGCAACGGCACCTCAACATCCATGAGCACACCTGGCAACCAGACCTTGGTTCCTAAGTACCACTCACCATAAAGGAACCACACACTTTAGAGAAATGGCTGGTTCTACTCCGGAGGCAGGGAAAACGCACGATGAGCTTAGAGCATCTTACGGTGCCAGAAAGTAAGGGAATGCTCAAAAAAACAAAGGACGGGAAGACATCCAACAGACCGAGGAACTGATCTGAAAGAGCTCCCAATGGCCAAAATTGGAACAATTTACACAACAAAATAAATACCTTAGTATTGAATTACAGCCCAAAGGATAAGGTAGGTAAATGCACAGGTCCATGCTGAAAGAAATAAATGATTGGTTAAATAAACGGGGGGGAGGGGGGGATCTTTCTTACAAAAGAATTTCAAATAATATATGTACCTACATCCTCAAAGGAGGTGGAGCTGGCCTCCTACCCCACCTCACATGCACTGTAGTGTGGGCTCCAGTTGCCGCCAGAGAACAAAGCCTGCTCAGCCAGTGTGGCTCAGTGGTTGAGTGCCAACCCAGGAACCAAGAGGTCGCCAGTTCGATTCCCAGTCAGGGCACATGCGTGGTTTCAGGCTCGATTCCCCTACAGGAGGCAGCCGGTTGATGTTTCTCTCTCATCGATGTTTCTCTCTCTCCCTCACCCTTCCTCTCTCTCTATAAAATTAAAATTTTTATTTTATTTTTTAAAAAGAAGATAAAGAACAAAGCCCGGCAGACACCAGCTTAACCGTGTAATCAAGGTTAACGTCGCCAGGAATAAGTCACACGCCCCCTGAGGTCCCGCGATGAGACAGGCGCTGGGCCTGCCTCTGTGGCATCCTTGCCCGAACCCATAGCTCCCGTCCAATCACGAGAAAACCGCTGGATAAACCCAAACGGAGGGACAGTCTAACAAAACACTGGCCACAGCGCCTCAGAACTGTCAAGGTCATGAAAAAAACCAAGGAGGGACTGAGAAGCCGTCCCAGCCCGGAGGAGGCTGAGACCAGACGACTAACTGCAATGTGGTTCCCAAACCGGGTCCCGGGACAGAGAAAGGGCGTTAGCGGAAAAACTGGTGAAACCCGAATAAAGTCTGGAGCTCAGTTAATAGGCACGTACCCGTGTCGGTTTTTTCGTTTTGACAACTACCATGGCAATGGGAGATGTTGACAACAGGGGGAACCCAGAGGGGCGTAGGGAATGCTCTGTACAATCTTTGTAACTTTTCTGTAACTAAAAGCTTTCTTTTATTTAAAAAAAAACACCTTTTTTAAATCCTCACCAGAGGATATTTTTTCCATTGCTTTTCAGAGAGAGTGGAATGGACCGGGAGAGGGAGAGAGAGAGAAACATCGATGTGAGAGACACAACTGGTGGCCTCCTGCTTACGCCGTGACCGGTGCCGGGGATCGAGCCTACGACCCAGGTACATGCCCTTGACTGGGAATCGAATCCGAGACCCCTCGGTACGCGGGCAGAAGCTCTAACCGCTGGGCAATACCTAGGTCAGGGCCACGACCTCCTTTCGAGGGCTGAAGGATGCTCCCATCCCCTCAAGTGTTCTCTTCCCTGGTCCTCCCACCCTCTTGGGTGACTTGGATTACAATGAGCTGACCTCCCCCGCGTTTACCCTTCCTTTGCAACAGCCACCGATTCCTCTTGGGGATCCATACGGTTTCAGGGCAGACAACTCCCCAGTCTGGCCCCAGGGATAGAGCGCACACACCACCCCCGGCCTCCGTGATCAGCCCAGAGGCAGCCATGGGACCCAAGCTGGTCCAATCAGAGAGCAACCCAGGTCTTTGAGAAAGTGGGGACAAAGACAATTCCCTTCTTCCACGTTGGATGTGACTGAAGAAGTCCCTGGGAGACAGGGTGAAGTTGACACAAATAGAGGAAATGTGAAGAGCTGGGTCCTCACTGACAGCAATGCGCCACTGGATCGAGCCTTGCCTGAAGCCCACCCTGGCTCTATACTTCTTTACATCGAAATGCCTGGGACCTATGAATGTCATCTCTAGATGGGATTTAAGTTAAGAATTATAAGATGGATTTAGGTTATTAAGATTTAAATGAAGAATTAAGAATCTGGGCGGGCCCCAAAATGCAATCACATATATCCTTATAAGGGGAGGCAGAGGGCTATCTGACACCACACACACACACACACACACAGACACAGAGAAGGCAATGTGACCACAGGGGCAGAGGCTGGAGTGACAAAAGCTGGCAGCCACCAGAAACCGAGCTAGACAGGAGCAGTTCTCCCCTGGAGCATGTCTCCACTCCAGCCGTGGATTTGGGCCCAGTGATACCAATTTCAGACTTCTGGCCTCCAGAACTCTGAGAGGGCAAATTTCTGTTGTTTCATATCAGTTGGCAGGAATTTGTTACAGAAGCTGTAAGGAACAAGTATAGCCTGGCTGGTGAGGCTCAGTGGTTTAGCGTCAACCTATGAACCTGGAGGTCCCGGTTCGATTCCCGGTCAGGGCACATGCCCGGGTTGCAGGCTCGATGCCCAGTAGGGGGCGTGCAGGAGGCAGCCGATCAATGACTCTCATCTGATGTTTCTCTCTCCCTCTCCCTTCCTCTCTCTGAAATAAATAAAAAACATATTTTAAAAAAGAATAGAAACAAGTACAAGAACTAATAAATTCTTTTTAATATTTCAGCCCATTTGAATCAGCCCAAAGCAGTCTAACTGAAACGCCGCTCCTCCCACCCTCCTCTGTTAAGAAGGGAACCTTACAGGAGGGCAAATCCCCAACGGGAGGCAGCCGAGCCCCTCCTGCTCTTCAGCTGGGGAAACGGGGGGGGGGGGGGCGCAGCAGATGGCGCACAGGCTCCAAGCAAAGGCAAGACGGGAGTTTATTTACAGATAAGTCACAACCAGGGCCCACTCAGGCTCTGGCCAGAAGACCCCACATACATATAGGCTGTGGGGCCCATTAGTACCAGAGCCTTTCCCCGCCAGGCCCCTGGTAAAGGGACCAAGAGTCAGGCAGGGCCAAGGACATGGAAGGTGGAAGGCCCCAGTCCTTGCCAGGTACCAGAGGTCACCTGTTGCGACCCCCATGCCAGAGGAGGAAACTGCCCTCAGCCCTGAAGCGTGGACACTGAGAAGCCTGGGACAGCTGTACTCTCGATGCCCAGCCACGGGGGGGAGGTCCCGGCGGCAGCGGCTCAGGGCACGGACACGCTGCGGGCCCCTCCGGACCTGTCCAAGAGCGAGTGTGGAGGTGGTGTCCCGGGTCACGGATGCCCCTCACGCAGGGGGCTCCCCCAGTTTGCTGGTGACGCTCGTGACCCGCTTGCTTTCCCGGAGGTTCCGGAGGCGGGCGCTGAGGCTGCTGATCTCCTCCACGTAGGCCTGGGGCACCCAGCCCTTCTCGCCATCTGCCAGGCGGACCCCCTCCAGCCAGCCTGGGGGCACACAGGCCAGGAGCAGCATCAGTGGCATCCGAGGGCCACCAGGGCCGGGTCTACAAGGGGCCCTGATGTGAGCCCTGATGTGAGCCTCGTCTGCACCCCTGGGGCCAAGGTGACACCAGCTCAGCACCTCCCAGCTCCAGGAAGGACCCTGCCTCTAGCAATCTCGTCGAGGAACTTGTGACCCGTTTTTCCCGACATCCTCAAAGGTATTTCCCACGTTCCCCGTCAGTCACTCTCAGTCCCACATCGGCACGAGGAGGAAGTGCCTCCTCTTGTCTAACTTCATTCCTGCACGCTGCGGTTGGCTGCCACCTGCATAACCTTGCCCTGTGATGTCTTAGCCACCTAGCGACCTCCTGCCACGGGAGCCCATCGGGGAAGACTTCCCGGGAGGCCCCTCTCACCCACCGTCACTGGTCCGGGTCCTCACGGCCAGGATGTCCGTCTTCTCCAAGGTCAGCTCGTCCGGCTGCAGCGCCTTGTATGTCCGGACACACTGAACCTGGGGGCGGTCTGACAGCCCCAGAGACACTGAGGGCGTCCCCAGGGCATGACAGGGCGGCAGGGAGGGGCAGAGGAGGAGGGGGTGGGAGGGTGGCCGCTGCTGTTCCTTGTCCTCTGACCCTCCCTAGCCCACTCCGGCCACGCTTCTCTCTCACCCTAAACACGGGCCTAGGTGAGTCCAGTCCCCCCCAGCTGCGGTTACTGTTTCTGCACCCAGGGCTCTCTCCTCCCCAGCTCAGCCCAACACCTTGCTCCTGACTCCAGGTCAATGTCCAACTGCCTCCAGAAACCCCCACAAACAGTAATGGTCCCCCCACATGCCCCCAATGCTATTCTGATACCCCCTCCAGGCTGTCTTCTTCAACTGGGGTTCAGGCGACATCGCTCCCCCATTTATAACCCTCCAGGGCTTCCTGATCCCCTTAGAAGAAAATTCAGAGTCCTCTCCACAGCCTACAAAGCCCTGGGGGTCTGGCGTCACCCCCTTGCTAACTGCTTCTCCTCCCCCCTTCTTTCCCTCTCCCCCTCACTCCTGAAGCTCAGCTGCACCGCCTACCCTGCTGTTCCTCAGACACTCTTAAGCTCCCTCCTGCCTCAGGGCCTTTGCACTGGCTGCTCCTCCTCCCAGGAGTGCTCTCCCCCAGACCTTTTCATGGCTGCCCCCCCCTCCTCCAGGGGCCTTCCCTGACCCCCTCTCTGGAATGGGAAGCTCACCCACCAGCCTAAGCTAGGTTCCTGGCTCAGGCCAGAGAATCGGTTCCAACCCAGGCCCCCAGCTCTTTCTGCTGCACCACATGGGCTGGTGGTATTGGGAAATCCACAGGCTTTGGGGCCAGACTGGCTTGAACCCCAGCCCTGCCACTTCCTAGTTGGGTGAACTTGGACGAGTCACTTTACCTCTCTGAATCTCTGTGTTCTAACCTGTAAAATGGGCTTCTGCGGGGATGAATTGGGAGAACATTCATAAAAGGCTTTGTCACCTCCAGGGGGCTGCCTGTGTGCATGGGGTCGGCCTGTCCTGTGCCAATTCCTCCTGTCCTTCGATGTTCTGCATAGCTGCCCCTGACCACCCAGGCCGGCTGATCTCTCTCCCTAAAGCCCCACCGGCCATGTGGCACCCAGGACAGGGGGGAAGGGGGAAAGCAACGAGGTGCTCAGTCCAGGGGATGCGGGCCTTGGAGGGAGGAGGGTGGCGGGTTGCTACCTTCCCCCTCGCTGATGACCTTCCTGTCCTCCTGGGGGCTGGAGGGGCACATGGCGGAGATCCACCGCTGCTTCTCACTCCTGGGGAAGGGATGTGAGTTATCACAACATGCAAACTGCATTTCCCAGGGTCGGGGTGGGGAAAGGGCTGGGAAAACGGGGAGTGACGTCCAGACCAGGGCCAAGGTCGTGTCTTCCCCACCCCGGGACGCACCTCACAGCCCTGTGCCCTCTCCCGCCCTGAGCATAAGAGCAGAGCAGGCCCAGGACCCCCTGGGTGCCAGCTCTGCCCATGTCCTGCCTTAGGCCGCCAGAGAAAAAGGCCAGCGCCTGCCTGGGGCGGGGACCCCCCCAGGCCCACTCACTCCGTCCGGGCCCTCAGCAAGAACTGGTGCTTGGCGTGCTGGCCGTGGAGGAGCTGGAGGAGGAACACGTGGCCAGGGATGCCCTGGGGCTTCAGGCTCAGGTCCTTCACCTGCAGCTCGGCCATCTTGGCGTGGACGAAGACGGCGAACTTCCCGAGCCTGCAGGACCGGGGGCGAGGTCAGCTGGGCCGGCTGGGCTCCCAGCCTCACCTTCAGGACCCGCCGAATTCTGATGAAAGGGAGACGAGCTGCCCTGGCCGGTGTGGCTCAGTTAGCTGGGCGTCGTCCTGCGCATTGAAAGGTCGCCGGTTCCGTTCCCGGTCAGGGCACAGGCCCGGGTTGCAGGCTCGATGCCCAGTAGGGGGCGTGCAGGAGGCAGCCCATCGATGTTTCTTTCTCATTGACGTTTCTATCTCTCCCTCTCCTTTCCTCTCTCTTTAAAAAAATTTAAAAATATATATTAAAAAACAAACAAAAACAAAAAAACCCTGACCAGGTAGTCATCAGGATGTATCCTCACTGGCCTGAGGGCTGCTGTGAGCACACAAGTTCCACCCATCTCTTTGTCCCCAGCACCCATCGGAGGGCCCGGCACAGAACAGGGGCTCAGTGGTGCTCTAATGAATGAACAAATAAATCAGGAATGAACTCCTCCCATCGCAGAAGACGCCGTTCTTCATCCACCCAGCCTCAAAGGCCTCCCTCACTCAGGAAACCGGGTCCATCACCCCAAGCTTATAATAACCACAGCGAATGCGAGCGAGCGTTCACCACGTGCCACGTTCTTTCCCTGTATTATTATCACATGCCCGATAGCCTCTGTGTTGCAGATGGAAGGCAGGATGGCGCAGTGGTTACGAGCTGGGATCGGGCATCAGACACACCTGGCCTCCTGACTCCTGCACTCAGCGGCTCCAAGACGCTGAGGATAACAAGGGAGCCTACGTACCAGGGAAGTACTAAGAGGACAAAAGGGAATAATCCAGAGCAGGCCTGGGGGGCACAGGCACACAGCGAAGGCTGGCTGTTGTCACCGTGACTCAGGCGGAGCTGGGGCTCCAGGGCTGTGCTCTTAATCCCTGCTCTGATCGGCTCAAGCTCAGAGCAGCTTCCAGTCCTTTGTACAGAGTCTGGCCCTTGAGTCTAGAAGATGAACTTGCCTTGAATCTCTGCCTTTCCTGCAGGAGCCTCCCAGGCCCACGGTGCCCTGGCAACATAGCCTGGCACAGGCTGGGGCTCCCCGGCCCAGGAACGGACTGGTTGGGAGCCCACTACTGGGGAGCAAGGGAGCCCAGCTCCGATCTGCCTTCCCACACACCCTGCCCGACTCACTCCTTCCGCCGGGAGAGAAGCAGGCAGTCGTTGAAGAGGTGCAGGTAGACGGCCTTGCTGGACAGCTTCAGCTTGGCCGGGGGTGCCGCGGGCAGCGGTGCCAGCTCCACCAGCTCCCCGTGCCGCACCAGCCAGCGGGCCTGGGAGATCAGAGGGAAGATCTGGGAGGGCAGAGAAGGCAAGGACGGGACGGGTCAGGCCCAGGGCAGCAGGGCAGAGAGCACAGGCCAGGCAGGGCGGGGGTGGGCAGGGATGAATGGCCAGCAGCCCCCAGGGAAGGAGGGAACCGGAGCTGCCCTCTGTGTGCCTGTCCCGCCCGCTGCGGGCATGCACCTTGCCCTCAAAGTGGATCTTCTTGCTCAGGTGGATGAGCTCCTCTGTTCTCTTCATGGACTGCACGCTGGCGTTGCATTCCTGGACCAGCTGGGGAGGCCGTGGGTGGGTCACCTGCAGCCCCACAGCCCCGGGTCCCAGAGCCCAGCCTCGGCCTCCCGCCTGGGGACCGGAAGCTCTGAAGGCTGGGGCTCTCTTAGGGACACACTGGGGCTCTCTTAGGGACACACCGGGGCTCTGGGGAAGCCCTTGGGCGCCAGATGGCCCCTGCCCGGCCCAGCTCACCTCCTTGAGTGCATTGAAGGCCTTTGTGGCCATGTCTTCATCCTCAGAGCCCTGGGCTGTCCGCTTCAAGATGTTCTGGAGGGTGGGGTCAGGGCAGTGAGGCAGGCCGGGACCTCCCCCCCCCCGCCCCGTGACCCTGCCCACCCGTGGGTGCCCAGAAGGGGCTGTGGAGGTGCACGGCGGCCTCTCCCGCGCCCAGCCCTCCCTGTGGCCTGCTGCCCGCTAGGTACCTCCACCAGCATCTTGAGGCGGGTGATCCTCTGGAAGGGCAGGATGAGGAACGATGTAAGGGGCAGGCGCTGGCACACGGGAGACTCCTCTAGGCGAGCCAGGATGCCGGGGAACTTGGGGTTCTCCAGGCTGGAAAGTGGGGAGGGGCCTGAGCTCCTGGGATCCATGACCCAGCCACCCCCCTGGTTCTTCAGGGGCTCGCCCAGCCCATCCTTCCTGAATCCTGGTCACAGAGCCCTTTCGGGGGCCCAGCCCTCTCAGTCACCCCCCCCAGCCCCGGCCTACAGCAGGCGCTGGTAGGTGCGCTCCTGGTAGGCCTGGTTGGTGACGTAGGGCAGGTAGACGCGGCGGAAGGCCGGGCAGTGGCTCAGCACAATGTCGCACACGCCGAAGCGCAGGACGTCCGCCTCCAGGCGCTGCTCCAGGTCCTGCAGGAACCTGAGGGGTCAGCGAGGGGTCAGGGCCAGGGCCAGACCCCAGACCTAAGAGCCCGGCCAGCCAGGTCCCTGCGCGCCGCCGGGACAGGCCAGCAGCCCCTTACCTCTCGCTGGTGCCCTTGACCTCGGGCAGTTTGGAGAACAGCCACTGTTTGTCCTGCGCCCCCAGACACTCGCTCAGCTCCGCGGAGCCTAAGAAGTGGCCCACGGCCACCGACAGGCTGTGGATGTAGGAGGCCTCCGACGTGATCAGTTCAAACTTGGCCTGAGCGAGGGCGGATGCCGGGCTGGACTGCTGACCAGCCCACCGGACGCCCTCGCCTCCCGCGCCCCCCACCTCAAGCCCTGGACACCACCTCCTGGGACAGAGCGCACCCCGAGTTCCCGACCCCTGCTCTAGCCCCGCCCCTTGACCTGGTGCCTGGGGCGGTTCGGGACCCATTTCCTGCGGCGCGCGATCGTTCAAACCCAGCTGGAGCCCTCGAGGGAGCCACTAGCTCAGCGCTTCGGGCCCTGCCAATCACCCGACGGCCCCGCCCCCGCCCTTGGCCCCGCCCCCGCGTCTGGCCCCGCCCACCATGCGGTTTCCCAGGAACGGCTGGGCCGCTTCCAGCCACCCCCTCCTCTGGCCCAGCCCGAGCCCGCCCCCTACGGCCCCGCCCCCTCCCAGGCCCCGCCCCTTCTGCATCCGGCTCCCGCGCTCCGGGTCCGCCCCCGCAGCCAGCCCCGCCTCCTCGGGGCCCCGCCCTCTCGCGGCCCCGCCTCCCCGCCTCCCGCCGCCTGCAGTCCGCCCGCCCTCTATCCCGGTGGCCCCGAGCCGCGCCAAGTCTCGGGACCAGGTCCTCCCGGCCCGGCTGCCGCTGCCCCATCCCCTCTGGGCCTCGGGACCACCCCCGACGAGCCCCGCCCCGCCCGCCGGCCCCGCGCGCACCTCCTGCAACTTGCAGTCGCGCAGGCTCAGCGTGGCCAGGACGCCGCTGCCGCGCACGTCGGGGATGTCCTGCCACAGCGAGAAGGTGGAGCCTCGCGCCGAGCGCTGCGCCCGGAAGGAGCTGCTGGGGGACAGGTTGGCGCGCGGCGGCCCGGGCCCCTCCTCCGCGGCCTCCGCCTCGTCCCCCGGGCCCTCCTCCTCGCGCTGCTGCCGCCGCAGCTCGCGGGCGCTGGCCACGTCGCTGTACTCCTGGTAGAGGACGGCTGCGCGGGGACAGGGCCGGGCGGCTGTGGGCTCCTCCAGCTGCTCCCCGCTCCCCCGAGAGCCCGCCTCACTCAACAGGTAGCGGGACACAGTGAATCCATCCACCTATACATCCACCCATCCACCCATCCACCCACCCATCCATCCACCCACCCATCCATCCATCCACCCACCCATCCATCCACCCACCCATCCATCCACCCACCCATCCATCCACCCACCCATCCATCCACCCACCCATCCATCCACCCACCCATCCACCCATCCATCCACCCACCCACCCATCCACCCACCCATCCATCCACCCACCCACCCATCCACCCACCCATCCATCCATCCACCCACCCATCCACCCATCCATCCATCCACCCACCCATCCATCCATCCATCCATCCATCCACCCATCCATCCATCCATCCATCCACCCACCCATCCACCCACCCACCCATCCATCCATCCATCCATCCATCCATCCATCCATCCATCCACCCACCCACCCACCCATCCATCCATCCACCCCTCCCTCCCTCCCTCTACCCACCCACCCATCCATCCATCCATCCACCCACCCACCCATCCATCCACCCACCCACCCATCCATCCATCCATCCACCCATCCATCCATCCATCCATCCACCCACCCACCCACCCACCCACTCATCCATCCATCCATCCATCCATCCACCCATCCACCCATCCATCCATCCATCCATCCATCCATCCACCCATCCACCCATCCATCCATCCATCCATCCATCCATCCATCCATCCATCCATGCATCCATGCATCCATCCATCCATGCATGCATGCATCCATCCATCCACCCACCCACCCACCCACTCATCCATCCAGCCAGCCACCCACCCACCCATCCACCCACCCACTCATCCATCCATCCACCCATCCATGCATCCATGCATCCATCCATCCATCCATGCATCCATCCATCCATCCATCCATGCATCCATCCATCCATCCATCCATCCATCCATCCATCCATCCATCCATCCATCCCTCATTTCACACACCCTGCTAGAGCACCAGCTGTGTGCTAGCCCCTGTGCTGGATGTGGAGATTCAACCCTCTTCCTCTCACAGGTCCCTAAGTCTCAGCTCTGATTTCCCAAACCCCCAGCCCCTTCCTCCATGACGCCCTCCCACGTACAGTTAAGGAGAAACCGTGACTGTCGTCGCTCACTGGCGCTTCTGGAACTCAGAGCCGGCTCTTCCTGCGACTCCAGCCTAGGACAGAGAGGATGTCAGGGCTCCTCTTTGCCTGCACCTCCCTCCCCCTCAGACCCTATCCTGAAGCAGGAGGTGCTACCTGGACTCAGGCCAGCTGCCATGGCCCCCACTTGGGTCCACAGGGGCTGCCATCGCCACAACGTCCACCCTCGTCTCCACACTGCGCGACTCCCTTCCAGATGCTCTCCCTGGAGAAGGCGATAGTGGAGGGTGAGTGGCCCCGAGAGAGTGGCCCTGGGCAGCGAGGCGCCACACTCCAGCTGACCAGCACCCAGCCTCAGGTGTCCAGTGCGTGAGCCTTGCTCCACCCCGCATCGGGCTCAGGGGCTGCTCTTAGGCCCCAGGGGAGGAGCAGGTACCTTCCCGGGCTGCTCCGGTGCCTGACCCTTGGGTCAGTGCTCTGGCCGCAGAATTCCGCCCAAGGCGCAGGGAAGAGTGCAGCCGGGTCATCAGCTCAGAGGCTGAGAAACGCCTCCGCTCAGGCCCCTCCAGGCCCCCCCGGGTGGGCCCAGACAGCTCTAGCGGCCTAGGCTCCTCAGGGCTCAGGGACTGCTCTGCCACCTGGCCAGGCTCGAGGAAGACAGCGTGGGCCTCGGGGCTGCCAGGGGCCTCTTCACTCTGATACACCCGCATCTTGCGCCCTGCAGGTGGGGTGAGAGCAAAGGCTGGCATCCCCTTCCCCGGGTCTCTCCCCACCTCCTCTCTGCTGCTGCCCTGGGGCCCTGAGCATCCAGGCAACAAACCCAAATGAAAGGGCAACGTGTTTGCTGTATCTGGTCCCCAGAGAAATGAAATCAACAAGAAGGGCAGAGAGGGTGCAGTGCCTGACTGCAGTGGGCAAAGGGCCAGAGAGCCCAGGACAGCCATCCACTTGCTGTGTGACCTTGGACAAGTCACTCACCTTCCCTGAGCTCCAGTTGCCCATCGCTAAAATCTACCACTTGTCCCGCCTATTTGGGGAACTCTGGGGCTTAAGAGTCCTAAAAATTTAGCCACCCAACCTACCCCCTATCCACCCCCCTGGCCCATCACCCCCTCACCCGGAGTCACTCACAGGCTGACTTCTTCTCCGAGCCATGGCTGGCCCGGCGCTGCGGCTGTGAGTGCTGGGGACTCCAGGTTCCCTCCAGAGCTGGGGGCTGGGCACTAGGGCAGTGTGGCCAGCTGCCTGCCCTGCTGGGCCGCATCCCCGCACTGGCAGAGATCTCGGCGTCTGGGACTCCTGGGGATGGTGGCCATAGCAGCCCTTGGAGAGGAGCAGGGGTCCCCAGGGACCAGCGGCTGCCCGGAGCCTGCAGCTCCTCTGGGGTGACAGGGAAGAGATCCAGACACACAGGGCTTGGGGGCTGCAGGGTGGGCAGCTCCACAAAGGACAGGCTCTCCTGCTGGCACACAGCTACTGGGTGGCGGGCAGCACCAGCCGGCCCAGCCAGGTGGGGCTGCAGGGTGGCGGGTGGCCCACAGTCCATTCCTCCTCTGCTCTGCCACTCACCTGGGCCTGCAGGGGAGAAGATATCAGAGTAGGACACAGGACAGTGGGCTGGCCAGTAAGCCACCATGTCCTGGAGGCCCGGACAGCCCTTATGAGGACATGTGGGCCCACATTTGTACCCGCACACTCACGCACCAATCACAGGAATCGCTGATACTCACATGGCATCTAATGAGTGATAGGCCAGGGGCTTCATACATATTATCTCATTTAATCCTCACAACAACCCCGAGTTGTCCCCATCCTACAGGTGAGGAAAGCGAGGCACCGAGGTTATTTGGTGAATGGTGGAGCCAGGACTCTCACCCAGGCTTTCAGCCACCGTGTACGTTTCCTCCCTGTCACCGACAGTCAGCTGTACAGGTACACGCCCTGTCACACAAACCCAGGCGTGTGTCAGGCACACCCACACACGTTTGCTCCCAGTATACACACCGATGCACACGCGTTCACAGGTACACTCACACCTCTCACTTCCGCGGGCTCACACCTGCACACACCTTTTTTTACACAACTACGTGTTTTCACACACACTGCTCCGTCCGTGATTCACACACCCACTCAGGCTTTCTCATGCTCCCGTGCCATCCCGTGCCCGAGCCAGGGCGCGGGCATAAACACAGGCCCGGGAAGTCCTGGCGTTGCTGTTACCCAACCTCCCGTCCCGTGCCCCATGCCCAGAGCTGCTGCCTTCCGCGCCGAGTGGTGCCCACGCCCATGCCAAGCTGGCTGGGAGGGTCACAGACTGGCAGGCGCGCCACCATGCAGAGCAGGCTGGGCCCTCCCAGGAGGCCAGGGAGGTGTCCCAGCCCCCCAGCTTGGGGTGAGAAGGGTTTCTCCCCCACCCCGGCTCCCAGCCCCGGGATCAGGCCAAACTGAGCGGGTCCTCTCTATTTAGGAAGTCACCCCAGGGAGGCTGCTGGGGCCTCGGGGCGGGCCTGACGATGCAGGGGCCCAAGCCCCCGCGCCCTTGCCCTCCGCCGGCTGCCCTCCGCCAGCCCCTCACCTCTCCAGCAGAGGCCCGTCGCTGGTGCTCGGCTGCTCCGGCCGGGGAAGCCCTCTCTCTGCCCAGCTGGCCGGGGGAGATCCCACCCAGACAAAGAGTTTGATTCATCAAACCCTGTGGTGAGGCAAGCGGGAGGGAGGGAGGGAGCAGGCGGCTGGGCGGGGGCCTCCCCTAGGCTGGCCTCGCTGTGGGCAGGCGGGGCAGCAAAGACCCCCCCACCCCAGAGGCCCCTCAGGCCAAAAGGGCAGTGCCCAGCCTGGCAGGGCCAGGAGGCCCGGGAGACCAAGGCAGAGACAGAGACCTGGAGAAATGGACAGCAACCTAGAGACCGAGACCCGAAATGCTGAACACCAGAAATCCCAGACGCCGCGACATTCAGGGACACAGGGACAGGGACAGAGACAGAGACACTGAAGATTTCAGACAGACCACATCCTCAGAGACAGATGTGGAGCCCAGAAAAACCCAGAGACAGATAGATGAACATTTCGTGCCCTGAAGGGTTGCCAGTCCAGCAGGGGAGCCAAAACCAAAAACAGTTACAGTCCAGGCTGGCAAGAGCAGAGCCAGAGGGACCACCAGAGCGGGGTGCTGGGCTCAGCTCGGCCTGGGCATTCCAGGAAGGCTTCCTGGAGGAAGTGAGAGCTAGCTGTTCTGGCTGAAATATCTAGGGACCCAGGATGCATAGATAGGAAGATAGCCTTGGCCTGGAAACAGTGACAGTGTCAGTGACTCTGGGAGAGAGGGACAGAGGAGAGGACCCAGGGGCGACAGCTGGATCTGCGACTGGGCCCCACTCTCTCTGATGACCCCTTGACTCTCTCCCTGCTCTCTTCACCCCTGCCTGGGTGGGGGTGGGGGTGACTGCTCCTAAGGGACAGTTACTGTCCTCCGCAGGGACAGCTTTAGCTAGTATCTTTTTTATGTTTTTTTGTTTGTTGCTGTTGTTGTTTTTAGAGAGAGAGAGAGGAAGAGGAAGGGAGAGAGAGAGAAACATCGATGAGAGAGAAACATCGATTGGCTGCCTGCAGCACGCCCCCTACTGGGGGTCCAGCCTGCAACCCTGCATGTGCCCTGACCAGGAATCAAACTGTGATCTGGTTCATGGGTCGATGCTCAACCACACTGGCTGGGCTTTAGCTTGTGTCCTAAACCTCTGTCCATCTAAGCAAGTCTCTCTCAGTTTCCTCATCTGGTGATGCCAACTTCAGATCGCAAATAGAATTAAGGGTAAGAGTGGGAGCTTTATCCTCCATAGTCATTCTTCTGAGTTTTGTTATTAGTCTTTCTCCAGTCAGGGGGGTGGCTTGGGCCATCACACAGATGGGAAACTGAGGCAGTGAGGGCTAGACATCCCCTACTTTGTAGAGGCATCCGGCAAGAGACATGGGACCGCTGCCCACCAGAAGGGTCTCTTTCTCTCCAGGAACCACAAGTCCTCAACACAGAAGTCCCACTTGCTTCTGTGGGCACACGTGCCAGAATACACGCTTGAGAGAACATACATGTGCAAGAACACACATGCCAGAACACACGTGCAAGAACACACATGTCAGAACACAAATGTGCGGGAACATGCACATGCAAGAACACACGTGTGGGAGCACACATGCTAGACTACACACGTGCGGGAACACACCCACGCCCCCGCTTCCCTGTGTTCTGGGAGGTTTTTCTCCACTGGGGTTCTGGAAGCCCCTGAAGGGCAGGGAGGAACCTCCCACCCCTGTCAGTTGCAGAGATAAATGAGCAAAACATGGAGCCCTTGAGGCAGGAACACCCCCTCCTACAGCCTCAGGGGAGAAGGCAGGGTGAAGGTCGATGGTGGTGCGAAGCTTTCTAGGGGGAGAGGGGGTGGAGGCAGGTCTCTTGGGTGGGGGGGAAGCCAGGGCCAGGCCGAGGGGCAACGGGAAAGACCCATCTAGCTGGGCTGCGGCCCTGTGACCTCCCAGGGATGTGGCCCAGTCACCCTCAGTGCTGGGGACCAAGGAGGGCGGGGCTGTGTCTGTATTGTGGGGAGCTCATCTCTGTTAGAAAGGACAGAACCTCAAGAGAGAGCTGGCCGAGCGAGCAGGGACCTTACCTACCCAAGACATGGTCACAGGACACTCGAGCGCCCACTAGGCCAAGGTCATTCTGGGACCCACGGGGGACAAGACCCAGTGTGTACATGGACAAGCTGTGTGGCCTTAGGCAAGTCACAGCCTGCCCCTGGGTCTCAGTGTCCCCATCTGTAAATTAATCCCGAAGGCCCCCCCTGGCTGCCTTGTCTAGGAAACCTGTGTCATCTGGTAACTGCAGGCCAAGAAGGATGGGCAGGGGCCAAGGGCCCATCCAGCGGGCACTGCTCATCACAGGGACAAGGACCCACTTGGCAAGGCTGGCAGAGGGAGTCCCTGGACACACCTCTGGCCTCCTGTGCCTAGCTCTTCCCTGCCCCTTTCCTGGTGCCCTTTCCCCGTTGCCCAGAGAAGTAGGGACCCTGCTAGGGCCCGTCAGCCCTTAAAGGGACAAAGCCAAGTGGAAGGTCATGGCTGGAAAGGGGACCCAGGCCCAGCAGGCTGTGGAGCCCCAGAAGGCCATGAGTGAGTGCAGGCCAGGACCAGAGGCCAGCCGGGCAGCACAAAGGACCCGCTCTGGAAGGCGGAGGGAGAAGCATGGGGCTGCTGGCAGCCGGGCGGGGCCCTACCTCAGCCAGGGAGCTCCGTCCAGCCTCCAGCACCGTCCAGGGCTCCAGGCCACCCTGGGGGCTCTGGGGTTGCAGCCAGGTCCTCAGGGGGCGATGTCAGCATGGCCCCTGAGCCTGGGCAATGCAAGCTCCTGGGTATTGTGTGGGGCAGGGAGGGGGGAGGTGAAGGCGGAGGGAACCTCGCAGGCGGGCAGGCGGCTGTCTCAACGTGCCTGCTCCCCGCCCCCCTTCCCCAGAACCGGTTTGGCCAGTCTGGGGTACAAGAGGGGGGCTGGAACAATGGGAGTCCTATGCCCCGGAGAGGCTCTGAAGGACCCCAGACCGCGTCCTAAAGATGGGGAGGCACGGCTTTTCCTCCCAGCGGACAGCTCACCCTCTCCTAGAGCTTCCCCAACGTGAGATGTGCTCAGGAGTTTCCTTGGGGCTTGGGAGCATCCTGGGACCTTCGCAGGGAACCTCTCAGCCTTGGACTCCTCAGGGACCCTGAGAACTTCTCAGGGTGCTGACCCTCTTGGAGATGGCGACAGTCTCTATAAAATGGGAGCACTGATCGTTATGGTTGGGAGGCATCATCCTGGCCAGCCCTTCCAGCATCACTGCTCCTCATGAATGTCCTGTCTCACCATCCCTAACGGCCTCCTCCACCAGGAAGCCTTCCCAGACTCCACCACACCCAATGAGCCCTCTATAAACCCACTGAGCAGAACCAGTACCAGGTCAGGAGGGTCCATGCTGTGCCTGGCATGCAGTCTTACCAAGCCCATGCAAGGGAAGCTGCTTTCTCCCTAATACCACCCGCCGTTTACCTGAGCACTGGGTAATGGCCAGGCACTGAGTATTAACATGAACATGTACATAAATATGAATATTCGTGTTGCTAATAGCTCTCACTGTACACTCACTGTGTGCCAGGCATTGTGTGGGATACTGTTGCAGCTCCCACTTTTTATTTCATTTTATTTATTTTTATTTTTTAAAAATATGTTTTTATTGATTTCAGAGAGAGGAAGGAAGAGGGAGAGAGAGAGAGAAAAACATCAATGATGAGAATCATTGATTGGCTGCCTCTCACAGGCCCCCGACTGGGGATCAAGCCAGTAACCCCGGGCAAGTGCCCTGACCAGGAATTAAACCTCTATCTCCTGGATCCTAGGTTGATGCTCAACCACTAGCCACGCCGGCCCGCAGCTCCCACCTTTTAGATGAGCACACGGGGCCTCTACAGGTTGCAGTGGGCATGGCCCCGTTTCAGTCTCTCATGAGCTCTCTGAAGTCCCTGTCCCTCATGGAATTGAGCCTCTAGGGGTTAAACAACTTGCTCAAGGTCACACAGCTAATAATAGTCGGAACAAATATTCAAACCCAGGTCTGTCTACCAACCTGTGCCCTTAACCACTGCCCCGTGCTGCCTCACCAGGCTCAGGAAAGGTCTGCTGAGAAGTGTTTGAAAGTCTAGCGGGAGGTGACCTCAGCTGACCGAACTAAATCTTTCAATTATGGTTTGTACACTTCAGGCCTCGATGAACATACGGGGCAGGAGGCCAGCGCCCAGGCCCCAGGGAACTCTCCCGCTACCAACTGGTGGTCACTCCGTTCAAAGTGGTTAATTAGGTCCCTCCACTCCCTCATGCCCCCCTTGGCCACCCAGAGCATCGTCACATAATGGGGAGACACCGCACACGGGATAGGGACCAGGCCTCCGGGGAGAGGGCCGAGCTGGGGCGCAGAGGGGTTTACTGCCAGCATCGCGCACAGGGCAGGAGACGGGGGCAGGGAGAGGGAGGCAGAGCAGGACTGGGGGGGTCTTCGGAGAGCTCCAAGCCTCTCACCTCAGCCTCGGGGTGACCTTGAGGACGCTGGCCAAGGTCCTGCCCAGGCCCCTAGCGGGAAGCAGAGAACCCTAATCAAAGCCGCATCCTGGGGACCCAGGGTCCTGGAGGCGCGGTCCCGCCTCCCTCGCTCCTGCATCCTGGGCGCTGGGGCCAGGGCTGCTGCGGCCTCGAGCAGAGCGCACGACTCGGTCGGGCCAAGCAGGCTGCCCCCCGGCGGAGCGGAGGAGGCCCGGGGGCGGGGAATATGTAAACGAGGCGTGGTGGGGGCGGGGAATATGTAAACGAGGCGTGGTGGGGGCGGAGAATATGTAAACGAGGCGTGGTGGGGGCGGGGCCTGGCGAAGGGCAGGCCTATCAGGTAATTAGAGGTAATCCCGCCAATCCTCCCTCTAGGCGAAGACAAACCAGAGGCGGGGAGGAAAAGCGGACCTAAGGCCTGGGGCGGGAAGAGGGGCGTGGCCACAAGGGGGTGGGGCCACAGGGGCGTGGCCATAGGGAAGGTCAGAGGGGCGGGACCGGGGCGTGGTCATGTGGGTGGGACCAGGGGGCGTGACCAGGGGTGCGGCCAAAGGTGTGGGACCATAGGGGCATGTCCAGAGGGGCGGGGCCAGAGGGCCTTGGCCATATGGGTGGGGCCAGGAGGCGTGGCCAGGGCAGGGCCAAGCCCGCCGGGCCCCTGACCCGGAGCCGCAGTCGCGCTGCATCCCGTAGCCGGGGCGGCCGGCACCGCGCGCGGAGCCAGGCGGGGGGCGCAGCAAGAACTCCACGTGCCGGGGAGAAGGGGAGCCAGGGAGGGTGCGCCCCTCAGCAGCCCTAGTTCGCGAGCCCTTACGAAGTGCAAGACGCCGTTCCGAGGGCTTTCCGGCGGTTCATTCATTTAATCCTCGCGACAACCCTGGGCGGTAAGTACGCTGCCTGCTCCTGTTTTACGAGGGAGGAAACCGAAGCATAAACAAGCTGTCCTTCGCCCAAAGACACAGAGATGCAAGTAGCACCCTTAACCCTGGGACTCCCAGGGGCGGGGCTGGAGAAAGCGGGTCTGGAGCCCAGCCGGCCGGAACGCGCCTCCTCCCTGGCTCCGGGTCCGCCGCCAGGGGGTCCTAGTGCCAGAGGCAGTGATCCTGGCTCACTGCGCACTGCCAGGTGCGAGCGCTGGACACCGACTCTTCCCGACGATCCTCGGAAATAGATCCTGTTGGGCGATGCAGCCCATTTCCAGCCAGCGCGCGGCGGAGTCTGGACTTGAACCCAGGTCTGTCGGACGCTGACCCTGCCTCGCAGGTGATGATGAAGCCCAGAGGCGCAGCCGGCTCCCCTGCGCGAAGGGGCTCGTACCTGCGCCTCGGAGGGCACCCCGTCCTCCCGGGCTCTCGATCCCACTCCCGGCTCTCCAGCCCCTCCCGCTAGAGCGCCCCCAGACTCAGCTTTCTGCCCTCCCGGCTGGGCCCCGCCCCTCCAGACAGGCCCCGCCCCCCGGGCAGGGCAGGCTGGGTTGCACACACCGAGGTAGATGGGCACACAGCTGGTGGCGGAGCAAATGAAAGCGTGGGTGATGGACTAGAGGATGGGTGGGTGCGCGGGTGGGTGGGTGAGTGAATAACAGGTAAGTTCGCTCAGGGACTGCTGACTGCACACTGCTATGCCCTGGATACTGGAGGTGCCGTGGTGACCAAACTGGGTTGCTGGGTGGCCAGGCTCCAAGTCCCCGGCCCCACTTTCCTCCCTGCTTTGTTCTTTCCCAAGGAGATGGCGAAGGGGATTGCTCACCCTTGACTTGGGGTGAAGCTGGGAGACCCCACCTCCTGGAGTGGTGCTAACCGGGACCAGTCTGGCCTGCCCTGCCCTGCCCTGGGGAAGATCTGGGTTACTTTCCAAAATAACCTGGCTCTCGGCAGAGCTGGTACCCAAGAAGGGTTTGGAGGTTTCCTTTCTGGGGGAGTTTTAAGCCCAGAGATAAGTGGCTGGGATGTGGGGTAGCTGGTACTCACAACACAGGTGCCTGGAGCTGGAGGGTTGTATTCAGGCCCAGAGCCCACCCTTACCGGGTCCCATTCCCACCCTCCAGTTTGCTGGGGCCCTGGTGGGGTGAAGTCGACTGGAGCTAAGAACAGAGGGAGCAGGCTGAAGGCCAGCGGCTTGGATGCAGAGCTGGAGGCCGCAGGAGGTCTATAGCCTGCAGGCTGTGCCTCTGAGAGTCCTGGGGTCCTGCCAGGGACATTTCTTCTCTAGGGTGTTAGAAAGCTCAGGACCCAGCTGTGAGCTGGAGGTGGGGGTAAGAAGATGCTGGCCATTCCTCTAGGCCTGGAAGGGTTGACAAGCCTGTGGGCAGGGCCCAAGGTAGACAGACATGGCAAGTGCTCAGGAGTGAGCAGGGGGTATGCATGAGCCTCCTGTATGTGCCAGGCAGGGGCACCACTTTAGGACGGTGCTGGCTTGGGTGCACACATGATCATGTGTGTGAGTGTGCGTGTACAGAGCTGCAGTGCGGACTTCTCAACAGGGGGCTCCAAGGGCCAGCTCGCTTTGGGATCACTATACCTAGACCCCCGGGGCCCTGCCAGCTGGGTCAGACTGAGGCCAGGCCTCAGGGAAGGGTCAATCTATGGAGCCAGATAAGGTATCATAAGGGACTCTCAGAAAGCATAAAGGCCCCCTCCTCAGTACCCCCCCCCCCAGCCTGTATTCACCAGTGTCTCTGGCTGGTGGGGGCAAGTTCACTCACCTTCCTGCTCCTGTCCTTGCTGGCTTCCCACAGGGCAGAGCTGCCCACAGGCAACTCACTCCCTGGGATGCTGACTCCCGCAGGCTGGCCAGGCAGCTTCACCACCACCACCGCAGAGCCAGGGTCTCGCCTCCTGGACACACAGGTGGACTACATTTCCCATCCTCCCCTGCAGCTCCATGTTGATCACATGACTAAGGATTGGTCAAAGGAAGGTGGCCAGGTCCACAGAAACCTCCGGGTGACCTCTGGCTTGTGCTCATGGTGATGCCCCAGGGCAAACCGGGAAGCCCAGTGTTGAAGATCTCAGAGCCTGGGTCTCTGGATGACTGCATGGAGCCGAGACACCTCAGCCACCTTCGCCTCCACCCGAGGTGAGACATAAACAAGAAAAAACCTTGTACAGAGTTAAGCCACTGAGCTGTCAGGGTTTTCTGGTGCAGCAGATGGTATTTCCTCAACGACAGGGTGGGGCAAGAGTATTCGAAACACAGTTTATTCTTGTACTACTATTTATTAATTATTGCCTTATTTTCCATATGAACAACTGTAAACCTACTTTTGCCCCACCCTGTCATACGGGCCCTTGATTGAAGTCACTTGGAGTCCAGGGCCCAGCTGAGACCCCTGACTCCCCAGTTGCCTTCCCTATATGCTTCAGAAGGGGAGGGACAGCAGGAGGTTTGGGGAGATGCTTGAGTCCTGGGGCCCTGACCATGCTAGTTCTTCAGCTTCCAGAGCCTGGACTCCCAGGACCAAGGGAGAAGGCCAGGGGCTTCAAACCACTGCCCACAAAGCCCTGGACCCCCACCTCATGCCATGAGTTCCGCAGGGAAGTGCTGCTGGGGCAGAGTCTTCACAGGCCACCTTCCTCCCTGACAGTTCTCAGGATGAAGTCAACATTCCTGCCCCAGACCTAGGTCCTGGGTACTGTCCCCTGCTCTGGGTCACGCGAGGGTAAAGAGTAAGGACCATAGGTGCCCACTCATGTCAACCAGGGGTGTCCTCTGTGGGGTCGGGAAGCACTCCTGCTGCCACCTGGTCCTGGTGCCACAGCTGCTCTGCCAGGCCATTGAGCACATGGGCAACGTCGGCCAGCCCGGCCCTCCCATCCAGCGTGCGCCCATCTGCCAGCCGCCGCCCGGGCACACTCTTTACCCGCAGGAGGGGCAGCTCATGGGCCTGCCGGAAGGCCGTGAGGTCGCGCTCAGGCACGTCCGTGTGCATGTACTGGTCAAACCTGGGGGAGGGTTAAGGAGCCCAGTTGGGCGCCTATGCTAAGCCTCTCCCCAAACCCAGCCTCTCCCTCCTCCCTGGAGCCCCACCCCAGGGTCCGGGGGAGGCCCTGCTGTGGCCCGTAAGATAAAGCCCACGGGGCTGGACCCCACGGCCGGGCAGAGGCAGGGTCCATGTCAGTCCTGGGGGCTACCCAAAGGATATTTGGAGCCAATGACCATCCTGACGACACCGGGAGCCTGGCCTGCTATGCGGGTCAGCTGGGCAGGGAGGTCCTCGAAGGAGGCGCGGTCGGTGAAGGAGAAGAGAAAGAGGAAGGCGTCTGTTTTCTCCTCGCAGGCCTGGGGATGAAGGGGCGGACTCGGGGCTGGGCCACGGGACCAGGGCCCTCCCGTCGGCTGCAGGGCCCTGGGAAGTCTCCGCACAATCCCTCCTTTCACAGACTGGGAGACAGGCCCAGAGCAGCGAGGGGCTGGGCCCAGGGCAGAGCTCAGGCTGGGATCCCGTCCCCAACGCCAGCTCAGAGCCCCCCCAGCCGGGGCAGCACCCTTAGCCCATTCAAGCCCAGTTCTGGCTCCTGCAAACCAGGCAGGCTGGGCTCAGACTCCTGGACTCAGAGGCCCACCTCAGACCACCAGAGCCTGGGACCCACCCAGGCCCCCCCGCCTGCTCACCGGCAGCATGTGGTCGAACTTTCTGAGCGCAGACTCCCCGCAGTCCCAGAACTCGAAGCGGAACATGACGACGCGGCCGCTGACCTGCAGCTTGGCCGGCCAGAACACCACGGTGGTCTGAATGCCTGGGGAGGCGGGCGGCCACTTAGCATGGGAGGGGCAGGGGCGGAGTGGGGCCAGGGAGAATGCGGAGAGCACGGCCCTGTCCCCGGGGGTGTGAGCCTGATGGGGAAGGCACAGCCCCCGACCTGGGAGAATTCTCGGTCTGATGAGGGACACCGACCCGGCGAAGGAGCCTTGTCTACCAGGGAGCCCTAACCCCAGCCGTGACAATGACGTTTCACTCATATGTGTGCAAGGAACCCAAAGGTCCCAGGACAACACTGGAGAATGTTGCCACGTGATGGCCAATCAGCATCCAGTGGAAGGGAACAGGAAAGGAGGTTGGTGTTTCCTGAGCACCCACCTTCTGCCAGCTCAGTGCTGGGCCTGTTACCACCACTCTCTCTAGTACCACCCTCCCCACAACCCATGGGATTGACACTATTTTTCCTGTTGGGGGAGGAGCCGGTGTGGGCTCAGAGGTGAGGTGGCCTTCCCAGGCTGCAGAGGAAACCGTGGGGCTGGTTCAAACCCCAGACGGTGTGGTCCGGGGACAGCCTCCACCCCAGGAAGGCCTCCAAGGACGGGCTCACCAGTGGTCTCGTGGTGCACCACGGGCACCTCCAGGCCGGCGAGCTTGGCCACCAGCGCCGTCTTGCCCACACCACTCTTCCCGGACACGAAGATCTTGTAGCTGGCCGTGTCAACGGCCACAGCGGGGGAAAGCACTGGTCGCTCGAGCAGCCCTAGGGCAAGAAGGGAGCCCTGTGGGGTCAGGTTGTCGAGAGTCTTGCCCCACCAGACCCTGGATGGGGCAACCTCATCTTTAAGGGGTTTTTCAGGGTCAACCGCCCGCGGTTCTCTGTACTCATTACCAAGGCCTGGGACACATGCAGCGTCCCTGGTGAGAGGCTCTGCTGAGAACCCTGTGCTCTGGGAGCTGGGCCAAGGCCAAACCGACTTAATTTTTTTAAAAGAAATATTTTTAAATTTTTACTTTATTTATTTATTTTTATTGATCTGACAGAGAGGAAGGGAGAGATAGAAACCTTAATGATGAAAGAGGATCACTGATTGGCTGCCTCCTGCACGCTCCCTACTGGGGATCGAGCCGGAAACTGAGGCACGTGCCCTGATGAAATCGAACTGTGACCTCCAGGTTCATGCGTCGATGCTCAACCACTGAGCCACTCCGGCCGGGAAACACCAGCTTATTTTTTTAGGTTTGATGCATGAGATGGTTTTATTGATATTATGACATGTTCTACATTTCTCACATGTAAAAGAAAGGTGTTTCATAATTCTTTCCTCCGTAGAGAAATATCAGAAGTATTTTCAATTACTATAAACTCCTTAGAGTTAACATATCAAGATTTTATAATTTATTTTTTAATTTTAGAGAGAGGAAAGGGGGAGAGAGAGAGAAACTCAGTGTGAGAAAGGAACATTGATCGGCTGCCTCCCATACATGCCCTAATTGGGGATTGAACCCACCACCTTTTGGTGTACGGGACAACACTCCAACCAACTGCGCCACGCTGGCCAGGGCTATGAGTGTTTTTAATTTAAAACTTGCACAAAAAAGTCTAAAATTATGATACATCTGTAGGCACAGGACCTCAAAGTCCTAAGGTGTGGGCTGCCCTCTCGTCCTCTGGTTTTAAGCTTCCTGGGCTTTGCCTCTCCTGGGCAGAGCTGGGCTGCTGGCCTGTCAGCCCAGCCCTGCCCGGCCTGGGGGAGCTGCTTCACCCTGCGGAGCTCGAGTGTCTTATCCCGGAGACAGCTGGATAGGAAAGAGGCTGTGTCTCCTCACTAGGCTTCCCGACTCTGGAAGATGCGCAGAAGCACCCAGCAGGGGGCCTGGCACCAGGCATGGTGCACAGGGCACCGGCTCAGTCAACAGCGTCTCTGGTGACAGTGGTTCCTGGCAGGGCTTTGCCTGTTTCCATGATCCTGGCTCTGATGATGGAATTAGCTCTAAGGAGATGTTGGGGTGGGGGTCCCCAGGATACACAGGGGGGTCCCAAGGCTGAGAAGTGCAGTGCCACAGGCCCTCCCTGCCCTGCTTCTCTGCTCCTCCAGGGAGTGACAGGTGACACTGTTCTGGCTAAGCATTGGCAGGTGACAGGCTTGGGCAGGGGGAGCGGGGTACTCACCAAACACCCGCCGGCGGTTCTTGCGCAGGATGCAGGCCAGGTACTCCTTGCCCTCGGCGCTTTCGTGCCAGTCGGGGACAATCACCGAGCCCGGGGCGGGTGGTCTGGCCATGGCTGGGGTGGGAGATGGCAGAACGCTGAGAGCAGGGGAAGGGAGAGGGCGACTGTCCCCAGCTGGACCTACCTGTGAGCCCCCTTCGCCTGCCCCCGGCTCCAGGGGGAGCCCCAGCCCCCTCCTCGGCGGGTGGAGCGGTATGGAGCCCACCCGTCCCGCTACCCCGATGGCATTTCGGAGTCCACGCTCCCTTTCCCTGTCCTGGGGGGGGTCACTCATCCCCGTCTATGCCCCAAGCAGTGCAATTCCATAGGCCCTTCTACCGCATTTCTCCCCGGAGGGGGGCGGGGGCAGCCGTCCCAACACTGCCCCAGGGGCATTTACAGCGCGCCTCCCCCTGGCCACCTCTCAGCCCGCACCGTGGGCAGTCCCCGCGGGCACACAGGCCCGGCGGCGCAGGTCCCGCCGAGGCCCCCGCGCTCCCGCCCGGTCCCGGCTTCCGCCCGGCCTGCGCTCGCCTCCTGCGCGCGGGGCGCGGTGCGCAGCGCGCGGGGCGCGTCACGGGGCCCCGCGGGCGCGGAGGCGCATGTGCCGAGGGTGTGGTCAGACGGCGCGGGGCGGGGTTGCCGCCCGGTTGGGGGCGGGGCTGGCCTCTATGTCCGAGGCTCCCGCCGCGCCGCGGCTCCTCGGGCAGGGCCCCCCCCTCGGGCGCGGTCCCCCCCCAGCGTCACCAAGTCGCCCCTCCCCAGGGGGAGACCGCCGTCCGCGCCCGCTGCCCCGGAGGGGAAATGCTCCTCCCTCCTAGGGGCCTGCACGGCAGCGCCCGGTCCGGGGCGGGGCGCAGCGCTGTTTCCGCTGTGGCTCTGCGACCCTGCCCGGCAGGACCCCGGGGTGCGCTGAGCACCGCTGGCGCCGCAGGTGGGGGAGAAGCAGCTCGGGGCGATCAGCGCTCCTGCCCGAGGCCCACCGACTGTGCCTCCCGGTCGCCCGTGGGTTGATTCGCCCCACCCGTCCAACAAATCATCCCGGAGCACCTGCTGTGCGCCCAGCCTGCTCTGGCGGCTGGGAAGTCCCTGCTCCCCTGGCACCATTTCCCACCGGGGCACGAACCCGGCCCCGCTGCCCCGACGCTGGGCACCGGCCTGTCGCCGGGTGTGTGCTCAGCAACTGCCTGTTGGCTGGACGGGATGCCCGCGGGCACCGCTGAGGGTTACCTTTAGTTTTCCCCAGTGTCCTCTGGCAAGGCCTCCGGGTAGGGCGAATCCCCGCAGTGCCAGGAACACCCCGAGTTATCCTTTACTGAAGGCCGGCTCAGTGCCCGGCGGGGGGCTTCACGAGGTCACCTCTTTGTTGTTAACCTTCACCGGAGGACATTTTTTCCATTGATTTTTAGAGCTAGTGGGAGAGAGACAGACATCCGTTGCTTGCCTCCCACACACGCAGTGGGGTCGAACCTACAACCCCCGTTACATGCCCTTGACTAGAAATCGAACCCATGGCCCTTCAGTGCGCCAGCCGACACTCTAACCACTGACCCACACCAGCCAGGCCAAAGGCTGCCTCATTAGTTTATAAAAAAATACTTTTATTGACTTCAAAGGGAAACATCAATGATGAGAGTCATTGATCGGCTGCCTCCTGCACGGCCCCTCTGGGGGGGGCGGTCGAGCCCACAACCCCAGCATGTGCCCTGACCGGGAATCGGACCCTGACCTCCTGGATCCTAGGCCCACGCTCAGCCCGAGCCACGCCGGCGGGCAGGGGCCTCGTGTTTTTGTTGTTAATCCCTAAGGAAGTACCAGCAGCACCGCAGGGTGGGCCGCTGCAGCAGCAGAAATGTTTAGTTCTGGAGGTTAGAGGTCGGAGACTGAGGGGTCGGAGGGTGGGTTTCTTCCAAGGGCTGGGAGGCAGGCTCTGCCCCAGGCCTTTCCCCCGGCTGGCCTGTGACCACCTTCTCCGGTCTTCACATCGCCTCCCCCCTGCGTGAGTCCAGGTCCTAAAGGCCCTTCTTGCGAGGACAGTGGTCCTGTTGGCTTAGGGTCTGCCCGGACGACCTCGTTGTACTCCCGTGGCCTCGGCAGAGGCCGTCCATGAACACGATTACATTCTTCGGCGCTGGGGTTAGGGCTTCACCATGCGAGTTTTCGGGGGGCATAATGTAGCCCGTAACCACTCCCACCACCTAGAAATGTGTCTGACAGACAGTAAAGACTTAATACAAACGTGTGGACTGACTGGCTGTGGCTGCAGCTCGGAGAACGGCCTGAAAAGGGCGCGCCTGGAAGGGCCAGTCAAGGAGCAGGGCGGCCGCTCCGGGCACGCGTGGCCTAGGACAGGGATTTGTGATGGCTCAGCGCTCCCTGTGCCAGGAGAGACTCTGGAGGACACAGTGGAAGAGACAGACCCTGCCCTCGGGCATCCCGCACTCCGGCGGGAACGAAGGCAGGGAACCAGGCAACGACACACTTGGAAGCAGGGCAGGAGGGTAGGAAGGACGGGCAGGTTCAACATGTCCAGGTCCCACTTTTAAATACAGGACCTGGGACTGGAGCTGCCACACCGTGCCCAGGGAGTTCCTCTGAGGCGGCAACGCACCAGGCCTGGGCTCTGCAGCATGGCTGGTGCCCGGGACCTGGGCAGCCTCGTGTCTGTCACTCCCCTGCCTCAGACCCTCCGATGGCTTCCCCCTGCACCTAGAGCCATGTCTGTGTGTCTCCGCGCACGCTCAGGGTCAGGCCACGCATGCTGAACGAACAATCCCCAGCGTGGTCCTAGGCGCTTCTGGTCGTCCCATGGGGTGGAGGGTGGCAGCCCAGGGCGCTAGGCTCCAGCAGACGCTTCCTTCTCACGCCCAGGCTCCTGTCTGGTAAGGCCTGGCCCTTAGCCCTCCTTTCCCGAGGGGGTAAGCAGGCAAGCTCCCTGGTGGGGGTGGGCAGGGCACTCGCCCAGTCTCTAAAACATTGGTGCCGCTCTGTGCACGTTGACAGGGCCTGGCCCGAGCCCAGCCCGTGGGGAGGACACTGGCTTTCCCACAGGTGCGGGCAGGGGCAGGCGGCCAGCCTGGGAGTGGTGTTCAGGAGCACGCTGATGCCAGAGAAGGTCCTACCCTGGCTTCACCAGGAGGTTGGGGAAACGGGCATTTTCCTCCAGTGCATTGCTTCCTTCTCAAGGCGGCCTCTGGAAGAGCACCCAAGACTCAAAGCCTTTCCCAGGGTGCCCCCAGGTGGTTTCTTTGGAGAATCACACCCATTCCATAGACTAAGTAATTGCTGATTCCAGCTAAATGGCTGGCAGGCTGGCGGCATCACTGCTGTTTCAGTGATAAAACTGAGACTCAGAGGTGGTCGGGTGACAGGGCCAGCTTTTGAGCCAAGGTCTTCCTGGCCCAGAGTCTGCACCTGTGTCCCATCCTGCACCCTCTCTGGGAAGTCCTGTCAGAGTTCACAGAAAGTCTCAAGGGGGAAAGGGCCTGCTGGGCTCCCCTGGTCCCGATCTTGATCTGATGCATAAATCACCTGTCACCCCCTCCCATGCAAGTTATCACTCTCTGCTTAGATACTTCCAGCAATGGGGAAATCATTACCACACAAAGAACCCACAAGGGTGTTCATCAGTACATTGTGGAAAGGAGTGGGTAGGGAGTTACGGCCACATAGAGCAGAAGGCAGACCTCGGCTAGGGATGTGGCCTCTGTGTGGGGGAGGTGAGAGGGCACAGAGGAGCAAGGGTCAACCCCGTCAAGTGTGGCAGTGCAGAGTAGCCAGCCTGCAGGGTCCCACCTCCTGCCTCCCTGGACCTGAGGGTGCTCAAAACCTGGTCTTCCCCAGGTCCCTGGATTGGGGTGATGTGAGGCAGAGTCTAAGGCTGAAGAGCTGGCTCAGGCAGTGACACATGCAAGGCCTTGGCCTCCTGTCTGGCCAGTGATTCCTGCACTGCCCCCTTCCAGCCCTCCCCACAGAGCTGGCTAGAGAGGAGCTGCAAAGACCTGAAGAGAAGGGACAGTCTGGAGCTGCCCTCTCCCTAGCTGGGTGCTGTAACTTGGACCGGAATGCGTGGGAGTGGCCAGGGTGCTGTGCTAGGCCTGCAAGGCTGTGGGCGAGTCATGGATGTGCTGAGCTGTGTTCTCAAAATTAGGGTTTCTACCCAAAACAGCGAGTCCTCTCTTCTCTGTTCCCACCTACCCTCTGACCTGGGGCCAACCTCCTTCAGGAGAGGAACTGCTCAGCAGGCCTGCCCTGCCCTGGAGGCTGGGCATGTGGGGTCTCCCCAGGCACCGATGTCTGCCACCTTCCAGGAACCACTGATCACCACCATGGAACCCTGTGCCCATGTAGACTGGTGACCCCACCATGCTTGGATCCCTCCAGCGATGCCAAACTGGTTCCCATTACAGAGCTTCAACTGTATCGAAGTTCTTCCAGTGACCCTGAAGCCTCCTCCCGGAGCTCGCCCACCTGACCAGTACAGCCCAGCCCTTCCTCGAGGGCACTGTGGAGGCATCCAAACCACCACCCACCCCATCACCCCAGCTCAGCAGCTGCCAAAGCCCTTCCTCACATCACACTCCAGGTTGCCACGTGCCTCAGAGCACGGTCAACAGCACAGACAGCACCAGACCATGTTGTTAGAAACCAGGTTTCACCCTGTGGAGCCCGATGCTGGGACAGGTGACCTTCGGCATGCACGGGGTGAGAACAGCGTGCGGAAGATCCAGGGTGCAGGATACTGGCACATACTCAGCAGATGGCTGCAGGGCTATAGCCCCTGCCCTTATGCTGCCTGGCTCCACCCCGGCCCCCCCCAGGCAGGCAGACTCATGTCAGCCCCCAATTGATGCTTCCAGACTGGGAGCCAACTGCACAGGCCTTGGGAGCCAGGAGGAAGAGCGTGCTGGGGGCCAGATTTGACTGGCAGAGACACTGTCCGAAAGGGAAGGAGTTCCATAAACGGAGACAATCCTGACCCGATTCATGGCGGCAGCTGCTCTTGAGGGGAGAGCCTCCGAGGTTCTCACGACGTGGAGAAAGACGACCTGGACAACTGCAGACACGCGTGGCGTGGGCATGCTAACAATTCACACACCAAGCCCAGCTGCTGCCTTCGAGATCCTCTATCTCCTTCAATCCGGCCACTGTGCTAGTGCTTTTCACATCCAACTCCAATCAATACTCATGATCCTGTAAAACCGCAACAAGTGTATCCGTGGATGAGGCAACTTGTGCCCAAGGTTGAGGCGAAGTAGGGGAGGCAGGATCAGAGCCCGGCCTGCACCCTCAGCCACCACTTGCTACGCTGCTTTGAGGCTCTGAAGCCTGAGTCCTCACCTTTGCTTAGGCCAGCGATGGGGTAGTGTAACCTGGCCCCTGGGTCTCTGCTCCAAGCCCATCACCTCTCTTGGGCCTCCACTGCACGGTGGTCCTGGGGCTCTGAAACGCAGAGTCCCCCAAGTGCGAGGGAGAGCTGCTTTGGTGTTAAATGATGGAACTCACCACCTCTACCCGACCACCACCCTCCTGCAGTCACAACAGCTTTCCAACTGCTGTGCTGCCAACTTCAACTTCTCGCCTCAACTTCTCCCCATCACAGCTCTTTGTTTCTTTTCTACCAAGAAAACAGTTAAGACAATTCTGTCCATTTTGTTTTATTTGTTAAATTGCTAAAAAGTCATCAGGGGAAAACAAAAACGAAATCGACAGAGATTTAAATATCAATAAAATCAGATCCACTTTTCATTCCTACACCGTTATGTGCCTACAATGATCACCTTGGGGTCAGCCGCACGACAGAGCTGCATGGGGACATCACTCAGCACCGGCTTCCCTAGGGCACACTGGGGGTGGGGTGGGGGTGCTCTGACATAAACCCTGGTTGGTGAGAGGGGGCTGAGCAAGGAGAGAGCACAGATGGAGGTGAAGCCTCGGGGCTGTTCCATCTGACAATGACCACGGTGAGGGAGCCACGTACTGGTGACTGTGCAGAACATGCCGTCTGCAGTTCATGGGGAGGCCGCGCTCAGATCCTCCCCATGGACTTGGGTGCTGGTAAGAGACCACGGATAACACAAAGCGGAGCACAGCACCATGCCGGGACCACCACAGGACGAGGGCAGACAGACAACCGGGAGTATCACTTGTAAGGGGGAGGAGACGCCAAGCAGGACTCCAGAAAGATGAGGCGGCCGGAGGGAAGCGTCCCTCTGCTCCCCATCAGCGGGGGCGCTCTGTCCTCCAGCATCAAGATTTCTCACGTTGGCCCCTCTTCCCGTCTGTTTCTTTAAGGAGTTCCAACACAGCTCCTAGGGCAGCTCATGGTTTCAGCTCTCCATAGGGAACTCGAACACTAAAATCAAATCAGCAGAGGGCTGAGAGGAGAGTGAGCCCAGGACGGCCTTACCACTCAACTTAAGCTTGTTTCCACACCTAACTGTGCTCCCAAAATGTGGGGTGGGCGGGGCTGTGGAGCCCAAACCCAATCGTAGGATAAAGGTGAAAATAGGAGCAAAGATCCAGACCCCTCTGCTGTGCAGACTGAGGCACAGGAAGCTCTGTCCAAGAGGGTGAGAAGAGACTACAATTCCCACTTGAGGTCAGCAGGGTGGCAGGGTCAGTATGACACGGGCTCTCCAAGGCACGCTTGCAGGAACGGGAGGGGTTAAAGCTTCAAGTAGAAACAAAATGTACTTTAAATACTTAAATACTGATAAATACTTGCTTTAGGTGCTCCTGAGGGTTTAAAAAATATATTTTGTCTCATTTTTCTCAGTGAATTTTAAGACAAAGTTGGCATCGTGTCAAAGCTGGAGTTGCAGTTAGATCTGATCTGACCGAGGCATCCAGGCACTGTGGACGTGGTCACCCCAGCCGAGCTGCCTGCAGTTCCACCGCATATGTGCTCCAGGGGCCGAGGAGACAACTGGGTGACCGTGCTGGGCCATCTCCCAGGTGCGTGCCCACCATGCCTGGGAGTCACCAAGACGCACACTAGGTGGAGACCAGGCAGATTTTCCTTAGTGCTGTAAACGGCCAGTCTGGTTCTGAGTGGTGTGGGTAACACTGGGACGCCAGGGAATTCCGAGGAGCCGGCCACTCTCTAAAGGAATCATCTCTGTCACCTGCCTGCTTGGGGAAAGTGGAAGGAACCAATGGGTTACCCACTGGCTCAGGGAAGCCACAGGACAATGGGGAAGATGGGGAAGTTGGGATTCTGCACTCTCAGGCTTCCAAACACTTCATATTTAAATAAGAACTGGGTTTAGAGGTACTGTCCACGCACAAATGCAATGCCATAAACAAGGTTTGGCCACGGTGACAATGCCAACACCACTGATCTTCCAGGCCAGGCTTCACTGTGAGTAAGAGTCCCACGGACCTAACAGTCTTTGCCAAAAGAGGACTGGCAGCAGCCCCGGAGCGGGGAGTCGGGAAAGCTGAGGCTGCACTCTGAGCAGCTGGACGCCACATGAAGTAGGCACATGGTAGTTCCCTCATCTAGGGGAGCACACAGAGCAGCCTCTGGAACACACCTTCCCTTGTGCTGCCCCTTTCCTGGGCTTGGCATCAGGGGGCTTTCCCACCAAGACCGCACTGTCAGAGCTGGTGGCCAGGGAAAGGGCTCAGCATGATGGAACAGGAGAGAACACACGCATCAGACTGCTGAGCGCTGGCTGCACGCCAGGGCCCAGGGCCAGCTGCTGCAGCCCTGAGCTCGGGAAATGCCAACAGGAAAAAGGTGAGAGTGGGGATGGAAATGCAGTGTTAAAATTTAAATCCTAAAGACAAAACAAAAGTCCTCTTTCCATTGACCAAAAGGTTTTAGAAATCACCAAAAATCCATATTTAAGTGGTATCCAGGCCATGGTTTCAGAGACCACTAACTTCCTGCGCCAACCAAAGAAATGCTTGAGTTGGCTGCACCTTATCTCAGAAATGACGTGAAAGTAAAAAGCCAAAACAGTCCCAGAGACGGAGCTGCTTCCAGGGCCAGGCAGAAAAACGCCATCAACACACAGCTAAACACCTTCTAGAAGGAGCTGCTCCTGCGATTCCCTCAGGACAATCCCCACGGTTCACAACTACGGATGGTGTGCCCAGTGTGCTCTGGGAGTCAAGAGACACCCGAGAGGAAAAAGCAGTGCACTGGGTGGACGCTGCCGGGAGCTCCCAGGCCCCTAGTGACACCAGATGGAGTGCTCCAGAACATTCCAAGAGGTTTCTCTGGGCACTGGAGCTTTATAAAAGAAACAAAAAATGAGAAAGGTTTTAGGGCTTAAAAAAAAATGTGCATATGCAAACCAACAAACAAAAGCAGGAAGAAAAGGAAGAAAGGCTGCTTCTGAGGCCAGGAAGAGGAGAGCACAGGTGGCTTTTGGCAACTTGCAGCCAAGTACGATTGTCCGGAAATCCCATGATCAGATACCAAGTGTTTTCTGAGACACGAAAGGAGCACTAAAGATCAGTGGACACCAGGGGGGCAGGTGTCGCCGCTTACATGGTTGCATGACGGCCCCAGCATACACACAGGTGGACAAACCCCTGCTGGGTGATGGCCCCCAGTCATAAGGGGCAGCATGGGGCCAGGCACAGGGCATCACTGCAGGGAGAGGGTTTCTCAGGCCCTCTGAGGTTCTGAGAGGGGAGGGCAGTTTCCTGCGGGTCACTCTTACCCAGCCAGCACCCGAAGCCCGCGAGCCTGAGGCCTCACCTGTGCACAACACAAACGCTTTCTTTCCCTAACTCCGAGAAGGCCACACGAGATCTACAGGGGCTCTTCAGCTTCTCAGGGAAGTTCTGATACCAGTCTGCTCCCTGAATCCTTGATCTAGTTACCAGCAAGTAGAAAAGGCAGCAGAGCCTCTGCTAAAACACAGCAACATTTTATCTGACCCAGGGTGGAGCTCTCTCCCTCTTTGTAAACAGAGTCGGCTATAGAATATACATTTATATATAATTTTTTTTCTTAATGGAGATCTGATCCCAGCCTGGAGCAGGTGAGGCTGGGAACTGGGGTTTTGGTTTATGGGAGCAGTCTTGTCCTTTGTTTTCCTAATTCTCAGTCCAAATGCTCGCACGCTGGAAAATCCCAATTAGAAGCCTGGAAAGGGAGAGGGTTAGAGCATTATCTCTTGGCCCGCACGAAGTACAGGGCATTTGTTTTTGGATAGTACTTCACATTCTGCTTCTTGTCCATGAGCCCGCCGAAGATGATGAGCTCACCCCTGCCCTGGACCACCGTGTGCAGGCTGGTTTCAGGAGGGCCAACCACAGAGCTGCTGCTAAATACCTTCCACTTGACCCGGCCCTTCTCCTTGGTGTCCTTAATGTCCAGCACGTACATCTGCATGGGCTTGCAGTTCATGCTCTGGTACAAGGGTTTGCCGACATTGAGGGACTGTGGAGGGTGGTGGCCCAGGCGGCGGGCAATGGGAGGTAGGGAAGGCCCATCTCCTTGGGCGGGCCCTGGTCGGGGAACGGGCACCGTTTCCCCACTGCTCAGGCTCTGGCTCCCGGGGGAGCCTGGAGAAGACCCCAGAGGAGGACTGAGTGCTGCGGAGGCCGGGGGACCCTTGGGTGACATTGCTTTGATGGCTTCTAGGCTCCGGCGCAGGGCACCCGGAGAGACGGCCCCTGCAAGGGCGCTGGCCACGTGGGGTGGGGTATGAACACCGTTCGTCTGTTCAGGAAGGTGCCTCGTGCTTCCCCCAACTGTCCTGCTGTCCATGCCATCCACGTGACTGCTACTGGAAGCGGGTTTCAGATCCCAACTCAGATCTATTGATCCTAATCGCAGATCTTTCTGATCTGGTAGTGATCCCCGTCGAGGGGCCAAAGTAAGTCCCATTTTTAGGTCACATCCCTCCGTGGTAGATGGAGTGCTAGGAGACAAGGCCTGTACAGGGCTGTCCAAGGAAGAGCCACCTACAGCCGCTGTTCCTGGAGATAAACTCCCACCGTTGAGGACGGGAGAGCCATCTCCTCTGGCTGGGGAGAGGCTTCCCTCCCTGGAACCTGAGGGGGTCTGTCTCTGAGCTCGGGGTCTCAGGGTTCCCCAGCGACCATTGACACATGGAACTTCATCTGTACTCCTCACTGGAGACTGCGAGCGGTGCTCTCGGGTTTCGGGAACCAGGGCTGGAGGGGTGGCACTGATGGGTGACGGGCGGGAGTTCAGACTGGGGCTGAGTGGAGCTCTCCCGCTGGGAGCCTGGCTGAAGACCACCACACACTGCCCCACCTGGAAGGCAAGAGACCTGTGCTCAGTTCTCCTCATTCACTCAACTGTCAAACATTTCATTGTGAGCACCTGGGACGTGTCAGGCACTTTACAGGTACCTGATACAGGGATGGAAACAATGCTGTCTGCTTATCAGGCTAGAAGGAGAGGTGGCATATGCTATTGTTAGAATTATGTCTACGAAGTGAAGACAGAGTGGAGGGAGGGATCAGGTTCTGTTTGGGGGACCCTGGAGAAAACTTTATAGACAAAGAGATGCTTACAGCTGGGACTTCAAGGGTGACTGGGGCCCACTTGGTTTCTCTTCTAGTGACTCACATGTGAGAAACCCCCAAGGAGCTAGGGTTAATGTCCACCTCCTCTGTGACATCAAGGTGTTTTCATTTCCCATACAGATGTGCTTGAAAATCTGACAGGTTAACTTGGTGGTACAGTTTAGGCACCCCCTCCTCAGGGCCGCCAGCTCCCTGCTTACCCGGCAAGCTGGATGGCACCACAGCTCTGGGGCCCCGTGATCCTCATGCTCTACCTTCAGTGGCTGCCAGGCCCAGGGACCTGGGTGCATGTGCAACAACCAGGCGTCCTTGAACAGCTGAAAGAGAGGGACCAGCAGGACTCAGGTGTAGTTCCTGCCACACACACACACATACACATGCGTGCGCACAGAGCGGGCACCTCAGATGTGCTGTCTGGCCTAGAGAGCACCCGGGCTCCTCGGAGAGAAAGCTGCATCCTCGGCTCTTCGCTCACCTGTGCCTCATCCTCTCAGAGATCTCCACTGGCTGGGCACAAGGCAGCGTGCGTGACCCAGAAACTGATTTTGAGTGGTTCTGAATTTTGCCTGTGGTTTTCTGTGTGTGAGGCAGTGGGGAGTGGGGAGATGATAATACATAACTGTCTGATCCTGCAGTCTTAAAATAAATTCCATGTAAACTCTGACAGCTGTCAACCTATTTCCCTATCCCATCCCTTCTTGAAAAAATGATAGCAGCAAACCTCACGACCTAAAGAGGAAATGGGAGGGTAAGAGATGGGAGGGGAAGAACACAGATATGAATGTTCAAGAGATGAGTGTTTCTGATTAAAAGCACCCGCCCTGCCCAAAAAAAGCAGAGGAAAAAGCTGGTAAATACAAGGCCATATGCCCAAAGGAAAAGGTACTCTCTGAATGAAATGCCACAGAAACAGTCTTACAGATGGGAGGGGGAAGCTAGTTTTGACACCTTGCAGCACATGCACAGGATGACAAGGCAGCAATACTCACGGCATTGGGGCCGCCACACCCGCCGAGGATCAAGATAGTTGCATCATCTATGACAATCTGGGGACAGGAAGAAATTCAAACAAAGCTGTAAAGACACAGGCACCTGACCTGCTATGCTCCAGGTGTATATGAAAACAGCCCATCCAGCTCCCGAATGGGAGTGTTACTTCTATCACCACACCCTCCATTCTCCCACATCCCTGTGATCCCTGTGAACAAACTGATGGCCCACTGAATGGATATACTCTTTGTGGGTCACACACGAACATGAGAGTGCCACCCACATTAGATACAGGGCTCTCTTAAGGGATAAAACAGCAAAGTAGATGCATTGGGGAGAGGCATCATATAAAGCCACTAAAAATAAATATAACCCATTAGAAGTTGAAAAGCAAATACCAGCAAAAATAATGACAAATTCTCTTTTGGCTCATGCAGGTTGGCAGCTTCCCTGACTCCCTCCTCCCTCTCCCACCCTGACTGAAAGATGCTGCAATCTGCTAAATAGCTATTTTAATTCCTGAGCACCTGAGACTGGCCACCTCGAGGATGAGGACTGGGACCAGAGATGTTTGGCTTGGACCACGCCCACTGCTCGAGGTCAAGGACCCAGACATCATTGCTCCTGTAAGATAAGGACATAGGATGAAGGGGTTGGGAGCCACTGGGGACCACAGAGCTGATGCAAATAAAGTTATGTTGATAAAGACGCCCCACAGAGTGCCAAGCTCATAGTCAGCACTTAAACTATTGTTCTTCTGCTCCCTTCCCTGGAACCCATCTCAAGCCCTTCAAACCTTTGCTCTTCCCACCGATGCATAAAGCTTTGCTTGTCTGAGTCACGTCTGTAGTCACACACGAACACCTAAAGAGTTAACTGGTGCCCTGGCCCGGTCTTATATGTGTTCTGACTGGGGATCAAACCCACCGCCTTGGTGTATCAGGACGACATTCTAACCAACTAAGCTACCTGGCCAGGGCCAAGATAGAGTCTTTCAAAAGCAAAGACTAGAAGGAAGAAAAAAAGTTATTCTGGCTACAGAAAGTAATTTCGCCACTGCTAATGAGCGCTATGGCTTCATCAAAGACAAACTGGCATCTCTACCCCCAGGGACCAGTTGAGCAAGGACAGACTCCAGATGGCAGTCTCTATTTTATGGCCCCCTCTGTAAGGTCATTTACTCACACACAGGAACACTGGAAGGAGAGCTCAATATCCTAACCCTGAAACCCCCTCACTCAAAGGAGAGCGCACGCTGCCAAGTAAACAGTGAAACAGGTGAGTGCTCTCGCTCAGCTTCGCCCGAGCTGGCCAGCACGGCTGGGGTGGAGAGGACAGTGGGTATGACAACAGCCCGAGGGAAGCGTGTCAGGCTTCAGTTTCCTTGCTTCTACCCACTCCCCCAGCCCATCGCATTCGGGGAGCGAACCATTTCCATCTGTTCTGCTGCTGTACCTCTCTCCTTCTCTAGAGCCCCAGAGCGCATGGACTGGGTCATAAAGGAAGGTGGCCTTCCAGAGGCACAGGTAGCAGCAGACAAAGTGGAGGTTCCATCAGAATTTGACCCCATCTAACAGAACCACATACCAAACAAAAGAGACCACACAGACCTGATTCTACAGAGCAAGTTTTTCAACTTACTGGGATGTGACCAGGCGATCAAAAATGGAGTGCTAGGGTGAGATAACGAGTTGGACCAGTCAGAACCATGCTCAGGAGTACTGCCCCCGACCAGTTCACTTTGCTGACCTGTCATTCCCAGGAGTATTTACCTTCAGGTGGACAGAGAGCAAACCAAATATACTTACATTTGCCGGGATCCTAAGGAGCCACCAAAGACAATCATCTTATCATCTACCACACAGGAGGAATGGCCGGCCATGGGAGGGGGCCCGTGGGTCGTCACAATGCAGTTCCACCTGACACAAAGACAGGAGGGGCCAGGAAGTCAGGAATCACCGGATCCACAGCACTCCTAGAGCCGGCAGCCAAAGCTGAAGGGCTCCCTGTTCTTCAACTGGCCCATTCACTCTTCTCGAAAGAGGGAGTCTCTCCCATGTTTTCTCTTTGGAATAAGGGTTCTTAACTTTAGGTTTTAAGGGGTCTTGGAAACCTCCTGAAATTATAGGGAAAATCTGTGCATATGTAAAAATTTTTCTTCTAAGAAATAGATTCCACAGCTTTCATAAAATTTGCAAAATATACAAGGAATCCATTCATTTAAAATATTTTATTCCAGACTGAAAAGAACTTATCTCTGTGGCTTACCAGTTTTTAGAGGGTGAGTAAGTGTGTATTTCATCAAAGAATCTCTCTGGTTGGTGCAGCGGATAAGGGCTTGGCCGTGTCCAGCCACCAAACAGCACGAGCAGGTCCTTGTACACGACCAAAGTTGCTCCAGCTTTGGGGGAAGGATAGGACCCTGGGAGAAGTCAGTAAGAGCACAGTTAGGACTCAGGATCTACGAGAAGCCACAGGTTTGTCGTCTGTAGATAACCTTTCCCTGGAGAGGGACAGAACGGGAGCCAAGTGTGCACAGCACCAGAGAGGGGGGGACAAAGCGGGGCCTGCAGATTTGTGAGGAAACCGTCACCAAGGCACATGTCTTTATAATGAAAACAGGAACCTGAGTGAGAGGAAAGTTTCCTCGCAGCCTTGGTTTTGCTCACCTGAAATTAGGGATGAGAGTACTAGCTCATTAGGCTGCTCTGCTATCAAATAATACACTGAAAGCATGTAGCACAGTGCCTGGCACACAGCGGGGGCCCAGTGACTGCTGACTCTCCTGCCTATCCCTTCATAAGCTTAACAGAGAGCACACAGGAAAGAATGTGAGGGATCCAGGGAGGAGAAGGCACATACAGAGGCTAGATGTCTGACGCCACTTAAAGATAACTGCTACCAAACCCAGGTGAAAAGGAGGCAGGAAGAATGCAGTTCTCACTTGCCCGGGGGCTATGGGCCACTAGCATGAGCGGGAGCAGACTTTCGAGGCTCACCATGAAGGCATCCTTGACTCTGCAGCCTCACACCCATGGTGGCTAGTAGGCCCTCCCGGCTGGACCCCTCAGCTAGCGATGTTGACTACATTTTGAAACAACAGAAATTTGGCTCATGCTGGGAAACTTTAGGGAAAACAAATGTCCCACAGGAGCATACTTTTCAGAGCTTTTGGTCCTTGAACAACAATAGCTATTTCTTTCAATGCCCTGCTCTACAGGCCACTGTTAGTACGCTGAAGAACAGAGTAGTCTGTCTCAAAACACAGTTGTCAGTAACCACTGGAACATTATAAAGAATTTGCTGTCACTATTGTTACAGGCGCTGGACCCATTATCCAAAAGAATCACAGTAGCCTGTTAACCCACAGTGGCTGAGGTGTTCCAATTTCGGTGGGCAGCCTCCTCGCCCCCTTCAGCAAGGGCTTGGGAACGTGGTCTGAAAGCCCTACTCAGGCTGCTCCGAGGGTGAGATTCCAAGCCTGAGGTTGAACAGGTGGAGCAGGGACTGTCTTCCTGGGATGCAGCTTGAGGGTAACGTCCCATGACTCACTGAGAAGGTGCACTTCCTGGAACTGGAGCGAGTGCGCACTAGGAACACTGTGTCGTGTGGCACCAGCTTTTCTGAATTTTCTTAATAGGACAGACGCTGAAGCAATGGATCCACTTCAGAAATCCAGCTTCTCCAGAACAGGTCTCGAGTCAGTCAGTTCCTCCTCCCCTCCTCCCCAGGAACCATGGCTGGTTGCCATCTGTCCTCCTTCAGAGTCTCGTGACTTCTGGTTGAAAATGTCTGCCTTCCTAGGAGGTGGCTCCCTAGCTCCACCAGAAAACCTAGCTAAATATAATGGTCTAGTTAAAACGCTAGTGTCACCCAAAGATGATTTGTGAAACAGCAAATAAATCTTCACCTTCTTGCCCCTACCTTGGGCTCATAAGTACTGTGAAAAAGTTAGAAAAAGTAAATAAAATATAAAATATCTAACAGATATCAGCAGAGCAGTAACTTAGAAACCTTCCAAACTGGAATCTGGGTTTGGATTTGCAATACGGGGAATCCTGGCTTTTAAAACCCAGTGTATAAAGTGAAGCAGCGGACCAAGGGTCCATAAAATACCAGAAACATGGAAACAAAAAATAGTTTTAATGTAAACTGGACAACTGTATCAAACACTGTTAGTGCATATGCTTTAAACCAGCAATTCCACTTCTAGGAATTAATCTAATGAGATAGCTGGGCAAATAAAAATAAAGAATTAGATACAAGGCTGCTCATCTGCAGTGTGTAAACAGCAAGGATGACCCACATAAGACAACACTGTTTGGCAATGAAACACTGCGTGGCTCTCTGTGCCCTAGAAGAACGCCCACGCTCTAAGTAAAACTGAAGCAGCAGGTGACAGGGACTAATGACGGCACTAGTCCTAGTGCTTCACACACAGTCAGTTCACTCAATGCTTACAAACCCCGAGGAGGCAGGTACCCCTGCCACTCCACTGACTGGATAAACGCAGGCAGAGTGGCTGCCTTCCCCAGGCCACACACCCAGCTAGGGTCAGAGAGGGAATCCGAATCTAGGCCCCTGGAGCTCACTTAAATAATCTCCTTCCCTACAGGTGTTTATTACACATAAAGTCTAGAAGGTCGATAAACAGTTGTTCTCTGAATGATAAGACTATGGACCGGTTTCACTATCTTCTTTATAAGCTTTTCTGTATTGGCTGAACTTTGCAAAATGTGACACGTGCTCATTGTGATTGGGGAAAAACAAAGCTATTTCAGTTGTTAAAAATGAGAACTATGAATTCAATGTCATTTTCTTTTCCTGCGCTTTACCTAAACTCGCTCCATCTGATGGAGGCCTGTGAGAGGCTAGAGAGAGAGGAGCTTCCCAATCCCTTACACAAATCCCAATATCCTCAGGGTTCTGAAAACCCATTTTTTCCAAAACTCATTGACAACAAAACTTGACCTGTAATGACGAGGCTGTGGCATCTTTACTTAACCCCTGGTGTGCGCATTCCTTACTGCTGATGCAGAGATACTAGCCTGTGTGATTGCAGGGTGCTGCTCCAGATCCCACACCAGGCACTCTAAGGGCATATGCGCCACATTCCCATTCTCAAACCTGAACAATTCTGAATCCCAAAATACAGTCAGCACCAAAGAGTCAACATGAGGAACTATGACTAAGATCCTGGGTTCTGAGCTGGCCTGCCTGGGGTCAGGTCCCAACCCTGTCAATGAACGAGCTGTGAAACTCAGGCTAGTTTCCAGGTCTCTCCCTGCCTCCGTTTCTGTGTCTATAAGACGGGGTAATGACAGCATCCACTCCACAGAGTGGCTGTGAAGATGAAATGAGCTAAATCATGTGGTGCATTTAGAACAGTGCCTGCTACTGTTACTGCTGTTAAAGCAAATTCACAGGAAGTTCATACCAGGTCTTTAGCCACAGACATCTGACAGTGCTGCCATCTACATGTGCAGTTTATGAGAACAGGACTGAACTGGGGGACACATTTACCTGCTAGTATACGGTCAGAGTATTCCTGGCAGAATAACTTATTTACTGACAACAGATGATACGAGAGGGAAGCTGTCCCAAGTCCCAGGAAGGCACATCAACAGTGACAGGGAGCCCGGTCGGTCGTGGCTCAGAGGTTGAGCATCGACCTAGGATCCAGGCGATCGGGGTTCGATTCCTGGTCAGGGCACATGCCCGGGTTGCGGGCTAGATCAATGACTCTCTCATCATTGATGTTTCTATCTCTCTCTCTCCCTCTCCTTTCCTCTCTCCGAAATCAATAAAGATATATTTAAAACAAACAAACAAACAAAAAACAAAAAAAACAGTGACATGGAAACAAAACAACAGTGGTTAACATAGGGCTAGTCTGGGTTTGCTCCTTTCATACATACCATGTGTTTCCTGTAACATCTTTTAAAGTAAACTACCAATACTTTATGAGGCAAAGCAAATCAATGTTTAGTCAATTCTGGGTTCAAAGAGATTAGAAATGTAGTATAAGAATACACATCTCTTACGGAGAAAAGCTATTTATAGAATTAGTGTTGGTAAAACATGACAATCAACCCAGTGGAAACACTACCTAGACCTGCACTGCCCAACACAGTCCCATCAGCCACATGGTATCAGTGGCTGTCGAGCTGGAGAACATGGAGATAGAACATGTCCATCATCACAGGAAGCTCTGCTGGACAGCACTACCTTAGGCAAAGGACTTTAACCTTACCAATGGTGCCCATGTTTACGGGGGAATGGGGAAGGTGGTAGGGGTGAGTGGGTGATTTAACTTTTAAGAGACATTACAATTACTGCTACTTATAACTATTACTACTGCTACTATACTAATGACAATGACAGTATTTATTGAGCATTTACTATATGCTAGGCATCTTTCCAAGTGCTTTGCATGTATTAACTAACTTAATCCTTCCCAAACTCCTAGTTTTATTTCCATTTTACAGATGAGAATACTGAAGCAGAGCTCATTTAAATAACTTGCTCAAGGTCACAGAGCTAGGAAGTGGGGGGCTAGGTTTCCAATCTATTTACTCTGAATTTAAAACGCATTCCCTAACCTTCATACCAGATGGCTCTTCATGCACACAGATACATTCGTTTTGAGGATTTGCCACAAACAAGTCAGGTACCTTAAAAGGTCTGAGTGTTTCAAAGCTGACAAAGCTGCTCTTTCTTAAATCTTAAATAGGTGAGCTAGAGACCTAGAGTGGGCAAAGAGGGAAGCACATTGAACAGAGGTGATTCTCAGGACCTCGGTTTCCCCACCAGGCTCTGGGTCACATTCACTCTACTACGGGAAAGGCAGGCCAGGGCTGAAACCAGGACAAACCAACCCTGAGATGATCTTAGGTGAGGGCTTTCCAAAACAAATTCTCACATATCTCAATGTTTCCAGAAATCCAAAACCTCTCCCTCTATGTATTCCAAGGAGTGGGGGGACTCCTTCATTCAGCATTCCCAAGGTCTGCTTTAGGTCACAGATAGAAGCTTTGACTTCAGTATCTTACTTAGATATCTCCACAGCTAAGCAGGGTCATACTGGAAGTTAATTGACTCATGTTCCTCCACCTCAATTTGTAAGGAGCAGAGGGACAGAGGCTCAGAACTCAACATATAACCTCAACATACAATAGCCGGTCAGTCAGAATTAAGAAGTCAAAGGTATGGTGTACCAAATTTTCTATGACTCAATTATATATGTAACATTTGCATTTTTTGTTGCAAATCAGAAACTTTTAAATTCTTATTACTTTCAGAATCAGTAGTTTGAGGTCTTCATAGAGTTGCTATTTTTATTATTTAAAAAACTATATATTTTACATTTTGAATTTGTTTAAAGCAGAGGGTCTTTAACTCCCAACTATCTTTTTTCAAAATGTTTTTATTGATTTTTAGAGAGGGGGGGGGAGAAAAGAGAGAAACATAGATGAGAGGCAAAGTCGATTGGCTGTCTCCTGCAAGCCCCATACCAGGGATTGAGCCTGGGCATGTGCCCTGACGGGAAAGCGAACTGGCAACCTCCTGGTGCATGGGACTATGATCAATCAACTGAGCCACACCAGCTAGGACACCTTCTAATTACCGTAATGTGAGGTCCACCGATCAAATAAATTAAATTTATGGTGAGGTCAGAGAACTTCACCAATTTCTACATCTTAAATAGCTTCTTTAGCCAAGTGGAATTCTGGAAAGCAAATAATACATCTTTACTAGAATTTTGAAAAAAACCCAAGAAAATTCATGTTCAAATTACATATCTTTATTCATTGTTTAAAGTTCTAATAAAAGCAAGCTATTTGAATGTCTTTTACTAGAGTAAACTTTCTAAAACCCCTACATGACCACACATCATTAGACAGGAAATGACGAACATAGATATGGAGTGGCCCTAGGAAAAACGTCAGGCCCTGAAGCTGAAGAGCTGCACCCAGGCGCATGCAGTCCTTCCCACATGGCAGCTCGAATGATACCACGTAGCTAACAGATTACTAATAACACACCAGCACGACTACACTGAGACCGACTGACTCACTGACAACCTTGGTCACACAGGGCACCCTGACCACGGCCGACCTTCCATTGCTGAAAGGCCCCTCAGTATCATGGTGACATCAAATAATGACTGTTCCCTCAAGAACACTTACAGATGAAGGCATTTCTTGGCCGGCCTTCAAAATAACAAGGCCACTGGGCCCCTAGACACAGTCTGAGTATCATCATATCACAGAAGTGGAGGAAGAAAGGGCGTCGCTCCCAGGCAACTTCTCACCAAGCACCGTGGGACAACTTGTACCCGCATCACACCTGGATGGACACGCTACTCGACTGAGCTTGGCCCTCCAGAGCCAATGCTCTCCTCACAGACTTCGTTCCCCAAACCTCCTAATCGCACAGCAGATATGATCAATGGAGCAAATTCAAAACAAGGCACAAGCCAAAAAGGCAGCTGTGGGAACTGGGTGATCAGATGGGCACCCTGCGCAGAGAAAACAGCATTCCCTAAAACTGTTAATTGGTTCAGATGCTTCCCAAGGCTCCTGTGACTCAGGAGTTTCACACGTGAAAGATGGGAGAATGACAAGGCATTCTTGTTTACTTTCGCAAAGAAGATGGTAAAACAGTGAAGAAATTCCTAATTCTTGTTTGGTTTCTAAGCCGTTTTCCCACGATCGGGTTTCTAGTCGCTCAGCACCTGGGGCTGAAGAGTAGCTCAACCGGCTTGCAAGAGAAAACAAGAATGCGTTTTCACTGGGGACGCTGGGGTTTTACACACGACTAAACTTATTTTTACATCTCCAGACTATGATCACTACTCATCAATATTATTAGTTTATTATTAAGGTGTTATAAATAATAGTTGCCATTCGCTACCGCTGTTGTTCTTAAACTGTAGCTCCACTGAAGCAGCTGGAGGTCTAGCTACAACACATTGCTGGGCCCTCTAAGTCTTCTATTTAGTAGGAAGGGTGGGGTGGAGACTGCATTTCTAACAAGCTCCCAGGTGACTGACGTGGGGACTCGACTTTAAGAGCCACGTTGCAGAGTTAAAGCAACCCCAGTGAACCTGCTAGACTGGCTCCAACAGGACATTACAACTGCATGCAGCCATCCTTTGACTTATACTCAAGTTCAGATAATTTTTCTTGACCCTGAATCTACCCTGAGATTTTCTGTGCACACAGCTGCACATGACTATATGGAACCCCTTTATTTTGATAGCAGAGTGAGGAGAGGGTCCAAGGTCGGTTTTCCTTGACAAATGCCTGATCGGAGGGGCACTGAAGGAACTACTCTAACCTTTTCAACACACAAACACATCCCTGGCTGTCCTCTCCATGTCACTGAACCACAGAGCAAAGTAAATTTAAAAATGTGTTCCACCCTGGCTTTCTGGCAAATCCCTTTAAGGCTTATATACAGCAATAAAATGACTGAAAATAGATCTGAAACTAGGAATGAGGGCCTTACAAGGGGTAAAGTGTGAAAGCAAGGAAACTACGCACGTGAGGCACTTAACTGTGGGACTCACTGGTATGCCACCGAATCCAGAAAAGCACTGGACAGAAACACCTTCACTTTGCTCACAAGGTCCCAATGTGTGTGTGATTTGCCTTTTAAAGGGGGCGTGGTCTAAACTGCTTCTTAACTGGGAGTCAAAACATTTTTCCTGAATGCTCTGAAATTATTCTACAGTAACAGTGCCAAAGGGAACACTGACGGATGAATAACGGTGCGGATGTTTCAGATGTACTCACCCCATTTCATATCAACAACTCCGCCTGCACTCGCTTTCCCAGGGTGGGTCCAGCCAAGGCAGTCCCCCTCTGCACTGCACTAGTCTTTGCCACACAACACGGCTGAGGGCAAAATGAGACCAGACAGACCAGATTAACCAACAGCCCTGGACCTCAGTGTCTTCTGTGTACTTGCCTGGGGTGGTGAGGGACTGATTTTGCTGATTGGACCCTGACCAAGCCTTTGGCTAGACAGAGCTGTCCTTGTGGTGGTGTGTGAAGAGGCTGACCTTGACAGCAAGAGTTCAGAGGTCAGGAGAAAAGCACCACATTAGCGTCTGAATCAGAAGACCTAGGGGGTGCAAGAGGACAGGCTGGGACTCACAACTAGGAGGCAAGAAACCTTCAGTTTTTCTTTAAACTACTGGAGTTGAAATTTAACTGCTTACATCTCTAAACTATTTTAATTTCACAGGTAATGCTTTGCAATGAAAACAAGAAAAGCACGTTTTATGGTTTGAGGAATAAGATGAAGGAAAATTCAGAAGTGCACTCCACCATTCACAGGTGTAAAAGAACCGTCCCGGGCTGTGAACACCTCAAAGACAAGTAACTGTTCAGAATGGTCTCCAAAATAGGCAGCCAGGACCACTGGGTGTCTACCTGGAACACATATCAATTTCTCTTCTGATGATAGAAATATTTCTATTTTAATATCAATGTGGCCAATACTAATTACAGTAAGTCTTTGCATTTAGACAGATGCCCACAGATTAAAAAATATGCTTATTTTAAAGAAGGAAAGTAGGAGGCAAACACAAAGTTATTCTTTGGCAAAGTCACCGCAGAACCCCGAACTCCTGCTTTCCAAGACTTGGTTCTAGCCAAGTGCGCTCTTTACCTCAGTTTAAAGTAGGGATTTAAGTTAGTACCAAGAACACAGTGCTGGAATCAAGAGAATGAAATCATTCTGCACAGACATGGCTTTTTCAGGGTCTCTGCGAGCACCACCTCTTCCTAGGCTGGGCTAAAGGTCCTCCTCGGGGGAAGGAGGGGTGAGTGGGGAGGGGACATCTTGTGTCTATCCTAATCAGAGCTTAGCACACTGTTGAAATGATCTAGTTAGAGTCTCCCAAAAAGGTTATATGTACTATGCTAAAGAACAGGAACTATTTATGAAAAAGTTTACTGAACTGGACCAATCCATGCACTCCAAACGGTTACAGATCCCCCACGAGCTGCGATGAGAACCGGCTCCAGTTGGTCACAACCTACCCTGGAGGCCAAACACTTCTGCAGGTTAGGTGTTCCCACACTCTTTTTTTTTTTTTGCTTTTATTTTAATCCTCAATTGTGACAGGGCCAGAAATTTACCGATTGATATCAAAACAACTCACTGATATAAAACAAAGCTTGTCTAGATCTCAGGCTTCAGGGCACACACTTTTATTATTAAAATTATGCCCACACCTTTATAAACACCACTCCCTGGGTCATTAACAGAACATCTAAAACAAGAGGAACGTTTGTAATGGGCATGAGAAACTTAGATCCTGCATAAGTACACCACAGGCAGGGACAAAAGACATTCCCTACTGGCATGGTTTTCACTTCTGAACAAACCCCACTGAAAGACTACTGGATGAAAAGGGTGACACTTATCAGCTAAAAATTACCAACATGAAAACCAGTAACAATTCCTTGTTACCATTTCAAGTAGTCTTTTGATTCAATTTCTGGGGAAGGAGAGGAGGTCCAGAGTCTCTGTTTAATCTGATAAACTGTTAATTGCAGTTCTAATGGGGGAGGGGGGCACTCTTTTTAAGTGGCTCTGCTCAGAAGCGAAAACAATGCTGCTAGTCATAAAGTTTCTGGCCTGGTGACAAAACAGGAAAATCCTAGTTAGGCGGGAAAGTCAACCTGAAACGTGCAATCTTATTTTCTCCCCCAGAGTGTCTGTTGAACCAGACTCGTGCTATGCAAATTTCCCTCTCCAGCAAAAGAGCATGTGTACCCACCTTAGAAAAGCATGTACTCTGGAAAAATCCCATGATCTGAATTTTACAAATAAACAGGAAGGACCCCTTTCTTTCCTAGGGGAACCCAATGGCTCTGTGCTCATTCACATCTCCCGAGACCACCGCAGATCCAGCTGTTCCAGGACCGCACAGGGCTAGAGGAGACCAGGAGAAATCACCAACTCATAAAGATTAACCAGGTCTGGGGCCCATGGATCTGGAAGAAGCTGACAAAACAAAGAATTCAGCCCCCTGAGCAACCTCCTATGCCTTCTTCATAGAGATGAGCATATGAAGTGGCATCTGGGTGCCTCCCTGCTAGGAAAACAAAAAAATGCAAATACTTCATAGTTATTTTCATGAAATACATCACCTTAATAAAAACAAACACCCTTAAAAATAAAATGTAACAAACTGTGAGCAGAATCCTAAGTGTCAGTTGCTACTTTTCTCCTCATGAATCAGATTTCCTGTTAAACACAAGTCCTGGCTCTACCCAGGTTTCAGAACTTACTTTCAACACCCTGTCTACTCTCTTGCATCACCAGTTATCTTCTCTTGGTTCTTTGTGTTCGCTGTGCTGATTTGTTTATTCTGTCCCCCCAGCAGACCCTGCACCTGTCTGAGATGCCTAGAGTGGCACTGGGCGGTCACTGCGCAGAGGCACGGGAACAATATGCGGAGCAGTGAATGCAGTCAGGTTGCAAGCCTTGGGAACCAGAGGGCAACTCTGACCACTCTCCACTCCTTGGCTAGGACTTCATTTTCCAAATCCCTCCCCATCTGAGCATTGTACTGTGTGTAATCTGAACACAGACTATGAAAGGTAGGTAATGTCATCTCTACCCTAAAGGTGACACAAATGAGATATTAAGCAATCTAAGGTCACCCAGTTACTAAGCAATAGAGATCTGGATGAAAAGCTGTGTTTGCTTGGCACACACTCTTGATGATACTACTAACTAGCCTCCTCCTTCTCACAACATGTTCCTCCCATCACTTTAGGTCATGGGGTCCTTATGTGATGAATAGTACCTTTAATTATCAGCCAAGGGGCCTTCCTTCCCCAAACCTCTGTAACACTTAGTTATATCCTCGGATCTTCCTATTGAGCAGGACGAAGTGAACAGAGAAATCTCTGGGATACTCACCATGTCTAGAATATTTCTTCAAGCTGACGAGTAAGTCTTAAGCAGCAATGAATGCTTATTTCCACAAACCAACTTATATAACCCAAGCATCCACCAGCAGGAGAATGTGTAAGATAAAGTGGCCCGTTCACATTTCGGGACACACAACAAGAACAAGGAATAAACTGCGTACGGATAGAAGCAACCACATGGAGGAATCTAAAAGACACCCCAAGATGAATCTCAAAGAAACCTGGCAGAAGTTGGAACAGTAGCTGCCTCTGTGGGAAGTGGCACTAACAGGAAAGGGGCATGAGTGAAACTTCTAAGGCGGTAAAGTATTTGTATCCTGACCTAGGTGATGATCACATGGCTGGATACTTTCACCAGTAAACAGAAGTATCAACAACACCCGTCAGAATTAAAATTCACTATGTGAGGTCTTCAAACATGTTACTCACTTAAAATGCACCCACCCTGTAACACATAGTAAATCAAGCAGCAAGAAACACTTCAAGGCTGGGCCAGGGGATATCAGAAAGCTGACTAAAATGGGAGAGAAGGCAAGAAAGAACACAGTGTAAAAGCCAACACATCAAATATAAAACCTATAACCCACGATCCTGTCCAGAGAACTATGAAAAAGAGAAAATTGCCAGGGCACAACTTGCTTGAAAAATATAATCAATTAAAGCACAGGTCAAGAGTTCATCTCCCAAAGAAGAAAGGAGAGGCAGCTTCTGAAATTTGAAAAGGTCAAGTGGCCATCCAGAATTCAAGTTGTATTTTTAAGTTAATAAATGACCGAACAAATCACAACTCTCACCCACCGAGGAAGAGCACCTGTAGGTTCTTTACAACATCTCCTCAAAGTCACAAGTGCTGGAAAACTGGAGCAATAGGCCTGATCATGATTCTACGGGGAATAAAAACCAGTGTGCACTGGGCCTGAGCGGTACATGGCACTGTCGAGTGTCCTGGACACCGACAGTCATTCACAGGGAAGCAGAAGTTAGAATGACTCAAGGATCAGAATCATACAATTTCATTCAGACACAAAGTAAAGTTAATATATCCAGGATGCATTGAGATACAGAGGGATGGGGCGTCAGGATGCACTGGAGATACAGAGGGATGGGGCATTTACTGTAGTCATGAAACACAAAGTGCAGTTGGGGTTGGGGGGTTATGTGGATACCTGAGAATAGACAGAAACACTACATGGCCTGAGAGCAACCAAAACTGCCTGTCAAGATGGCAGGCAAACAGGATGGCCACGTGTAGGTATGAAAACTCAGAACTCTAAGGGAAGCCACTGCTGATTCTCGGTGACTCTGGATTTCTCTATAAAATAAGAAAAGGTTTAGAGGGTTTTAAGAAAGAACAGAAAGGCTCATGAGTGGACCGTATGAATGAAAGTTAAAGGATGCTGGCTTTTCAACACGGGAGAGAAAAGGCGAAGGCCAGATTTTCATACATTTTGGTAATCAATATATTCATAATCAAGAAAAGACCTGTAAGGTAGAATTAACTGGCCTTCTCATTCACAAAAATATTAAAACAGTGAGCTCAATGACTCGTTCTCAGGACAGAGCAGGAGCTTGCAGTGTATTCCTCTTGTTCCATGGTTCAACATTTACCAGCTAATAAGCAAACACTTCTCCCGAATCTCCTCAGACCTGGCACTCTCACAGCATATCTGCATATAATGCTAATTTTAAAAATGTATAAAGTTCTTAAATGCAAAGCAGAATCTGATGCTTATGCGCATATGGAGACATTATTCCAAAAAGTCCACATCCAGCTATTTCCACTCCGGCAGTGGCACCTGGGACTAAGCCACGGGAAGCACTGGGTGATCTTTTCCAGAACAGACTCTCCTGCCAGCTGTTCTGGTTACACCTGGTGCCAGGTATCAGTTCCAGACTCCCTTATTTGATTTGACATTTCCTGATGACATTACCCCAGGCTCAAGAAAGGGCAGTAGAAAACCTAAGACTAAGCTTTTTTTTTCTCCTTCCCCCAGAGAGAGGAAGGGAAAGGGAGAGGGAGAGGGAGAGGGAGAGAAAGAAACATCAATGATGAGAGAGTCACTGATCGGCTGCCTCCTGCACATCCCTACTGGGGATTGAGCCCACAACCTGGGCATGTGCCCTGACAAAAATGGAACCGTGACCTCCACGTTCATAGGTGGATGCTCAACCACTGAGCCACACCGGCCAGGCAAGTCTAGTTTTTTCACTAGACACAGAACAGAAAGCTTCATCCTTAGATCCAAGAGCCCTACAGGCATCATTTTTATGGTCTCATACAACAAAACTGTGGGCAGTTATTTCTGGACAGTTCTAGCACTTTCCAGCTGCTAAGGATGTCCTGGCTTCCCTACAGACATCCAATATGACAATGACCAGTACTTTTTCTTTTTCCTGCCCCTGACTGTATAAGTGAACTAGGGGTTACTCAGTGACTTTGGAAGATGTGATTATTCTTTCAGGAAATAGTCTTACAGCAGGAATGGGAAATGTACGGCCTGAGGGGCTGAAATCATTTGGTCTGGCCCTGCCAAAGCAACCTCAGGTGGGACTCGAAATTCAACAAATCTAGGAGCTTTTTTCCTTTTATTATTATTATTATTAGTTATTATTTTTAAATCTTCACCCCAGGATATTTTTTCCATTGCTTTTCAGAGCGAGCGGAAGGGGGAGAGGGAGAGAGAGAAGCATTGATGTGAGAGAAACACATCGATTGGTTGCTTCCCACAACACGTGCCGACTGGCCCCGGGGACTGAGCCTGGCCGGAATCGAACCCGGGACCCTTTAGTCCGCAGGCCAAAGCTCTAACCACTGAACCAAACCGGCTAGGAGCTTTTTTCATAGCTAATTTCTAGGTTGATAATTTTGTATGGCACTCAAATGATGTTATAAATATACAAATGGCCCTTGGCAGGAAAAAGGTTCCCTACCCGTCTTAAAGGAACAAAATTACTTCCAACAGAGCTTCTGATTCTGAATAGCTATGAGGCCAAGGAATCTACTGGGTGGGGCACATGTAGGTTTACAGTTGTGAGTACTTGAAACACAGAGTTTATTCTTGTACTATTATTTATTAATTATTGTGCTATTTTCCACATGAACCACTATAAACCTTCTTTTGTCCCACTCTGTATATTTTAAAGATTTTTTAATTGATTTTTTGAGAGACAGAAGAAGGGAGAGGGAGAGAAACATTGATGTGAGAGGGAGAGTCACTGATTGGCTGCTTCCTGCATGCCCCCTACCAGGGATCGGGCCTGCAACCGGGGCATGTGTCCTGACCGGGAATCAAACCAGCGACCTCTTGATGCATGGGATGATGCCCAACCACTGAGCCACAGCAGCTGGGGTGCCACCCTGTATATTTTAAGTAAGCTTCCCAGTGATTGGATAAAAATGATGTGCTATGTAGTTTTTAGAACAGTGGTCCTCTCTCTTCCTCTTCTTACAGAGAGGGAAACCGAGACCCAGAGGATGCAGAAGTGGTTGGGTTCAGAGGCAAGTGGCTCAGGAGTGGCAGGTCAAGACTGGGACAGGCACCTAGTTTGTTCATCTCTGTCCTTGAATGCGTTTTCTAAAACAAAAGGCCTGAACCACAAGCCATCAGCTGGGACTGCACGTGTGACTGACTGAAAGAGAAGAAACTGGGTAGAAAAAAAAATCCCTGGGAAAGATGATTCTATGGGGAGAATGGTGGGAAAATCAACTGTGCTCCGGGGCTAGTCACCCAAGATGCCAGGCTAAGCTCTGAATCCTCACCTAACATTTATAGACTCTCCCAGTATTTTTAAGCTCTCCCAACTGAAATGGGTGTGGGCTAATAGTTAAGAATTTTGAAAATCAGAACACCACTCCAATTCTAAGTATAAAAACTCCTACTTGAAAACGTCTATCTTGATTTAAAGTTACCAAAAAAGGCTGTGACTTATGATATTGCATATTAAACAGATGCCAAAATTCACTCCACTTGAATGAAGGGCATTTCAGAAATGGCAGTTTACAAGGTTGTCTTTTGTAGAGCTTATCCCAAGGTTGGCTCACTTGCTCTGGGAACTAACCACAGGCTGAGTCAAACCGACTGATGAAGGACTGAGGTGTCACATTAGTGTAACGCCAGGAGGGGAAACACTCAACTTCCTGGAACTACCTGGCAAGGACCACAATGCACACAATTGTACATTCATCACCACTGGCCAGGATTTCCAACGGCTTCTGTTCTGTCCCACCCTCTTTTTTTTTCTGGAGAGATAAAGCAGTCAGTAGGGAACTGCAGCCAGCTCCCACAAAGCCGTTCACCAGCAGTCACGGGGCCCTTTCTTGTTCTTTGGCTATACAGTCAATGTCCCACCCACGGCTGACCCCTCCACTTGCACAGCAGATTCTGCCCTGCTCACAACTCAAGGACACTGCTCTAACAAGTCTTCCTCTCAGCACAAATCATCCCCAGCAGCATACAGATAAGCTATAAAACCCACCATATCTATGAAAACACACCTGTCAATCCTGTGTCCATCTCCACTTAGCACCTCATTTCTCAGCTCTCCTCTAGAGCAAAACTCTTCAAAAAAATTAATGTATTGCTCGTACTTACTGTCTTCAGTTCCTCTCTTCCCATTCTTTAAAAACCATTCCAAACAGGCTTCCATCCGTACTCCTCACTGAAAACACTATTAAATTCAAGTGCTCAGTTCTCATGTGACTTGACCTCATGACATGGCTATTTCCTCTTCTCCCGGAAACACTTTCAGTGTGGTGGCTCCAAGATGCTACCATCTCTGGGTTTTTGCCTTCCTCTCTGGTGCACCTTTTCTAGCCTTTTGCTATTTCTCTGGGTCCTCCCTGATCTCCGGAATGGGGGAGTCTCCCAGACTCAGTCTCCTCGTCTTCACTCATTCTCTTGGTAACCTATCTCATCCAGTCCCATGGCTTTAAACCCATCTAGATGCTAATGACGCCCACTTGGCTATCTAGACAAATGTCTCTAACCTGCCTGTCTCCCTTGAACTCCAGACACATACAGTGCATTTCAAAGGTGACATGTTTCAAATGGAACCTCTCTTCTCTCCTGTACTTTGAAGTGCGGAGAGGGAGAGAGAGGGAGAGAGAGAGAAAAACATTGATGTGAGAGCAGAACATGGATCAGCAGCCTCCTGCATGCCTCCTACCAGGGATCGAGCCCACAACCAGGGCATGTATCCTGACTGGGAATCCAACCAGCACCCTTTCAGTGCCCAGGATGACACCCAATCAGCTGAGCCCCACTGGCCAGGGCCTTAGAGCCATTCTTGACTCCCCCGTCTCTCTCCCTCCACATATAAACCCTGGGCAAATCCCACTGGCTCTATCCAATCCATCCAGTTTTCATCCTTCTGCTAACACCCTAGTTCAAGTCACCATCATTTCTCATTTCTCACCTAGACCACTGCTGCCACTTTTTAACTCGACTCATTTCCACACTTGCCCTGTTACACAGTCTTCTCAGAAACCTAAATGACCAGCCATTTCCCTCAAAGAATGTGACAATATAAAGACCTTTCTGGTCTTTACAGCAGACAAAAAGGCTCACGTGTATGCAGCCCTATCCTCCATTGTATGTCAAACCTCCTCTCCAAGTATACCCTCCTTTGCTCGCTGTTCCAGTCACACTGGGTTCCTCAGTGCCCCAAGCCCACTCCCACGTCTGGAACTTTGTACTGGTCATTCCCTCTGCTTGGCATGTCCTTTCCTTAGACATCCACATGGTTCACTTCTTGAACCCATCACGTCTTTGTTCTAACATCACCTTCTCTATGAGGTCTACCCTGATCACCCTAGATGTACCCCCCATTCTAGACCCCTCCTTACCATGCTATAGTTTTGATTAAATAGCATTAATCATCTCTAACATACTATATCTCATGGATCTGTCATTTTCAGTATTTGTCTTCCCTCATTTGAATTTAATCTCCATTGGAAGTGGGGTTTTTGTCTGTTTATTATGTCACGTATCCCTGGCATCTGCAACACCACCAGGCACAGGGCAGGGAATCCGTAAATACTTGCTGCATGAACAAATGAAGAAGGGAAGAGTGAATTGAACAACAGGAAGGAGAGTGCTGTGACTCAAGGGAAGTTAAGCCTCTGTTTAAAATGTCAAATTCTCAGAACAACTAATGACTAGATACACCACTTAAATGTTTGAAATGTTTAAAAATGAGCTTCTTCCAAATATTTATTCTCCATTTCAGCAAACAGCCCCACAACCCACCTCGCTGCACAAACCTGAACTATAACCCTCCCATATCCAATCCATCCAGAATTCCCATGAACTTTAATATAAAAATTCAGCTCCAATCCATCCACCTCTCTGTCTCCTCTACTAGGACTCTAATCCAAGCCATCACAGTTTCACCTGTCCTATTTTGATGGCCTCCGATCTGTTCTTTTCTTTTCTGGCTTTCTTCAATCTACTTCCTAAAGAGCAGCAAACTGCTCTTTAAAATGCAAACTGGGTCAGAATGCTCCTCTGCCTAACACCTCAACTTTTCACAGGGCTTGGTCTGCGAGTGAGGTGGCCCTGGTGATACCTCAGCTCCATCTGTGCCGCTCTGCTCCTTGCTCATTATGCTTCATCCACAAAGGCCTGCTTTCAGGTCCTCCAACATGTCCTGTTCCTTGCTGCCCCAGGGTCTTTGCACATGCTGTTCTTACTTCCCTCCACTCTTCATCCTTTAGACCTCAGTAAAAAAATGCCTCCTGTTTAAAGTGGTTCCCCCCTTACTCTGTACCTCACTGTTTCTTTCGTAATTTCTACATGTGCTTGCTTGGTCTTTGGATCTCCCCACTACAATATTAGCTCCAGGAGGGTGGGAGCCACAATAGCAAGTGTAAAGGGGAGGGGGGATGCCTCACTGGAGACGTCTGAGAAGCACTAGCTATATGCAGGGCTCTCGGCTCTAAGAGCTGTCATTCCAACACTCATCTCCCTCCAGATGGAGCACCTGTATGAGTTCAAAAGGAACTAGAGACAAGATTTCACTGACAAACTGCATTAATTCCAACTGCTATGGACCAAACTGTACTTCCCCAAAATTCATATGTGAAAGCCCTAACCCCAATTCGATGGCATCTGGAGGTGGGACCTCTGGGAGATAATTAAGTTTAGATGAACTCTCGTGGGAGGTGACCCTAAGATGGGATTAGTGCCCTTATGAAGAGAAGAACCACCACCAGATGCTCTCTCTGCCCTGTGAGGATGGGGCAAGAAGGTAGCTGTCTGAAAGCCAGGAAAAGAGCCCTCACCAGCACCTTGATCTCAGGACGCCTAGCTTCCAGAATTGAGAATTTTTGTTGTTTAAACAAACCAGTCTATGGTATTTTGTTATGGCAGCCTGACCTGACCACCAACCAAAATGAGAATGCTCTGCTCACAGTTTAATGGAATAGACAGATAGAAAGACACCCTGCGCAGCAGCATGTCTACCAAGACTCTCAACCCAAACAGCTCTACTGTTGAAGAGTAAACACTGTTAAAGCTACTGCTTTAAATACTCATTGCCTGTAAACAGTCAAATGCTAGAGGAAAACTTCACAGCTGGCACCAAAGGTGGTGGGTAAGCACCCTCCCTCCACCTATCCACCTCCAGGCAATAAAATGGGTGACTCAGGCCCACCTAACTATCAACACTGTGCTTTGTTTAGGAAGACTCGCTGCTGTTTCAGTTAGGGAGTTCTGGCTGGGACTCATGACAGCATATAGAAACATTTCCTCGGGCATCTTCCCATGGGATTCCTGCCTAAATGAGAATCTCAGGGGCTCTTTAAACTACTGTTTGCTTGCTTTGTTAAAGCAGACATTTCTAAAAGGTGAGTTTTCCTCTCTAAAGCTAGGCTCTAATTGTAGATTAGAGCAATACAGCAACTAGATTCTTTGAGATACTTTGTTAGCAAATTAAACATGCTGGAGCTTATGTGATTTATAAAAGGGGACAGTCTAACACTGTATTTTTAAAAATTCAGATTTTCTGTAGAATCTGAATCACCAAGTCAGCTATTTCTCTAATACTTTCTACCTTGGAAATTTCAAAACACAGTCTTAAAAACAGTGGTTTAAAAAAAAATCCATGGGGAAAAAGGAAAGAAGGAAAAAAACACCCATTTACATCTTATAGGGAGAAATAAGGGGAAATAAGCAAAGTGGTTGGCAACAAGTCAGGCAGGTCCCAACATCAGAGTTCCCCGTTATACTCCAAGGTTCACAGTGACAAGGACAACTGGGTATTGTGCCAAGAAGCAAAACTCATGCCTCCTCACTCTCAGTTCAGGGCCCTTTCTAATACACCAGGGTGCCTCCCGTTTAATAATCAAAGTAGTCAATCAAGATTGAAATAAGTAGGAATCTGCACAAGAAAAACCCAAGTCACCTTAGTCCTGGAGTGAATTCCAACCTTGAAAAGCCAAATGAATGTTTGGGAAAAGCCTGCCAACAAGTCTAACAGAGTACTTCATCTTCAGTGGACTCTATCACATCAGCCCCTCAAATCTTATCACTGTGCCTTTTCAAACTGTCTTGCCTCATGAGGGCAAAAACCATTGTTTTTATTTTCCCACCCAAGAAAGTTTAGGTCAAAAAAGGAGAAAACAGTCTCGCTTCTTTCTGCCAGAATTCTGGCACCATGGGGTGTGCGGGAATGCACCTACTGCGGCATCTTCCCACATGCCTGAGTTGTTTGGCATAACCAGCAGGGGCATGTTCCATACACTCCCCAAATGCCTGAGCTGGCAACAACAAAGATCCTCAGAGACCATAGCCCTGGGACAATGGCTGCTGTCAGTCAACTACAGTTCTCATGACTCTGTTTCTGCTTTTACCGCAACTTCATACCAAAGAGCACATTCCACCTGCACAAGTACTTCAGGAAACCACGCACATGAATTCACACAGCAGTACACAGCAATTTAGACAGGGCTCCGATACTAATGGAAAAATATAAATTTTTAAAAATTCAAAGACCTCACATGAGCATATTACTCTTAGCGTTTACACAGCATACCTGACAAAGAACCCGAGGCCCCAAGGACCTGTCCTTGAGACCAACGTCAAAAAGGATTATGTAGTTACCATGCAAAGGGAGCTACCTGGTAAGAAGGCAAAGATGAGTGTTTTATCTCTTACCTGAAGCCAGAGGCCGGATCCACTCTTTGCTATTCAGGTCAAGTCTCCAGAGGTCATTGAAGGCAGCATTGCAGCTGCTTTGCGTGCAGCCTCCAAACACATACATGGACTGATTAGCATCGTAATAGCACGCGCCTAGGAAGAAAAAGCAATCAATAAGGAACTGATGTTGAATTCTGAGGCCCCTCAAACACCTCGATTACAGCTCACATCTCCCAAAGACCAGTGATTTCACACACTTCCCCACCCTTTACCAGGTACCAACATTCCATAACCAGCCTGTTGTCTGCAGGTTGGTCAGTATCATACTAACCTTTAAAATAAGGCCCAGAGAAAAGCAAGGAAGATGTCATTTCTGAGCACACTAAGCAAGGTGATAGTGATGTCACTAAATAAGATAGTACACGTTTAGCAAGAGCACATAGCATTCAGATTAAGGACTCAATGAGTGAAATTTCACAAAGCTGCATAATCTACCTAAGTGCATCATCCTCTAGGGGAGGGAAAGACAGTCAGTGCTAACAGATGTACTGCCCTCCCACTTCTCTCCTGCAGTCCTCCTCTCATTGTTTTTGTTTTCAAATGAAACCCAAAGCAAAAACCAATAAACAGATCTTTATGTGAAGGAGGACAGGACATTTTAATCAATGCCATGAAGCAATCACACACAGAGACCAAGGTCGCTCTGGGAGCTCAGAAATAGTGAGGCCCCAGAGCAACAGAGAAAAAACAATTAAAGTCATTAAACTCCTGGGTACAACCAGAAGCCACCAAGGCACGTAGTTGGTGCTGAACAGAAAACCAGGGCAGTAACGTTTGATAGCACTGGCCCCTGAGAAGAGCCTTTTTAATTAGTTGACTGTTTACATCTCACTAATGGGCATCATTCTGAAGAAAAGAGGCAATGGTTACGAAAGGTGCTGTTCCTTTAAAACCAGGGAGAGCAGGGCCAGAGTCTAGAGGAGAGGCATGAGAGCTGGGCTCTGCCACCCTGCTCTCAACGAAAGCTCGTTTAGTCTCTATCCCTCGGAAAAGATGATCCCACTCCTCACATGCCCGCATTCAGCACCCTGGATCTCAGGAAGAAGGCCAGCAAGACCTCCCTTTCTATTCATTTCATGCACGCCAGTGGGAAACAGGTGTTCCTGTGCACCTAGGCTTAACAGTCAAGAGTCACATAAAAGGAAGGGGAAAGGGAAAAGAAATTCAGAGGTTCAACCCACTGGTTCAGGGCTTCAGCGATCATTAGCTTATCTACAGGTCCAGTTCGATTTAGCACGGCACTGTTCTCAAGATGTCTCTGAACTCTGGCGCCACGTATTCAAGTTCAGAAAAAGGGAAATGCCACTGCTATAATTACCTCTGCAATACACCCCAGCTCTGGGAACAACCCTCCCTTTTCTTTTCTTGACCTAGCCCACCCAATAGGCCCTTTAAGGAATCTCTACATGAGGAAGGCCATGCCAGAAAACTGGATGAGTTTAGAGCCAATAAAAGCAGTGTGCTTAGTCCCCTGCACCCAGAAATCTCAACCAGTGGAAGAAGCACATCCAATCATCAGACCTCTGACTGCAAAATGGAACCGCACACTCCAAATTAATAAAGAACTTACAGAGACTAAGATGTGAAGAAATGAAATGCCATCTACTCATCAATGAGCTCAAACCTGCAAAATAGTTACTCTACTCCCAGAACTCAAACACACTACAATGGTGTATGAAGGTTTATGAGACCTTCACTCTTTCACTGACTGTCTCTGCCTCTGAAAACAGCTTTTACCTACCTCTAAATCAGGTTTTAATCCACATCCTGGCAACAAAGTCTATTAAGAAGTAAAACCTTATGAAATTACATTGCTCCTGTCTCAGGCTTCTTAAAAACTACAAATAACGACAGATCAAATTAGATGACATTAGACAAACAAAAAGAGTAATTACTGAAGCCACATTTTAATCTCCACTAAGAAGCGAAGCTTTTTGGTCTTCTTGCACCTTTCCTGAACTAGCTATTGCAGCAAATGGGAAAATTTTGACCCGAACCCCCACTGGTGCCAGCATCAAAGGGCCTTCTTTTCCTTGACAACGGTTACCTCCAGGACAGAAATGAGCAAGGTCCTATGGCTTCGGGAGCCCTAATCTGTGTCCAGTATAACAATGTTTAGTAAAGCAAATGCATGATTTCATAACTGAGAGTCAGCGTTCACTTATGTCCCACCACTCCTCAAGGATCAACACTTAGCAGCGGCTCCCTTTGTGCAGCAAAAGCGCTCAGGGCCCTTATTTATCCAGGAGGTAGCAAACATCCTGCTCTATTTGGATCGAAAGCCCAGCCGGCAGCTGGGCCCCATGAGGCTCTGAGCCACGTGTGTTTTAACCCTATATTAAAAGAAGGCGATCGCCGTTTTCCTGCCTCTCCTTGAGCCAACAAAGGCTTCTGGAGGAGGAAGGCACAGCTCAAACTACGCAAATATAGCAGGGCCAAAACGACAAGTTTCACACACTATTTTCAACGTCCAGCAGCCAATTATCAACAAAGCTTGGAGAGGAAGGGAGTCAATCCAGACATCTAAGTTTAGAACTCAGATATAATGGAATGAGAAAATGGACATCGATAATACACTCAAATACTTTAGGCATCCGAGTGAACTTTGTTTATTGTCTATTTTTATTTAAGACACCTCCTACATATTGGTCTGGGTGGGGGTGGGGGAACCAGACAAGTTCAATGGGTCTTTTAGAAAAAATTAAGAATTTAAGCAAATACCAGTGTTCAAGTAGTCATTTCCCCTTTACCAAAGTTCCTTCCAGAACATCTAGACCATTGGAATGTGCCATACAAGTTACAGTTCACAGCACAGGAGGACGACTCTGCTAAGAAATAACATTAAGATGTTTATTCTAATTGCTAAATGTCTTCAACCTTCGGGAATGTGTTTGATTGCTCCACAAACAATTACTGCAAAACTTACACTTCAGTTAGTATCTAATAATCCCTATTCAAAGGCAAGTGAAACATTCACCACCACACACGCAGCAAGAAGGGTACCTCAGCACTCCAATGCTTCCCTCCCCCCCAAGTGCAAGGCCTCCCAGTTGTCTCCCTTTGTCCATGTTGCGTGATCGTCACTCAATTGTGCACACCCAAATTTTTGCACTTTCAGATGCTGAATTGTTTCCCCACTTGTCTCTAGGGAAAGGTCCCGAGGCATTTATCCCATGCTTATAGAGACTGTGCTGTCGTGTGTCTCACCTCTACAAGCCAGGACATAGTTGATAAGCCTGTAATTACACATCTATGGAACAAGCAAGGTTGGATTCCCAGTCTGGGCCTGCTGGCAACTGCAGGAACACAATTAGCATGTGTGCAGAATGACCTGACCATATTTGGAGCCTAAACATGAACACTTTTTTCAAGGCACGATGCTGGGGACTCAACAGGCCTCAACATCAATCTGAAAAGGAACCCCTACAACCTGAAAGGGGCCCCCTACAATCTGAAAGGGACCTCTGACATGCATCAAGCCTTGCATGAATCGTTATGAACTCACCAAAAAACCAGGAGAACTGGCTTTATTTTACTTCCCCTGCCTTTTTTGTCCCAGATTTTTTGTTTTGTTTATACTTTGGAGAGAAGCTGTTCTGCTCATCTTTGTTACATTTAACTCCACAGAATTTAATCAGTTATCAATGATGAACCAGGTGTTGTGAAAGGTGCACAGATGTCTCAAGACACTGTCTGTCCTCAAGTGGACACAGATCTGTGGCGGAGCATCATCATCATCATTCGATCACTTTGTTTCTTCAATGCAATTTCCTAGCAACCCTGGGCATAGAATCTGTCATATATATTTTATAGATGAAGACAGTGTGGGTTAGAGAAGCCAAGGAACTTGCTCCCCAAGTCTGAAGTTCTGCATGCAGTCTCTTGCACACAGGTCACTATGGTGAGAGATAGGCGGTTACAAGCAACAGAAGGAAGGGACGAAGAGCCTATCACAGGAGCGCAGCGGAGGGAGAAAGAGCTTCATCTCCACGGTGGGGAACTGAGAGCAGTGTTTGAAGAAGGTGGCATTGGCTTTGCTTCTAAGATGGGTTAGAGGACAGGACATTTTCAGTCATTCAGTGAGGGGCAAACAAGTCTAGGGACAGAGGGGATGGAGGGAAAGGGAGAATGAAACCCAGGCATCCAAGAAAAGCCATGAGGTGGGAGTTTAGAACAGGAGTCCTGTGCGGGTGGTCTGGCTGTGAGGATGCAGCCGCAATGAGTGAGGCTGGAAAGCTGAGCTGGGCCCTGAACGCCAGGTGCCGTGGAAACTTCTCTGCCAAGTGCAGAAAGGCTGGGGCTTTGTGGCCGAGGTATGACAAGGCTGGTTTTGTTTTAGATCTGCAGTGTTTCCCGAGAGGACCCGGTCACGTTGGGCAGGCCAATTCTGTGTGTGTAGGGCACACCAGTTACTGCAGGACATTTAGCACCCCTGGGCTAAACGCTTGCGTGCTTTCCAGCAGAGACAATAAACAGTGACTTCACACATTTCCAAGTGCTCTAGGAGGTGGCACTGTCCCCAGTTTTAGAGATGACTGCCAACAGTGTCTAGTGCAGGTTCAAGTGAAGAGAGGAAAGGCAAGAAGACTATTTAGAAAGACTGAGGAAAGACGAAATGATTAGGCCATAGGGGTAATGGGGAAACGAAGGAGGCAGATGAGACTGCTGAGGCAGGACAAAGCAGCAGGATCGGACTCGCTACTAGGGGAAGAGAGGAACCGAGGACAAGTCCAAGGTTTCCAGCCTGTATAACTGAACGCACGATAACGCCATTAACTAAGCCAGGGAAAGGAGGCAGTCTGGAGGTGCCACTGAGGTCTGCTTTCAGCTGACCAAACATGAAACACTGTGTCTCTGTGGCCCTGGGAGAAAAGAACTGTAACTGTGGATCTCAACATGAGCTGGGAATAAGAAATAAAGCTGAGCTCCCCGGATAAATACAGGGTTGAAAGAGGCAGAAACTAAGTTAAGAAGGGAAAGAAATTCCTTGCTCCAGCCTATTTTGAAAACTGCTGTTTCTCTGTGGTAGTCTTCTTTACCTGGCCAGTTAGACAACATGTAGAGACAGACGATGGAAAGAAGCATGAGACCAAGAGACAATAAGACACAGAGGCACCTCTTAAAAAAACCTATGGCACCTTTTCTGGGGTTTCAAGCAAAGATATGAAAAATTTTTAAGTAAAAACAAGGATCAAAACCCACCCATCTCTGCAGTTGTGGGAACTTATTCACTGCACTATTCCTTTCCACTCCCCCTTCAAACGCCTGCCTCGATGCTGCAATGTTTTTCCAAAAGCTAGTTAACCAGGAGAAGTTCCTCCCCTCTCATCAGAAAGCTAAACTGTTGCTATGATAACTACTCACCTCTGAATATTCCCTACTCCAGTTTTTATTTTACCCAGATTCACTCTATTTCCCTTACAGTTCTAAAACCCTCGGACCCTCCCGTCATTTCACTAAATACTCTCAGCAAGGATTTGTTCCACAGTCTACCGCCATGACAGTCAAGAGTGTGGTCTGTAGGCTCCTGAAAACATTCAAGACCCTTTCAAAGGTATTTTAACAATAATAATAATAATGATAAGTCGGAGGAGGAGGGGAGGAAGTGGTTAACCACCCTGTTCACTGTGCTGAGGTTTGCACTAACTGCAGACACAGCACCAGGTAGAACTGTACGGCCTGTGCAGGATCAAGGCAGGATGCTCCAGGATCCCAGGGATGGTGTCTTCACTGCCACATACTGACAGTTTAACAAACAAAGCCAGTTCTGACTCCATAGATCCCCAAAGGGTCTCACACAGGACTCCCTTCCCAGAGGTCCAGGAACCACACTGTGAGATCCACTGCTCTGGGGTTTACAACCGTACAGCGAAAACAGGTTCTTGAGAGAACTAAAAACAGCAATAGCAAATGTTTCTTGACCTATTTAGAAAGTTATAGTTATTTACTGAACTATCTTCTGCATGCAGCGGCTAACACATGATCTGGGACAGCCAGCCTCCAAGATGACCCCGTGATCCTCAACTCCTAGTACTTACACCTTTGGTCAATCTCTGGGTGACCAACAGAAGACAGCAGAAAAGATGGTCTTCACCTCAGAGACGAGGTTGTAAAGGATACCATGGCTTCTGTCTTGGTGTCTGTCTCTCTCTCAGGTCACTTATTCTGGGGGAAGCTAGCTGCCACATTGTGAGCAGCTCTATGAAACAGTTAGTAAGGATCTCCTCCTGTCAACAGATACCTGAGTGAGCCTGTAAGCAGATCCCCCGGCCTGTCAAGCCTTTAGGTGACAATCACTCTGGCTGTCTGACTGCCTCCTCCTAAGAGACCCTGAGCCAGGACTCCTGGTTAAGCCACTCCCAACTTCCTGACCCTCAGGAACTCTGTCAGGTAATAAATGTTGTCTTAAACTGCTAAGTTTTGGGGTATTTTCTTATGCAACATGGATAAGCAGCAATACATTCTCCTTCCCCTCAAGAGTTCAAAATATAGTTTAAAAGAAAAAGACACAAATATCTAAGCTAACAATGAAAGACACTATGAGTTAAGCGCCAAATTAGAATTTCAGGCCACAACATAAGCTCAAACAGAAAAATATCATCTATGGGTTGGGGAGTTGAGAAAAGGCTTCATGAAGGAGCTAGACTTCAACTGAGTCTTCAAGGAAGCAAGCTTCTTTGCCAAGTGGATGGGAATACTCCAGGGACGACAGGATGAGAATGGCCAAGTGATAGCCTGGCAGAGGAGAGCTCTTGGGAAAAACTGGGAGATGAAGTGGTACATGTAGACACAGGTTAAATTAAAAAGGGCTTTGAATATAGACTAAGTTTACCTTCTACAGAGGCAACGGGAGGCACTGAAGGTTTTGAAGAGGAAATAGTGCAATAAAAACAATAATGATGAGAACTTTCTAAAGGCCTCCTCCCCCCAGTGAGCTCTCTTTCTGCAGAACCATTAATAAACACACCTTTACTGGCCTCAGATACATCACATCGCAATTTCACTTTGATGGAGGGATATGAATCACAACAGAATGAAAATGTGTCTACAAAAATCAACTAAAATGGAGAGTTAATTCTAGAATAATTTTAAAGCTCTAAATTACATCTATTTGCCAGGACACTGTATTTACAATTTCACTACTTAAATTTGTATTTTATAATCGGTAACCTTCAAATTCAAAAATTTTGTGTGACCCTGGTCAAAGTGTTTGCTGAATACATACTATGTTAAAATAAAGAGTTATTGTAAAACTTAGGCTAACGCTGGCTACTTCCTGAGCAAAACCTCAGAAATACTCTCATGTACATTGTTCCCGTGTTTTTCTTAGGTGATGTCAGGTGTTTCCAAGTCTAAGCATAACAGCCTGGTCTCTCTGGAGTAGAGATACTACAAAAATTCAGTGAAAAGCAGAAGATAAAATTACACCAAAGTGCCTACAATGTATTTAGGATCATGCTCCTCCCTAATTCTGACTGTAAAATTAATATAAATCCTCATTTTACATTCCTTTCATTAGAGTCAGACAAACCGCAGGCCTTGGGAGTAGTGCTGGAAACACAGCAGGGTGGGATCTGCTTTCACAGTGAATACTTACTGTGTGAGAACCGCTGGGTGATCGGGGTTCCAGGATACGGGTAAGTCCGGCTCTCCCACTGAATATTTCCTTCCTGAACAGCCTTTATGAAACCATGATAACACTGGTGGGCTACACCTAAAGACAAAAGGAACCAACGCCTCAGTCTAGACACTTCACTTGTAAATCAAATGATTAAAACTGCCTCTATTTAAGTGTCTTACCACTTTTATAAGACATAAGTTTCTTTGAGGAACTCCAAATTTCTTTCATTTTTCATTCAAAGAAAAATGCCCTGGTCGGGTAACTCAGTGGGTTAGAGCATCATCCCAATACATCAAGGTTGTGGGTTCGATCCCCGGTCAGGGCACATACAAGAGTCAATCAATAAATGAATAAATAATGGAACAACAAATCAATTCTCTCTCTCTCTCTCTCAAATCAGTCAATAGCCCTGGTCCGTGTGGCTTAGCTGGTTGCGTGTCGCCCCCTGCACTGAGAGCCTGCTGGTGTGATTCCTGGTCAGGACACGGGCCCAGGGTGGGGCCTGATCCCTGGCTGAGGTGCATGGGTCAGGATTAAATACATAAATAAAGACCAAAGCGACATGAAGGTCAAATAACGCCCAAGAATAAACTCATACATGTGATAAGATCACTGCCCCTCCTCTATGATCCTTCCATTCCGTTTAAGAGGGGAAACCGTCTGCTTCCACATAGCAGGGAGCCCTCTCCCCTGAAGAGTGCACGACCTCTGCCAAGAGAAGCAGGCTGTGCATTACAACCAGCACCACCAACTACACACAGGCGAGTGCAGGACCCAGCGAGCAGTGTCAACACAGCTGGTCCTCAGGCCTCCGGGGTGGACTTGGGTAACTGACAAGAACCACATTCCCCAGAGCACCAGCCTGACGCAAGGAGATGTTAAGATTGATTCTTATCTAAAGGTTTTTCTCTTTCATATTTCTGGCCACCTTATTCCCACCAAGAAAGAACACATTGATGCAAAAAAAACAAAAAACAAAAAACAAAAAAACTGCTATCTACCAATTGAGAATAAAGCACAGCTAGTCATCTCGACATTGAACTGAAGTTGAAATCTTGATTAGCAAATGGAGGGAAAAAAGGGAGAAACTCATTTTAAAAAGTAAGACACCCATAAGGACCGTGCTGTTTAGAGATAAAATCAAGGGATAAGTGCTTTCACAAGTCCATACCTGCCACAAGTAGCCCCTTTAGGAGTCAATCTGGTAACCCCACCAAGTGCTGTGCACCACTGATCCTCCCTTCATTGCCTGTGTCACAGTGGGTACACTCCGTACCTGGGCCAATGTGGTTTCCTATCTATCACAGCTTGCTGAGGACCGTGAAGCAGTTACAACAGTGCCCGGCAGCGGTCAGAGCTGTACTGATGTTCACTATCACTGTTACCCCACACCCCTCCCTAGTTTGCCTATAAGAACAATACAATTTACAGATCGACTCGAGGGATATGCAGAAAAGAATCCTTGTTTTAAAACTTCAAACTGCTCATAAAACCATCCAGAATAAAGAGAAAGGAAAATGTACAATGTCAGCTAACACTAAAGTTTAGAGCCACAGCAAACTTAAGGAAGAAAAGAGAAAATAGCCCTGGCCGGGTGCCTCAGTGGGTTGGAATATCCTCCTGAACACCAAGATTGCGGGTTCGATCCCTATGGGGTGCACATGGAGGTAACCGATTGATGTTTCTCTCTCATATTGATGTTTCTCCCCCCTCCCTCCCTCCTTCCCTTTCTCTCTAAAATCAATTAAAAAGAAAAGGAAACAAGAGAGAAAATAAAATTGGAAGTTTAAAAAGAAATCCTTCACAAAATTTTAAAATAAATACATGAACCTTTCCACTGTCCCCAGTACCTTTGATAAGCCGGTACCACTGCTTGCAGACAAGGGCTGCAGTTTTGTGTTCCTGGTACGGTGACAAAAAGGACAGGATGTACTCCAAAACCTCTTCCGGCAGCTCAAACATGGACCTATTATGTCTAGTCTCCTCAGCCTCCAACACTGGTCGGGGCTCCTCATCGTGCTCCATTGTCCCTTCCAGCACAGTTTCTTCTTGGTCCACCGCCATGAAACTGTCATCTTCACTGTCCGAGGAGCTGGCCATGACATTCCACTTGACAGCTATTGTGGGAAAGAAGCAAGCATCAGTATACACTGAAACAGCACAGGACGCGCACCTGAGGTGTTCAGGCTTTGTCTGAGACCCTCACTATGAACTCTGTTCTCTAGCACTTTCCTACACAAGTCGTGAGCCACCTTAATTTGACAGTTACAGCTCAAGTACCAAGCCCATCCCAAACATCTAACAATCCCTAGAGGCTTCTGACTGTAATTTTTCTCCCCACCGAAAGTAGATTCTCTAACAATTTCTGGGACTCAAGGATCTGACTGGAAGACAGCAAAGGGAGTAAAAATTAGCCTACCTCAGCTACGGAGAAAACTGAACTGTGAAGGGAAAACAAACTGTGGGTGCTACGAAGAGTAATACGAATATTGTGAGGATGTGATTTTAGGTGTAACAGTTTTTCTAGCTTTTACACAAGGCAATTCACTCAAGAGGATAATAAATGTGCCAACAGGCCTGCCTGGCCGGGCATGGCTCAGCGGTTGAGCGTTGACCTAGGATCCAGGCGATTGGGGTTCGATTCCTGGTCAGGACACATGCCCGGGTTGTGGGCTTGATCCCCAGTCAGGGGCATGCAAGGGGGAGCCGATCAATGACTCTCTCTCATCATTGATGTTTCTCTCTCTCTCTCTCTCCCTCTCCTTTCCTCTCTCTGAAATCAATAAAGATATATTAAAAAATAAATAAATAAAAAATAGGCCTAACTAGCTAAAATACCAAATACAAGACAATATTTATACCAGAAAACATCATAACAGATCCAGGAAGTAAAAAATCGGAAAGAATGCACATGGCCCTCAACAAGAAAACAGATAAGCCGTGGTCTGTCCACGCCGTGGAATACTACACAACAAGGAGCCACAGACACACACAATTGAGTTTCTCAACATAATACCAGGCAAAAGAAATCAGAAGAGTACATACTACATGACCATGCTCATATCATATTCAGAACTAGACAATACTGATTTATGTTGTTGCAAGTGAGGAGAATGGTCACCTGGTAACCACTGGGAGGCTCCTGGGTGCTGGTCAAGTTGTTTCCCGATGGGGTGATGGTTACACAGATGAGTTCAGCTTGTGAAAAATCCATCAAGCTGAACACGTAATGCTTAATGCACGTCTCTAAAGTTTACAAAATAAGCTATGATCAGGTTACCTCTAGTGGAGGTCATTAATTTTTAAAAATTATGATTGGTGATTTTAAAATTTCTTCTTTGTGCTATGTGTGTTCCCTAAATTTTCTAGAAAGAGCACATGTTGAAAACACACACAGAGGGAAGCAACACATTAACACTCCCCTGATGTTTTGTGCAACCCCTGAGGTAAGAAGGGCAAAGTGAAGGAAATAAGGATGACTTATGTAGGAAAGGTGCCCCAGGGTTGATTCTCCAGGAAGCAGGTGCTGAAAGACAATTGGGAACAAAAAAGGGTTAATGGAGAGAACCCTGTGAGGAGAAACAAATTGGGCAGAATTGCCAATCTGACAACACTGGTCCCACAGAAAGCTCAGGGGCCAGGATGGTGAGTGGAGGGCTGTAGTGCTGGGGGAGGGATGAGGCTCTTCCATCACTGCACTGCCCAGCCATGGTAGGCTGCTCTGAGAAGGGGGTGGGTGCCCTTGGCTCCAAAGCTGAGGCAGTTGCTGAAGGGACTAACAGCTTTCTTTAGCTACACTCCTGACAGATGGGCAACAAGTCTGTTCTTGAAGGGGCATCTGAGCTCAACTTTATTATTTTTTAACACATCTATTCCCTTTAACCATCCACCTTACAAATTTCCAGCCTGTTCTCTAGCACTAAGGAAAAGAATAAGAAATAATAGGAAGACAAGAGTGGTTTTAAAATATACTTTGGAGCTTTAAGAACAATCTGAAATGTTCCCAAATGTAAGGGGGTTGGGGAGAGCAAAGAACAGAAACCTCCCATCTCATCTCTACTACTCCCGTAATTCATATGCTAATTATCCACAACACCTTGAAACTGGAAGAATGAGCACACTCAAGAAAATGAAAACATAAATTAAAACTCACGAAAGGCTTCCAAGGTAACTTATCTACCAAATTAGCTTGTGACACTGCAACTGTCCTAGCAAGTGGCTGCTGGAATCTGATAAGGCTTCGGGAAGTGGTGGAGCAGCCTAGCTCCTCCTACTGGGGGAGGGGCAGTGGCAGAGGAGGGGCAGCAGCAGTCCCCCCACACCCGGTTAGGAAGTACTGTCACAGTTCACAGCACACTGCAGTAGCCAGAGACCCCACAGCGGTGCCCCTCTGCCCCAAGCTGGGTGAGCTGCTTAACTGGCTACATGAAGGCCTTTCCGTGTCCAGCCTCACTCCTATCCAAAACAATACGGCATGTAAAATATAAAACAAAAATTAGAATTTTTTCCCTGACCAACAAAACAAAACACACACAAAAACATGCCCCTTTCTACTGGAAAAAAATGCCACTTCCCATATTCCCCCTTATTCTTTCCCCTTACCATTTCTCATCTCCCACTGGCTATCTTCCCTTATTGATTTTCTCATATATATATTTTAAATATATCTTTATTGATTTCAGAGAAAGGAAAGGAGAGGGAGAGAGAGAGATAGAAACATCAATGATGAGAGAGTCATTGATCGAGCCCACAATCTGGGCATGTGCCCTAACTGGGAATCGAACCCCGATCGCCTGGATCCTAGGTCGACGCTCAACCGCTGAGCCACGCCCGGCCAGGCGATTTTCTCATATTTTCAGGCGATTTTCTCATATTTTTAATTTCTACTCAGTCCTAAAAATTACCAGAGTAAAAAACCAAACCAAACCAACCAAACAAAAACACCACCAATTCCTTGAGTTTGGCTGCATTAATTTTCACATTTGAATTAAACACAGCATTTCAGATACAGATGTTCCCTATACAACATCTGGACAGACTGTAAGCCTAGGTTCTGCTTCAGAACAACTGAATTATAAAGGCTGCAAAAGATTATTTACATTACTATTTTTCTCCCAAACAAAATAAATACGCTTGGATCCATAAAACAATTTACTTCCTTTCTAAATCTTCTCAAAGTGTAATTAGCAAGCCCAAAGAAAGGGGCTCCCACTTTTGTAATACCCAGTTTTGAACAATTCTCCCCATTCAACTATTTCAGTCCACAAAAGCATCAAACCCCCCAGGGCACATCTGCTACCCTGGCCCTGAGCACAGGTGCCAACGAGAACGAACAGGGATGGGCGCAGGTGCAGTTCCTCTGTAATAAATGCCCAGCATCAATTCTCACAGCCCTTCATTTTCACCTCCTTGATTAGGTAACCAGATCATCACTCATATTCCCAGAGGTGATAGAGGCATTCTGAAACAGGTTTTCATGCCAAAAGAAGCCCTACAAAACATTTCACACGTAAGTGTATTAACTTAATGAATGTGATTTCACGAAAAGTCTTTAAAAGAAGTCTTCCTCACCCTTCACACTTGTGTTAGGCCTTCTCAGTTTCCCCAAAGTGAGAAACCACAATGTGAAGTCAACTTACTGGGCTACTTGAGGGCAGAGACCATCTGCCCTGGAACCTTGTCTTCCCAGCACCAGACATTCAAATAAGCCACGGTTTACTGACATTTCACTCACAGAACCCTTGTGCTGACTCCACGTTATTTTATAATAGAAATTACATCATTAGTACATCCAGGATCCTACCCTTATATGTCACTGGATGTTGTCAAGATATTTTATTGGTCAGAATGAATATACTTCTCTGGTTCCTTGAGTTTTGACCTTTTAAGGTGTACACTAGCCTGAGAGTCTGCTGCCAGGCTCCTGACCCATACCACATCCAATGACCCTTTGCTACATCCAACTTAAATTCAAGTCAGTTTTGAAAAATCCTTCTGAAATACAAATTAAGGTTAAGATTCTGAGACCAGGCGATCTGGCTACTGTTTCTAGCTGTAATGCTGTGTGACCCAGCTAAGTAACACACAGTAAGATAGGAAAGCCTCTCTATCCCTAAGTAATGAAAGTTCTCACCTACTTCATAAAGGTTTTGTAAAAATAGCAGAGATATATATATATATATATAGAAGATATCAACAAACTACTCAACTCAGAAGAAATCAAGTAAGTTGTAAATTGTTAAAATCAAGCCAAAGAAATTCAAGATGGGAATGAAACTACCTTTTTTTCACTTAGAAATAACTGCTAGTCCTAGTATAACATGTGATTACTAGTGTCTGTGATTTCTACACAACTAGACATCTGACAATCCTCTCTGAGTAGACACACCTTTCTGAAAATCAGAATACATTTCACTTACCTAAAAGGAAGCTGAAGATTTAAAATGCAATCAAATTTATTCACAATTTCAAAAGGTTAAAAAATGCAGTAAGGGAACTCTTACTGATAGTAAAATACAGCCCTCAGACCTAACTGAGGAGTGCAGGCTGGAGGGACTGGGATGCACCAGGCATCCCTTAGCACAAGGGCTTCTGAAGCTTCCGGGCAAAGCAATCACCTTGCACAGACATCATAAAAACTCATGAAATTACTCACCTCAGAAGCACTGATGTGAGTTAAAAAGTACTAAATGTTACTCTTGAAAATACTGTCAAATGAGGATTTAAAGGCCACAACATGATTCACTCTAAGGTGATAATAAACCTTCTTATTAATATACTATTGTTACCACTGTTGTACTAAGTCAAATGAGAATGTTATAGAAAGTGGGAAAATGGTAAAGTATCAATGTCTCCCTTACTTCAGGCATTCAACAGAAATCCATGGGACATCTGGTATATGTGAAAATACTGTGCTTAGATTCCCGTGGGAGTTACAAAAAGAAGACAAGCCACCATTTCCTCTCAAGGAGATGAGCCCAGTAAGAGCCAAAGACACAAACAGAGAATGCCAACAGAGGACAGACCTGTGATACAAGCAAGAAGCTTTAACAGTTCAGGAGAGAAAGAGGTGGCTTCCAACTAGCAAGGAGGAAGCGTTTGAGCTTTGAAGAATAGGTAGGTTTTCAGAGAACGAAATGGGGGAAGGGAGAAAAACCATCCTGAATAATCAACTGAAGACGAGCTGGAGAGCAGCCCATAACCACGGAGGAAAAGGGGAGACAGCAAAGAGACGGGCAGGGAGTGCAGAGGCACTAGAGGGCGAGCTGGGCTTCCACAGACAGCAGCCGAAGGTCCAGAGGGATAGCTCAGCTGTGGGGGTTTCCACTGAGAACTCCGGGGCCTAAACCCCAAGAGCAGCAGAACTGAGAAAGGTACCCACACAACACCTGGCTGTGAAAGGCAGCCAGGTTTCTGTCTGCCAGGGAGAGATGCAGGCACCCTCTTAAAGGGCCAACGCACAGTTTCCTGTGCAGCCACTCACCTTGGGCTCCGGTGGAGGGAGGGCAGAGTGGACTCGAGCTGTGTGAGGAGAATCCAGGGGGGCTGGCTTGGGGGACAGAGCTTAGAGGACAGACATCTGGATTCCTGTACCGAGTCATTTTTCCCATATGGCAGAGGACATCTTTCTCAGGCAGATATTTACCATCCAAGAAGCTTTTCCCTGGGGGGTGGGGGAGCAACTGCCCCACCTATTGAAAACCTCTCACCCAACCTTGTGGAGTTTCTACAGTCTGAGGCTCATTAAGAGACTGAATAATAATCAGCCTCTGGGAGCTTTGAGTCTTTGCCTGATTTACTTCTGGATCCAGGGCTTGGAAAAGCAGACCTTGGTGGGCATCTTGGTCCTGTCCAAACATACCTAGCCCCAGCAGAGGGAACAAGCTGTGGAGTGAGGAAAGCGTCAAACAGGGTTCTCAAGGCCAGTCACAGACAGCGTCTGACATTGGTCTGCACCAGAGACCCTCCAAAAGTCTGAGAGTCCTAGAAGATCTACCTAATACATAGGAACAAACACAAACAGGCAGCCAAAATGGGGAGACAAAAAAACACAACAAGAGACCCACCTCAGAACAAAAGACTCACACGGGCTGGAACCCCCCCCCCCAAACTTCTGGAGAACTTTAAAGGAGAGATCGACAGCAATACAGTCATAGTGGGGGTCTTTAACACTCCACTGACTTTACTGGATAGATCTTCCAGGTAAAAAATCAACAAGGAAACAGTGACTCTAAATGACACACTAGATCCGATGGGTTTAATTGACATTTATAGAACAAGCTGCAGAATATACAATCTCCTCAAGTGCACACGGGACATTCTCAAAGATGGACCACATGTTAGGATACAAAACAAGTCTCTACAAGTTCAAGAAGACTGAAATCATATCAAGCATCTTCTTGGGCATTTATACCATGGAATACTATGCAGCTGTATAAAAGAAGGATCTCTTACCCTTTGAGACAGCATGGTGGGACCTGGGGAGTACTATGTTGAACAAAATAAGCCAGTCAGAGAACGACAAGTACCACATGATCTCAATCATATGTGGAATCTAGTAAACAAAGTAAACAGATGAACAAAATAGATCCAGAGACATAGAAGCATGGAACAGACTGACAAAACTCAGAGGGCAGGCAGAAGTGGGGTGGGGGTTGGGGAGAGATTAACCTAAGGACTTATATGCATGTATGCATAACCCCTGGACACAGACAACAGTGTTGGGAAGGCCCCGAGGGGGAGGGTGCAGGGTGGGAGGAATCAATGTGGGAAAAAGTGGACATTTGTAATACTTTCAACAATAAAGATATATTAAAACAAACAAACAAATGAAATGGGGGGGGAGGTAAAGGGATAAAAGATTTTAAAATCACTGTCTCTTGTACCAATATTCTTTGCTACTTACAGAATTACCTTTGGGATAAAAGGGTAAAAACTATTTTTTACTCGATGGGTGTTTTACCACATGCACATACTACTTAATATTTTATCCACATTAACAAAAGCTCATAATCTGGAGCCTCCTTAGTTCCTGACAGTCAATGTTTTGACAAAAAAGTCTAGTAATAGAATAATTTGGCATAACTACTGTTGCTATTAGCAAACTGTGAGCTATTTTGACAAGCAAATTCAGAGAGCTATTTCTATAAAGCATTCCAAATTTAACAACAGATATCAGCTGTAGTGAGTTTTTTAAATGATTAACTTCATCAGTGTGTTGTGCAATTAAAATTTCCTTTAATAAAATAGAAAAATAAAGTTTTTTACCCAAACGACCCATCAGCATTCTTTATCATTTTTAAAAAATATGTTTTTATTGAATTCAGAGAGAAGAAGGGAGGGGGAGAGATAGAAACATCAATAATAAGAGAGATCATCGATCAGCTGCCTCCTGCATGCCCCCACTGGGGATCGAGCCTGAAACCTGGGCATTGAGCCCTGACTGACAATTGAACCACGACCTCCTGGTTCATAGGCTGGTTCACAACCACTGAGCCATACCAGCCAGGCTACTTTATCATTCTTTACAATGGTTGATATTAAATGAAACCACTTTATGACTATTACAGAGTAGTAGCAGAAATGGACCAGCTCTCAGAGCCATTCTCTTTATTCATATGTAGCAACCAAAGGATTTGTTATAACCAAGCATATATGGTCAAGAAAAATGCACTGGTTTCCATCATCAATGGAAATACTACTCTAGGTTCTGAAAATTCTATATGGAGAACCATATATTCTAGGTTCAATAAAATGCTTCACTTGGTAGAAAGAAAAAGTATAACGGAACTGTAATATCCAAATTTACATTTTATGGGAGCTTGAATTTTTAGATTTTAATAGAAAATGGTATTATACAAAGTACAGAATAATTCTGATTCTAAAAACAAACAACAACAATTTGAAACAAAAGGCTTTCATTTGCAGACTAGTGCCAATCAGAAGGGAGTTAAATGGGAAAAAGGTGCATTCAAAGGTACATTTTTCTGGGCTTGGAAATTTTTTTCCTTTCAAAAATAATTATTTCGGAAAGTAAGAAAAATGCAAAAGGAGCAAATAACCATACTGCAACAGTAAAAAACTGTATTAATTCCAAATTGACTGCACCAGGCAGCAGAATTGCTCAAAGCACACCCACTGCTCCCACAACACTAAGTACCTGCCTGCACACGGGCAATTACTATACACTATTATCGCTATTATTCAGACTTCTGAATTTTACAGATCAGCAACTTTTCTGGACTGACATAGGGTCAAAAATGTTCATTTTCCCAAATAAGGACCCAAACACCTCCAAACAAACCTCAACACAGACACACCCACACACCTTCAAGACAACCTGAACCAGTGTTTTGGGGAACCACTACTAAGGTATGATATTTCATTTTACCACTTATTTGCTCTGTGGAAAAAAACCCACCACCACTCACGGACATTTAAAACAAGTTACATAGTCTAAATTTTGTTTTTTCCAAGTGTATATCTTTTCTTCAAGCTAATTTTTTTCCCTTTAAAGTATGTCTTTATTGATTTCAGAGAGCGGAAGAGGGGGAGAGAGAGAGAAACATCAATGATGAGAGAGTCATGGATCGGCTGCCTCCTGTACTCCTACTGGGGATCAAGCCTGCAACCCTGGCATGTGCCCTAACGGGGAATCGAACCTCGATCTCCTGGATCATAGATCGATGCTCAACCACTGACCCATGCCGGCCCGGCTCTTCAAGCTAATTTAAATTAAAATTAGCTGTTTCTAGTTTGCTGGGAAACCGTTTACTAATGCTAGAAAAAGAGATGATGACTCCAGGCAAGAGTTCACAAAAGATGAATGCAGCCTGATTTCTTTTAGAAAGAGCTCAGCTGCTGTTTTCTTCAGGTGGCTGGTAAATTTGTAATGCTTTTTTACTCATGTGTCTCCGCCACTGAATTCTTAAGGTCTATATTTTTAACAGGATTTAACTGTGGCACCTTTCTTCCTTTGAAACTGCAACTGAGTAGTGTATCGGTTCAATTTTATTATTGTTATTGGGGGTATAGTCAAACCATAGAGTTTCAAACTTTCCATAGAAGCTAAAGTTTTAACATCAGCTTCAGCTTCTCACACAAGATGTCACTTTCAAAAAAAAAAAAGGAATAAGCCCAAACCTCACGGCACCAGTGTTAAGAAGGGGCTAACACACGGTCCTAGCACTGCAAAGCTATTCACTTATCCACTGCAAAGCTAGTTCAGTGGAAGAAATAATTTTTTAAAATCAAATTCATTTTATTTTGCACAGTTCTATATCATTAAATGAATTTCTCCCAAAATTAAAAAATTAAGGACAACTTCTACTTTGATTTATAATTTTTTCTAAATACATCTGAATATCTTATACAAGTACTTCTGCTATTGAAGAGAAATACCTGGATAAGTATTTCCTTCTTCAAAAGGAAAAGTTCATGAATGTTTTGGATTTGGCAATATTTACCATTTTAAAATGTGCAACCCATTTGACTGAGCAGATGAATTTTCAGGTTTCTTTCTAACCCCCCCCCATACATGCACAATGATGTGTGCACAGCTGGGGGCTTGCTGCACCTTCCCTGTCGTAATAAAAACCTCCAACCACACACACGCGCATCAGCGAGAGAACGGCTCGGTGACCACGCTGTATCTAAATGACAGAATTTAAAGCACTAGTTTTAAAAAGTGTGGGTATTTCAGCATATGTTGACATGAAGAGATCTCTAAGACAAACTATTGTGTAAAACATGCAAAATAATAATTTAATAGTGTTGGTGTTGAAGAACAGATCAAGGGCGCCCCTCAGAGTCATCAGAGAGCTATTAGAAATCAGATTCCTACGTCCACCTAAACCAAACAGATCACAGTGTCAGGGGAGGGAAAGGCTGGATCTCACCCATTCTTGCTTTTAATGAAGCACCCAGACAATTCTTTCACAGCCAGTTCAATGACGAAGACAAAGGAACAAATTGAAATTATATATTCACGTTGGCATATGTGCATAGAAAAGTGATTGCAAAGACACACATCGAACTTAAGAGCATCAGCTCTGAGGAGGGAAAGGAGCCTTTGCCTTTTTAAAATTAATTTTAAGTCAAATGCATCATAGGTACACTGTATAGAGGTGCAGCTACTGTGGAAAACAGTATGGCAGTTCCTCAAAAAATTAATCAGAATTAGCACATGATCCAGCAAGTCTACTTCTGGACACAAACCCCAAAGAACTGAAAGCAGTGACTCAAACAGGTATTTGCTCACCCATGTTCATAGAGCACTGTTCACACAGCAAGAAGGTGGCAACAGCCCATGTCCATCAGCAGATAAACGGGTAAACAAAACACAGTCTGCACTCACAATGCAGTATTATTCAGCCCTAAAAAGGAATGAAATTCTGCCCCTTACAACATGAAAGAAGCCTGAAGAAATAGTGCTAAGTGAAACCAGCCAGGCTCAAGGGCTAAGTACTGGATGCTTCCACTGATGTGAGGTACCGAGAGCAGTCAGCTCACACAGGGAGGAAGAATGGTGGCTGCTGGGGCTGGCGGGAGGGAGGACAGGAGGTACTGTTTCATGGGCACAGGGTTTTGGCCGGGGAAGAGGAAACATCCTGGGATGGATGACGGTGAGGGTAGAACAGCAATGTGAATGTGAATGTACTCAATGGTACACTTAAAAGTGATTAAAATGGTAAATTTTATATTATGTTTATTTTACCACAATTTAAAAGAACGATATAGAACACAGGTGCACAATCTAAAAAATAATAAAACAAACCGCTGTGTACCCACATCCAAGTTATGGAAACAGAACATCCCCAGGACCTTTAGGTCTCCTGTACGCCCCTCATTACGTCCACCTGGGACTCGACCAGAATTCATCACTAGTTATCACTCCCTTACTTTTCTCTCTCGTTTTACCACATGAGGGTACCCCATAAAAATATATTCCTAAATAATATATTCTTTGGTTGTTGGATGTGGTTGTAGCTCATTTTCACTGCAGCGCATAACTCCAATGTATGAATGTGTCACAATTTACCCATCTTACTGCTGAAAGAAATCAATGGTCTCCAATGTTTTGTTCCTATGAAATAATGAGTATTTTTTAGTTTTTCTAGAATGGCTTTCACACATTCTTGGCAGCAACCACACAAAAAAACATGTTACTCACAAATCAGTCCACCTTCACAAACACATACATAACTGGGACTAAGTTTCTCAAAATAATACCCTTACAATGAGGTACACTGGAATTTTCTACTGTATTTAACACTTCAGAAAACTGTTGGTCAAATGGCATTAAGCTGTCTTCAGTTTTACTAACTGGCGCAGCACAGGCTGAGAACCATGCTCTCAGTTCATCTTTGGGGGGGAAGGTGTTGGGTGTATGCAGGGACGCATGTCTTTATTGAGTAGCGTTAAACTGTCTCCAAGGTGACTATTCCAACTTACACTTCCTCCAGTGCAGTAGGGAAGCAGACTGCTACTGAACTAAGGATTATCAAATATATTTCTCTCCAAAACAAGAAAATTTACGGAATAGATGAGAAGGTTTAATGGATGAAACTTTGGTATGTCATGTGGACAGAAAGTAAATAAAGTTATACTTCTGGACCCTAGAAAGTGTCTTATTTCGTTTACTTCTTCCTATAAATAATATAAATGTTTTGATAAAATGAACAAAATTGCAAGGCAATAACTACCAAAGCATGCCAGGCATTCAGGAACGAGAATAGAAGATCAGCGCCTCTTTCTAACAGAGTTCAATCCTGTCACTCTGTGTTACCTGGTCCTGAGACACCTCAAGCTCTTTCCCCACCTCTGGTCTTTGTTCTTGCTGGCTGACCTCCTCCTACAATACAGCTCTCCTCCTTGCCAGCATGGCAAATTCCTGCTTATTAAAGAATCATCTCTTTTGTGAATTCTCCCATGCCCTCCAGCCAATTCAGCACTTCTCTGGCCGCTGTTCATTTTGTACAGTATCTTTATTATCTCAGAGTTGTATAAATATTTGTTGAGTTAGGTGGTCTACAAGACCTAAGCCAACATTAGATAAGTAATCCAGATAGTTTTTACTTTTCACCACTTCACAAGTTACAATTCTGCTCATTAATAACTTGGCTAATTGAAACCCATATTTCACTTTTATTGCTATGGTTTCCAATAAAGTCTACACAGAGGCACAGTATAAACAGCAATCAAGATGCAACGTGTCCAGCTAGAATTCTGCTTTAAGGGGGACAATATGCCTTAAGACAGGGTGTCCAAGAACATGTGAAAATTGCCAGTGCCAACTGCCCTTTTATATGTGCTGTACTGCACTGTACTTCTCAGATGGGCAGTATGGAGGCTAATGATCTTTAACTTTCTAATTCAAATTTAAGAGTCCACATTTAAAAGGATGAAGTCAGGAAAATTAACTTCCATCTTTGACCCTCCTTAAATTTGATGCATGCTCAAGGAAACAGATTTTGTGTACTTATCAATTGTCTGGTAAAAAAAAAAAATTACCAGAAAATTTGAACTGCAGTATTTTGTACCATTTCTATAAAAATAAGGGAAGACTATGCAAAATATAAATGTATTCAAAGAAAGTTTATAACATTAAATTCAGCTACAAGACAGAAGTATGTGAAGGTAGAATTTGTATGTTGTTTGAAATTGATTCTACAGACAAGATTAATGACCTCATAAAACATTTCACCGGAGCTTGGAACTAAAGGTCAGGTATGCCTACTCTAAACAGCTGACTTAAGTATTCTTTAAAAGAAATCCACCAAGTAAGAACATAATATAAAACTAAATGCCCCTAATGCTGTTGCTTTACTTTTGCAATTCTGGGTCAGTTTACGGACTCTAAAATCAAGCTGATGTACACTGATAGAATTCTCACCCACACACTAGCATCGCCACAGTAAAGAAAGGTAACGCTTGGGCTGTCAGGGGCTGTCTACTTCTCTGTTTCTTCTTTAAGCTGCAACCACATAATGGGGCCCTTGGCAGGAGAAATGTTAAGAGGGCACAGAGATAAGCCACACAGGCAAGCAGGTGTGCACAAACATTCAAATTTTCCTACTTAAAAAAAAAGTTTTTATGGATTTCAGAGAGAGGAAGAGAGAGAGAAACATCAATGATGAGAGAGAATCATGATCGATTGAATGCCTCCTGCATGCCCCTCACTGGGAATCGAGCCCCCAACCTGGGCATGTGCCCCAAGTGGGAATTGAACCGTGACCCCCAAGTTCATGGGCTGACTCTCAGCCACTGAGCCATGCTGGCGGGGCCAAATTTTCTTGTTACACTGAAATTCTTTGGATGAGAGCAAACATCCATTAAATAGTGTTTTAGAAAGGTAAAAGTGATCTTGAGATATGATCAAGAAAAACAAATTTTAAGAAATAAAATTACCTAATTTTATATCAAGTTGGTGGCATAACACCACAGAGGGAAATCAGTTCATGTAGCTTAAAATACAGTATTTTTGACTACATATCTTTGTTTTATCTTAAGTAAAAAAAAAAAATCCATAAAAAATAAAGCTGTATTCAGCAGTCTTATCTGTACTACCAATATTGTCATATTATTTTGACACCTCTATAGGAAGTTTCTAACCAACCGAGCTACCCATCAGGGCTGTCTTAGAGTTTGTTTATATTCGCTTTACATTTCTAATCGCAGAAGTTATGGTTAAAGTAAACATTTCAAACAAGCCAGTAGTGAAAATAAATGTTTTACCATATATACCAATTTTATACCAGAAGATGAGTTTACTAACCAGTTTCCTTTGAGGAAAGAAGTTGTATATTCTAAACAAATTAGGTGAATCAATGTTTTTAATCAGCACAAAAAATGTAAACATACTCACCTTTATTTCAAACTGGTTAGCAAAACAGTGTGCCCTATGTTATTACAAAGGGAGGCAAGACCCCTCAGAGAAAAATGTGTACTTTACAATCCTGATGCCAATAGCCCTAAGCCCCAAAGAGGCTTCCCCTGAAAGTAGGGCCTGCCACACACTATGGTCCAGAGGGAGGTCAAATCTCCTGCAAGGTCAGTATCACTTGATCTTGGCTTCTAATGGGCATAACTTTTGTCTGTCTTTACACACACAAGGCATACTCGGAGAAATAACAGATTTCTATACATTCTATATCTTTTTAACATCTATCATCCCATGATTAAAAATCTCATGCTGTTATCTCTAAAGAAGTTCCTGAAACTATTTTTCATCATGTAAAAAGTATGTATTTCTCAATTTCCAAATGATTTTTAAATCGTGTTTCATTTTAACAGAATTTGTTACTGTTACTTTGTACAAATAATATTCCTACTTCTGCCTTCTGAGTATATAAACTTAAAAAAATATTTTTTAAAGGTCCAAAATTATAGTCCTTTACAAAGAACCAGTATAGCAACTATATACTTTATTTACACTAGTGCTCACCTGCTTGTATTACACTAGAAGAGAAAAAATATTCTCTTTTTCCTCCAAAATGACTGATGGCTAAAGAAACACATTTAAACAAGCCAATTCAAAAAGCCTAACACAAGGAAAACTTCCTTTCAAAATTGGCTTAGCCACAAGTTCTGTTTACATCCATTTTTACAAAATGCAACAAACAGTACATGAGAGAAGCCTGGAGTTACAGTTCTAAATGTTTATCTTATAAAGAAAAGCCTACTTAACTAAACAGGTTAGTATAGTTATCTTCATTATTACTTCCTGTTTACATAGTGTTGTGGCCAGAACAAGGAGTTATCTGTAAACTTAAAGAATTGAAGAAAAATATTATTTTTCGGATTCCAAACAACACAATTGCACCAGATGTTTGTTGCCTACCAGAATGTGACTTAGAAGGAAATGCAAAATGACACATATGCATGAGGGGTGGGGGAGGGCTTAAGATTTAGATGTTACAAAAAAAATCAATTTATAACAATCAAGATGTAGTCAATTATGCGCAAAGATAGAATCACCAAATCTTTCTATGTATCCTATTTCTATCCTGAACTATCCAGTCAGATTGACATTGGCCGTTTTTACTTTCCTGAGCCCCCCCTGCTGGTTTAGCAGAAGTTACCTCAAAATTAGTTGCAGTACAAATGAATACACTTTCATAAAATGCACACTTTCAGCTTAAAGCTAGCTGCATTAACTTTTGACTTTAAAAATATGGAAAGTCAGCTGGCTGGGCGTGGCTCAGCCGTTGAGCATTTACCTAGGATCCAGGAGATTGCGGTTCGATTCCAGGTCAAGTCACATGCCCAGGTTGTAGCTCGATCCCCAGTTGGGGGCATGCAGGAGGCAGCCGATCAATGACAACTTTCTCATTATTGATGTTTCTCTCTCTCTCCCCCTGTTTCTGAAATCAATAAAGATATATTATAAATAAATAAAAAACAAAAAACCAAAACAAAAAGAAAACGTCTACCAGAGAACCAGACTGGTCTCTTCAAAAAGTCAATGTCGGAAGGGGAAGGGAAGGAAGGGGAAGGAAAAGAAGGGGAAGGAAAAGAAGGGGAAGGAAGGGAAAGGGAAAGGGAAAGGGAAAGGGAAAGGGAAAGGGAAAGGGAAAGGGAAAGGGAAAGGGAAAGGGAAAGGGAAAGGGAAAGGGAAAGGGAAAGGGAAAGGGAAGGGAAGGGAAGGGAAGGAGAAAGGCTGTTTTAGAAGCAAAATCTAAATAACACCCAAATGCAACCTGGGAATCCCACTAGGTCCTGAGTCCTAGCTTTTAGTCCCGTGCACTTGGTATTTCTTCTGTCCCCGAAACTCAGCATTAAAGCTACTGCCTTGTATCTTTCAGCCCGAACATCACCTTCTCTAAACCAGCAACCTCGATTACAGTCGTGCGCTGCACAATGACGTTTCTGTCGAGGATGGACTGCGTACGTGCTGATGGTATACCCGATGGCCTGCGTGTGCAGTGGGCTGTACCACTTAATCTGTATAAGCACTCTCTATGACGTTCGCACAACAGAATCACCTAGCGACGCATCTCTCAGAAGGTATCCTGGTTGTTAGGCTGTGCATGACTGAAATTAGTCTCCCTTTGTGCCCCAGGTTGTCGTCATCATCATCATCATCATCTTGTTTTGTTTTCTTTGTAGTTCTTATTAGCTGAAATTTTGTTCATTCATTAATTTCTTTCTCCAACTCAAACTAAGATCCAGAAAATTGGTGACCTTATCTATTTTTGCCCACTGTATCCCTAACACTTTGAACCATGCCTAGCACACAGCAGCATTCAATAAATGTTGAATGAATGGACCAATGAAACAAAAAGGCAAGATGAATTCAACAGACACTTGGGATCATGTAATGCTTCAGAAAACTCTAAGAACATCAACCGGTAAGAATCAAAAGTAAAGAGACTCCTCACTTAATGTCATCAATAGGTTCTGCAACTTTATGCAAAACCTCATATAACAAACCCAATCTTACCACAGGATAATTGACATACACAAAAGTTAAGTTACTACGGCATCTCATCAACAATATATGGGACCGACACTGGACAAAACATCAAGGACCTGCTATATATGCTGAATGAATGTTTGAGTGCTTAGCATATAAGCACTAAATGCGCCTATAAGGCACTAAAAATATTACATATGAATTGTAGTGCATGATACATCCCTTTTAAGCTATTTGACAGGAATTAATTAGGACAATTCATTTCTTTTACGATATATTTTTATTATTTTATTTTAAATATATCTTTATTGATTTCAGAGAGAGGAAGGGAGAGAGAGAGAGGCAGACAGAAACATCAATGATGAGAAAGTCACTGATCAACTGCCTCCTGCACCCCCCCCACTGAGGATCAAGCCTGAAACCTGGGTATGTGCCCCGACTAGGAATCAAACCAGCATCTCCTGGATCATAGGTTGATGCTCAACAGCTGACCCACGCCAGCCAGGCACTTTTAGGGTATAAACTTTAGCCGAATTTTGCAAGGGCAACAGTGGTTAAATGACAGAGCATACAGGAGATACTCTACAAAGATGGGTAGAAGAAAACACCCCCACAAAACCCCAAAAAACCAAAATCTGCTACCTAGGAAAGTGAATGTTCCAGTTGTACAGATGAACATGACATGTATGGGAGGCAGAGAGACTCTCCTGGCTTGAACGGACTGCATGATGGGTGTCACGAAAAATAAGACTAGAAATGTACAATGAGGGCCATATGGAAAGCGCCAACAATAAGTAGGGGAGAGAAACAGAAATGAGTTACCCTAAGTTCTCAACCAGAGGAGAAGGCGTTCAGACAACAGTTCTGTCAGACTGGCCTGCCATGAGCTGCCACCTCAGCCATCACTATTTCGAAAGACTACCAAGAAGAAGAGCTCGAATACAGCAGCTACTGTTTACTGAGTGTTTTCCATGCGTTGGGCCTCTAGCTAAATATTTTATACCTATGCCAGGAGGCAGGAACTATCAACTCCATTCTGAATATGGAAGAGACTATGATCACACAATTAGCACATGGCAGAGCGCTGGCAACAAGGCCAGCTAAGAACCTGAACACCAATTCAGTCTGCCTTCCCCTCAAAAAAGCCTTGTCTAGAGTCGCGGCAGCAAATCTAAGGAACATGGAAGTCTGAAGGATCCTGAGGAAGGTAGCACAGAATTACACGGCAGGGCACAAGAGATGAAAGAGTATGAAAAAATGATTCCCAGGTATATGGTCTATCAGACCAGAATACAATTATTCCATCCACAGAAATGGGAATGTTAAGGAGGGAACGTAGTGCTGAAGGTTTTTATCTGAAGGGAGAAGTGAAACGATGGACTCAGCTGTGAATACTTGGAGCTGAGTTAGAGGATATGCTCTATTAACATCCCTGGAAAACCAAGAAGCACAGAAGACAGACCACATTGGGTGAACTTGAGAGACATCAGGGCAGCAGTGTCAAGTGAAGCCACAAATCAGCCCAGTTCCCCCTCAAGGACAGGAGGAGAGCACCACAGAGAAGAAAACCTGTCCTCCTAATGCCAGATGGGGAGGCCCTGCAACTGCACAGTAGGAAACCAGGCGGTAAGCTCCCCTTGTCCCAGCCTTCATGTCCATACAACAATACAATAATAATGTTTAAGATCTGAGTGTTCACTTCACACTAGGCAACGTGCTACGAATTTCACATGCACCCCCACATCTGATTTTCCCATAAAATAGACACCATTATCCTCATTTAATAGATGGAAAACAGACTTAGAGAAGCTAAGGTCTGTAACGAAGTAAAGTTACAGAGCTAGGGTGGGAGCCTGGGTCCACCCGGGGCCAAAGCCTACCTTAATTACTATATTAAAATAAATGGTTAGCCCTGGCCAGTTTGGCTCAGTGGTTAGAGTGTAGGTCTGTAGACTGAAGGGTCCCAGGGTTCGATTCCAGCCAGGGGTACAGGCTCGTCCCCAGTCACGGTCAGGGTGGGTGCAGGAAGCAACCAACCGATGTCTCTCTCACATCAACGTTTCTCTCTCTCTCTCTCCCCCCCTTCTTCTCTAAAATCAATAAAAACATATCCTAAAACTTATAACATTTCTGGAATGTAGGCAACAACGTGAAAACTAGTTATAACACTAGCACAGCACTGAGATGAGGAACTTGCAGTGGGATACAGAAGCTCATTATCAGAAATACTAAGCAACGTCAATTCACATGAACAAACTCTATAAAACAGTTTAGTACAGTTCTGGCTTATGCGGTCAGTTTCACACAAAAAGGAAAAGGACCTTCTCATTTTACTTATTACTGGGAGAAAGGAGACGGTACTAACAGTCACTTACAGTCAACACTCTGAGTGACAACGAAACATTATTAACTGTGATCAAATTAAAACCATACAGTGCTTCCTGTACCAGTTTACAAAACAAAGACAGCAGCACAGTCCCTCTAAATTACCACCACTCAGTAATCCGAGAGATTTTAACTGCAGCTGCCGTGTTTGTGTCAATTGCCTGTGCGTATGACTCACTCTCAGAAAGGTTCTCCCTTGGATTTTTGAGAATGCAGAAACAGTAACTGGGGCATGCTGTGTGGGAAGTGTCATGACAGTGAATGAATAAAAGCAGAAAAGAAATGACAGAATTTTAAAAAAGTTTTTATAGAAGGTAGGCTTCCTGCAGAACAACAGGGAAGGCTGGGGAAGCTGTGCTGGCACTGAGAACCACCCCTGCCTGGCTGGATTCAGGGCACTTCTTACACTACAACACACAGAACTTAACTGGCTGCCTGGTCTGGATGCCCAGCTAGGCTGCAGGGGACCTGAGACCAAAAGCTATCTTGCCTTAGAATCGTTAGCACCTACTTTCCAAAATGCCCAGCAGATGGAGGGCCCTAGATGGTGTTTTCATAAAACTGATTACTGAATAATCAACCTGATATATACCTTTTATTTTACAAAGCAGTTTTACAAACATGACCTTTTTTTGATCCACAAAACAATCTTGTGAAGTGGGGAGGGCATTATTTACCCAAATGGCTTTTGGCTTTATAAAGAGTTAATTCACTGACCTAAACAACTCTGAAATCACAAAGATAATCACCTGTGTGTTCACCACTGTGAGAACATCTCCTTGGGACCTCAACATTGTAAAACGCAGAGGCTTTGCCAGCATGTTTTGTGCAGGCTCCTCTTAACAGGTGGGAAACACACAGCCTCCAATTTTACAGAAGGGTCTGAACTACAGAAACCAGACATTAAGAAGCACCCTCAGCTGTTTTTCCCGATCCTGTTCTTTCTGTGCCTCTGAGAAGGGTGAGGGATTACGAAAGGAGAAATGCCGGCTCGCCAGCGAGCAGGTCACGGATGGCGTGAAGTTGCATCAATACCTGATGATGATTTCGCACAACAATGCAACACACTGTGCCAGGAGGCGTAACCTCACACCCCCAGGACATTTCACTGCCTCAACTTCATCAGCAAATTGCAGTGTAGAGGGGCTCTCCGATTTTCTACGACAGAAAAGCTAGTTGTTGGCTCCGGTTTCCATCCTTAGCCGAGGCACTGAGAAAATCCACACATCTCTGTGGAGATGGCTTTAAGAAAGGGTCAAACGGTTAAAAAAAAAATTAAAAAAAAAATTAGCTGATCTCAAACTAAATAGCTGTCATTTTTGGAAACAGACAAGAGCACCCATGGGTAGACTGCGTGATACATTTACACCAGGCTTGCGGAAAGCCAGCAGCTAGGGCGGGCACAGACGCGCGCGGGGAAGGACCACGCGCTCCCAGGTCAGGGCTCGGACACGGGCCTCGGCGCCCACGGAGGAGCCTCGGGGCGGGTTCTAAACGCGCAGCTCCAAACGGGGGGACTTCCTCTCAATTCCTCCCCCTCCCTCCGACACCCACATTGACGCCATCGCTCCTCGACGCAGCCAAACACAGGTACGTTGCGAAAGGTGCTGGGTGCGTCCAACCCAAAGCCATCCATCCATCCATCCCCTCGCCCCCCTCCCCCAGCACAATTCCAGATGAAGCCACCATCCATTCCCCAAGGGGGGGGGGAAGACCACAAGACTTCACGCCGACGTCCCCCGTGAGAAAAAGTAAATCAGCCTCCCAGTTAGCATCTGAGCAACAACAACAAGTTGTTCTGCAAAACGAACACCAAGCCCAGGACGAGGCCCCGCCAGCAAGTGGCAGCCGGCGAGGCGTCTGCATCCACCCCCCACCCCAAGCAAGAGAAAAAGCCCGAAAGCTTCGGGCGATTGAAGAACACGAAGCTTGAACGTCCCCAGCGAGGCCCGGGAGGCTTCACAGACGGCAGCCGCCGCCAGGGGGGCTGTGCCGAGCCTGCGCCGCGCCACGGTTCCGAGCGCTCGGGGCTGCGGGCGCCAGCCCCGAGGGCCCTCCGCAGAGGCCGCGCGCGGGAGCTTCCTTCCCCGCCGCGGGCGAGCCCGCTCCCACCTCCGCCGTCGCCCGGCACGAGCCGCGGCGTGGACGGCCCTCCACCCGGGGCCCGCGGGCCCACGTCGCCGGGGCGGGGGCGCTCAGGGGGCCCAGCGGCGGGACGGCGGCGGCTGTATTTCTCCGGCCGCCTCCGGCCCCCGCCCCTCGCCGCGGCCCCCACTGCAGGGCACCGGGCTCCGGCTTCCCGGGCTCCCCGAGGTCCCACCCCTGTCGCGGGCTCGGGGAGCGGGACGAGAAGCGCCCCGCTGCGGGAAAGGGGCCGGGCTCGCTCCCGTCCCCGGGCGGCTGGACGGGGGGCCGTCCTCCTCCTGCTCCTCCGGGCCTAACGCGGGGAGGCCGAGGAGGAGACGGCCGCGCCTCTGGGCCGCGGGCCCCGGGGCAGAAAGGGCAGCAGGCGCCCGCTCCCCGCCGTGGCCCCGGGAGGCGCCGAGACCTCACCTGGCCCAGCCCGCGCCGCGCTCTCGGGGTAGCTCCGCCGACGACAGCGGTGAGGGAGCCGGGCCGGGGCCAGGGCCAGAGCGGGGGCGCTGCGCCGCAGGCCGCGCTGGCCGCGCTCGGGGCTCCTCACAGCCGGCCGGACCCTGAGCCGCCCGGAGCCGCCATCTTCCTCGCCTCAGACGCCGCCGCCGCCGCCGCCGCCGGCGCTGCTCAGGCCCCTTGAGAAGACGGCGCGGAGTGCGCATGCGCGGGGCCCGGCGCGGAAGACGCGCGCACGCACGCACGCACGCCGGGCCGCTGGGGGCGGGGCCATCGGGGAAGGGGCGTGGCCCGGGCTGAGGTTCTCCTGGGCTTGGAACCTGCCAGCGGGAGCACAGCTGGAGGGCAGAAGCGTCGAGCTTCCGCGCCCTTCTCCCTGGGGGTCTCTAGAGCCCACCCCAGGTGAGCACCCACCCTTCTCGGTGTCTGGGGCAACTAGCTGGAGACCGTGATAGAAGTTTGGCCTGGAATGAACGCATCCGTACCCTGGGGCCCGATGCGCGCAGGTGAGGGCTGTGGAATTTGCAAGCGCTCCTGGACGTTAACCGGTGGGAGTTCAGTTCCTTGGCTGTGCAAGCGAAACCTCCCTAAACTGTAACGACCACTGTGAGACCTGTGACTAGCTCCGTTTTTCAGATGAGGAGACAGGCGCAAAGAAGTATCAGTCATTTTCCCAGGGCCACACCCCTTTGGGGAGAGGGGGAGGCAGGGTAGGATTTGAACTTCGGCTTATCTGGTTCTTGAGCTCCTGTACTTTCCATTATCACTATCACCAGGCCACACAACCGGGCCCAGCAAAATCCCCCTTCCAAGGGAGCAGTCTGGTGTGTAGGTGGGAACCTTCATGAAACCATACGGATAGCGAGTGGTCTAAGGAAATGCCAGAGATGCAGAGGCCAAGGGCTTCAGTCTTCATCCCTTGCGCGGAAAACCAAGGGAACCTTGAGGTGCCAGCCCACCACCTTGGGACACGGGGCTGGATCAGAACCCTAGTCCCCTCTCAGATTGGGAGGGCAGTGCATTATGGAGCCGACTTGAGTCATCCTCACTGTAGAAATCGCTAGATCTGTGTGCCTTAAACTTGCACAATGCAGAGACCCCTGGGAATACACTCATGGAATCCCAGTATGAGAAACACTGATTTAAGAAACTCAAGTCTTTCAGCTAGGAAATGTCACTGCAAAGGAAAAACGTGGCAATCATAACTGATACAAAATATTAAAAATATTAAAACACAAAGCTTAAAAATTGTCACAAAACTTGTGATCAATCCCACCACCGCCAATGTAGAGCTCAATGTTAGAAACACCGGACCAGCTATTAAGTGCTCCCTTGTAAAAATGTTGGTTCAAGGGCCCATCTTAGACCCTGCCTCATACTTTTTCTAAAGCTCTCTGAGGATTCTTATCTTAGGTACGTTTGGATCTGCTGGATCATGTTAGAACAGGTTGAAATACAGAACCACTCCACCCGGAATCTCCTAGCTCAAAGACAGCAGGAATTTTTGTCTGTTTTCTTCACTACTTTATTACCTAATATAGAGACACGGTAGGGACTCACTAAATATTTAATGCATGCATGCATGAATGAATGAACTGGAAATTTGATAACTAAGAGGGCAGGTAGTCAAATATTTAGTGAGCACCTACTGTGTGCCAAACTATGAGCTATGTGATAAATAAAACTAACAAAATCCTTGCTATCATGGAGCCTAGCCTAGCCCCCTACAGTCTACTGAGAGGCAAGGCTAGGCTCCGAGGTTAGGCTAGGTTCTGAGGCTAGGCTTCTGAAGCTAGATTCCAAGAGAAAGTGGCCCAGGCTGGCCTCGCAGGGCTCTGGCCATGCTCAGCTCTCCGACAATAGACTTGGCTCTCCAAGGCTCCCAAGCTTGGCTCTGATGCTCTGAGGCAAGGCTAGGCTCTGAGGCTGGCAACAGTCTTTAATGATGTGACTCTGCACATTGACAAGTCACACGCTTTGGTCTCAAGTTGGCAGTGGCAACTTACAATGAGTCTAACGGGGCCGGGCACCAGACTGGCCTGCAGGGAACAGACACTAGTTCCAACCCCCTCATTCCTTCTGAGATCCATCATGGGCCTGCACAGAGAGCAGCAGCTGCCATGGGCTGGTTTCATTTGAGTGCACACCAACTTTACACAGAATTATAAAACATATTTACATAGTGTTCCTATAATCAGGAGCAAAGATCCTTTTATCAAAGATATTATATCTAGGGCTATGCAACATTCAAAAGTATCAGACTGCTTTGAAAGAGTCCAGAGTCCATTCAACAAAGCTGACCTGGGCCATGGGGAAGCCTATGTTACACTAAGTTGCTAAGTCAGGGGCTCCTATGCTGTCTCTGCAGCCTACTCTTGTGGATTTTCCCACCTTTCTAATTAGCATGGAAATGGTTGTCTTAAGGGAAACAGAACTCTCCAAAGTTCTGAAACAGCTATGCTAAGATTATAAAGACAATTCAAGACCCTAGATCAGAGGTCCGCAAGCTTTTTCCATAACAGCCAGAGAGTGAACGGTTTATGGTCTCTGTTGAAACTCCAGATGTCTCCTTACAGTCTGAAAGCAGTCATAGACAATACGTAAACAAATAGGTGTGGCTATATTATGATAAAACTTTATTTGTGGACATTAAAGTGTGAATTTCGTATCATTCTCATGTATTAGGCTCCGAGGATAGGCTAGGCTCTCCAAGAGAGGCCCAGGCTCGTGGCCCCGCTGGGCTTTCCACGAGAGGCCTAGGCTGCTAGGCCTCGCAGGGCTCTCTCAGATATGCCCAGGTTGTCCTGGCTAGGCTAAGCTAGGCTAGGCCCGAGGCTCGGCTAGGCTCTGAGGTGAGGCTGGGCTCTACGAGGGGGTTGGAGAGGTGGGTAGGTACACAGCTGCTGCTAACTGCAGTATGCAGAAGCGCAGTCGCTGGGTCTCTGAGTCCTTGGGGAGCAGCTGCAGGTAGGGAGGTGGGAAGAGAGAGCCTAAGAATGCTGCAGGGGCACAGGGAGGGAGTGGGGGGGGGGCAGGAAGAAAGTGCCAAGGACCTGGGGAGTGGGGCAAGGTGGACAGAGCGCCCAAGGGAGAGACTAGGAGCAGAATGGGTGGGAGGATGGGGACAGGGACCAGGAGGGAATGGCAGGGTGAGCCTTCAGGAGCAAAAATGCTGGAGGGATGGGAAGGACTGGCACCAGGAGCTCTCCGCTGGGGCTGCGCAGAAGCCAGGAGATGGAATGGGGAGGGGATGGGGCGGGGGGGGGGGGGGCGAGGCTGCGGAAAGCCGAGGGGACTGAAACAGGGCAGAGGGGCACCAGGACGAGGGGAGGGGTGAAGTTTGGGGCAGGGGTCGGGGACGGCAGATAGGGCAGGCTAGGGAGGATCGGGTGGCGGAAGGGAGATGGTGGGGAAGAGAGATGATGGGAAAGGAGGTGAGCCCGCCGGCTGAAGGGGAGGTGAGGACGCAGGCGGGCGCGGGGACGCGCGGGCAGGAGGAGATGGAGAATCGCCGCGGGCCTCGCGGGTGCCGGCCGCCGCTCTCCCCACCTGCACTCACCTGGCGGCTCCAGCTCCGGGTCCCTGGCCCAGGTGGGGATCTTCCTTCCCACCCGGCCCCGGCGCCTGCAGCTGCCGCGAACCCCGCTCAGCCAGGTTCCTCCCGCAGCCTCCGCACCCCGAGGGACGGCCGGGGCCACGCCTCCGGCAGCTCATCATTGGCTGGAATTCACGCCAGTCACAATTCCATTGGCTGAGAAATCGCCAGACATGCAAATCAGGAAGGGCCCGCCGCCGCGCCGATTGGCTGGTGCTGGCGGAGCGGAGCCGCCCCACTTGGACTCTGATTGGCCGACGATGGCGACGCGGGGCGGGCTCTCGGCTGGGGTCGTACTGCGGCCCTCCCGGCTAGACTCCTCCTGCGGTGGCGGCGGCCCGGGCGTCCTCTGGCGGGTCCCCGGCCTGCGAGGCCTGCGCCTCGGGTGGCCACCGGCCGGTCGCGGGGGGCTCTGGGCCTGCCGTGGGTCTCTTCCTCCAGAGCGCGGGCCTCCTCGCTCCAGGGTGGGCGCAGGCGCCGGCGCCGGCGCGGCAGCTGGTCTCCTAGGTAACGCGGCCCGCGGCGGGCGGAACCACGTGGGCTGGCGCTGCGGGGGAGGCTGGACACAGCTTCCAGTCGCTGGGGCCGCTGGCCGGCCGGGTTCTCGGACTCGGGGCTGGGAGTGCTCGGTACCTCTCTCCGCTGGACTCGGTGCTGCGGGGCGGGGCGGCCTGGCGGGGCTCAGGGTGCGCCCTCATCAGTTGCATGTCACCCCCCCCCCCGCCTTGACACTTGGTTCGGCCCGGGCTGCTAGTTGCTTAGGCATCTGTGGCTGCTTAGGACTCGGCCTCCGCCCTCTGCCCCTTGACCCTGAGTCCCTCTGCAGCCCCCCAGCTTAAGGGGGGCGCGGTACCTACAGCCTTGACTTTGCTGAGTCCCCGGCGTTGCTTGTCCCCTACTCGGCGTCCCCAGCGGCCTTCCGCCACCCGAACCCCGTGGGGACCACTGCTGGCTGCCTGTCCCCTGCTGGGTGCCAGCCCTGGGCTGGGTGCCCATCTCCTGTGGGTGCCCATCCCCTGTGGGTGTCTGCCCCCTGTGGGAACCGCCTCCTACGGAGATCTCCGGGCTCCCTGGCCCACACAGGAGGCCACCCCGCTGCCTGTGTCCTGAGTCCCTGGAAGGCCGCCTGCCTTTACCCTCTGCTGTCCTGCCAGCTGACCTGACTGGCTCCGAGCTCACCACCTGGCCCCTTTCTGTGGCTCGAATGCTCACTCTCCTGCCTGCTCCTCCCTCAGACTTGTAGGCCCCACCTGTGCACATCTCCTTCAATGCCTGTCTCCATAGACACCGAGTTCTCAGACCCAGTCCTTTCTGGGCTGCACTGTCTGGTTTTGGTTGAAGCATGTGCAGGAAGTCCAGCCTCAGCTCGCGTAGTTAGGAAAGGAGGACTGGAGATGTGGCCTCTGCCACCGCAGTGTCCCCTCCTGTCCCTGGTTTCCATAGGTCACAACCATGTCTCTATCCCTGCTAACTTGCACCCTGTCTTCCTCCCCCAGATACGTGCCATGAGGGCAGGGAGCTTGCCTGCTGCGGTCAGCACGGTTTCTCCAGGGCCTGGCACGTGGTAGGTACTCAAAGAATATTTCCTGAACGAGGGAATTCCAGGCAGTGCTTAATTAGATCTCCACTTACTCTACAAAAAACTCTACAAAGCTTTTGGTTCTCCGTTATTCAAGATCTTGTTCATTTCTGGGGAGGAAGCGTCCCTGGGCCTGGACAGCTCCTCCCGGCTCCTGTCCCTCCCTTTGCCTGGACTTTGGCCCAGCTTACCTCTTTAGCTCCTGGGTTCTCTCCTCTTTCCCCCCTGTCCCTGCTTGCAGCCCCCCAGAAAGGAGGCTGGATCAGGCTTGTCATCTCTGTGCTGCTCACTCGCCCTTTGTCTTTCTCTCCCACTGGATCTTTAGATCCTTGAAGTCAGGGCCTTGGTCTTCACCACGTGTGGCCAACACCAGAACAGGTGTTGCTAGACATTTGCTGAGTGGGGGCTGCAGCAGCAAAGACCTCAAGGCAGCTTCACAGCCCCCTCACTGTGCAGGTGGAAAGCAGATGCAGGGAGGGTGAAGGACGCTCCAGAAGTCAGAGGGAGCGAGGATCTGCCCAGTTCCCTGGCCAGTGCTCTCGAACTCCATCCCCTGGGGCCTCCTGTCCCTTTGGCTCACCCTGCCGGGGATGACCACTGCCTCCATTTCCCAGCAGGTTTTTTTTGTTTGTATTTCCCATTTCATCAAAGGATATTAAAAATACAGCCCGGCCATTGAGGCTCAGTGATTGAACTTCGGCCCAGGAACCAAGAGTTCACTGGTTCAATTCCTGGTCAGGGCACGTGCCCGGGTTATGGGCTCGATCCCCAGCAGGGGTCTACGGGAGGCAGCAGATTGATGATGTTTCTCCCTCATCAATGTTTCTATCTCTATTCCTCTCCCTTCCTCTCTTTCTAAAAATCAATTAAAAAAAATATTTTAAAAAATGAATATACTCAGGGTAGAGAAGAGAGAAATTTTTCACTCTTCAGTTTCACCAAGGGCATCCGTAAGTGGAGCCAATCATTTTTTGCTGTGAGTGGTGAGCAGAATGACCAGCAGGGCCTTGTCCTCTGGCCCCAGGGCAGGCTGAGTCCCACAGCTGCCCACCATTGATTGCCTCGCTCCATCAGCACAAGTGTCAACACAGTGAAAAAGACAGATTTCATCTGGATATTATGAAAATAGCTTTGACTTTGTAGAGCCCTTGACTAGCCTGGGGAACCTCAGGGGTTTGGGGACCAACCTGCTGCTGTTCTCCTTGCTTGTCATTTAGTGCACAGAATTCAGCCCCTTGGTAGAGCCAAGATGTTATGAATCTGTGTCAACTGAAAAGAATCTTGGGAAGGTTTAGATCCCTGTTTGACTGGGAGGCAGGTAACATCCTTAGTGAGCCAGGTAACACTCAAATCCTGTCCCCAGCTGGCTTAGCAACGAGAGATTTCCTGTAGCTGAGCTGTCCTGGGTGGCTGGGTCCACTGATGACACCCGAACCCACTGGCCCTTGCTCTGGTTTCCTCTCTGCCTGCTTTCTATGTGTGTCTGAAGGTAGGTGCTCCTGTGCTGGCCCCTGGTAGCTTCAGGCTGATGACCTCTGCTCCAGGGGCTGCAGAGAAGAGTTTCACTCTCAGCAGAACCAGTAGAAACTCTGAGATTTGTATCTCATGGGCTCTGACTGGGTCATGATCCCCAATCCCACCTAAGACAGCCCTAGTCCCCCAGGCCTGGTTCCCTTGTGCATGCTCAGCCTCTGCAGCTGTACAAAGCAACCCTGTGTGTCTGTCCCTGAACCAGTCACCAAGGCTAGGATAGTCATGCTCCAGTCGGCTCATGGGTGGAGGAGCCAAGAGGTTCTCTGGAGGAGACTGGCACCTTTGCCAGGGGAAGGTGGCGTGGGTGCCAGTCTGCCGTCCTGGGGTGTGGAGGGTGGGATTGCAGAGTATGGGTTTCGGGGATGCTGGGTCCTCTGGGATTCAGTAGGAGGTAGGAAACTTCCAGAATAATTGCTCTGAGCACTGTGGCCTTTATAACTTTTTTATTTATTTGAACATGAATGGTGCAGGTGATCCTAGAGGCCCACGTGACCCTCTGACAGGCAGAATGCATGACTGGCAGCAGATTTTTGACCAAAACGTGCTGGTCCCTCCCCATCCGCACAGAGCACGCCAGCCCGTGAAGGAATCGACGGCCTTCCAGTGTGTCCTGAAGTGGCTCGATGGGCCACTAATTAAGCAGGTAAAGAAACTTGCTACTTATTGTCCAACACATGTGGTTACTGCTCTCAGCTGGGAGGCTACTGATTTTCACTTATTTATTTGAGTCTTACCACTGTTCCCATTACCTTGGGCCTTGGCAATATTGGGAGGCAAAGTGGCCCATCAGCAAAGAGAATGCGTGTTTCAGAGACCCGGTCGGCATTTTTGACACTGGGTGGAGGTTTCTTTCTGCCCGCAGTGGAGCAATTTTGAAACCCAGTAACAAAGGGACATAATACCAAAGCTGAACCTCACTGCAGGTGTGTGGCTCTGGGAAAGGTCCTGTCTTATAGCCTCTGGCTGCTTTGTATTTGTGGCCGAGACTTCTCAGTCCTCAAAGATCTGCTTTTCCTTTGCTAATACCATCCCAAGGCAATCCCTGCAAGTTGAGGATTTAGAGTTTGTGGTTATCAGGAAGGATTCATTTGGTTGTCCATGATGGAAAACCCACCCAAAATAGCTTAAGCTAAAGGTGATTTATTGACCTAGCCGGTTTGGCTCAGTGGTTAGAGCTTCAGCCCTCAGACTGAAGGGTCACAGGTTCAATTCAGGTCAAGGGCACATACCTTGGTTGCAGGCTTGATTCCCGGCCCCAGTCAGGGTGCGTGAGGGAGGCAATGGGCCGATGGGTCTCTCTCACATTGATGTTTCTCTTTCTCTGTTTCTCCCTCTTTCTTTCACTCTTTCTAAAAAATCAATGGAAAAAAATATCCTGGGGGGAGGATTAACAAAAAAGAAATAAAGTTAAAAAAATAAAGGTAATTTATTAACTCACACAATAGATAAACCCATAGTGATCATCAGCTTCAGGTGTGGCTTGATCCAGCCACTCATGTGATGTCACCTGGACTTCTCTCTTGGCTCCACGTGGTGTCAGATGCATCTGTCTCTGCAGCCCCAGCCTCTTGTGTCTCCTTGGCTCTGGGTGGGTCTCCAGCCCGTGTTTGTGCCCTGGGGACTTTCGTGTTCTGAGTAGTAGTTCCTGGAAAGGAAATTGACACCTAAACAAGGGGGTGGGTGCTGCAAGGCCAGTTTTACCAGGATTCTCGTCAGCACCTGTGTGGTGGCTCCTGACATTGAGAACCCTTCCAGGCTGACCCCTTTTGTCTCCTAGGGAGTGCTGGAGGTGCTGTCGGACGTGTCGTGCCACCTTCGCGTGTCTCTCTTCGACGTCACCTACCGACACTTCTTTGGGAGGACGTGGAAGAGCACAGCGAGACCCGCGGAGCCGCTCTCGAGGCAGCCGTCCAGGATCGTCTTTAATGAGGTGGGCGGACAGCAGGTGTTCGGGGCCCAGGGGCACACCCTGACCTGGGGACATGAACAGCGCGTCTCAGACCCTAGGAATGCCTGTGAGCCACAGACCCAGAATCAAAACGCTGGTCTTAGGTCAGGCCCTCATTTCCAAACAGAATCTCAGGTGGAGGCCAGGTGTCCTCAATGGATGAGTGCTCTGCTCTGGCCGGAGCAGTGGGAGGGTGGTGGTGGTTGTGTGGTCTTGTTACCTTCAAGGAGCCTCGGGATGCTTGGGACAAAGTTAGGAAATTCTTGATCTCATTCAGTCACCCATTTTCCCTCTCGTATCCCCTCTCCCTCCCCTTGCTCTTTCTTTCTGCCTACAGTGGAGCAACTTAAAAACCCATGTAATTAATCTGATTTCCTGGGTTATTTCTGAGCCAGGTTGTTTGCAAGAGGTGGCCTTGTGCACAGCTCAGCACGGCCCGCTTTGGGCCGGAAGTGAGAACTGTGGGGGCAAAGCCCTGGGCAGCCTGGCCGAAGCCCTGGCCTGGGACGTACCACAGCCTTCTGCCCACTTGAGCCCTGGCTCTGGGCTCTGCATCCACCTGTGCATTCAGCTGGCAGGGAACCTTTCTTTTAAGATAAGCAAATGGCGACTTAGAAGTAAAGTGACCTGCCCAGGTAGCAGGTGGCAGAGCCTGGACTCGGATCCTGATGTGCTCGGCTGCTGCAGGTGATCCCTGCAGAATCGAGGGCACTGTCAGAGGCAGCCCTCAGAGCCCCACACCTCCTTCTGCACTGCCCGGGGTTCAGCATTCGTGCTGGGGGTGAGGGGCTTCAGCTGTCACTGCATCCAACTTGTAGCTTAAGTCCGAGTAAGGAAAACCGAGGTTGGGCCTTGGGTTCCTAGCCTGGCAGCCAAGTCTGCTCCAGCTCAGCCTCTGCCGTTTTCACCCGTCATGTTCCGCTGAGCTGGGCGTGGGGCTGGGACAGTGGTTAGTGAGGACCGTAGTCCTGAAGGCTCCTGGGAAAATCTGCACCTTCGTCTTGGAGTTCCTGAGGGGAGAACACAGCCAGGTAGGTGTGGGGTGGGCAGAGCGCTTCTGGTCGAGGCAACGCTGAGCCAGGGTGGCTCCGGGAAGGCGGCTCTAGCTGCTAGGCCCTTGGCGAGCAGCAGAGGGCATGCATGCCCCGGGAGTGAGTCCTTGCCCAGCACCTCCTGCTGCCTCGACATTCAGAACATGGAAAATCAGGTCTGGTCAAGTTCACTTAGCTCCCGAGAAGCGCCCTTCGCCGCGTGTGCACGTGCGCGCATGTGTGTGTGTGACGTTTGCACAGTGCGTGCCTCCCTGGTGGCGCTGACGCAGGAGGGCAGGGGGTGCTGCTCACGCGGCTGCGTGACGCTGTGGGCTGCTCTGCGTGCCCCGCGTACGCAGAGATAAGTCCAACCTGCCCTTTTTGGAGGGGATTCGGGAATCTGGTGGATATCGCTTTCTGATTTCACTAGTTGCCTGTGTGTTTCTGGTTTACGCATCAGCTTGGGGTGATCGGATTGGAGGCTGCGGCTGCAGGAGCAGGGGGCCAGGCTGGGATTCGCTTGGCCACCCAGCTGGGCGTGGGTTCATGCATCACCCGCGCGCTCGGGTTTATTGAGTTGTCAGTGTAGGATGCAGCCCTGGAAGAAGCGCTGTTTCCTTACTTGGCCTTGACCCTGAGCCGGGAGCTTTTCTGTAAGTGATGACTTCCTGGCACCGGGCTCCGCTGCCAGAGCCAGACGACCCGCCCAGGCCCTCAGCTCAGAGCTGACGGTGGGCTCTCCTTGGAGACCTCCCCCTGCGGGGAGGGCGCCCTTCACTCCTGCCCAGACTGCTCATCATTCGGTCAGCCTCTCAAAAAGTGCCTTAAAAAGTAACCCGGGAGCCAGAGCACCGTGCGGCTTCTGCGTTTTCTCTCTGAGACGTACATAATTTTCCCTTAAGTTCTCCGCCTAGGCGCCGCTCTCAGCCTTCCGTGCCAGGCTCGCTTTCCCTGCTTTAGCTTGTGAGGGCACCGGCAGGAACCCTAGGGTTCTCCACGGACAGGCGAGACCCCGCCCAGGGGGTCCTCCCTCCCCGAGCCCCCCTCAGCCGGGTGTTGCTAAGGTAACAGGTAAATCAGCTGCCCCCCTCGAGACACAGGTAATGGGGTTGCTTCCACTCCCCCTAAGCCCCTCGATGAGACGCTGACTTGAATGTTCCTCCTTGTCAATGAGAGCGATGTCATTTCCCTTTAAAAGTGGGGCTGAAGGGAGTGTCAGGGGAACCCTACGAGACCCCAGGGCGTCTTCCAGGAGGGACGGGGCAGCCCCGCCCCTCCGCGCGGGCCTCACGGCCGGTCGTGGTTCCCCTTCCGCCCTCTGTGCAGCCACGGGAGAGACAGGAACCCCTCCGTTCCTGGGAGAGCCGCAGTGCGACCGTCCTGTCCCTCGGAGGACGGCCTCTTTCCTCCCAGGCTGGGGCTCCGAGCCAGAAAGGGGGTGGTGATAGATGGTCCTGGAAAGAGAAATGGTGTCTCTCCAGGATGCGTCCAGTGCTGGGACCTAGCTGCGTGGGGGTTTAACCGCCTGGCATTTGGGGCAGTGCAGGGGTTCATACCTGTCAGCATATGTTGTTGTGTTTACTCCAGTTCCCCGGGGCGGGGGTTGCCTTCAAGTGGTGACCGGTCTGCTTACTTTTCTGCGTCAGCCAGCGACTTGCCTTTTGTCCGGAGTGGGGCCGCTGGGGGCATTTTCTTTAGGGTTTGCCGTAAGATGGACAGACGTCGGACATACAGGTGGACAAGGCGGCGTGGGATCCCTTCAGCCCTGGCTGCAGTCAGGCTGTCGCTCTGGGCCAGGTTACCCCACCCTGGATGGCTCACGCGCTGGGCCTGGTGGTTCCCTGGGGGGCCGTCTCCACGGCCGTGCTGCTTGGTGTGGACAAGGGTGAGCCCCCCAGACGAGAGGACGCTTCTGGCTTTGGGATCAGAGAGAGTGCGTCGCCCAGAGGAGAGCTTTGCGGAGCAGAGCGCCCGGCTCGGAGCCCCCAGTCTCAGGGCTGCTCGTGTCCAGGGAGCCATCGGAGCTTCAGAGGGAGGCCGGGCCAGCAGGTGGAGGCGGCAGGAGTACTTGTGAATTAGTCCTCCTGAAGATGGGCCGTTACAGGCTTGCGGAGAAGACCCCTCCGAGGGTGCCGGCTCGTCTGCTCCTCTCTTCCCCGGCCTTGTTGCTGTCCTTCTGCGTGTCACTGAGGGCGGCTCAGTGTCTGCTCCTCTCTTTCCCGGCCTTGTCGCCGGCCATGGCTTCTGCGTGCCACTGAGGGCGGCTCAGTGTCTCCTCCTCTCTTTCCCGGCCTTGTCGCCAGCCGTGGCTTCTGCGTGCCACTGAGGGTGGCTGAGGCGCGCAGCAGGGAACCCACGGCTGCCACCTCTCCATAGAGACAGGGCCTCAGAGGCCCAGTTTCTGTTCTGTCATGCGGGTGAGACATGGAAACGTGGTCCCGAGGCAGCTTGGAGTCAGTGCACTTTCAAGGTGACCTCTGACTGTGGGGTTATCGTTGCTTCGCGTCCGAGCCTGTTTCACGGCTGAAAGGAAAAGCGTGTAGCAGTGTCCGTCAACGCCATGCGCACAGGCACACACAGAGAAGGTGGGACAGTGACAAACTCGGCTGCACCGTGGGGCTTTAGACCAGTCCCGAGTCTCGGAAACAGAAACATAACTCTCCCTCGGTCCAGCCACTGTCAGCTGTAAGTGGCCATTATTTCATCATTTTGCAATAAAAGAGAATAGAAAAAACGATTTATACCTTGTGGGTGATGTTTTAATGTGTCTCTGTGTTATCCTGGCTGACAGTCTGTGATTACAGTAAACGTTTCCTGGTGACACGGAGGTGAAGGCTCGTTAACGGGATTATCCCAGGGCCCAGTCACCTGCCCAGCCCTGCCCAGCCTGGCCCAGCCCCCTGGTGGGGGTGGTCTCTGTGCTCAGCGTGACCCCAGCACAGACGCTGGGTTCCCGGGGACGCTCTGAGTGCAGAGCCACAGCCGAGCTCCTGTTGATTCACAAACCTCCGTCTCTCTTCCGTGCCTGTGACTCGTGTGAGTTTTAAATAAAAGCAACTGCATTGGGCTTCACGAGACAGAAAGAAACAGCAGCAGCGTGAAGATGCTTTCAATTCCTGACGGTGCAGAGGCTGCGATTTGGCTCCCCTGAGCTCAGAGCCAGAGGGGATGGAAAGGTTACGCGGGGAAAACCTTTGAAGAGCAATTTGAGTATCGCCTGCTTGGCTCAGGTCCCAAAGAATCTTGAAAAAAAAAAAGATAACGCGATTTTTGTCGTAAAAAGATGTGAGTTGGCCTCTGAACTGGGGATAATTACTTAGCCCCTCAAGAAATGTGAGGATCCTGCTTAAGCAAAATCAGTTCGGATGCAGCTTTGTAACAATTCCACGTAAAAGGCTGAGAGTCAACATTGGCGGGTTCGCATTGACGCTCTGAACAGCGAGCGTTACAGGGTTACGTGAAGCGGCTCAGCGGATGGGTTTGCAGGGGCTTGTCCTGTCTTTATCTAGTGCCACGGGGTCCTGCCTGGGGGTGGGCCCCCCAGCTTCTGTCTTCTCTGCAGGGCCTGGCGTCTGTTGGCATTTTTGTGGATGGGAAGTTCCCAGAGCAGAGGCAAATGGTCCGGTGTCCCGGGTGTTGGACACCCTGGGGTGAGAAGCTGGGACTCTCGGGGAGTCGCGTCCTTTGTGCCCGCTGTCTTCGGGCGCCTAGGAAGGGACGCGGCGCTCCACACGGCCGTGCGTGTGGCGTTTGTGTGGCGATGGCCCGGGGGTGGCGGGAGCACAGCCGCGTCCTGCTCTGTGTCCTGCCCTGCAGGCGGCGGCATCCAGCCCCTCGTCAGCTTCCGGTTTGTTTCTGTTGCAGCCCTTGTATTTCCACACGTCCCTGAACCACCCGAACGTCGTGGCCGTGGTGGAAGTGGTCGCCGGAGGCAGGAAACGGGACGGGACCCTCCAGGCTCTGTCCTGTGGGTTTGGGATTCTTCGAATCTTCAGCAACAAACCAGAGTCGCCCCCCTCTGCCGCCCAGGACAAACGGTACCTGCCTCCCGCTGCCTCGTGCCCCGTCCTCGGGCTCCTCAGCATCCTCTGTGGTGAAACCGCGGCTCATTTGGCCGTACTAGAAAGCGCACATGTCAGCTTACGTGCGCACGTAACAGTGTGCCGGGTGTCGCTGCTTCATAACTGTTGCAGCCCGGCCCAGTCCCATCGCCACTCCGGAGCCGGCCTTCTCAGCTGTGGCACCCCTGACGTGGGGCCGGACAGGTCTTTGCTGTGGGCGTCCAGCGAGTGTAGGGTGCCCAGCAGCGTCCCTGGCCTCTACCCACTAGCTACCAGTAGCACCTCCCCCATGGTGACCACCAAAATTGTCTGCAGGCCTTACCGAAGGTCCCTGGGGGGGCAGAATAATCCCTGGTTGACAGCCACAGGAATAGCTCAGCTCAGTCACTGTCTTTCCTGGGGCACTTCAGTCATTGTAGGTGTCCCTGGTGTCACTTCCTGGGCCCAGGTCCTTGGGCTGACCTTGGACACGGGAGCTGGTGCTCTCCCGGGGCCTGTTTCCTGCAGGGGGCTTGGTCGTGTGGCGTTGGGGGGAAGCTCTAGGAGGGGCGGCGGTGGCTGGGGTCCCACATGCCCTCCTTGCGAGAAGGGTAGCTGACACTTGGAGCCTGGAGCGAGAGGCCCGTGTTGACGTGTTTGGGGCTCCTGTTTTGCAGGTTGAGGCTGTACCACGGCACCCCCCGAGCCCTGCTGCACCCGCTGCTGCAGGACCCCATCGAACGTAAGAGACCCGCCTGTCCTGACAGCTCCCCCAGCACCGTCCACCCCGAGTCCATCCTGTGAGCTCCTCGGTGCAGTCATTGCCAGCTCAGCTCATTGACTTAATAGACTTGGTGGTTTATCATGGCCTTGGGTTCCTGACATACTTTGGAGACTGGCCTGGCGGGAGGGCATTGCCTTATGAGGGTCACCGTGGGATAGGCGTGGCCCTGTGGGAGCTGCCTGGTGGGAGGGTAACAGCTTTGCTCCCAGATGGAGTGGCTGCTATCCATCACTGGCCACTGCGGTCATAGAAAGCCACTGGCTGTGAATCCACAGGTCATCCCCAGCGTGCAAAGCCCTCAGCTGTGTCTGACTGGAGAGCCCTCTGTAGGGACATCCACCAAGTGCGGAAGCTTTGGGCTCCTGTCCTCCGTGTGGCCCAGCAGCTGGAAGGGACGCTCGGCCCCCTCTGGCTGCGGCCACATGGAGGGTGGGCGGGAGGGGCAGTCAGTAGAGGGGGGTGGGGCCCACAGGCCATTTCGGAGGCCAGGCGGATATCTGTGTCCACCATGGTGGGAGTGTGGACGGGCCACGTGGTTGCTGGTGGCTGTGTTTGGGAGGGTGACTTTCCGTGTCTCGGAGACGTTGCCTGGGTTCCGTGACGGGAGTTTTGTGTTTGCCGTGGAACCTGTGTGAGTCAGGCCGACCCCACCCCTCCACTCCCGCTGAATTGGAAACAGTCAGTCAGAAACTTAGTTTTATTGGTAAAGATAGGCTTTGAGGTTCTCACTTGAATTTAATCATTAATTTGCCAGCATTCTCTCTCCTGGAGTGGCCTAAGAATTGGACCTGTTACAGCACTTATGCCGCATTGCACACGTACACGTAGCAATTCCTTTCCTGATGGGTGCAGTAGGTCACTTTTAGCTCTTTTCTTATGACTCATGTCTCAGGAGGTGCTGAGGCCCCCGTCAGGGGAGGAAATCAAGCCCAAGTAAGATTGACCATTTGGTGGAATGTCTGTGGTCCCTCTGAACCCCAGGGCCCTGTGACTCTGGGGTGTATCCCTGCCTGCGCCCCAGGTCCTGCTGCTGGAGCTATCCCCCGGGTTCCTGGGCACTGGGTGTGAGCTCCTCTGTCCTCACTTCCTCTGGTACCTTTCCTTCCTCCGCTTTGCCCAGTGACTTACCTGAACCTCTCTTGGGGTTGGACCCTGTTATCTGTGTTTTAGGGAGGTTGGTGGGCTGCATCTTCACCCTCTTTTCGGAGGAACGGCCCGTTTTTGAGGACAGGGCTCTGTCTTGGGGGCCCTGTCCCCAGTGCCTGGCCCTGCCGCTCTGGGGGCCTCAGGGACACCAGTGCTGAGACCGAGGGGAGGCCCTGGCTGAGTGATGCCCGGGCTCCCACGGTGGGAACGTGTGAGCAGGAGAGATTTAACGTTGCATTAAAAACAGGCATCTCTTTCATTGCAGTTTTGCCAGAGAGAGTTACTAGGGATCGATTTTTTTCTCTCCACTTTTTTGGCTGAGCTAACAGAGTAATTCCCCTGTCTCCCTAGAGAAATACCTTTCCTGCTTGTGGTGTTTGTGTCTGAGATTCTCAGTTTATCGGCTGGCTTGAAGGAAAGTGCCTTTGGTTTGAGCCATCACAGAGGCCGTTTCCTCCCCAGAAAACAAGCACATGACCGTCCTGGAGAGCTGCAGCCTGCAGTACAGCCTGAGGCCGCACCCGGCCCTGGAACCCGCCTTCCACCTCCTGCCCGAGCACCTCCTGGTGTCCGGCCTGCAGCCTGTGCCCGGCCTCCTTCCGGCTCCCGGGGACTCGGGTGAGGGCGGCTTCGTTCTCTGCACTCGTTAGTCCGCGGCCCGACCGCGGGACTGGGCTCCGTGGGTACCGGCAGCTCCCCGCGAACAGCCTGGGGGTGGGGGAGGAGGGTGTGGGCAGTGCCACCGCTGTCTGCAGCCCCCCCGAACCCTCCCCCATCCCTCACGCCGCCTCCGTCTTCTTTCCTCCGGAAACGGCTTCATAGGAAAAGTGGTTCACGTCTTGATGACTGTGGCCGGGAAAACCTCTGTCGCTGGTGTGGCCTTACTGGACCTCAGCGTCGGCGGCTTGGGTAGTGTCATTGTCATTATTTTTGTTAATACTCGCTGAAGGCTATATTTTCCATTGATTTTTTTTTTTTTTTTTAAAGAGAGAGTAGAAGTGGGGAGAGAGAGAGAGAGAGAACCATCGATGTGAGAGAGACACATCGGTTGGTTGCCTCCTGCACGTGCCCTGAGCAGGGTCAGGGATGGAGCCTGCAACCGAGGTACATGCCCTTGACCGGGAATCGAACCCGAGACCCTCCCCTGCGCGGCCGACGCCCTAGCGCCTGAGCCGCACCGGCCAGGGCGCGGGCTGTGTTCCTGCTGGAGAGGAAGGAGGTGACGAGGGGGAGCCGAGCTGAAGGGAATGGGAGCCCCTCATTCTGTCCCGTGTCCTGCGTCGCCAAGTGTAATGTTCCGGGAGGAGGTTTGGGGTAGAATGTGGACCACAAACGAAAGTTCCATTAAAAAAAAAAAAATAAATTCTCTCTACTGTTGGAAGTATTACAGGTGTCCCCCTTCCTCCTCCCACCCGTGCCCCCTCCCCAGGCCCTCACCGCACGTGTGCATATAGGTCCTGTGGTTAATCCCTTCCCGCCCCCTCCGCCCCTTCCCTCTGAGATCCTCGGTGTGGCCCGTGGTTCTCTGTCCGGGCCTATTTTGTTGTCAGTTAGATTCCACGTGTGAGTGAGAGCACGTGGCCCTCGTCTTTCCCCGACTGGCTCATTTTGCTTAGCACAGTAAAGTTGCATTTGTTTAATCAGCTCAGCGTCTGGGCTGGAACCGAGGTGGGTTCTGGCTCAGGGGCCTGAGTGGCGCCCGTGCTTCCTTCTCCGGCAGGTCCCCTCCCCACAGCCTGGGGCTCGGTGCTGAGAGCCCTCAGGTGCCCCCAGTGGCTGTATCTCTGGGGTTAACCTACCTGCGCGCTCTCCTTCCAGGAGACGCCCTCCGAAAGCCTCGCCTGCAGAAGTCGGTCACCTGGTACCTGGACGATGTGTTCTTCACGCTGTACCCTTCCCTTGAGAAGTTTGAGGAGGAGCTCCGGGAACTCCTCACCAGCGATCACTTCCGGGAGGTAAGTCACACGTCCCGGGCTCAGTCCCAGCCACGGAGATGCCATGGCCGCCGGGGAGGGGTGGGGGGTAGTCCAGCCACAGGTGCTCTGCTCTGCTCCGGTCTTTTCCTTCTTTGTGGCTGACATGACTTTGATGGTGACAAAGGTGCTGTTATCCTGAGACATTAATCAGCATTAATTTTGATGTATCTTAAACCAGTCCCCATTTAATAGGTAAATTAAGTCACCAAATGAGTGTCAGGAAACCCGTGAAATGATCTACGTTTACCGAGGATGTTTTGAGGATTTCGGCTCCTTCCAAGGAGATGATTAGAAACCCCGATCATTTTACCCCATCGTAGCCGATTTCTGTGCAAGGTGCCCCCTTAAACTTGCCAGGATTGCTGGCTGTGAACCCTCCTGGAAGCTCTTCACCTGAAGCCTGTGTGTGGGGCGCCCTGGATGTGACGATGCCTCCTGCCCACCTAGTAGTTGTGGCGACACCTTGTGCCCAGCGGGGGCCTCTGAGCATGCAGCACCCTGTCCTGCGGTTCCTTGTTCAGATCTGTGGGGGGTCCTCAGGCTTCGGGTCTCAGTGCAGGTCTGCTTCCTGAGGGCCTCCCCCCTCCTGACAGGCTCCCTGTGAGAGCACCCGGCTCCTTCCATGTCATCTGGGCTCCCTGTGAGAGCACCCGGCTCCTTACCCATCAGCCGGGCTCCCTGTGAGAGCACCCGGCTCCTTCCCTGCCAGCCGGGCTCCCTGTGAGAGCACCCGGCTCCTTCCCTGCCAGCCGGGCTCCCTGTGAGAGCACCCGGCTCCTTCCCTGCCAGCCGGGCTCCCTGTGAGAGCACCCGGCTCCTTACCCATCAGCCGGGCTCCCTGTGAGAGCACCCAGCTCCTTACCCATCAGCCGGGCTCCCTGTGAGAGCACCCGGCTCCTTCCCTGTTCACTGGTTGACCTCGGCCCCTCTTGCAGCATTTGCACCAGGGGACAGGACATGTTTGGTTCAGCCTGCACCTGACGGGAGTGACAGTATTGGTGCACAGTAGGCCTTTGATGTTCATTGTTGTGAGCGTGATGCTCCAGGATATGGGTGCCTGTCCTGTTGTCTTAGCGGTCAACGGATATTAATCTCACACACACACGCACACGAATGAGGTGGCCGTCCTTGGAAGTGTAGCTCCAGCGACCGTGGTCCCATCTGAAACAAGCACCACCGAGGGGACGGACGTGGCGACTTGGTTTCCAGGGGCAGCTCCCGCTGTCTCCTTGCTGCTCAAGTCTTTCAGGATATTGTTGAATTTCACACGTTCCCATAAAACCCCTCCATTATGTGCTTTTACCACCTGCATTTTGTTCCCATCTCGCCGGCAGGTACTCGGTCGCCCCCACAGGTCTGCTTTCCTTACTCAGGGGCTAGCGGCTGCACTCAGGCCTGGCTGCTTGAGGAGTGGGCAGTGAGCAGTACTTGAAGATTCAGGGATCATTCTGCGGCAATCCCACAGTTTAATACCCAGGAATTGCCCAGAGGACTGTCCTGGCTCGTCCGTTGGAGCGCCTGTGCATTTTCTGTTAGGATGAAACACTTTAATTCCAGCGATCACTTTGGGGCAGAGTCCATTTTTATTGGTTTCTGACTTACCGCTGAACAAGCTCCCTCTTCCAGCTGCCTGTCTGCTCCCCCTCCCCCGTCTCCTGTGTTCGAGTCCTGCGGAGGGCAGAGGCTGGGAAACCTGCCGGACTGCCTCCAGGTGCCTCCCGCACCTTGGAGTGCCGGTCGGTCGTGTGAGAGGCGCTGAGGTCCCTGGCTGCTAGTTTGGTGCATCTTGAGAATGGTTGCTCAACCCTGGAAACCTGGGGCAAGAGTTTCCTGACGGGGCATCTGAGGGGGTGCATTGGGGCACATTGCTCTGAGCAGATCACGCTGTGTGAGAAAACTCCAAACTCTCTAGAAAGTGCCCACCCTGAGCCCAGCCCGTTTCAACTGGTTGATGTATCTGTCCTTCGCTGGGACCCTTTGTCACTGAGCACCCTGTGACCTGGAAAGGTTTGAAACTCCTGTCACAGCCTCTCCTCTCCACTTGCCCCTCTCCCCTGGGACTTTGCCCGTGAGCCCCCTTCTCCTTCCGCCCAGCCTGGTGGTGTCTGACGTGCGCTTTCCCCAGGGGGGCAGCCCGCTGGACGGCAGTGCCCTGGAGATCTCGGAGCGGCGCCTGTGCGTCGGCGTGCACAACGGTCTGGGCTTTGTGCAGCGGCCGCAGGTCATGGTGCTGGTGCCCGAGATGGACGTGGCCTTGACGCGCTCGGCCAGCTTCAGCAGGAAGGTCGGCTCCTCCTCCAGGGCCAGGTACTCGCCCAGGGTCCCGAGTCCCAGCCCCGGGGAATGAGGAGAAGTGGGCGGCCAGCTGGAATGAAGTTCTTGCCTGTGAGCTGGGCCCTCCCCCACCCAGGCCCTTCCCTGGTGCCTGCATTTCCTCTTGCTAAGCTGTTCCCATTTGGAGCTGACCTTGGTGTTGTGCGATTGGAAAAATCCCATTTCTGTGCTGCGACAGTTTTGGAATTAGCATTTCGGGCGCTCCCAGGTGTGGCCGCTTATGGTCAGTGCTGACCACCAGGTGTGCCCTGTGCTCAGGTTCTCGCAGGATAGAGAACCAGAGGGCAGCGAGTCCTGCTGCTCGGCTCAACCTGTGCTTCCCAGACCAGAACCAGAGGCCTCTCCACGGGGTGGCCCCCACCCCATGAAGTCAGGCAGAGGCTGGCCCCGGAGGTGGTGCCTCCCCGGAGCCTGGCCCTGTCATTCCATCCCCCTGCCACAAGCCCTGGCAGTTTGGACAGACTGATCATTGTGGCCCCTGAAAAGGCCCTGGTTTGGGGGATTACCCTGGGAGTCAACACAGAAAGGCTTAGTGGCATTGCCCTGGGTGGGGTCTCACTACACTGGCCCCCAAGAGGACAGTGGTGGAGGTGGGCACAAGGTGGCAGGAGCCACACCTGACACCCCTGCCACCTGCTCTTGACCCAGCTCTGGAAACCAGGCCCTGGTGCTGAGAAGCCGCCTCCGGCTCCCCGAGATGGCCCGTCACCCTGCATTCGCCATTGTCTTCCAGCTGGAGTACGTGCTGAACAGCCCTTCGGGAGCGGATGGCAACGTAAGATCCCCGTGCCGGTTCAGGTCCCCACTGGCGAGGACCTAACGTTTCCCCATTACCGCTCCTCCAGTGGAGCAACTGGATAACGCTTGGGGTGTGGCTCTGGAAACCCTTCCTGGGGGTAACCCGTCATTCCCATCTCCGTGATGACAGTCGCCTGCCGGCAGGTGGGGCCACGCATCCGGTGGGCATGCATCATGATCGCATTAACTCGTAATTACCCACCTGGCAGTGACGGTGAAGGCCGAGGCCATTTCCTGCATTTTCCATGCGCTTTCAGGGCAGTCAGGTGCGGGTCTGCAGTAATGCATGGCTTCTAATGGCTTCACACGTGCCTGTGTCAGGACTGGGGACTGGTGGGGTGCAGCTGGGAGAAACACAGCAGCCGGACTCCGCTGACGTGGGGTCTTTGGAAAACCCAAATCATGCTGCTCTTGAGATTTATTTTTTTGCTTGAATATGCAAATATAAATCTAACGAGTCAATTAGAAATTGAGGAGAGGCCCATAAGACACCTTCCGAGGTGGTGGGTCTGTCAGGAGGTGGTGGCCGCCAGTGTTGCCGTGCAGCTGATGGGAGAGCAGAGGACCGTGGCCACGGGGTGAGCCTGGGAAGGGGACGGTGTCGGGCACACAGACCGTGTGTTTTCCCACCTGCTCTGGCAGTGGCAGACTGACCTCCCCGACGCACACATGTGAAGTTGGAGTAATTCAGGGTCCTGTTCGGGGAAACAGATCTAGAGTCAGGTGTTCTGATGGCCAAACACACGCTCACAGTCGCTCTGATGAGGCTCTGCTTCTCTATTACCAGGAGTCTCAAGTGAAACGCACCTGTGGTGAACGTGCCTGCTGCTCGGGGTGGGCACTCGGGGCTGGGGCTGGACCTTCACCAAGAGGGATGGGCATCTGGGGCTGTGACAGGAGCCTGGGGGAGGAAGTGTGGGTGCAGGTGTGGCATCTCTGGGTGTCGTCCAGTGGGTTGGAAGGATTGGGAGGGCTCCAGCCATGTGCAGGAGGCCTGACGCCTCAGTGGGGACTCCACACGGCTCTCCACTCCTCATTTACATAAGATAATGCTCCCTCCGGAACGTTAATTCTGCTTTGCTTGCGATTATGAGCATCTGTGAGCTGACGCTGACACTTCACTATTTTGAAACTCTCCACGGAAAAGCTGCTCCAGCGGCGGGTGGACCTGACCTCAGGGCGTTCCTTGGCATTCCGTGGCTCCACCCTCTGCCCCTGTCTGCATGTGGCCTCCCTCTGTGTGTCTCTCTGCCTCAGATCTCTGTCCTGCTCTTACAAGGTCACTTGTTATTGGATTTAGGGCACACCGGGGTAACAAGCTTTCCTCACCTCACGGTACTTACTAATTTCATCTGCAGGGACCCTTCACAAGTAAGGTGACGTCACAGTCCAGGGGTTTGGATGTGGACATGCCTGTTGGGGCCACCCCAACAACACACCCAAGGGACCCCGGATTGTAGCGTTCCCAGGGGTCAGGTGTCTGTCTTCTGTCTTCACTTTGCCCGTGAGTGTTGGGTAACACTTCTGCTCCGCAACAAACCAGGCTCATGGTCCAGTGTAGTCCTCTGGCCTTTTGTGTATTGTTTGCTGTTATAATTAAAAGCCTAAATGGGAACAATTTGAAGAATTTTTTTCTTTTCAGTTTGTATGAAATCAAGCCCAGCTTGTCAGGATAGGGGATATATAAAGTAACAGATCTGACCTCAACCTCCGGAGTCCAGTGGTGGGAGGAGCTTTGTCACTGCCCAGCTGGGGGCACCTGACCTTCTCAGAGCAGGGGCGGGGCTGGCCAGGGAGGGTCTGGCCCGCAGGTGTCACCCTGGCCACTCCGGAGAGAATGCAGGCTAATAAATGGCAATCAGATTGCCTCAAGCCCTAATTGTTCTGCTGAAGTCCTTGTGAACGAGTGATCAATAACTCACTAAGCATCCCCTCTTGTTGGCGGTTAAAAACAAAAGCAGGGAAAATGGATGTACGGGTAACTGATAGATATTTCACCCAGAAGAGGGCCCTATTGATTGTGAACTAAAAAACCACAAGGAGCTGTGAAACTGGAAAATTAGGTATCAGAATCACCTAATTTAAAAATTAGATCAGGAGGAGTTACACAGATAGCATGGAAAGTTGGATTTTATTTTGTTTTGACTCTGTAATAAACTGGATTTTATAGATGACTGCTTATGAAAGTCGTCTAGATGTGATTGAATCCTTGCAGTTTTTTAGTCGCCAGTTTTCCGAATACACATGTAATACTTTTATTTTTGGAAGGCAATGGATCTGTAATCAGCTCTTCATTGGTGTACTGTAGCTACTCATTTCTATACTGTAGCTGCTCAGTGATTACTGTAGGTGCTCACTGGTTACTGTAGATGCTCACTGGTTACTGTAGCTGCTCAGTGGTTACTGTAGGTGCTCACTGGTTACTGTAGCTGCTCACTGGTTACTGTAGCTGCTCAGTGGTTACTGTAGGTGCTCACTGGTTACTGTAGCTGCTCAGTGGTTACTGTAGCTGCTCACTGGTTACTGTAGATGCTCACTGGTTACTGTAGCTGCTCAGTGGTTACTGTAGGTGCTCACTGGTTACTGTAGCTGCTCACTGGTTACTGTAGCTGCTCAGTGGTTACTGTAGGTGCTCACTGGTTACTGTAGCTGCTCAGTGGTTACTGTAGGTGCTCACTGGTTACTGTAGCTGCTCAGTGGTTACTGTAGCTGCTCAGTGATTACTGTAGCCACTCACTGGTGTACTGTAGCCGCTCACTGGTGTACTGTAGCCGCTCACTGGTGTACTATAGCCGCTCACTGGTGTACTATAGCCGCTCACTGGTTACTGTAGCCACTCAGGACTGTTTACACTGTCCTCGGCCACTGGTGGGGACAGGCCGGCATTGTCTTTATCTGACAAAGGTGGGCATAGATTCAGATGCTGAGGGTTGAGGTGCCGAGGGTTCTTTCTTTGCTGATTCTTCGCTTGTTCTTGCAGGACGTGGGCTTTTCCTCATTGAGTTGATAGGACCCATCCCCTGCTCACCCTCATGACCAGGGCAGAGTGTGGCTATAGCTTCACCTGTGATCCTTGGCTCCAGGGAAGGATCAGCAGGTGGTTTCAGGTCCAGTTGCGCCCAGGACTTGGGGAAGAGACATTAACTCAAAGTCACGTGCTGATTTGGGGTATTTTCCCCCATGGATATACAGGATGTAAAGGGAAGGATATCATCCAGCAAGGAAAGTCCTGGAAGACTGGCCTGGGTGAAGCGGGCATTTTCTTTTCTGCGTTGGGACCTTCTCACCCACATGCGTGGCCACAAACTTTCTGTGTCCCTGCCCAGCCAGAGTCCTTTGTGTGTGTGTGTGTGTGTGTGTGTGTGTGTGTGTGTGTGTGTGGCGACCTGCCTTGGAGTGCAATCAAGTCTTAGCTGTGTCCAGCCAGATAAGCGGGGTGTGCTGGAGCCCAGCCACACCATGAAGCCCAGCTTTCCTGTGGCCCCCACAGCTGGAGTCAGCGGGCCCCCCGCCTCCTCCCTCCGGGGTGCTTTTCGCCTTCCCAGGCAGGGCAAGGGGGCCTCCTCTCCTCTCCGAGGCTGCCCCTCCCTGTGACCATGGCCTACAGTGGGAGGGCTGCCAGGTGCACTCGGCTGGTGGTCAGAGGGATGGACGGAGGCCCTGCCGCCCTGCCACCCAGGGACTGTGAGGATCCGCCCATTCTTCTGCTTTTCGTCCCAGAGGGTCAGATGGCGCCGTGACCTGTGAGGAGCGTCAGGGGGGTGAGGCTGTGCTCATGCTCCGTGTGACCACCTACCACTTTCCGGTCGCTTCTCCTCCCATGCCATCCCCACACGGGGGTCCTGGTCAGGCTGCTGGGCTCTCAGAACAGGAGGCTGGATCCCTGCGCTCTGTGCCGCCCATGGGATGCTTGTCTTGCTCCCGCCTCGGGTCCTTTTGTAAAATGGACGTGATGCTCGCCGGCCTCCCCGCCTGCTCGCCAGGAAAGCTTGTGGTGAGAGCACGCTCAGTGCGCCCGTGTTAGCCTGTGTGCTTGTTTCCGTTCCAGGCAGCCTCCGCCGCCTCCTTGGCCCACCTGGCGCACATGCACACGGTCCGCTGGGCTGCCTGGAGGCCCTCGCTGGACGCCACCTCTGGGCACGCGATGCTCCCTCTCCAGGGCGGGATCCGGCCCAACCCCTCGCGCTGCCTGGTCTATAAGGTACCCCCAGCCAGCATGAGCTCCGAAGAGGTAAATTGTTAATACTGTGTAAGTATGACTTTTACCGTGAGCTTGTAGCCAGTTCATTCATTTCTAGAAGTTGAAAATTTGTGTTTGCCGATGCTTCATGAGCAGAATTGGATCATACCATGGATTTGCCCTTAAGAGCGTGTGGTGCTGAGTCGTAGTCTGCTGTGAGCTCGCGGAGGCCAGCTCCACCTCGGGTCTCTACGTCACTGTTCATGTGTCTGTCTCTCTTGGGGTAACCTGCAGGGCTGTGACTTTTTTGTACCACTTTGCAATGAGATCCCCTTCTGGGCTCTATCTGTCTTTGAGGAAAGGACTTTGAAACATGTGGTGCCCTGCGGACAGGCCCCCTGTGCCACAGGTGCTGGGGAGGGCATCAGGCGGTCAGTGTCCAGCCCGGCTCGTCCCTGTGACCTGTCACTCCCACTGCTAGACCCTGGCTCTCTCCAGCGACCTACAGAGGGTAGGACCACAGTAAGATTTTGAAAATTCCACTTTTGAAATGAAAATGAAGCTTTCTCTGAACCCCGGTATGGAAAGCACAAAAAAGTGGGGCAGGCCAGGAAAAGTGTGTGTGGGGTCTCGTGCCCTGGCCCATCGGTGGCCTTGCAGGGTGGGCAGCTGTGACCCAGGGAGCCAGAGACACAAGTGAAACCGCTGCCCTGGCTCTGACTTGCCGGGCAGAGCTCTGCTGGGGGCGCTGTCCGATTCGCCGACGTCCACTCCTGAAACGTGCCCAGCCTGTGTTGGCAGGACTCAGGTGCCTCATTTTTCTTAGGTGGAGGGACCGTGCCTGTTATTTCAGCATGTCACCTGTGTGCTGACTCCAGCGACAAGCGTTGTGTCAGGGCTGTTGTTTATGATTTGGATGATGCTTTGGGGGCCTGAGCAGGGAACTGCTGACCGTGCAGCTTCCGTTACTGTGAGGAATGCCTCTCGTTACGGGCCGCAGTCGCCGCATCCCACACGGTCTGGTTCCAGCCCTTGTTGTAAAACTGCCACATTACCAGTCCTGCGCCACGGCCAGGCTCGCACTTGTCCTCGCTCCTGTTCTCCCTCCCTCCCTCTGTATAAACAAGTATGTATTTTGTTCAGTTCTAGCCGCCTCGCGCTGCTATATTCCCTGACTTCTTAGTCTGTACGCTGTATGGGGACTTAACTTCCTGAAGGCTTGGCTGTCTTAAGGACACAGATCCTCCAACGCTGCCGTTTCTGACAGGGAATGTCACCTCCAGTCAGAGCTTCTCCACATCAGCACTGCTGACATTTTGGGCCAGATGATTCTGCGCCCTGGAGGACAGTGGCAGCCCCGGCCTGACCCTCTGACACCAGCAGTGTCCCCCCCTTACCCGCCCCCGATTGTGACCTCCCAGATGCTTACAGACGCTGCCAGACGTCTCCTGGGGGGACAGTCGCCCCTCGTTGAGGACCACTACTCTAAGGAGAGATCGCGAGCTAAGAGCAGCCGCACACTCGACTCCCCCCCCCGCCCCCGCCCTGAAGGTGCCCCTGCTCCTTCCTGCCAGCATCTGGGCGCCCGGGTGAGCCTCTGCTCCGCCCCTGCCCCGGCTAGTTCCTTACCTCGCTCGCTCGCTCGCTCACACGCAGGAAAAGTGCCCCCGAGCCTGTGGACCTCACAGTTGAGTGGGAGTGGCAGATATTAATCCAAGAAAAGTAGACATATTCAAAACCTACCGTAGGTTTTGGGTGAGTAAATTTTGGGGTTTATGTTGTGATTATTTGAGTGTTATTTACTGTGAAGGTTGGTAGTGTACTATGATTATGTTTTCCTTCCTCAACACGCCTGTATTTTCCCCTTGAGCAAATACTGGTCTTTAACACATCGGGTCTGCAGAGGCGGCCACTCCAGCTCTCAGCTGACTTTCGGTTTTTACTTCGCCTTCTGAGTGTTGTGCTTCTGCTGCTCTTTCTTAGTTTACAGCCTCAGACCTTCATATTGACACCCAGGGATGATGGGTGGGTTCCTCAGCTCTTTTGTGCCGTCCTGCATGAAAACAGTTTTGGAAAGAGCAGTGCAATCGCAGGACTCACGTGTCAGTGACGCTGCGACAGTGTGAGTGCGGCTGCCGAGGGAGCGCGTGCAGGTCGGCCGGACGGCACAAGGCGCAGAGCCAGTCGCAGCCAGGCGGGGCCCTGTCGGGCCAAACACAGATGCCACACGGCTCAGCAATGCCGTTCTTGGAGGAACAGAGCCCGGGGAGGTGGAGACATGGCCACACAGGAGTGTGTGCGCCCGACCCCGCCCGCGCCGGCACAGCCCCGGTGTTCTTAGGCGGGTGGACGGACACAGAAGCTGGCCCGCCGCGCAGCCGCGTGCTGCTTGGCCGCGGGAAGGGTGGGCAGTTGAGATACACCGGGGCCGGGATGTGCTGGGGGAAGGGGCCGGTCTCGAAAGTCAGGTGCCGTCGATTCCGGTTACAGGACGCGCGCGGAAAGGCCAGACGCAAGGGGGCAGCGGGAGGGAGTGTTGGGGTGACCGGGCCGTTCTGTACCCTGCCTGCGCTGGGTCACGGGACACCGAAGCGGAAGCCAGGTTTACGGGTTAATTTAAAACCCACATTCAAAACCCAAACTGGGGGAATTTAAAACCCACATTCAAAACCCAAACAGGGTTTCTGCTCACGTAGGGCTACTCTGGGATGATGTGGTTTCCTGGGGCTCTGAGGCCACAGCCGATTGTTTTCTGCTCGGAAAATTACCTGACTGTACTCTAAGCACAGGCGTCTCCTTAGACGTTTGGGGCGGGGTGAGTTATTCTGATAAAAGGGTGCTGATGACAGGAGTGTGGCCCTCACTGCTCTGTGCTCGATTGCAGGTGAGGCAGGTGGAGTCGGGGACCGTCCAGTTCCAGTACTTGCTGAGCCCGGACAGACACCTGGACACCCCCACGGGGCACCCCAGGGCGGAGCGGCGGCCCTCCCGGAAGACGCCCACATCCCCTGCGAGTAAGTGTTTGCAGGAGGCTGACTTCGGGCGCTCAGCAGGGCTCCCCGCTGTCCCCGAGAAGTGCTCAGTGCCGTGCGGGACGGTCATCGGGTTGTCGGCCGGGTGCCGTGGTCTGACTCGCTGGTCGCGTGTCTGCGTGTGGCGGGGGTGGCGTTGCGGGTGCCGCAGCGTGGCCGCTGTTCTCGCGCGTCAGCCGCCAGTCAGCTCGGCTGCTCGGCTCAGGTACCGGGGTTTTCGTCTCCCCGAGAGCCCCGCCCGGGTCCCCGAGGTTCAAGCACGTTCAGCCTCAGTTCCCTTGGGCGGCGACGGTTTTGGGTGCCCTCGCCCGTTAACAGCGCTGGAATGGGGCCCGTATGGAAAATATAAACTCTAGTTTCATGCCATGTACAAAAATGAAGTCTAGGTGGGTTAAAAAACAAGGCTTTAGAAATTTCAGAATTAGAAGGTCAGAAAGAAGAAAGGCCATAGAAGAGCTGCTCCACGTCAGTAAAAACCCACAACAGGAGGGAGGGTGGGCCAAGGGTGTGGACAGGGAACGCGCCGAGGGGAGGCCGGGGCACCCAGTGGGTATGAAGACGCGCCCAGCTTCACTGGTGACCCGAGAGAGGCAAACTCAAGTGAGGGATCGTCTCGCCCGCTCCTCGGGAAACTGGCTGACGAAGGTTAGTGAGGATTTGGGGAAGGAGGGGCCCTGGCCACCAGGGATGGACGCGGCACCACAGCCACTCCAGAGAGCAGCTTCCCAAGGTTTGGCGAACCCCTGACAACTCGGACGCCAAGCCTCGAGGCCCGTGGCGGGGACGGCTGGCTCTGTGCAGGGAGCTGGGCGCCGGTGCTCACGACAGCGCCGCTTCTAGGAGTCCAGACACAGCTGCCCCCGTCGGGGCGGCGAGTGGCCGATTTGCTCGGGTGGCGGGGGGCTGTGTCCACAGAGGGAGTGAGACAGCCCTTCGCAGTCACGGTGGACAGATCCCAGGACGGTGTGAGGGAGCAGCCGGTTCCGAGGGGCGCGAGCCTGTGCTGTCCTGTCTGACGACCGCAGACCAGCCCCGAGGCGCCTCTGTCCCTTGGTTTCCTCAGCTGCAAAGTGGGGTGCGTTACAGACCTAAATATGAAAACCAAGGCTTGTGAAGCCTCGGGGAAAAGCCGGAGAGTGTCTTTACCGCCTTGGGGCCGGGAAGGCTTGCTTTCTTTACCGCGGCAGACAGAGCGTGCGCCCCCGGGAGAAGGCCAGGGTGTGACCGTGGTCAAGCCCGAGCCTCCTGGGTGAGGGGAGACCCCCCCCACAGGCAAGAGGCAGGCCTCAGATGGAAGCATGTTTGCGATGCAAAGAGCCATTAGAATTAATTGGGAGACTTCCGAGATTAGAAAGAAGAAAGATTATACAAAGAGCTGCTTCCGATCAATACGAGGTAGATAAACAACCGGGGAGGAAAATGGGCCAAGGACGCCGAGGTCGCGGGGGGATTAGACGAGCAAAGATTTGCCCGAGGGCACGGGGCTGCCTGGCGCGGGGCGGACCCCACAGCTGCCCTCGCTGTCGTTAGCACCGTCATTGCTGTGCCGCGGCCGCCAGCCCTCTGGCTGGAGCGTCGGTGGGCAGTGGCCAAGGTCAGACCCTTTTAGCCACTGATCCAGGTAAACCCAGGTCCACGGTCCTGGGGCCCAGGGGCCCAGGGGGCAGCGGCGGGTGGGACGCGTCTCTGTGGAGATCCTCCGACCCCAGGCCCTTGGTGGGTGCGCACCCTGCGCCACACTGTCCGGGGCCGCGGGCTCCCACGGGCCACAGCTCCGTGTGGGGGCTCCGTCCTGTGACACCCCCCATCCTGGAGGCGCGTGAGGGCGTTTTCTCAGGGGGACCCCTCCCCACCCGGCACCCGGCAGATCCTTGCTGGGAGTCAGTGATGGGCCAGGTACTTTTTAGGCCCCTGTCCCCATGGAGCTGGCGTTTTAAAAAGCGACAACAAAGGAACAAATCGCCAAATGTTTCTGGTGGAAAAAGTCCTGTTTTCCTCGGGCGGGATGTTGGGGTGTTGGAAGCTGTGCGTACACGGGGCGCAGAGTCCAGGGGAGTCCCCCGTCCCTTCCCCTCAGTGCTGCTGGGAGCGTAAAACGGCTCGAAAAGCTCCAGCCTGTCGGAAAAAATGAGTCTCACGTGTGGGAGCCCCATGGCGCCGCCCGCCTGGGTCTGACCGACGTGTTCAGGTCCGGGCTTCCGTCCCCAGCTGCGCGGGGGCGGCTGGTCTGTGGCACCGGACAGCGACTCAAGGCGGGTGGTGCCTGAGGCTCGTGGGCCTGAGCTGTCCCGCCGCCCGGGTCTGTGCGGCTCTAGGGTGAGAGCCCCCGAGACGTCCGCGAACGAGTGCGGCTGTGTTCCAGTGAAACTGTTTACAAACAGGCTGGGGCAGGATGTGCCCCGTGGGCCGTGACGTGCAGGCCCCGCAGCTGTGGCTGTCTCTCTGTCACGTCTTTGTCAGGTGCGAGGGGTGGAAACGCCCCTCAAAGTAGCTGAAACAAGGGAGGGACCTCGTGGGCTCCGGTGACAGAAAATCCCAGAGGCGGAGCTGGCGTGAGACTTGGTGTGATTGTCCCTGCCCGTCCCCCCCCCAGCCTGTCCCCGCCCTCGAGCTGTGGGCACGGGCTCCCTGGGGAGGGCTGCTCTGCGCCGTGGCCCGGGAGCGCCACGCTTCTCCTTGGGCTTAGGGTCCCGGCAGAAAGAAGGTCTTCTATGCCCAGTCCCGGTAAAAGTCCAGAGAGGGTGCCCCTCCCTGTGCCGTGTCCCTTGCTGTCACCCATGTGGCTGTCACCCTGTGGGTGCGGCGGAGCCGCGGGTCCTGGTCACCACCCTCTCGGTGTGGGCATGGGCCGCCTGCCCTGACTGCCTGGTGGGCTGGGAGGGCGGTTCTGCGGAGGGGAGCTGTGGGCGCCGCTCTCGGAGGAGAGCGTGGAGTCAGGGCTGGCAGACCTGGTGACGTGGCCGCCCCGCGTCGTCCCCTCACTCCGTGGCCACCCTGGGCGGTCCCCTCACTCCGTGGCCGCCCCGGGCGGTCCCCTCACTCCGTGGCCGCCCCGTGTCGTCCCCTCACTCCGTGGCCACCCCCAGGCGGCCCCCTCACTCCGTGGCCGCCCCGGGCGGTCCCCTCACTCCGTGGCCGCCCCGGGCGGTCCCCTCACTCCGTGGCCGCCCCGCGTCGTCCCCTCACTCCGTGGCCACCCCGCGTCGTCCCCTCACTCCGTGGCCGCCCCGTGTCGTCCCCTCACTCCGTGGCCACCCCCAGGCGGCCCCCTCACTCCGTGGCCGCCCCGGGCGGTCCCCTCACTCCGTGGCCGCCCCGGGCGGTCCCCTCACTCCGTGGCCGCCCCGCGTCGTCCCCTCACTCCGTGGCCACCCCGCGTCGTCCCCTCACTCCGTGGCTGCTTCTGCGTGGTCGCGTCCAGTGTCGGCGGCCCTTCCTGCGTTTCACAGTCTTCGAGCGAGTAGGTGTTAGTCGCTCCTGCCACTGCTCTGCTGAGACGCACCCGTCCTCCGGAAGCCCCAGCGACTCCGACGGGAGCCGGGCACAGAGCAGGGTGGGCTGCGAGCAGCTTGTGGGGTTCAGGCAGGGGTCTCCCCACAGAAGCAGGGCACTTTGGGCCTGAGGTGGGTCCTGTCACCCCAGGACGGGCTTCTTTCTGGGTGACCGGCCGGGGGTGTGGGTCTCCCATGTGGGGCGCGGGACCTGCGGCCTGAAGTCCTAGGTGCCCAGCTGCCAGGTCCACGCTGTTGGCTCTCCGCCCGGAGCAGGCCCCCCGGCGCTGGAGGGATCGGGACTCGGACTCGGGCAGACGCGGGGCGGCAGTGTCGGCCGCTTTTCCGGAACCTTTTGGGGACCAGCAGTTCTGCGCGGGCGGAACCTGGTCTCACCTGGTTACTTAGCTGGGACTTGTCGCTGCCGTCGCAGCCCATCAACACGATCGCCCTCGCCCCGGGTCCCAGCGTTTGAAGGCCCTGCCTCCCGAGACCCAACGTAACCGGCTTAAACCTCCGTTGGTGGTTAATGTGTGATGCAGACTTTTCTTGCTTCAGCGTTTCACCAGCGTGCATGGGTCCTTTGGAAATCTCGGTGACGTGCGGCGGTCACTAAGTGAGGGACTCTGGCTCTCTGATAGGAATTACCCTTCTTATTTCCCCCGCAAACGACCGGGAGCCAGGGTCCATCCGCCTGCCCGGGAAGGCGTGCCGGGAGCCACTAGGGGGCGCCCCGCCTTCACGTTCCCTGGCTTGGCATTTCCCTGACCCACATTTTGCTTTGGCACGTTCTGGTTGTGTCAGAATCCGCTGTGTTCGCTCCACAGACTTAAGAACCACCCCGGGAGGGGTCACTGAAAATGTGTCACCACGGCGTTCCCAAGAAGGTATCGGGTTAGATTCTTGACTTAGTTGTGACCTGAGCTGTCGACACTGTCGGGCACGTGCCCTCGACAGGCAGTGTCCTTCCTTGGTCCTGCCACCCAGGAGGGTGTGCCCAGAGGAGCAGGGCGTGGGGAGCAAGCGAGCAGCTTTAAAGGGACCTGAGGGCCTGCTCTGCTGGAGGGCGCCAGAGAGCCTTCCGAGGGAGAGAGGGAGATGGTCCGAGCCTGGCCCTGGGACAAGGGAACTGGGCAGGTGAGGTGCTGGCAGCTCGGACCACCTGAGCGGGGAGCTCCCTCTGCGCCTCCTGGCTGTCCCTGTCCCCCACTGCCCATCAGCCTGGTGCCTCAGCCTGGGGTGAACCTGCCCGCCTTCTCCGGTGGGTTCTGGAGCAGCTGGAAGGGGCTTTGGTGGCATGTGGCCCTCGTGGGCACAGCAGGGCCAGTCTGGGTGGTGTTTCGTGTGCTCGATTCCTCCTGGGTGGGCAGAGGCTCCGTCGCTGTTATTCCTGTTTCATGGGGACTCAGAGCTGCGCAGGAAGGAGCTGGGCCTTCTCTGTGGACTGTGCGGCATCTACCATAACGGTTCTGCTGGCTGGTCAGCCGATGCCGAGGGCCCGCCGTGGGTCCTGGGGGCTCGGGGCTGCAGGGAAAGGCGAGGCTCATCGGCTCCAGCCCGCTCATGGTGCCTGCCTCTTCCAGGCTCAGACGTGGCCGTGTCAGCAGGAGAGGCCACCGAGGAGGGAGGGAGAGCCGAAGACAGTGGTCAGGGCCACGCAAGGGTCACAGGGGGCAGGAGTAGACCGTCTGGGGGTGGGCTATAACTTCTCAGGGGTCTAGACTGTCCTGAAGTCCAACGGGAAGTGGACAGTCTGGTGTCTACAGGGAACCCTGATGAGTGAGGCAGGGTGTGGCCCCCAGGGCTGCAGATGAGCCATGGTCCTTGGGGTTCTGGGTGGGTCACCCTGGCAGGCAAGTGCCCCGGTCACACCTGGGCCTCCCGGTGGGCAGAGGGGCCCCGTCAGGAGGGGCTCAGGGCCTGTGCAGCCCCACTGTGGACGGGAGGCAGTGATGTGTCCCTGCACACCCAAGTCTTCTAAACCACCGAGTGTGGGGACGGCCTGGTCGCTGCTGCCAGCTCTGAGTGGCGGCACTGGATACCCCTGAGGGGAGATGTGTCAGGCCCCGATGAGTGGGGGCTTGGGGTTCCCTGGGCCCTGCCCAGGCTGACGGATCCCTCCCCATCCCGTGTGCTTCCCTCCAGGCCCCCCAGTGCAGCCACCTCAGGGGCTCGCCACCTCCCAGAACTCGCCTGTGGGACCAGGGGTAAGTTGAGGCCTGACGGGATTTTCAGGGTTCCAGAACCAGTTATTAAAGGCTCCAGGGGTGGGACTGTTCCCCTTCATCTTTCAGGATAGTTGATGCTGTGTGTGCTTTCCTGGCTGAGAGGGTCCTGGGGCCGGAAAGGGAGGGACCACTGGCCAAGGTGGCCGGGGCAGCCAGGTCTCCCTCCTGCCCGTCCGTGCAGCGGCTGTCAGGGGGCAGCTGCAGAGGCTCAGTGGCCCTCGGTTTGCATGGACGGACTTTCTCCGCTTTGAAGCAACGTGTCTTCCCTGACAGTGTGTTTGAGGGCCGAGAACCGTCGGGATTGACCAGCCTTTGTTTTCTGCCCGAGACACCGAGGTGTGGCCTGCCCACTCCCCTCCCGACCTCTCTCCCAGGAGAGGGCCCGCAGTCACGGCTTCCTTCCCGTGGTCTGTGCCTGCGTGGGCAGAGGGCCTCCGTGAGATCACGGGAGGGCACAGTCTTCTCACCTAAGCACTCTCTTTCAGTTGTCGGTCTCCCAGCTGGCAGCTTCCCCGCGGTCCCCGACTCAGTGCCGCTCAGCCAAGCCCTCTTCCCAGCAGCCCGAAGGCTCCGAGCCCGCACAGGCCCCCGCGGTAAGTGTGCCCCAATTTCCTCTGGGCGGTGGCTCCAGGCTCCCGACACTGGAAGGCTTGGCTCTGCCAGCACGCTGGTCCCAGGTGGGGGACCAAGGCCATCGTGGGTTCTCTGTGACACCGCCCCAGGGACCTCCCATACCTCAGAGCTGGGCCACCTTCTGCCTGGCGACCCGCGAGCACTTGGCCTGGCCTCCCTGCCGGGGCTTGGTTGAGGCTCTTGCTCTACCCGAGACGGCGGTGTTCAACATTAAACCGCCCCAGGTCTGCGTGTGGGAGGGAGGGGTGATTTTGTGGAGATAAAAATAGAGGCTGATCCAGGCCTCTGGCTCTCAGCACACTCTCCCCTGCTGTCAGCGGGGAGGGGAATTACTGAGGCCCCCAACCCCAATCTTGTTGGGGCGGATCCCCTAAAACAGGCCCGTGTTCCCACTGACCTTGGCGAAACCCTCGGAGTTTCAAACCAAGCGCGGGCTGCTTCCCCTGCCGACGGTGTCTCCAGTCCTCCCTGTAAGTCTGGAGGGAAACAGCTCCGTGTAGTGACTTGTTTGAAAACCCATGGTGGCAGCCGGCAGGCCGCATCCTAATATGCAGGGCGGGGCAGGGGTAGGTTTGCAGCTGTGTGTATGGAAAATTAATTAATACATAATTAATAATTAATACGTAATACAAGACTAAACTCTGTGCTTTGTTTCCTCACAACTGTGCACCTACTTTTGCCCACCGTGGGCATCGGGGCTTGTGCCCGTGAAGAGCTTGCTTGCATCTCTGTTATTTCTATAATTATTTCTTTAATGCTCACTCGAGGACATGCTTATTGATTTTATTTTTATTTATTTTATTTTATTTTTCTTTTTTTAATCTGTCTTTATTGATCTCAGAGAGAGGAAAGGAGAGGGAGAGAGAGAGAAACATCGATGATGAGAGAGTCATTGATCGAGCCCACAACCGGGCATGTGCCCTGACCGGGAATCGAACCCCGATCGCCTGGATCCTAGGTCGACGCTCAACCGCTGAGCCACGCCCGGCCGGGCATGCTTATTGATTTTAGAGCTTGCATCTCTTACTGTTGGGGTTGCCTCTGGTCATGTGCTCCTTCTGAACCAAGACAGTGCGGGGAGCAGACTCGAAAGAGGGGGTTCCGGGTTCCCAGACAGGCCTTTCAGACAGGTGCCTTCTGCTCTGGGGGGAAGTGGACGGTGCGATGTGAGTGGTGTGGGGACGAGACGTCTGTGTGTGCACACGAGCCAGGGCCCGGGACACGGTCTGTGGCAGTGTCGAGGGAGGTGTCGTCTGTCTGTCTGTAAACGCGGTTTGGATGTTAACTCACCTTCCCGGGCATCACGTCTCTCCCACGGTTCTGAGTTGTTCGTAAAATCACCGATTCCTTCCTCTTTGCTTTACAACTCACATAAAATACAGGATGTCCAGATAAATTTGAACTTCAGATAAAAAAAAACTTTTCAGTATAAACATGTCCCAATTATCACACGGGACTTACACTAAAATTATTCACTGTTTCCCTGACATTAAAGTGCAGCTGAGCCTCTTGTATTTTTATTGCTGATGCTGACAATGTGATAGGCGGCTCCGGGCTGAGCCCCACCACTGAGCGTCCTCGGGGCCTCACCCGGGGCCTCGTTCTGTCCAACAGGGGTTCCCTCTGGAGGGCGGGATCGCACACCTGGAAGCCGACCTGAGCCAGATGTCCTTGGCCCCGGGAACGTGTGTGGCTGAGCAGCTGCGGGAGCTGCCTTTCACCCCTGTGCACGCCCCGATTGTGGTGGGGGCCCAGACCCGGAGGTGAGGGGCACACGGGGGGAGGGCGGCTGCCATCGCGGTGCCGTCGGGGCTCTTTGGCCCTCTGACCGCCAGGCCTTCCCCAGAGAGGTGGGTTTCCAGGGCTGCCTCTCAGCGGGCCCCCCCCGACCTCTGAGGACGCCTGTGTTTCAGCTCCGGGAGCAAGCTCTCGAGGGCCTGCCTGGCGCTCCTGCAGGCCCCCGGCTTCCCCGAGATCCTGGACGCCAGCAAGCAGCCCGTCGAGGCCGTCGACCCTACCGACCCCGTGAAGTTCAGCCCTCAGAAGGAGGAGTCAGACTGTCTGCAAGGCAACGAGATAGTGCTGCAGTTTCTCGCCTTTAGCAGGCAAGCTCTGGAACATCCTGTCTGTGCGTCTTTTCCTCGCTTTTGCGTTTCTTGCATCGAATGAAAACCTCTGCGTGGTCCTGACCTGGCAGCGCGCTGGGTTCGGGCCTCGGTAGGTGAGCGGCTGCCGTCTGTTTCTCTCTGGTGTGGCCGGCACTCTCCCAGCCTCAGGCCCAGCCGTTTCCTGTGCCGCAGGCCCTGCCTTGCCCGTCTCTCGGGCCCTTCACGGGAACGCGGGCAGCGTGTTGTCGGCCAGCTCTTGGGTGTTGGCGGGGCTCAGGGAGCAGGCCTCCCTGGCCACGCCGGAAGTGGGCTGACGTTGGGCGGGCTCCCCAAGGTCTCAGCACAGCTGTTCACGAGGCTGCAGGGGACAGCGTGTCACCTGCGGCGCCCGCTGTCTCCCCGTGGAAGTGGGTGACGAAAGCCTCGCTCTCTGCCGAGAACTCTTGATTAATTCGAGGCTCTGTGGATTCAGGGTGCCCCAGGACGACCAGGGAACGCCGTGGCCGAACACCGTGTATTTCACCTTCCAGTTCTACCGCTTCCCGCCCGCGACGACCCCGCGGCTGCAGCTGCTCAAGCTGGAGGAGGCCGGGAAGGCCCGCTCGGGCTCCCTGTCGCACGTCCTGGCTCCCATCCGTGAGGATGGCTCCTCGGACGCCGGTGAGTGCCGTGCCCCTGCCCACGCCCCGGAGCCAGCACCGAGCTGCGTCTGGAAGTTCCACTGTTAGAAAATGCTGTACAAGGAAGAATTCTCCAACGTACACAGAATTTGAGAGGCTAGCGTAATGAATCAGCTCCAACAGTATCCACTACGTCCCCGCCCAGATCTCTGTCCGACCGGCGCCGTAATTTCGTTGTAGAATTTCATGTGTAAATAGTCCCTTATGTGTATGTGAAAAACCACGGGGTCTTTTCTGAAAAACGTAAACTTAATACTATTATCCCGCCTAAAAATTAATAATTCCTTAATATTATTAACTGTCTACCCAGTGTTAAAAATTACCCGGTAGGGTCATACAGAGTTTTAATAGTTTGTTCAGCTCAGGCCCGGGTGGGAGTGGCGACTCTCACATTCCCCTGTCTGCAGTTGCCACCAGCGTCCCACCGTTTTTCACTTTATTTGTTGAAGTGGCCACGTGCAGGAATTGGTCATCGCGACTAGGGCAGAAACCTCTTCGAGGTGTAAAGATGGTAAGTGACTCCAGTTACGTTTGGACTCATTTGGGGCCTCTCGAAACAGGCTCTCTCGGCTTCCAGCTGCGCTACCTGGTGGACCCCGGGTTCCTGAGGCCGGGGGAGCGGCGCTGGTTCGTCCGCTACCTGGCCGTGCAGACGCTGCAGGTGGACGCCTGGGACGGGGACTCCCTGCTTCTCATCGGCTCTGCGGCCGTGCAGATGAAGGTAGCGGGCCCTGCGGGCTGGGCGCTGCCAGGGCGGGCGCCCCCCCAGAAGGTCCCACTTCTCCTGGTGCCGACCGCTGTCCAGCGCCGCCCTGCGGCCCGGCTTCCTTGTTTGCAAAGTGAAAACACTGCTGAGCTCTCTCCTTCCCGAAAGGAAACGGTTTTCACGAAGCCCACGTTCTGCGGTGCTGGCTCCATTTGCCCAGTTCTCAGTCCTACAAGCGGACCGGCCAGGTGATGGCACCTGCTCCTTCCGTGGGGAGGCGGTCGGTTCCCGGAGAGCCACGCTGACCCCATGCTTCTGGCCCCCGGGGTTGGGGGGCTTGTGCTCCGCACCAGGCCTGGCGTGTCCCCGGCTTCTCCTGCCTGTGGGCGCATCTTGGTTCTGAAAGGTCCGGTTCAGACCGTGGAGCTCTGGCCGACTGGACGTGGGGTTTGCTCAGTGTCCCTGCCTTGTCCTGTTGCTCTGTCCCCTCTCCCTCCCCACAGAGGGGGCTCCACGAGGGCGGCCCCCTGGCGTTTGCTCAGTGGGCGAATCGCTTTGCGCTTCATTAAGAATCTGTGGAAAAGCCCCGGCTGGCACCAGGGATCCTGGTTTTCGGAAGGTGGCTCTGCCTGGGCCGCGCTGATGCGCCTCCCTCCTCTGCAGCATCTCCTCCGCCAGGGGCGGCCGGCCGTGCAGGTCTCCCATGAGATCGAGGTGGTGGCGACTGAGTATGAACAGGACGCCATGGTGCCGAGTGGAGACGTGGCTGGGTTTGGCGGTGTCAGGCCGATCGGCGTCCACACGGTGGTGAGGGGCCGGCTGCACCTGACCTTGGCCAACGTGGGTAAGAGTCCTGGCAGCCTTGTCTGACCTCGTGCCATTTCCCGGGCAGCCCCTCATCTTCCCAGCTGGTACGTGAGCTCCCTCAGGGCAGTGGTCACCCTGTGGGCCTCATGTACTCTGTAGGAATTCAGAAAAACTCTTATTAGCTTGACCGCTGGGCCTCCCCTTGACCAATGAGCCTGCCCTTGACCACCAAGTCTGTCCTGGCACCGGTGGTTTGGTGTTCCTGATTTCTGATCAGGACTTGGGATTATTGGTCATCTTGGCCCAGCCCTCATTTTGTTTCTTGGTGCTGTCCCTGGGGCCCTGCTGTGACAGTCCTCAAACGCAGTGACCAGGAGAGACTCTCACTGGGAGCGCCAGCCCTCAGAACTGCCTCACTAGGGAGCAGGGAGAAGAGAAACGTTCCTGAAGGTCCACACAGCCTGGGGCGGGGGCGGGGACGGGAACACACTGTAGAGCCCAGTGCTGGGACCTTGTGTCACATGGTGTCCCAATGTCTCGAGATCTGCTCCTCAGGGAGGCTGAGCCCTGATTCTCCCCTTCCCACGTGCAGGGGGTCTGGGCTGGGGGTGGCCTTCTGGGGTGCGACCGGAGACAGAGGCTGCCTCAGGGCAGAGGGCCAGTGACCAGCCCACTCAGCCGCCCCGAGGGGACTGTGGAGGGACTGGGGTTGCTCTGGGCAACATTGAAAGCTGGGCAACACCAAGCCATCTAAGGTCTGTGGATCCGTGCCTATCTGGATAGGACTCAAACCTCTGAGGTTTTACTGGGGAATTTTCCATTCCTCAAGCCCCAGCCTGAGCGTAAAGGCTCGAGCCCCAGGGGCCCCGTCCACGGCGTCGGCACGGGCGAGATGCTGGGCCGCAGCAGGTGCGCGGGCTCATTAAGCCGGGCTCGAGGTTCCTGTCTGCTTGTTTACAAATGTAGGATCCCGGGCAGCTGGGAAAATAGACAATGTGGAAACAGCAAAACTCAATTAGGTTCCAGAGAAACAAACGAGCCGCATGTGAGCAGCAGACATTATTCAAAAGCTCGCAGGACCGGGGAGTTGCAGGAAGCTTTCAGCTGCCAAGATCGCGCTGGTTATTTTTACACTTAATTCACCAGCCCACAAATGTGCAGTGACTCCGGGTGTTAAAATCTTATCTTCAGAAGAAAGATTAGCTCCATTATGCGTTATCTTAAATTGTCATTTTCATGCTTTGCCTGCAAGAGGGAGATAAGCTCATGGGAAAGAGCCTGAGATACCTGCTCGAGAGGCTGAGCGCAGACGTGCCGGGGAGCGGCTGGCAAAAGACGGGCCGCACGTAGCCCACGCACGGCCCCTGCGCGGCCACGCTGCGGCTTCCTCTGCACGTTTGGCAATTTTTGAAAGAGAAAGTGTTGTGGCTCTTATTTTCTTATGAAGCTGGCGGTTCTGCACCAAGCCGCAGGCACAGGCCTGCAGGCCGGGCAACGGCTGTGGATCTGTCCAGGTGACGGCAGGTCCACACCAGTGTCTCTGTGCCTGGCTCGGCCTCGCCTGGGCAGCACTTGACCCCCCTAAACATCCATCCCTGCAAAGCTTCATTTTGAAAACAGCCAGGAAGATTCTGCACCCCTGGGTGCGTTTGGAGCCTGGCTTCTCCATGCCACTGAGTTCCATGCTGGCCTCGGTGCACCCGTGCAAATGCCTCACCTCGCAGGCTGCTGGGGCCCATCCAGGCATGAGAAGTCGGATGCGGCCTGCAGGCCCTCCGAGAGCCTGCAGCTCTAACCCACCCAGGAAAGCAGGGCTCCCGCCAGAAGGAGGGAGTGGGACCCGGCGAGGAAGGAGCTCCGAGGAAATAAGCTCCTGCCCTTTGTCATCTCTCGGTTGCAGATTCAGAACCGAGGGTGGGATGTGGGGTGGGTGGGCCAGAGGCGCGGGAGGGCCAGTTGGCAGCGGGACCTCCGCACGGGGCACATGGGTGTGGCATCAGGCTCTCGTTTGGTGTTAATGTCTCATGCTGGGCGTTTTCCATTCAGGTCACCTGTGTGAACAGAGAGGGAGAGATCCCAGCATGTTGCCACCTTCCAGGTTGAGGGTCATCTCCAACGACGGAGCCAGCCGCTTCGAGGGAGGCAGCCTCCTCATGCGTGGGGGCCCGCGACGTGAGTGGGCTGGCGGGCGGGCGGGTCGTGCATGGTGTGATTGGCGTGGGGCGGGGTGGAGTCAACCGAGGGGAGAAGGCTGCCTGTGCAGGTGCATGTGAGTGTGCCCGTGGGAGCGTGTGCTGTGTGCACGCCCCTCTGGATCTGGGGGCAGAGTGGTGGCCGCCAGCGCCCAGCTTAGTGCCCTGCCTGTGGACCTGCCTCCGTGGACCTGCCTCCGTGGACCTGCCTCTGTGGACCTGCCTCCGTGGACCTGCAGGCCACGCCGGTCCGTCACGTTGGTCAGACCCCGTGCCCTAGCCTGGGCTCTGTGGGAGCCGCCCTGTACCTCACAGAGAAATTATAACCCTACGAGCGGCATTTGTTCCTGGCCCGCTGCTCTCCCGCAGGGGAAGAGGGAATGGAGAGCAGGTCGGGACCACGCGGCGGCGACCAGTCTGATTACCACCTTTGCCACCTTAGAATGTGCGGGAAAGAGCGACACTCGCAGCCCCCTCTGGGCCATGTGGCTCTTGGAGGCTCGTTGCCTGTCTGCTTAAAAAGCCAGCTGTGCACTTTAACCTCCGGCTCCTCTTTGAACCTCCTAGGGGTGAAAGGCGTGGTCCAGGCGCACAGGCTGGCCGAGGTGGACAGTGAGCTGGCCGCCATGCTGTTCACGCCCACGGCCCCGGGGAGCAAGGGCCCCCAGGGCGCCGGCCGAGAGGGGGACGCTGTCCGCAGGCGCAAGCTGGAGCGCATGAGGACAGTGCGCGAGCGGGAGGCCGCGGGCGAGCGTGGCCGCCGGAGGAGCGGCGTGCTGGTGAGCCTGTCCCCTCGCTGTCCCCAGGGCAGCAGCCTGCCTCCGTTTCCTCCAGATCCCACCCGCGGGATTGAGAAAGGTGGACCGTTCAGCCACCAAGGGGCGTCCTCCCGTCAGAGCGACCGGGAGTGCTCTTGGTGAAAGTGGGTTCCGGGCCCCGCCCTGGAGATCCTGTCTCTAATTGGGTTGGGGCTCCTGGGAGCCCTGGGCTTTAAGAAAGCTTTGCAGGGGGTTCTGAGGTCCCCAGGGCTGGGGAGCGGAGCTGTGGCCGCTTCTACATCCCGGGTTGTCAGAGCAGTCGTCCTCACCAAATTCTCATTTTTGGCTGAAAGTCTAAGACCCTGTAATGTTTTGCAACTAGGAAATGGGAGGTGAGAACGGCTGCTCTGTGTGGGTTTATAGAGTAAAGAAGCCGCGGGGGCCTGAGGAAGCTCTGAGATTGCCCTTACCTTTAGGCAGATATCTGACCAGATGACGCCCCTTCCTCGGGGCGAAGCTGTGCCAGGGTCAGGGTCACCTGCTCCGCGCACTGTGTGCGGCCCTCATGGGTGGGTCGGGAGGGGCTCCTGCCCTTGGGTGTGCAGTGTGGGGAGGGAGGCTGTGCCCCATTCTGTTTGCTGGAGCTGGAGGCCGGCGGGTCCCACCCAGCCCACGTGTGAGGAAGGGGTGGGGGTTATTGCAGAAGAAATCTGGTGCTCGAGGTGGGCGAGGGTTATTGCAGAAGAAATCTGGTGCTCGAGGTGGGCGAGGGTTATTGCAGAAGAAATCTGGTGCTCGAGGTGGGTTGGGGGAAGGTGGCTAGAAAACAGCCCTAGAGGAGAGCATGCCCAGGACGCTGGCCCTGGTTCAGGCCCTTGGATCTCGCAGACTCAGCAGAATGTCCGGGCTCAGCATGCGCGGGACCTGCAGGTCATCGCCGCCTACCGGGAGCGCACAAAGTCCCAGAGCATCGCCAGGGCGCTGAGCCTGGCCATCACCACGGAGCACACCATCTACGCTGCGCTGGGCACCGCCGAGTTCTTCGAGTTTGCTCTCAGGAACCCCCACAACGCGTCGCACACAGTGACCGTGGAGGTGGACAACCCTGAGCTGAGGTGGGAGCGGCTTGGAAAGGGCGGGGCCGCTCCCTGTGGGCACGCGCAGGGGGAGCGTGCTCTCAGCCCCGCGCTCCCTGCAGCCTCATCCTGGACAGCCGGGAGTGGAGACACTTCAAGGAGGCGGCCGGCCTGCACACGCCCCTGGAGGAGGACATGTTCCACCTGCAGGGCGGCCTCGCCCCCCAGCTCTTCCTGCGCCCCAGGGAGACCGCCCACATCCCCTTCAAGTACCAGACCTTCTCCGTGGCGCAGGTGGGGGGCTGCTCTTCCAGGGCCCAGGGGCTGGTTGTTGGGCACACGGGGAAGCCCCACTCAGCAAACAGCCCTGGCATTGGGAAGCCTCTGAGCCGTGGCGCAGTGCCAAGCCTGAGGGCTCTGCCTCCTTGCGCCTTGGCACCCGCGCTGAGTGCAGTGGCCCAGATACCTCATGCTTCCTGTGTGCGTGGTGGCTGTTTCCGGGTCTCTCTACTAAACTGGCCAAAGGGCCTTCCCTAGACCTCAGGAGAGTTGGTGGACATGGTCCATAGGCACAAGCTGGACCTTCCCAGCATCTTACTCTCCACCTAGGGCTGTTGGCCCGCTTGTTACTGTCACATTTGCTCCTCAGCCAGAGGCAGGGACTGAGGGTTCCTGTAAGGATGTGAGGAGCGTGTGTGCGTGTGTGATGGGCGTGTGCTTCAATTTTTGGACAGCTGACCCTTGGGGTCAGTTCTCTGGGATAAAGATCATCCCTTAAATGGCCTGAGGAATCCCAGGGGCTCGCAGGTTTCTCTGTAGGCTTTGAGACGCACTTTGGGGACAAGAAGTTTTAAGGACAGAGGTGAGGTTGTCAGGCCTCTGGCTTCAGCAGAGCCGGGCCAGCACGTAGGAGTCCTCCTTCCATAGCTTGCGCAGCCTCTTTGGGGCGGTGAGGCTGGTTATAACAGCAGCCGCCCGGAGTGTCACCGTGAGAGCCAGTAAGGCCCTGGGTGGTAGCTGTTCCTACAGGTGGACGTTCTGCAGGTAGAAAGCAGCACCCGTCACCCCAGGACTCTGTCTGTGACCCAGTGGTGCTGGTTGGTTTCCCACAGGGCCCTGCTGAACTGAGAGATGAAAAGGGCACGGACCCTGGATCTCCTGGGAAGTCTAGCGCGATGCCCACCAGACGCGCCAAGGTGAGGGGCAGAAGACAGGCCTCCGATTGGGACATGCACAAGGCCTTGAGGTGCAAGCCCCGTGTCCTCTGAGTGGGCCGAGCGAAGTGTAGAGAGGCCTGCTGTGTCTCAGGCTGCGTGGGCCTGGCCTTGTAGCACCTCCTGAAGGTGCAGTCCCGCCCCACCTGGTGGACCAGGTCTTCCGCTTCCACCACCCAGAGCTCCCCTGCATCACTCGGTAGAAAGAGAAGTGGCGGCAGCCACGTGCAATACGCATGTGGGGGGACATGTCCACGTGCAGACCCTGTGCCGGGCGCTGTCCCCTTGGCGTGGGCTCCAGCTACGCAGACTGTGCCGCGTCTCTGGGCACGCCGGGGTTCCGTCTTGTGGGGCTGAGCGGGCCACGGAGACCACGTCCCTGTCTGCGGACGGGGCGGTGTGCACAGCTGCCCGCCAGCTGTGTGCGTCTGATGCGCCGTCGCCCGCAGGTGCTGTTCCGGGCCCGCGACGGCAAGCCCCTCGCCGTGCTCTGCCTCACAGTGCAGCTCCAGCCCCACGTGGTGGACCAGGTCTTCCGCTTCTACCACCCGGAGCTCACCTACCTGAAGAAAGCCATCCGCCTGCCTCCCTGGCACACGCTTCCAGGCAGGTCCCGTTGCTCCCCGTGGCCGGCGTTCTGTGGGCTCGACAGACGGGGGAAGGTTTCCCCCAAGGTGCCAGGTGGCATCGTTATCTTACCCTGTGGTGCTCTCGCTAGAGCAACACCCGGCACACCTGTCAGCTCGGCCTCCTGCCGGCACTGTTCCGTTTGAAATGGCGAGCGTCTCGCCTCCCCCGAGATGACGGGGCGCCCTGGGTGGCTGAGCGCACCCTCCTGAGAGCCACAGCACGGGGGCCATGCTGGGGACACTCCCCCTCCACCGTTTTCTGTCTGGTGCCCATAGAGCTAGCAGAGCCTCACGCTGGCACCTTGCTCCCAGCACTTGTGTTTACTCTCTGGCCGCTGCCTTCAGCCGAGTCCCCAGGAGGCAGCCGAGTCCCCAGGAGGCCCAGCGTCCCTGCAGGCGTGGGCGGTACTGTGGTGGCCCATCTCGGTACCTGTGCCTCCCAGACCTGCCGGGGAAAGACGTGTGACTCGGTATTTTCCACTCCAGGTGCTCCTGTGGGGATGCCCGGCGAGGCGCCCCCGGTCCACGTCAGATGTAGCGACCCGGGCGTCATCTGCGAGACCCAGAATGTGGTGAGTGGCGGCTCCGTCCTTCCTCGCCCAGCCCCGGCGCCGCACCCGTCTGCAGCCCCCTCGTTGCACGTCCCCCGTGAAGCAGCCTCTCCCTGAGGGGCCGAGGGGCTGTTTGCCATCCTCCTGAGCGTCACGGACGAGTTTTCACTGTTCCCGCCGGCGGGCCAGCCCCTTGATTATCTGAGGCAGTGAGCGAGTGCGAGCGGTCACGAGGGCGCTTACTGCCGCTGTGTACAGGGTGACGGCGTCACTGTGATGACCACTTAGGGGCTGGATGCCGTCTCCTGCAGAAGATAATTCCTGACTCAGTGTAGAACCAGGAGGCTAATGGTTTTCTTTTTTGCAGTGAAAAAAATAGTGAATTCTGAGTAGGACAGAAAATTAGAAGCTTGTCGGGGCCTGGGTCCCACCTGCTGTGGCTTCGTGGGGCCAAGGGGCTGAGTCACGGGCGGGCAGTGTTCCTGTGAGAGGCGGACGGCATTCCTGACGCCCCCCCATCCGGCAGGGCCCCGGGGAGCCGAGGGACGTGTTCCTGAAGGTGGCTAGTGGTCCAAGCCCGGAGAGCAAGGACTTCGTTGTCAGCATTTACATGTGAGTACGCGTGGTGGTCGGTGGTAGGGAGGCAGTGAGGAAGCAGCCCTGCTGGAGCCCTCCTCCCGCCCCCTCCTCCAGGCAGCCTTCTTGGCTTCCTCCTGGCCTCTGTGCCTTGCAGGGATCGCTGGCTGGCAACACCTGTCCAGATCTGGCAGGTCCACCTGCACTCCCTGCAGCGCGTGGACGTCTCCTGTGTCACAGGCCAGAGGACCCGCTTGTCCCTAGTCCTTCGGGGGACGCCGACGGTTAGGAAAGTGAGGGCCTTCACCTCGCACCCCCAGGAGCTGACGGTACGGCCTTGGGGGCTGCCGGATCCCTCCAGTGTTCTCTGGGCTCTGCCATGGATGCCCAGTCCCTGGGTGCAGGTGCTTGGAAACCCCTTGTCCCCACTTGCTTCTCTCTGTTCTTCTTGAAGGTGGACCCCAAAGGGGTCTTCACGCTGCCGCCTCACGGGGTGCAGGACCTGCACGTGGGGGTGAGGCCCCGCAGGGCGGGCAGCCGCTTCGTCCACCTTAACGTGGTCGACGTGGACTACCACCAGCTCGTGGCCTCGTGGCTCGTGTGCCTGTCCTGCCGCCTGCCCCTCATTTCCAAGGTCTGGAAGGGTGACGTGCGTGGGCCGAGTGCTACGGGTGCTGTGTCACCCGATGGTCACCTGGTCCCTCCGCCCCGGCCTGCCTGGCTCCAGGCAGCAGTTCCCTCCTGTCCTCTGGCCCGGGGTCGGCGGGGGGCTGCGCCTGAGCCAGGAGCCCCTCGGCTGGGAGCCCAGGGGGCTCCCCGTCCTGTGTGCGGAGCCTCCCGCTGCCGGGGCCCTCGCAGAGCAGGCTCAGGAAAGGCCTGCAGGAGCCCACGCCCACGGCTGCCCCTCCCCACAGGCCTTTGAGATCACGATGGCCGCGGGAGAGGGGAAGGGCTCCAGCAAGATGATCACCTACACCAACCCCTACCCCTTCCGGCGGACCTACCGCCTGCACAGCAGCCGCCCCGACCTGCTGCGGTTCAAGGAGGACGCCTTCCAGGTGGGGCGCTGCGGGGGAGGCCCTGAGCTCTGCCTCTTCCCGAGCCCTGGGTGTGGGGGCTGGGGGTGGAGGGATTCCGTCCAGTACCCGGGCATCTTCAGAAAGTCCTGGGAGGTGAACCCGGTGGTGCCTGAGCAGGGAGGGGCACCTCTGTGAGCCCCTCCAGCTTTGTCTCGGAGACCCCGCGTCTAGGCACCATTTCGGGGGTCGGGCCTGGTGACAGACTGTCCCCGTGGTTTCTCCATAGTTTTACCCAGAACTGCCCCACGTTCACCCTAATCTGTTGTGAGCCTTGGAGGGGGGTTCGGCAGGTCACGGCTGCCAGTCGGTGGAGGTGTCGGGTTGGGAGGCGTCTCCCGGGTCCTGGAAGGCAGTCATGTCGGGCGCGCCGCAGGAGCTTGGGGACCCCGCTCAGAGACCGGTGCCTGGAGGCCCACAGCCCAGGCCCGAGGCGGGAGCCAGGCTGAGGTCCCACCGGCCCATGTGACCTTGGGGCTGGAGGAGACGCGGGGGGTGCGTGGGGGCTGCGGAGGAGAGGGCGCCGGGCTGGTGCTGACTGGCGCCTGTGCCAGGTGGCGGGCGGAGAGACCTACACCATCGGCCTGCGGTTCGCGCCCAGTCGGAGCCCCGGGGAGCAGGAGGTTTTGATTCACATCGACGACGCCGAGGACAAGAATGAGGAGACCTTCTGCGTGAAGGTCGTCTACCGGTGAGGGTGCGGCCTCCATGGCGGCTCCACGGGGCAGCGGCCGAGGAGCGGGCCCCCCGCAGCCCCGGCCGCCCCGCAGGGGCCCCGGTGGAGGGTGTGCACCCGCAGCGGCCCGGGCGTGGCCGCCTGAGAGCACCGTCGAGGGCGTCTTGATTTGCTTTCAGCAGGAGTTTTCTCTGAATCATCTGAAAATTATGTTTTCTTACTGAGTTTTATACAAACATCATTTGCTATGCAATGTTTTATACTGGAAATGTTTCATATATTTTTTAAAGTTATGTATAAAGTAAACTTTTACATGTTTCTCTTTTGATGGTTTTCTTGGGTGTCTTCTGCTGTTTTCAGCATCGTCAGAGGTTTTCTGCCTGCAGCTTATACGTGGGTTTCCCTGAGGACCGTGTGGCCGTGGCCTCCTGAGGAGCCTGCTCAGGGCTGGGGGGGTGGGGGATGGGGGTGACTCTGATCTGCTTCTGCTTCCGGCCCCGCCTGGAAAACCCTGGGTAACGGCTCCATCCCAGATCCTCAACTTCATCCCACCTGCAAAGTCCCCTCCCCAACTCGGGTCACGTAGCACAGGTTCCAGGGATTGGGGTGGGAACACTCGCTCAGAACCCGGTCACGTGGCCCCGACTCTGAGCTGTCAGCCCTGGACAGAGGCATCCTCCTGGACGGCAGCCTTGGAGACGTCCTCGTGCAGCTCGGGCGCCTTGCAAAGGGCACACCCTTTTCCTCCACCCCTTCTTTCTGCCCCTCCTCTTGGTCCCCGTGCCTCGGGGGTCCGTGGCCTTCTGGCCACTCTGGCTCACCGAGCCCCATCCTGGGCACAGGTAAGGACTCGAAGCCCCCCAGGGAGCGAGAATCGGGCACAAGCTTTGCTTTTCAAAACACTTTGCCATTCTGAGCGGTTTCCTCCCTCCCTCTTCCCTCACAAAGAACTGAGATCCCTTTTATGAGAAATTTCACTGTTGCACAGAAGCTGCCCCGTGGCTGTGATCCGGCCATCGGGTGCCTTCTCCCGGGTTCTCCGAGGTGGGCCTTCCCCCGTCCCTTAGGGACCCAGTGTGCTCAGCGGACGCCCCAGACCGGGACCAGCTTTCAGCTTTGCTTCTGCTGGCCGCTCGGTCCAGCTGGCACCTGCGGGAGCCGGGCGATTGCCGGGCGATTTACATGAGAAAGGGGGGCCTCGGGACTCTGCAGCCGCGTCTCCGCACCCACAGGCGCTCGTCTTTCGGGGGGAACCTTATCATTTCCATCACGGGCGCTCTTCAGCGCGAGGCCCGCTCTTTCTCTCCCGCGCGGTCTCCTCCCCGCCTGTTGAAAGCTACTTTTAACTAAATGGAGTCAAATGAAAGCCAGATTAGCTGCTTTGCTTTCTGAATCCGATGATGATTTAATGCCATGTTTGTCTCTGTTTAGAAATAAATTAAGGCGCCTCTGAAAACTGTTGCCTCAGGTTCTGAGAGGTTGGGGAAAACAACCATTACGTCTCCTTAATGACCTCCCCCCGACGTGCGGGGCCGAGGTGTATGCAGCTGTGGCCCTCGGCCCTCGGGACGTCGCGGTTTCACTTTTAATTTCCAGGGATGTGCGCTGAGACCTCGACACAGAGAGAGCCAGGAGGGGAGAGCGAGGGGAGGTAGCTCAGGTGGGTCAGCGTGGGGGGCCGCCGCCCTGGAGGGTGGTCCACAGGCAACTGATTCGGGGGCCCTTCCCGGGGTGAAGGTGGGCTGGGCTCCATGTACGCTCAGAGCCCGCGAGTTACGACGCATCTGCTGGCCACTCCACGTGGGCGCCCGTGACCCCAAAGCGAAGCCAGTCCGAGCCGGTCCGTGGGAGGCTGCGCAGAGCGAAGGAGGCCCCTCACCACGTCCGAGGGCCCACCCTGGACGTCGGCCGTGCGTCACCATGCCGCTGCTCGCCTCCCCGAGGCCGGTAGACGGCGTTGAACGCCAAGTGCAGGCTGGAGAATGGACTGAGGAGCAGTCGCCCCTCCTGTAGTGGGTTGAACGGTGTCCCCCAGAATGTGAGTAGAGTCCTTGCAGATGTCATTAAGGTTGGGATCGAGATGACGTCCTGTTGGATCGGGTGGTCCCTCGATTCAAAGAGAGTGTCCTTATAGGAAATGGACTGGGACATGCAGGGAGGGTGGTCATGGGGAGACCGAGGCAGAGGTGGGGGGGATGCGCCGACAAGCCAGGGGTTGCTGGCTGCCACCCGGAGCTGCGGGAGCCAGGGCCGGGCCCTCCCTCGGAGCCACTGGAAGGAACCCAACCTGCTCACCTGCAGTTTGTGCTTCTGGCTCCAGAACCGGGTGAATTCCTGTTGCTTTAAGCCTCCAAGCAATCTGTTAGGGCAGCCCCAGGAAACCAACACAGAGGCCTCTGGGACCCACACAGCCCCGGGGGGTAAATATTCAGGTAACCAGGGAGTCAAGATTTCTAGTCTTTGGGGGTTGGGGAGGGTGTGTGTGTGTGAATCTAAGGAGGGACCCACGGACAGGGGAACTGTCTGCAGGTGGAGCAGCCCCGGGTGGCCTCCTGGCTGCGGAGCTGCCTTCCTTCAGCCTCTGCCCCTCCCGCCCGGTCCCTCAGCCCTCCCCAATCGATATGGGGCTCAAGGTTCTAAAGAGAGGCAGGAATTCAACCTCAAAGGAACCGCACACCAAAGCGATGGGTTTCTCCACAGGAGGCGAAGTCACCGAGAGGTGTGCCTGTGTGTGCTCACACGTGTTTGCGACTGTGTGAGGTGCGTGTCTAGGTGCGTGTCTGTGCGTGTGTGTGTGTGTGTGCCCATCTGTTCTGTGCCTGTGTGTTTGTGTGTGTGGGTTGGGTGTGTCTCTGCGTATGTGTGAGGTGTGTGTCTGTTTCCGTGGCTCTGTGTGGCCTCGGTCGAGCTGTGTGCGTGCACAGTCACTGTCACTGGCAGGAGAAGCCCCGTCTACGTGGGGGCTCCCGGGGGGGCCCCTCACCCCTCGCCGCCTCCCTCAGTGCCTCTGTCTCTCCTGTTCGTAGGTCTTCTCTCCCTTTGCTGGAAACTTCCGCTCGGCTGTGCACTGAATGCCGTGGGCCTTAGTGACCGTCCCCCGCCGGCCTTCACTCCTCCCCAGGCCTCCTCTCAGCCTCGCTGTCCTCAGGGCTGCGCTTCGGGCCAAGGTCACACGCATTTTCCAAACAGCCGGAGGCTCAATGAGGGGTCCCTTCAGCAGCTCCATCCCTTTTTGTTTCCTAATTGCCCCTTGTAAGTGGGTTCATCCGGGAGGAAACCTAACAGCCAGAAACAGAGCTCTTTAGTTGTCCTCTATAATAAAGAGGCCACTGAATTAATTACGCCAGCTCTCATTTTATTAACGACGGCATTCGTTTTGATTTAAGAATATTTTTACCTCTCCCAGTGCTTTTAAGAAAGGTTATGGCGAAAAAGAGTCCATTCATCTCTGCGGTATATTTGGTCGCTTTTCATAAATTGTCTCGATTGCATTTTAAGGGAGTGGAAATTGAATCGAGCCTTTTTTTAAAAAAAAAAAAATAAAAGAATCGCGGAAGCCAATTAGCTGCTAACGCGTTTAATATGAGAGAAGCACTCAGCTCTGTAATCGAGTAGAGCCTCCCTAAAGCTGAATTTCAGCTCAGTTCTGCCTGCTCTTCCCTTGGCCCCCACAGTTGTGTTTTCCAAAGAACAGCTTCCGCCACCGACCCCCTGCTCAGACCTGCGCTGTCTCCTTCTCCGAGGTGCCTGGGGGGCTCAGAGCTGCTCCGTGCAGGATGCCGGGGAGGGATCGGTAGCTGGGCCTGGATCCCCCTGCTCCAGGGGCTCCCTCTGGCCCCAGGAAGACTACCTGGGGGGGGGGGGAGGGTAGAGGAATGGTCTTTAGAGAGATGCCCCTGGTTTCTCGGACCTTCTTAATCCTTTCAGTTCTTACTTCTAGTTGCCAATGATGTAAAGCAAACCATAAGGAGGCCAAGTCGTAGGAAAACTAAAGAAAAAAACTTTAGGGGAAGCGTGTGTGTGTGTGTGTGGGGGGGGGGGTAGGGGACATCTGTAATAATGTCAACAATAGAAAATAAACTTAAAAAAATTTATTGATAGGTCCTTCTTGAGTATCAGGACATGCAAAGCTGGTTTCTTCTTTTTTTAGATTTTCAAAATCCCCACCTGAGGATATTTTTCCCATTGATCTTTAGAGGCAGTGGAAGGGAGGGAGGAGGAATGGGGAGAGAGAGAGAGAAATGTTGATGAGACAGAGGCATATTGACTGGTTGTCTCCCGCACAGGCCTAGACAGGGGCGGGAAATCGAACCTGCAACCCAGGGACGTGCCCTTGCCTGGGAATCGAACCCATGACCCTTTGGGCCGATGCTCTAACCGCGGAACCGAAGTGGCCAAGGCCAAAGCGGGCTTCTTACTGGGATTTCCTGGTGCGTTGTGATCGGGCCACACAATCGGAGACACCCCCGGTTTCCATCTGGTTGCCACCCCTGCCCCATTCCTCAGCGCTTCTCTTCCGACGGAGACCAGGTGTTAGCAAACTGCAGCCCACAGCCCGGATCTGCCTCCTCCTTTCGAAAATTACATTTTTTGGGGACCATAGCCGCACCCATTAATTTAGCAGCTTTGGGGCTGCGAGGCAGAGTTGAGCAGGTTCGACAGAGACCGTCTGGTCGGCGAAACCAAAATACTCGCATCTGGTCTTTTAGGAAAACATTTGTTGACTCCTAGTTTAAAGCATTGAAATAAAAAACGTCTCATTTAGATTTTTAAATTTAAATGTATCTTTATTGCTGAAAGCATTACAGCTGTCCCCCTTCCCTCCCCCGCTGGCGCCCCTCCCCAGACCCTCGCTGCCCCACTGCCTGCGTCCGCGGGTCATTCCTACATGCGGCAAGTTCTCCGATCACTCTCTCCCACCCCCTTCCCCGCGGAATAACGCCGGTCTGCTGCCTGCTTCCACGTCTCTGGATCTATTTTGTGCATCAGTTTATTTAACTTACTTTTTCCCTTTTTTGGGGGGGGGCAGTAGAAAATAGACATGATGACAGCTGCGGGTGGAACTGCCCTGGGCCCGGGCCCTGGCGGCCGGCCCTCTGTCCTCGGCGCTGGGCACGCCGGGCCTCCTCTTGCTAGAAGCATCGTTGGCAGAGACCAGAGGGTTTCCAGGCGGGTGAGGGCCCCCCGCCGGCCCCTGGCATGGCAGGACCCCTGCTCGGTTCGGCGTCTTTCCGGCCTTCCTGGACCGACCAGGCCGAGGCGGCTCTGGTCCCGGCCGGGGTCCGAATGCCTTTGCTCCTTAGTGAAGGGACGCGGCCCTGCGACGGCTCCCGCAGCCAGAGGTCACCGCGCTGCCGCTGAAGGACATTCGGCCCCGGCAGGGCCAAGCGTTACTCATACTTCAGGGGCCTGAAGGTCAATTAGGAGGAGGTTTATGTTCTCGCCGCCGCTCTGTGACAGCGAGGTATAATATTTAGACAGCATGGTCGTATTTATGTTCTAAACGTGGACATAAACTTCCTGTTTTACACGGGACAAAATCAATAACGAAACCGAGCGGCGCTACATCAAACGGTCTGAAGGGCTCTTGAAGTCCATCCAAAGCGCGGGGAGAGGCGAGCACCGTCAACAATATCAGGCCAGCTGATCTTGCCAAGTCGGGGAGAGGGTGCCGGTCATTAGAAAGAAGGGTACTTTTGGGCTTGTTTCAATAATCCTGGTCTCTTAAAATTGATCTCTCTTTCTCCAGGGTGACAGATGGAGGGGGCGTCACCAAGCTCTGCGTATTTCGATATCCAACCTGCCAAAACTTGAGAGGCAACCTGAAATGTGCCGATGTTGATTTTTTTTTGTTTTGTTAAAAGATATACAGGAGTTTGGTTGCCCAGCCTCAGAATTTAAAAAAATCGACACACAGCAGCACTTGATATCCCAATTCCTAATTTGCTTAAGTGATTGCTATGTTCCTGGGGGGGAATTAGGATTTGTTATTCAATTTCCCCACCACCTACAGTTGCTCAGTGGGCTGCTATGGCCAAGGTCAGGTGTGAAGCCAGGTTGACGTTGTTAGGTGGTCTTATTTGAAGCGATAAAGTGCTATGGTGGAGGCTGTGTGTGGAGGGGCAAGAGGGACCCCAGTGAGGGCGAGGTCCGCAGGGTCCCCTGCTGGAAGCGGGTGAGGTTTCTGAGCGTATCTTAGCATTTGCTGAATGCTCTGCCCCCAGGCTTTTCCCAAACACAGCGATAATCTTGTAAGAACTGGGTCAAATAGGAACAAAGTGGGAAAATTCCAAACAACTATTTTATTGTTGAGATATGTGAAAAAAAAGTCTTTTTTTTTTTTTTTTGAAAGAAGGAACTATAGGGTCTAGTCTTGCATTTTTTTTTTTTTTTTTTACCACTATTTAAAACTGCCCGCTAGAACCATTTGTAGCTGGAATTCTAAAGCGTGTAAAGCAGGGTGATATGTCTACATCCGGGTGAATCTCCTACAAGGACCAGGTGCCTCCACCCTCACCTGCGTGGCTCCCGGCGTCCGCTCCCGGGGCCTCCAGGCGGCCCTGTGGTGATGGCTGATCACTGAGCTGATTAAGGCTCTTTCCCCAGGAGGTGCTTTCCAGGCTTGCCTGCCCCAGGCCACCTTTTTTTCATGCTGAGCTGGTTCCAATCCCTGCATGGGGTTCCCAATGGTAGACATTTGGGGTTCCAGCCCCACCAGGTAAAGGGGATGTCATAGCTCTGCCCTGCTCCCAGCCCCCAACCTGGACATGCTGCTCCTGGGGCCTCAGCAAGAGAAATGATGGGTTCAGGGGTCCCCTCTGGGCTTCAGATTGAGGAGGAGGGAGCTGGTTGAAGGTCTGGGCACCCCCCCCCCCGCCCTCTGTCCCCAGGGATCTCGGCATCAACCTTGGGAGAGGCTTTGGGATGCTGGGCAGCTCCCTCCACAAAAGTCCCCGACCTCTGAGCTACCATGGAGACCCCCATTTGCAAGTCGGTGATTTTAAGGGACTGTCCCAATCACACAGCTACAGTGGGGTGCAGGGCAGCTGGCCTGGCACTGGCTCTGGGCCCTCTCCACTCCACCATGTTGCTGGCAGCTGCCAACAAAACCAAATGGGTGGGGGAAAAGCTGGGCGAAATTGCAGCTCCCAAACATCATGTGACGCAAAGGGCTTTTGGGTCTCGGGGGAAAATAGTCACATGGTGTCCTTGCTTAGCTTTTGTTTCTCCCATTTTTCTAAGAGCTGTGGGTGCGCCGGATTGCTTGGGACGGAGCCTGCTGGTTGCAGGGGGGCACCGTTCCTGGGGGTGGGGATGGGGGTGCAGGTGGGTGAGGGGTGGGAGAACTTCTAGAATCTCCCTGGAGACCTCGGACCCTCTCTGCCCAGGGCCGCCTGGACTGCACTTCTTGTCTTGGGTGGTGGGTGGTACTCCCTTCAGCCAGGACGCAGGGCGCCCCCTCCCCTGGGGGACCACAAACCAGTGGTCGGTGTGTTTCTACTCCGTGTAGAGCTCTCCAAGGACTGCGTGTCCCCTTGGCCTCATCGCCCCACGCTGTCTACACCCCAGCCGCTCTGGCGGAGTTGATCAAATGAGCCGACTCCGGTAACCACACAGCACGCCCCCCCTTCCCTCGCCCCCAGCTGAGCTCCAGGCCGACGCTGTCCCTTTGTTCAATTTCATTCCTCTATTTAAAAATAACTCCCAGTCTGGCTCATTGGTTGAGTGTCGACCCAGGAGCCAGGAGATGGCGGTTCGATTCCCCGTCAGGGCACATGCCCCGGTTGCAGGCCCGATCCCCAGTCGGGGGCGTGCAGGAGGCAGCCAATGTTTCTCTCTCATTGGTATTTCTATCCCCCCCCCTCTCCCTTCCTCTCTCTAAAAAACAAGTAAAAAATTCCCCGTCTTCATGGATTTCATTTTCTTGACTCCAGGAAACGAAACTTTTCTCTCAAGGGAAGATATGCGATTCTGGTTTGTCTGTGTGTCCCAGCTAACTTTGCACCCACGGTCCCAAGCAAGGCAGCTGGCTCACCGAGGGTGTGGACACTGAGGGCTCGGGCCGGTGGGAACCCCGGGGGCCCGCAGCGCATGCGCGGCTCATGCGGGGTGAGAGATGACTGTATCAGACACGGATCTGGGACCCCTCGGCGACATAAACCAGCCCTGGGTGGCATGGGATCTTCAAGGACCACCCCACCACCAGCCGGGCCGAGCTGACATGAGCCGGGACCTCTGGTTCCTTCCACCACTTCTTGGTGTGGAATTTGACATCCTGAGGAAAATGTAGGGGATTCGGAGCACTGGGCGCTGACCTTTGACCGATGGGAAGCTGAGCGACTGGGCAGATAAATTCCTTCTCCCTGCCCCCTTCTGTGGAATAATCGAGGGCTTGGTTTCTCCTGGAAGCCTGGCCAGAGAGGCTCGCGTGCCAGGTGGACATGCCCACCCAGGGACACGAGGGTGTGTGTCCCGCGGGGAAGCCACGGGCAGCCCGAAGTGCAGGCCTCTGCCTGGCTTCATGCCCCTCTGCCCCTCTTCCCCTCCCCTCACCCGGCTGACCTGGGTTTGTGCTTCCCAGATAAAGTGGAGCAGGGCGGTCCTTGCCCGGGCTCGATCTACTGGGAAACCCACGCTGAGACTTGCTGTTTTCGCCAGGCGCGCCATGGAGGGGTGTTTGCTTTGTCCGGCCTCGCCTGGTACCTGCTGACATAAGACACCTCTCTGGAGAACAGGCAGCAACCGTCCATGTTGTCTTCCTGCTGCTGACGGTCAGGGTGCCCAAGGGTCCTGGTGGGTGCACAGGAGGCCAGAGGGCTGCAATCTCTGCGACTGAGCGAGGAGAGAGGACCTGTTTGTGCGTGTGCCTGTATGTGCACACAGGTGTATGTGTGTCCATGTGTGCACATGTGTGCACATGTGTGCACGTGTGCTCCACACACATGTTTGCACACACACACATGCACACGTGAGTGCACACTTGCACATGGTGTATGTGTGAGTGCACACACATGGTGTATACATGTGTGTCCATGTGTACATGCACGTGTATATGTGTGCTGTGTGCACCCACACATATATGCATGTGTGCGCATGTGTTGTGCATGTGCATGCACGAGTGGCCTGCCCTCCATGGGGACACTGAAGGGGACACGTGAGAGCCCTGTGTTGTTGAGGAGCTGGCTGCACGTTGGGACCCAGAGCGCACTGCCCTTGCCTTTGCCCTGTGTGCCGCCTGCAAGGCTGGGGCCCCTCCTGTCCCTGGACACCATCTAGTGTCCGTGGATGGCCATTTCCTGTCCCTCCTGTCCCCGGGTGGCTACCTCCTGCTCGCTCTGCTCAGCTCGCTGGGCGCCCCACGGTGTTTCCTTCACTCGGTTCTGATAACTCACTTCTCCCTCCTCCTTTAATTAGGTTCCATAAAACATCTCCTGCTGCGAGCTCTGGTTCAGTAATTACTCCATCTTTCAGGTTCAAAGAAACCTGGGTCTCCCCGTCAGTAATTCAGCAGGACGGCTCACTCCGTAGGGCTCAAGGCCCTCGCACCCCAGCCGGCTGCAGGGGCCTCCGGGAGGCTTCGTTTTCAGTCCTGGGAAAGGCAGCCTTCCTCTCTTTCCCCTGCGTCTTTCAGAAGCTGCAGCGGGCGCTGGCGTCCTGGGTGTGAGACAGGATCCCAGGGCCAGCGGCACGACCCCAGCGACCCCAGTGACCCCAGCAAGACCAGCGGCCGGAGCCTCCCACCGGGCCCCAAGAAGCCTGAAGCGCAGGGGAGCCTCGAGCTTAGCTCATTCCGGGAGGCCTTCCGAGAAGAGATTTCTTTGAAAACGGAATCCTTTTGTCCCATTAGGAAGAAAGTAAATTGAATGAATTCATTCCAGGCCCCCAAATGATCCCCTGTCTTAACCTTTCTTATATACAGTGCATGTCTAATGTACTGTTTAATCTATAAACAAACACTTTCCCGTTTTATTTTTTAATTTTTATTATTTAAAAAATATATCTTTATTGATTTCAGAGAGAAGAAGGGAGAGGGAAAGAGAGATGGAAACATCAATGATAAGAGAGAGTCATTGATCGGCTGCCTCCTGCACGCCCCCGACTGGGGATGGAGCCCACAACCCGGGCCTGACCGGGAATCGAACCGCGATCTCCCGGATCCTAGGCCGATGCTCAACCGCTGAGCCACGCCGGCCAGGTAAACACGTCTTTTCTTAAATTTATCGAACCACCCCTCCCAGCCCTCAAGGCATCGCTTTCAGCACTCGCTCGGGGCTGTCTTCCAGGCCAGCATGCGGCATCTTCGCTTTTCACTGCCCCTGAGATGCTGCCACCCGCTGGCTGCTTCTTTTATCCAAATCAGCAACAGCGTTTCTGCCTCTGCAGTTGCCTGTGGCCACTGTTTTGCGGGAACTTTCACACCCTCGGCAGCATCAGCACAAAGACCAAGCGTTAGGCCCACTCGTTGGAGCCTGAGCTGAGGACTTCCTACTGCTCACATCCCTCCTCCACCGAGTAGTAGGCACCCTCCGATCAGGAAGCTCTCTCTTCTCTCCCATGTTAATTTATTAAGTTATCATATTAATAGTTATTAAATTCCTTATGCCATCTATAAAATTTTCATGTAGTATATTTATTTTTTCATTGATTTATATGCGTATGGATTCATGGTTTACCTACTTTTTTTGTTGTTGTTAACCTTCGCCCGAGGATATTTTTTCCATTGATTTTTTAGAGGGAGAGGGAGGGAGGGAGGGAGGGAGGGAGGGAGGGAGGGAGGGGGAGAGAAACATCCATGTGAGAGAGACACACTGACCGGCTGCCTCCTGCATGTGACCCCACTGGGGCCGGGATTGAACCTGGAACCCAGGTACCGGCCCTTCACTGGGAATCGAACCCTGGACCTTTCAGTCTGGGGGCTGACCCTCTAACCACTGAGCCGCACCGGCCAGGGCCATGGGTCCTTTTAAGATGAAATGGTCACCGATCGGATAGGAAACTTCCAGGGGACAGGAGCAGCTCTATTACGCGCTCTCAGGCACAGCCAGACCGAAAAAGGGGCCCCGAAACGAAGTCACGGCTGAACAGCGCATTCGACAAGCTGCCCAAAGGGAAAAATCATCCTCGGGATGGAAATGACAGAGCCGCAAGCAGACGGTGTCAGGATACAATACGGCTGAGACGGGCGACGCTGGGAGTGAGGCTCCGGTGCACGTCCCGGCTCCCAAGGGAGCAGGGGGCGGGTGCCCATCCGTCTCTGTGCCAGGCCCTATAGACGCAGCGTGAGGGATGGCAGGGAGGCGGCGAGTGAGCATCGCATCCTTCACTCCCCGAGAGCACGGCCTGGTTCGCTCCCACCGAGACCCAAATGAAGACGGATCGCTGGTGGGCGGAGGCAGGCGGCTTCCACGCGCCTTCACCTTCCCTGGTGGCCCGAGGTTTCCGGGATAAATGGGGGAAAGATGCCCACGGCTTTACTGGCTGCAGAATGTTTGTGCCTCCAGCTGGGGGAGGCCCGGCCCGGCCTGACCCTCGCGGCCCTTCCCTGGCGCCTGGCACCGGGCACCAGCAAGGGGCTGCGCTTTCGGGCCCATCTCCCCTCCCCGAGCTTCTAGTTTTCTCTGGGCAGAAATCATATTTCGTCTCCAGCCCCAGCGCCCAGCAGGCAAGGGGCCTTGAAGGAACGGCTGTTTGCCCAGGCCGGTGTGGCTCAGTTGGTTTGGCGACGTCCTGTGAACTAAAAGGCCGCTGGTTTGATTCCCGGTCAGGGCACAGCCTGGGCTGTGGGCTCCATCCCCGGTAGGGGGTGTGCAGGAGGCAGCCGATCGCTGACACTCTCACATTGAGGTTTCTCTCTCTCTCTCTCTCTCTCCCTTTCTCTCTAAAATCAATGAAAACATTAAAAAAAGAGAAACGGTTGTTTAATGAAAGACCGAGCGACTGGAAGGAAGGGACCCAGTGCTGGGAGGACATGCAAGCGCCAGGTCTAGGTTGCTATGGTTTGAATGACTGTGTCCCCCTAAATTCACACGTCGATGTCTTACCCCGCACCCCAGGGTGATGGTATCAGAAGGTGAGGCATCTGGGAGGTGATTAGCTCACCAGGACGGGGCTCTTAGAAATGAAATTAGTGCCCTTATGAGAGGGACCCCAGAGAGCTCTGGCCCTTGAGCCACGGAGGCCGGGAGGCGGGGACGATGGGCGGAGAGCCTGGCACCCACCACCCCCGTCGGAGCCCCCGCAGCCGGAACTGAGAGAGAGACGGTCCTGCTGCGTGTAACCCGCGGTCCCTGGTGTTTTGCGACAGCAGCCAGGAGGGCCTGAGATGTTGGTAAAATACACATAACAATGAAATTGACCATGTGAACCGTCCTTACTGTACAGTTCCTGGCGCTAAATCCATTCACACTGTGGCGCAAACATCACCGCGACCCAGTCCCAGGACTTCCTCACCCCCCCAACGGAAACCCCGCCCCATTGACCGCGCACTCCCTGTCCCCTCCCGCCCCCCCCCCCCCCGGGGATGGCAACCGCCGGCTGAGTTCCGTCTCTGAGGATCCGTCTCTGAGGATCCGACTCCTTTACGAACTTTGTAAGAATGGAATTCAGCAGAATCTGGTTTGTTTTTGTGTGTTTTTTTTTAACCCACACCTGAGGATGTTTTCTCCATTGCTTTTCACAGAGAGCGGAAGGGGGGACAGAGAGAGAGACGGCGATGGGTCGCCTCCTGCCCGCGCCCTGACTGGGGCTGGGGATCGAACCCGCAACCCAGGTACGTGCCCTTGACCAGAATCAAACCCAAGACCCTTCGGTCCGAGGGCCGATGCTCTAACCGCCGAGTGACACCGGCCAGGGCCCGAATCGGCCCTGTGAGACTGGCGTATCTCACGTGGCGCAGTGTCCCCAGGGTGCAGCCTCGCGGCAGCAGGTGTCAGAATGTCCTTCCTTTTCAAGGCTGAGTAACATCCTACTGTGTGTTGAGACACAGCCTGGGCCCAGTGAGCGGGCCACGAAGTCGGCCGTAACCTGGGCAGGTGGCCGCCTGGCTTTGGAGCTGGGCTCACCCGGGGGTGAGGCTGGCCCTTCCTTGCCCAGGGCAGCCCTGGGTGCCCTCCGAGCCCTGAGAGATGGGGCAGAAGCCAGGCACCGCGGGAGCTAAGGTTCCCGTGGGGGCGGGGGTGCTGGGACCCTGGGCCAGTCTGGACTCTGTCGACTCAGAGCGCAGGCCCCAGCGAGCTAAGGGGGGTGAAACAGGGACCGGGCCTCACCTTCCCAGGCACAGACCGACACCCGGCCCCCGCAGGTACCCCGGTGCCTGTCCTCCTGCGCGTGGGCTTCCCCAGCGGTGGCCACCTGGACCCGCTCCGTGGTCCCCACCTCCTGTCAACGCCCTGGGCCTGCCCGTTCCTCCTCAGCGGCCAGACATAGCAACTCTCAGTGACAGGGCGTTTGGGCCAAATTAAAACCAGTGACCTGCAAATGAAGGGCCCCCAATCCCATTACCAGCTCCACGGCCGCCTCACCCTCTTTCTCCGTCCCCGTCGGGCGGGGGCCTGTCAGCAGCCGTTAGAGCCGCCGGGTTATGGATCTGTCACACGCCTGGGCACCCGGCACCGTTTCTCGCCAACGGAATTTGTCTTCCCGTTTATGAAAGTTATTTCTTTTTAAAGTAATTTCCCACTTTGCCCGCCATTCTTCTTGTCCGTGTTGTGAATTTTCTTATTGAAAGTGGAACCGGGGAGCTATTGTCAGCCGGAGATGGATCAAGGGACTGCACACACGTGTCAGACGCGGTGACGAATCGGGGCTGTTTTTTTGCAGATATTTTGCAGGCCTGGATCAGAGTCAACGGCAGCTTCAAAGCGTAAAATGTTCAAAGCGTCGTCGTGGTCTTTGATACGAGGCCACGTGGCCCTGGGGTCTGACGGGTGGCCTGGTGGCGGCTGATGGAGGCTGGCGTCCGGTGGTGGAGTCGGAGTGAAGCCAGTTTGCCCTGGAGTCCGATGGCCTGGGGTCTAATCCTGCTGAGAGCCAGCTGCTGAGACCAAGGACAAATCACTTGACCTTTTAGAACCTCAGTCTTCATCTGTGCAATGGGCGATTTTCTTGTTTGATGGGAACAGAGACAGCCCTGCAACGCCCAGCTCAGCCCGCTCTTTGGGAAGTTCTAAGAGAGGTGGGAGGTACGTTCTGAAGAAAGAACAGGTGCGGGTTCTCGTCTCCACGTGAACTCTCGGCGGCGGGACGATCAGAAGCTGCTACATTTGTCCCTTGGCCTGGAGAGACCAAAGCCACCCTGGGAAAGGTGATTTCATCTCCAGAAATGTCCTCAGGAAGTCAGAGGCCAGGTGGGGGCCAGGGAGTCTGTCCTTTGTGTCCATCGAACCTGTGTCCCCCCCCAACCCTGCCCCGGGGCCCAGATGGAGACGGTGCAAAGGGGGGTGCTGGGGGGTGAGGCTTGGAAGGAGGCGACTGCTCTCCAGTAGCTGATGCCAAGCCCCACCTCTCAGCCAGCCTCACCTGTCCCCGAGGCCCTGCATCTGTCCCCGAAAGAGCTCAGCTCACTTTGTGCTGGGGGCGGAGGGAGCGGTCCTGGAGGGAGGCCCCCTCTCCCGGCCTCTTTCTTACGCCCGTCGCCTGCCTGCTGGTGGTAACGACCCGAGGGTTTATGTCGGGGGTGAGCTGGCAACTGAGGGCCGTGTTTCTAGAGAGGACCAGGATCTCGGGCACGGCCCTGGGCCCTGGGCCCCTGACTTAGGTGGGGTCCCCAGGAGCAAACGTTGAGACAAGGACATGGGTGTGAGTGGTTGACAGGGAAGCTGGCCTCAGGGGCGGCCGCAGGGAGGGGAATGTGACATGGCCGGGCGGGGGGAGGACCCCCTCTCTGCCGCGCACACGAGTGTGTTGCCCCCCACTCCAGGGCCGGTGGGAAGGCAGGGGTGGGGCACTGCAGGGCCCTGGGAGGAGGGAGGGATTTGAACCAAAGGGCCCAGGCCCTGCCTGCTCGGCTCACTCCCGTCTCGGAGCCTCAGTTTCCTCTGCAGCACATGGGTGTAAGGACAGCCTGCGGGATGGAGGGCTACAGGTGCCAGGTGTCACTGCTGAGGACGAAGTGGGCTCTTCCTGCCCAGCGTCCCGCCCAGCGCCTTCGGGGAAGGTGAGCTCTGAGGGCCCTGGGATGGTGAGAGGGTCCCCTCATTTCCAGGGCCGCCCCGTCATCTCCCTGTGGCTGGGAACCCCTCTGGCCTCCGGAGCCCTTGGAGAGGGGGGTTTGCCAGCGGCCCAGGCTGTTGACTCAGGCCTCAGCGAGCCTCGCTGTGCAAAGACGAGTGTTTGCCTTGCACCTGGGCTTGTCCCGTGTCTGATCTCTTCCTAACTCGCTAAATCTCCCTTAATCAAGCCTCCAACTCTACCCTTTGGAGCTCGTCCTCCGGAGACAGCCTCTGCTTCCCCTTGGTGGCTCCCAACCCAGATATTTGCCTTCTGAAAACACAAAAGCATTCGGCTGGAAAGAGTCTTGGGGGCCGGCTGCCAGGAGGGGTGCGGCCTGTTAAATGTCACAGCTGCCCCTCAGCCGCGGACGCTCCTTCCGTGGATTGAATTTACCTGCGTTGAAAGGGTCAAGCCCCCTTGTGTGGGGGGTGGGGAGCCTTCCCGGCCACGGTGCACAGTGGCTTCAGCCCTAAGATGCTGTTCCCGGTGGGCGACGGCCAGGCCGGGGGCCCTGGGTTGGCAGGGGCCTCCCCGAGCGTGGAGCCTGTCCCTGGCCCACTTGCCTTTGGTTCTAGGCAGATGTGTGGTTGGAGAGGTGGGCCCCTCAGGTAGAGCTGATAATGTGAGCCGACCTTGGGGGGCACCGAGCGTGCGCTGGATCCTTTGCTGAAAGTTTTTAATTCATTTTCACATCCGACCCTCACAACATGCCTGGGAGGTGGATGCCCATTTCACAGGTGGGAAAACTGAGGCTGACTAGCGTGCCCAGGGGACCCAGCAGGTAAGGGGCAGGGCCGGGATGCCAACCCAGCCCCGCTCCTCACGCTGAGCTCTGCCGCCCCCTACAGAGCGCTCTTGCTCCTGCATCGTGGCAGAGACCAGGGGTGCTGCCAGTGAGTGGGACCCCACGAAGCGTTATTGCCCCCCGTGCCGAGAGTGCCAAGGCGGAGAAACCCTGTTGTGGAGGGACCTGCCGTGACTTCAGGTGGCCAGTCCACTCCAGGTCTCCAGTGGCTCCAGATTTTTTATGAGCGAAGTCTGCCCGTGGCCAGGCGCTGGGCTCAGCCACGGAAGGCCGGTGGCCTTGGGAACAGGGCAGGGGGAAGAGGGCCGGCATTCCTGTCGCAAACAGCACCTGCCGCCTTCCTGGGGCGAGGCTTAGGCCTGAGGCGACGCAGCCCCAACAGACCACACGCTGTCTGATGCCATCTGCGTGGAGTGTCCGGAAAAGGCAAATCCGTGGAGATGGGAGCAGATTAGTGGCTGGCGGCTGGCGGCTGGCGGCTGGCGGCTGGGCGAGGGGCCTGGGGCCCTGCGAGGCAGGCGGCAGAGCTGGAAAGCTGGACGCCTTTGCCTGGAGCCCAGTTTTCTCTGATTCGCCTCCTTTTGTGCGGTTCTGGGCTTCCCACTATGCAGGCTTTGTTGCTGTACATTTTTATTAGGACGGTAAAATGATCAGTGTTTCCCCCCCTTTTTCTGTGCTTCCTGGTTTTTGTAAAATACACATTTATAATGCGAAGAGAGGGAGCAATAAAAAATCACCCTGCACCCCAGACCCTGCAAACAGAAGCACTAACCAAAAACCAAATGACGATAGAACTCGAGCCTCAGGAAGCCAAGCTCGTGTTACCCGGTGGCTTCTGTCCAGGGCACAGGGCAGTGGCTTGGGTGGGGGCACAGCCCACCGTCCGCAGAGCCTCCCATCTTCTTGTGGAGGGAGCCCCTGTGCCCCCACCCCCAGCCTCTTCTCTGAAGGACCACGTGAGACTGGAGACTCGGGGGTGTGGCCGCCCCTCCTCCTGCCTGGTGGGTGCCGCGGCCCCCAGTGTCCATTCTTGGGCTGGGAAGTGGCCCCCGCTGGCTCCGTCCACCCCCAAGGGGCCCTGAGTCTGAGCTGGGGGTGGGGAAGGAGGGAGGCCTCCGTTCGGGGCGCCTGCTCTGAGCCAGCTCCCCTGTCTTGTGTTTTCAACCTCCTGTGGTCCAGGAGGGGTGACCGCTGGCCTCTGTCCCCCCTCAGCTGGGCGGGGCGGGGTCTATTCCTGCCCTGGTACCTCCGGCCACTTTCTGTCGCTCCCAGGACAGTGCGAGGAAGACCAGTGAGCACTAATCTAGGGCAGCCTTTGATCCTTGAGGGGGGCTGCTGGGGCCATCACCTGAGGGCAGGTGGGGTGACAGAGTCCCAGCCCCACCCATCCCCAGATGAGCCAGTTCACAGACCCAGAGCCCCTTGAGTGAAGGGGAGGCCGGGTCCCCTTGAGGGAGGACCTGCTGACAATTTAAATTGTTGGTTTTCCTGCCAGTCTTCCTCAAAGGGACCTACGGCCTTTCGCCAGGGTGACTGCATCGGGGACAGGCCTTTTAGGGACTACAGGCCGGACGCGGGCTCTGAGCTGACGCTGATTCTGAACTTCACTGAGGCCCCTGAGTCAGGGCGGGACTTACGGAGCTCGGGTGATCGATGGGGTTTGCTCAGGCCTGTCTCACCATGGGCCCTGGACCCCCACTTTTCCCGTGGTCGGCTCCCTGGGTCTGGAATAAACACTCGGAACAGGGACCCTGTATTTCTTCTGCCGGAAGGAGAGAGACGTAAACAGAGAAACATGAACTACGTCAGAGGTGACAAGGGCAGAGGAGAAAAGTGAAGCGGGACTGGGCAGAGAAGGTGGGTGCCAACTTAGGGTGGGCGGCGGAGGCCTCTCTGGGGAGGTGACCCTGAGCAGGGGCTTGGGCACTGAGGGTCGGCCTGACCTTCCTAGCGGCGTGAAGGGGGCGCAGTGACTTACTGAGGATTTAGAATAATCGGCCCCGGGGGGGGGGGAGCACCCCTGGTTCGCCCACTGAGTGTCTGGGGCCAGCTCCCCCCGCTCAGGCCCAGGAGCCTCCCCTGCCGTCTGTGCTGGGCACTCTGGGCCCCTGCTTATCTCACGCCCGTGCTGGGCGCAGCCAGAGCCCAGGGCCGGGCGCCTGGGGCCTGTTGTAATCAGGCGGCGGGAGCCTCTCAATCCCGCAGTGCCCCCGACGCCAACTGCTGCAACCCACCCGAGATGAAATAGATAATCTGAGCAGCTCTGTAACTGATAAATTGAATTCGTCATTTTAAAACACCCCAAAACAGGCATCTCCAGGCCCCCAAAATTTTCTCTTGAGGATTGTGCCAAACCTTGACATAAGAATGAATGTTAATTTTACACAATCTCTTTCAGAGACTAGAAATGGAGAGAAACCGTCCCATTGGTATTTTATTATTATTTTTTGAAGGTAAAAGAGCGATCTGATTTATCTGGAATGGGTTAAAATTACATTATAGATGCCACACCTCCTATTTCAATTTGTCTGTGCGAAAGGAAGGAAGGGGAAGGGAAAGAAAGCCAGTGGTGACATTCAAATTTTAAAATCAATAAACTATCTGACATTTCCTAGGGAGTGATATGCTTTTCTAAATGTTTAAATAGTTCTTCCCCCCCTTTTTTCTAAAAATTATTGTTTTTTTAATTATAGAAGGAACACACACAGTAAGAAATCCAAACAATACAGATATGTGACCTTAAAAGGGGAGTTTACCCCCTCGCCTGGCACCCACCCTCTAAGACGGACGCTTTCAACAGTCTAAGGCCTGTCCTCTCTGATAGTTTCCTGTGTCGACACACACCTATGTGCACACGTTCTAACTTCTTTACAAAAAATATATAGAGCTGCTCTTCTGCAAGTTTCCCGCGCCCCAGTGTGGCGGGCACATTTCCACGCCGGCGTGTAGAGACGCGCCCCTGCCTTCTTTCAGCCCCCGAATCTCCCCGCGTCTTTCACTCCCCCCCCCCCCCCCCGCCGGGCAGTCGCGGCCTTTCCAGTGTTTGTCACAGCCGCGCTCGGCCCCCGCACATGTGCATCCCGCCGGTCCTGCCGACGCTTCTGTAGCGTTGACTCCCAGAAGCAACGATGCAGGGTCTTCGCCTGTGTCCTATCAGCACTTTCCATGTTGTCTCGGGCACCCCGGTTACCACTTTTAACATCTGCACGACCCCCTTTTGAACCCGACTGAGTGCCCGCGCAGCGCGGAAGGTGGGCCCGTGGAAGGCGGTCGGAGCCGCCTTCGCGGAGGCAGGGAGGAGGCGGTGAAATCGGGGCCCCCCGGGCACGGCAGGGAAGGAGCCTGGAAAGCCCAGAGAGGGATGAGTCAGGCCTGGAACCTGGGGTCCCCCAAAGGGCCTGGGAGAGATGGGGCCCTGTGGGGAGTTTATGGAAAGAGAGGAACGCCGGCAGGAAGACAGAGAATGTGGGGTCCCTGTCACAGAGCGTGGTTCGTGCTGTGCTGTCATCAGCGTGGGCCCATAAGTGTGCCCCGGGCGTCAGGACCAACCGATTAGCTTGCCGACCTCCCTCGCAGGCTAGAGGGCTGCCTGGAAGAGGAGTCCGCACTTAACCGCCCTCCGGTCCTCAGCACGGCATGGGGGCTCCCGCAGAGCCCGCCCTGAGTCGCCATCTAAGAAACCGGCCACGCACCCTGAGCCCTGCCGCAGCCTCCGACGCCTGAGATGGTCGGGCGACTCCACATCCCCCCGCACAAGCCTGGGGCCTTTGAAGACTATTTATTCCTCCTGGTCCCCAAGCCCATGACCTGGGAGCTGCCTCGGATGCCTGCTGTCCCCAGGGCCCCCGTCCAGGCCTCGGCCGTCTGTGTCGGGACAGAATTTCTCCACACTTGGCACCAAGGGTAGGATTTAGGAAGCAGGGGTTCTCTCCTTTCCTTGCCAGTCCCTCCTTCCTGAGGAAGGTCCTGGGCTACCCAGGAGACGCTCCTTTTTCAGAAGCTGCTTCTGTCACGGAAATGGCCGCATAGACGCCTGTGACAACCTGGCGCAGCCTCAGGACAGTACCCGCCTCTCGCTGTAGCAGCTGCCTCCCGGGACACTGGCAGCCTCTCACGATTGTAGCTGCCTTTTTTTTTTTTTAAAAAAAATATATCTTTATTGATTTTAGAGAGAGGAAAGGAGAGGGAGAGAGAGAGAGACAGAAACATCAATGATGAGAGTCATCGATCAAGCCCACAACTGGGCATGTGCCCTGACCGGGAATCGAACCCTGATCGCCTGGATCCTAGGTCGACGCTCAATCGCTGAGCCACGCCCGGCCGGGCTAGCTGCCTTTTGAGGTGCTGGCTGCCTCTGGCCTAGATTCAAAAGTCTTCACAAAATATCAGCAAATAAAATTTAGCAATATAGAGAAGGAATTATACTGTCCCCAAGGAATTCCAGAAAAGCAAGGCTGGCTCCATACATGAAGATCAAGCCGTCTAACCTGCCCTGTGAACCAGCTAATGGAGAAAACGCACAAGCACGTCAACGGATGCGGGAAACAGCATTTGGCAAAATTCTACACCCACCCATGGCAAAGACTGTTAGACAAATGGGAACAGGGGGGGTTTCTTCAGTTTGATAAAGAGCGGCTACGAGAGACCTGCTGCAGCCCCGCTGACACTTAGTGCTGAAAGACTGACCGCTTCCCCCTGAGACCAGGGGCCGGGCGAGGCGTCCCCGTCCCCCCTCACTGACCGCAGCGCCGGGGGCTCTGGACACGGCTACAGGCAAGGGAAGGAAATAAGAGGCGTACAGGCCGGAAGGGAAGAAATCAAGCTGTCGCTATCGGTGATATCATTTAGATAAGATATTCCAAGGAACCCACAAGAAACGCCTCCTGGAAACAGCAAATGAGCCCAGCAAGGTTGCAGGACACAAAATAGACCCAAGCAATCAATTGTAGTTCAATATACCGGCAACGAATACATGGGCGGCACTATTGACAAGCGCTCGAAACACAAACCACTTAGGCATCAACCTCGCGAAACGCGTGCAGAGCTTGTAGGCTGCATGCTACACGTTCTGGCGAAAGAGAATTTAAATAAGTGGGGAAATATGTTTGTTCAGGAGCTGGAAAACTCAACATGGTAAACGTGTCATTTCTACCTAACTCGATACACTAGTTTAATACGATTTCTATCAAAATCTCAGCAAGATTTTTTTTTTTTTTTTTGGTAGCTATGGTCATGATTATTCTAAAATTTATTTGGAAAGGCACAGGAGCTAGAATAGTTTGACATTTTTTTGAAAGAGAAGAACCAAAGCGGGAAGCATCGGTCTATTACTGCGTAGCTCCCGTAATCAAGGCGGTGTCAGAGAGGCAAATGGAAGGGCACCTGGATCAGTGGGACAGGAGAGAACCCAGAGGCGGCTCGCGCACGCCTGCCGCCTGACTCTTGACAAAGGTGCGAAAGCAGGTCCGTGAAAGAAAGGCGGCCCCTTCAGCAGGTGGCGCTGCAGCGCCTCTGCTCCCTCCAGGCCAGCGCTGCCCACCGGGCCACGCAGACCGCGGGGGTGCCCGTGTGGGGGCGCGTGAGGGCGGAGCAAAGCAGAGTGAGCCGGGGCAGCCTGGGCAGGAGGCACCCCAGGGAAGGGAGAGCAGGGAGCGGGGCCTGTGTGTGCGTGCATGTGTGTGTACACGTGTATATGTACATGCACATGTAGGTACACACCGCACACGTATGAACACATACACACCTGTATATATGTGTGCATGTATATGTACATGCACCTACATATGTGTGCACACAGCCCAAGCATGCACATACCCACACATGCACACATGCATATGTGTACATGCACACATGTGACACACATGTATCACATACACATGCACACCACATGTAAATGTGCATATATATGTGTATATGTGCATGCATGCGTGTATATTTGCATGTGTGTGTGGTCTCTTAACTTACAGCCACTCGTGGAAACATGCATAGCCCATGAGGAAGGACAGGCCTCTTGGGTCACCTCCCTTTCCTGGGGAGGAATTGGGGGAAGCGAGGGACGGCCGGGGAGAGCCTTCTGTCCCCCCCATATTCAGGCCGCAGCCAGGAGCAAGGCGTTTTGGCAAGCGGGAAGGAGAGCCCGAGCCCGTGTTTGGCGAACCTGTTCTAGAAGCAGGAACGGAGCTCGGAACTGCTGGAAGGACGCACCAGCCCGTCGGCCGGCTCCCTTGCAGCGGGAGGTTTGGGTAATTTTCATTTCCTTCCTTTGGCTCGTCTGCATTTTGTAAAATCCCTACAATAAACATCTATTACTTTGTAATAACAACCGAGAAGTTATTTTAGCGGTTGGCCCCGAGCTCTGTCAAGTGCTCAGATGAGCCGCCTTCCGCGCCGCCCTGGCTTCGCCGCGTCCTCGCTTCCGCGGGTGCCCAGAGCCCGCGGGGAGGCGCCTGCGCCCTGGCGTCCCCGAGATAATAACCAGCGTCCTCGAAGGCCCTCCCTCCCGCCTTCACCTGCCTGAGTGCTGGAGCCTGTCTTTTTGGGGTGCGTAGGTTTTGCTGGCCCCTCACAGCAGCCGGGCACTTGTCCAGAGCCCAGTCCCGCTTCCCTGGACCCCCCGCCCACGGACTCCTGCTCGTGTGCCCGGCGGGGCTGCTGTGCGCTCGGGGTCCTGGCTCTGGCTCTGCGGCCTCTGGGTGCGCAGGTGTGTCCCTTCGGCCCGACTTTAGGGCCGTTTGACACCAGCCGCCTTGGGCAATCCCCCCGCCTCTCGGCACCCCTGTTCCGTGATGTACAGCAAGGGGGTAACGTGCTTTCACTGTGCAGGGCCGTCGAGCGGGAGAGACAACGTGCGGCGCATCTGGAGCCGGTGGCACAGGTGAAGCACACAGGAAGCGCGAGGTAAATATTGATTCTGGCCGCTGTCATTGTCACCTGTGCAATGGGTACGTCGGGGAGCAGATTAACAGCCTCCAAGATGGGCAAGTCTGAATCCCCAGACTGTACCTGTGCGAGGCCGCCTGGCCGCAGGAATCAAGGTCACCCATGACTGACCTTGACATAGGGAGTGTCCTGAATTATCCAGGGGGACCCAGCGTCATCACAGGGTCCTTATAAGGGGGGGAGCAGGCAGAGAGAGAGAGATGAGATGAGATAACACGCGCGGGGGCAGAGAGACCCCACTGGCCTTGGAGACAGAGGAAGGGGCCGTGCGCCACGGACTGCAGGCGCCTCCCCGGCTGGAAAAGGCAGGGAGCGGACTCTCCCCTGGGGTGTCCGGAAGGAACCAGCCCTGGCCACACCCCGATGTTAGCCCGTGAGACTATCGGTCAGCCTTCCGAACCACACAGCTGTGAGAGGATTAATTTGGGTTGGGTCGCCAAGCGGGCAGTTTATACGGCAGGGACAGAAAACCGCAGGGGAGTCCTCGGCGCGTCGCTCCTGGGAAGGGGCTGGGTGGACGGCGAGCCTGCGTGTCCCCAGCCTCCTGTGCTGGGGGCGTGTCGGGCGGCGGGTCCCCCCTCCCTACCCAGATGCAGGCCTCCTCTGGCCACCTCCGGGGTGTGATTCTGAGGGTGGGGTTTGACTCTTCGGAGAGGTGGGCGGCCTCGGGCCCCTGACGTCAGGGCTGATTTCCAGGGCTCCTCTGTCACCTGCGCCCTCTGGATGCTGCTGGTGCAGGGACGTCCTTGAGCATGTAGAGGGGACACACGCTTCCGCTCACTCAGAGTGCTGAGCGGGTTGGGCCCTTGACGATGCGGCCGTGTGCGGGAACCCCTCCGAAGGTCCTCAGGCGGGCCCGCGACGGGGCTCTGATGGGCACCCGCGCTCCCTGCTGCGGATCACGGGGTTTGCAGCCGCTCTTGCAGAAGCTCCTTTCTCAGTGTGAGGTCAGCTTCAGAAGTCCTGGGGGGACGTGGCAGGGGCGGAAAGCCTCCTCCTGGGGCCAGGCGGTGATGGAGAGTCTCTGCGGGCTCCCGGCTCCCTGGCCACCCCACCTGCTCCGGCTCCTGGCGGCTGGGTCAGCGGGGCCGAGGGGCACGCCCACCGTCTCCCCCTCTCCAGCCTGTGCGCCAGGACCTGGAGGGCTTCCTGAGCTCTGCAGAGAAGCCCTCTGCCCCCCAGTTGTCCTGACTCCCCCAGTGTCGCGAGCTGACCACTCCCGGAAAACCCAGCAGGTGCAGCACACGACCTGCATTAGAAAGTTCAGCCCTCCCAACTCTCAGTGAGGTAGGCACTGTCATTGCCTCCATTTTACAGATGAGGAAACCGAGGCACAGAGAGGCGATTTAATTTCCCCAAAGTCACACAGCCAAGGAAGTAGCCGAGCCAGGATTCGAGCTCAGGCAGGGACTCTGGCACCCACACGCTGAGCCCAGGGATGTGGGCCGAGGCAGGGAGGTGCCCCGAGTCTTGCTCTGAGTTCTAGTCCTGCGAACAGAGGCTCCTCCAGCGTTCATGCTTCTCCAGAGCTGAGAGGCTCAGCATTATTTTTATGTTAAAAACTATGAATAGAAGCGGAGTGAAAAACACAATGAGCCCGAACCTTAAAGTTCAAACAGGAAGCTTTAAAGATGGTTGGGTTTGGGGTCCTGAGAGTCCCCGGGCCTCTGGGGTCCCGCTCGTCGATGCTTTTGGAGTTTCTCTAGGGCAGCAGGGAGCCCAACCCGAAGGTGAGGTTCTGGCCTGCGGCAGTGTTTTCAGGGGCGTTTTTCTCACCTGCTTGCTGCTCCTTGACCTCCCCACTCCGCCCTCCCGCCCTCCCTAACCTCAGGGGGTTGGGGGGACCTGGCCGCCTCTCCACATGTGGCCTTGCACGGATAGCTGGGGTCTGGGCTCAGGGTGCAGCTGACGCTGTGGCCAGCAGGTGACAGAGGGGGGAGCTCTCGGCCCTGGAATGGGGAGGCCAAGGGGGCCTTTGTCGTCGGAAGGCTGGCTCTACCCGGAGGCTCTGGGAGCAGCCGGTTCGTGGGGAAAAGGGCAGATCTGCACGGAATTTACAAATACGCGCGCTCCTCCTGCTCCGAGAGTGTTCCCTCCGATGACGGAAACGCGTGGCCATCGGCGGGGCCCGCACGCTGGGTCCTAAGGGAGGAGCCTCTGGTCTCCCGGCGCAAGTGGGGCCGGCAGGCGGGGCTCCCATGTGCTTCCCCGGGGTCAGCCCCGCGTAGAGGCAGCCTGGGGCTCAGCGCCGACTCGGGCAGCCCCCCGTCTCCTCCAGTGTATGTGGCCCCGCACCCTGGCCCGGCAGCTGGGGTTTCTCTCTGTGGGCTCTTCCTCCTCTGGGTGCACAGAGCCTGGAGGAGACCGTCACCTGCTCAGCCTGGTCGGCCTGTTCTGACTTCTCCGAGGGAGCCCCTGGTCCCTTCACACTGCCTGGACCACTGAGTGCTGCCCCCGAAGGCAGGCTGGAGGGGTTGGGGGTGACGCTGGTTCCTTCCCTGGTAAGGGGGTGGGGACATCTCTGGTCTTCCCGGGGTTCTATGCCAGGGAAGCTCTGATGTGGTCTGGACCCTCCCGGAGACCACAGCCCCCAGCTCCCTGCAGCAGGGCCTGTGTCCCGGGTGGCAGTGGGGTTCCCCCTGAACTCTGTGCCAGATCCCACCCTGAGATCCCCTCTGGGTCTCTGCTCCTGTCCAGGTCTCAGTTCCAGTGCAGGGACCCAGAGGAGCTGGCTGTCAGCACCCCTGGCTCCCTGATGGACAGACAGCTTTGTAGGCTCGGTTGTAGGGCTGGTGTCCCTGGCGCAGACTTCCGGTGGAGTGTCACCTGTTCTGCGCGCTGCTCTCACTATTTGAACTGAACATCCTCTTATTTGGAATAACTCCGACTTACATTTAGTGCTTTAAGAGGCGGGAAATATAATAAGATGCGGGCTGAGTAAATGCCAGTGGTTCTAAAAGTGTAATTTCAATAGCCCGGTGGGTAAGCGTTTGGGTAGAAGGACCGCTCTGAGGCCTGCCCGCCTGGGGGCTCCCTCCATGCGGCTCTGCTGGACGCTGCCCCGGACCCGGGCCCAGAGCTGCAGCTGGGCTCCCCGCGCCCCAAAACCCTGCCGCCGGAGGCCAGGCTCCAGGGCATTTGGCCTGGTGGTGACACCCCGGGAGCCCGCTTGCTCTTACGTAGCATCGGCGCCAGCTCTGTGACTGAGACACGGGGATCAGGGCCCGGGGTCCCAGCCTGTGGGCATCGGCGCCCCCGCCAAGTGGGGCAGCACTGGGGCGGTGTTGAGCCTGACGTGCCACATGCCGCCTTCTGGGAAGAACCCTGCTTACTCGTGGCCCGGGGTGGAGTCCGGGTGCCCACTGGATGCCTGGGTGCTCGCTGACTTCTGCCTGCTGCTGCCTCTCTTCACCCTGACCACCTGAAGAAGGCGCTGGGTGCTGACCGAGCTGCCCCTCCAGCCCTGCTCCGGCACCTCCCCGGCGGCTGTCCTCAGGGGCCACCTGCCTTCCCTCTTCAGGGTCTGGAAGAAAGCCCATGACTTAGTGCAGTGCCCTTAGCTGCCACCTGGGGTCACCAGACCCACGGCGGGCTGGAGGGTGGATGCTGGTGGCCCAGCAGAGGGAGGTGGCCCCGCCAGCAGCCTGGGAGGTGGCCCCGCCAGCGACAACCGGACGCAGGCTTTGGTTGGGGACTTGGAGGTCAGCCCTGCCCTGGCCCTCCGGCCAGCTGAGCTGACAGCTTTGGTGGCTGGAGAGTCCTGGGGTGTCAGCTCCCTTGCAAGAGCCACCTCCTTCAGCTCTCCGAGCCTCAGTTTCCCCGTCTGTAAAATGGGGGAGTGGGGGAGCGGTTGTTGGGAGGGCTCGGTGCAGAGCGTTGAGCGCGGGCCCGGTGTGGCGCCGTCACTCATCATGACAGTTACTGCTCCCA